>NC_058342.1:21861639-22486639 GCF_905475395.1 Chrysoperla carnea | reverse complement strand
CATTTAAACTTTTGTTCTATCTCTAACGGTTTACAAAATGGGTCCTACGGGCCCAAGACCCAATTGACCTATGTTGCTCATCTCTTTTCGTTTTTGAGTAATCGTGATGACAGATGGACAGACAGACGACAGACAACCGGAAATGGACTAATTAGGTGATTTTATGAACACCTTTACCAAAATTTTGTTCATAGTATCAATATTTTTAAGCGTTACAAACTTGGGAATAAACTTAGTATACCTTGGTATATTTCATATACATGGTATAAAAATAGCGACGGAAAAAATAGATCCGGAAATATAAATCCCAAACACATCCGATATTGATTTTTTATATCTCTTTTTTTTTTAATTACGAGTTGGTTGGGTTGAGTTTGTCGACTATAGAGGAGTTATTAAGCTTTTGAAGTTTTTAGTCGTTGCCTTCAAAAATGGGACACTGTTACAGAAAACGGAGATTATATCGGAAAAGATATTCACCAATATCTGTAGAAAATAATTAGATCGTGTATGTAGAAGACTACGGGCTCTTGAGTTAAATTGTATCTTTTAAAGATCGCTATAACAAAGAAATTCAATATCGTTGCGCCAAAGCCTGGCAGAAATTCTGGTATCTAAAAGAAGTCCTGAGCAGAGATTATTCTTTAAGTGTGAAAGCTCAGGTCATTGGTACATGCATAACATCAGGTTTAATGTATGGATGTCAATCTTGGGCTCTAACAGACATGATTAGTAATAAATTGGATATCTGTCAGAGAAGAATGGTTAGCTGTATTCTCAATATTACCCCGAGAGATAAAATTAGAAATAAGGTGATACATTCAAAAACACAAATACGTCCAGGACACAAAATTGAATTGAAAAAAAACACAGATTCCAGGAACTGAACCCTTGTCTCTTGGATTCGTGCCAAGCGTCTTATCAGTTCGACCATATATGCTGTAAGTAATAAAAAGTGCAATTTCTTCAACCCAATGACGATTTAATTTTATTGTCATCATTAACCAATTTTTACATATCTAATAAATTTTGAATATAAGAAAAAATTATTTTTTCATTTCTTTTTAATTAAAGGACACTTACGATCAGATAAAAATTAGAAAATAAGTAAACAATTGTCTCCCAAAACTTAAAGACCGAAAATCTTGAAACATAGAAGTTTCAGATCATATGTTTATATAGAATTTATTTTCTTATTTTTGTACAAGAAATTTTCAATTTTTTGCAAGATTAAGATACATATTTCTAATGAGAGTACGAAATATATTAGAAAGAGAAAACAAATATAGATTTCTAAATGGTAAATGTATTAGCGCAGTAAATCTGACAACGTATCAACTTATCCGTGTACATAGTATAGCAAGAAGCACAATGGTCACAACACGTAAATAAATTGAACAACGTTGCTGCTTGTACAATTTACTTGTGGATTAGACTAAATATTCGCGGAAAGTTTTATTTATTTAATGATTTTCCGTAAACTCAACAGTCAAATGCATTCTTTTTATTTTTCATACTGAAAAAAAAATTTCACCTAGGAGGGGGGGGAGTGTTTCCAACAAATCTCATCTAAGGAGGAAGAGAGAGGGATCTACATTGAATAAAAAAATTTTCACGCAATTTATGGATGAAGGGGAAGGGAGTCCCAACAAATCTCACTAAATCTCATCTAAGAGGAAGGGAGGCGTCTACTTTGAACAAAAAAATGTTCACGCAACTTATGGATGTCCCTTTTCCAGATATAGTGTTGACACAGATATTCTCACCATACATTTTTGTACAACTTTAAATTTTCATTGTTTTCAAAAAAACTAAAGAAATATTGAGTAGGGAACAATGAAACGGTATTTTTAGAATCCGAGGTGTGTTAAAACTTATGAAATTAATAAATAAATTATGAAATTTAAAAAAAGTTAAAATTTATATAAAAATATACTTAAATATTCTGATTTCGAGTAATAAAAGCACATTTTTATTTTATAATATTAAAATTAAAAATCGTAATTTTTAAACTGTATATCACGTGACCTAAAACGCAGCCAAGCCCTGATGTGACGTCATATCGGTATGAACCACAGACCTTCAGTTAGTTCAGTGTAGACACTGAGTATAATATATCCATAGATAATAAATAGTTATATTTATTATAATTAGCTATCTATGAATTTATCTGTCAAACTTATCTGTGTTATTTCGTATAATGATACCGATATTACGTCATCAAATTGGATGCCCGCGTTTTTGACAGTTTAAAAAAGGTTTAAAATTTAATTTAAGTTTTTGGCAAGAAAGCGTGTGTATTTTTCCGAAATAAATTTTTGGTGGCTTTTTATTGGCAAAATCAACATTTTGAAGTACTTTTTCAAATATAGTAGAACCCTATTGTAAACTCAATATCGATTTTTTAAATATATTCCATTACTATGTTAAGAAAATAAAAATACATATTTATTGTTGGCAGCCCTGTAAAACATAAATATGTTTTTGTCAATTCCTTGCATGTTCTGATGAATAACGGTTTCTAAATAAAGACATCCTGACTGACGCATGACTATATCGGAATTGATTACTAAACATTTTTATTTTTTAATTTAATTGAAAAAAAAAAACAACGAAATAATAATTATTAGCATAGCATAGTGCATCGCAGAAGAGATTGTGTGTTCATTAATTTTGCATACACAAATTATTAATGAAAATTACTTGTTTTACAAGAAATTTATTATCAACAATATTTCATACTTTTTATTTAGATGAGAAAATGGGCTTGATCGGTGTTGGGTATGAGAAACATTCGAGGATCGTAGTTTTAAGGTCATAAAAGAAATTATAGTAGTGGTGCCCAAGAGGGGATTTTTGTAGGAACTCAACCGCGTCAGATTAAGATATGTGGGGTACCTTCGACCCAAATATTAGCGCTAAATATGGGGGGACCCGCGTAGGGCAGACCGTCAGATTAGTAAAAAAAAATTGCGATAGATAAATTAACTCGCGAGCGTCAGATTAATATTTGGTGGGTTTTAATTACATGCTAAAAAATGTAAATTTCAATAATATGAAAAAATTTTGATCACGCTTGAGTTACTACGGGTAAGAAACTTTGCGAGCCTCCCATTTCTTTGCGTCTCGCTTAAATAGGGTATTCTATATTGAAAAAGTACTTCAAAATGTTGATTATGCTAATAAAAAGCCACCAAAATTTTATTTCGAAAAAAAACACACGCTTGCCAAAAACTTAAATTAAATTTTAAACCTTTTTTAAACTGTCAAAAACGAGGACATCCAATTTGATGACGTAATATCGGTATCATTATACGAAATAACACAGATAAGTTCGACAGATATATTCATAGGATGGACCTTTTTGTGATAATTATCAGATCTATCCAACACTGAAAGAATTTTTCAATGTAGTCGCGTAAACGAAACACTAAAAACAGTCAAAGTTCTGAAAATTTGAACAGTAAAACGGATTTGAATGCGGTTTTCTGCATTCGATTCGTTATAGCGCCAGAAAATTTTTGACGCTATTTTGTTAAAAATATGTAATTTGCATTTTAAATTAACCGTAAATATATTAAATTCACAATGAGATGAAGGGTACTGAAAATGATTCCAAACTTGTTCAAATTTTCGGACTTGCGTCGAACTAATTCAGTAGTTCTTTAGATTTGCGTGTACAATCAAACAAACAAACTCTCAGCAACGTTAAGATACACACATAAAACATCTTACCAACTTTAGCATACTCAACACCGGATAGTTAAGTCTTAGCTAATTAAAAAAAAGTTATCTTTTATAAATTACAAAATAACAAATTTATCTTCTGATCATTAGCATAAAAGAGGAAATCATTCTGTCAGGATTGTTCGTACGGGAGGAGGATTGTTGGGGGTCAAAATCTCTCCCGTTGAGAATCTGTTCACAAAAATTTTGAATTAACAATATAGTCCTGTAAATACAGACAATTATGAGACGCATTTCTACTGGCGAATCAGATATCTATATACATTGCTTATTTTTAAACTTCTTATAAATGAATTTAGGCCATAAAATTTCCTTTCGCTATAACGAATCGAATGCAGAAAACTGCATTCAAATCAGTCCTACTGTTAAAATTTTTGGAACTTTGACTGCTTTTAGTGTTTTGTTTCCTCGACTATTTTTAATACTTAGATTACACAAAAACCCTTCGTCAGATTTTTTCAACAAATTATTTTATATGTAAGAGTTAGCAATTAATATCATTTCAAAAGTTCAGAATTTTATCTAGACATTTGCTCAGTGGTCGATCAACCTTAAGGTATGTCGCACAAACGGAATTTCTCCACTGAAAAAAAAATTCTTAATAACAACCGATATGAGGTTGTCTCAACCTCATCGCGAGATCATATACGGCGAATGGTGCCACGAATGTGATACAACTACCGTACGGGGTTGAGTGGTGAAGTTGACACAAACGCATGAGTTGTTTGTATGAAAGTAATACACTATCTAACAAATTTCAAATATTGTCCTTTTGAAATTCAACATAGTTTTAAACATTATTTTTTGATTGGTTTTATCACTTATAAATATTATAACAAAATACTGATGTGATTGTCACAACTACACGTGCAAGTAAAAAAATTAAACGTTTATATATGCTACTAGGTTTATTTAAAAAAAATTAGATTTCTTCAAGTCGAATTTGAATCAGTGACACATGGATTACTATCGATTTTAGTTTTCTAAGTCTACAGCTTAACCAACTGCGCTATCGACGCTTGTTATATATATACTAAAAAATATGGTAAATGTTATAAAAATGATCAATATTTTTATTTCAAACTCTCTGTAACTGGTAACAACAATCTTCATGAAGTTGGGTCAATCACATATGGACTAGACATGATAGATATGCGATCACCATAACCAAATACTCTATTTAAAGCAAACGCAGAGAAATTTTCTTTAAATTCATCGATTGGCTTTATTTACACGATTATATATTCCAACTAAGTACAAATTTATTTTCCATCAATAAAATGTCTGACTTTAAACTAAAATCGATCTCTTTCATAGAATTAATGATTTTGTTTATTTAACTTCAGTGATTTTGTATCAATGAATTATTTTAAATTCAATCCCATTCTATTGTAAATACAAATATGTAGCTGTAATTGTTTGAAAGTATTTTTACTTTATTTCAATATGAAACGGCCAACTTCGGGATGAGGTTGTCATTATTAAAATTTGTTTTTTCAGTGTGTTAAAATTATTTGTCTGAAGTCGATCGGATCACAATGCTAACTTTTAGGGAGGTTTAAATTTTTTTTTTCTTAATACGATTACAAGAGTTTATTTATAACTAGCTTGATACCCGCCCGCTTCACTGGGCTTAAAATTAAAAAAAACTCTTTATAGCCTCCTCTTGTTGTCCATATTGAATTGTAAAATAGTCATAATTCATTGAGTATATCAGAAAAGTTGCCCATAAATGGTTTGACATTTACTATTTTAAATTTTTACAGAATACTTTAATTTTTGGTTCAGAATGATGATTATAGAGGTCTGCTCCATCTATAATCATCATTTTAACCATAAATTACAGATATCTGTAAAAATTTAAAATAGTAAATGTCAAAATTTTATTTTTTTTATAATATATCCTTATAAACTATAGTTCATGTGTTATTCTGAAGTATGAGCTATATTGCTGTACAGTTTCATTAAAAACCATTCGCTTGTTTTAGAGTGAAAGCGTAACAAACAATTAAACAAACAAACATCCTTACTTTCGCATTTATAATATATAGAGATATTTTTTTCTAAAGAAAAATATAAAAATAAACATATTTTTAAGCGTATTCGACAATACTCTCTCAATTTAACAAAAAAAGAAAATTCAAAGGAAATATATAGAAGAAAATTCATGATTAAAAAAAAAAACGTTATTAGCCCATCCCGTTTATTATACCATTTTCACTGTAATAATATTCATAGTTAACGTTGGTGTTTGAAAAAATAATTGGGTGTGTTTGTGTCGGAAGAGCGGAAAGATAACATGAACATACCACTCAGACGCTTTTCTAGCGTACACACCCATACTCCATCTAACGTTTATTATACTCCAGTGTTTTTCGTTAAAAATGGTATCTATTGTGCGAATTAGATTAAAAATGATCGATTCTTTACCAGGGACGATTTAAAAGTCTTCTATTCTTCCATTTACCCTTAAAAAGAATACTCAGGTGTACACTGGAAAAAAAACCTATCGCGATAGCAAATATGGCGAATGGGACTCCGAATATGATACTACTACCGTACGGGGTTGAGTGGTGAAGTTGACACAAACGCATGAGTTGTTTGTATGAAAGTAAAATACTGTCTAACAAATTTCAAATATTGTTGTTTTGAAATGCAATATAATTCAAACAATCTTTTTTTGATTGGTCCTACGACTTATGAATATTATAATAAAATACTGATGGCATTGACAGGACCACATGAGCAGGCTTATTAGGTTTATTTAAAAAAATTACATTCCTTCGAATTGAACTTAAACCAGGGACCTAAAGATTGCTATTGATTTTATTGTTAAGCACACCGCTGCTCCAACTGCGCTACCGATGCTTGTTATATACCAAAAAATAATTTATATATTATAAAAATGATCAATAAGTTTATTTTAAACTCTCAACAACAACAATCTTCATGTAGTTGACACAACCGCACATTGGCTAGTCATGACAGGTACGTGTTCGTAGTAGTCAAATCCTACATTTAAAGTAAACGGAAAGCAATTTTCTTTTAATTCGCCTATTCGCTTTATTTACACGATTATATATTCCAACTAAGTACATGTTTATTTTCCATCAATAAAATGCATGACTTTAAACTAAAATCAATCTCTTTCATAGAAGTTATGATTTTGTTTATTTAACTTCAGTGATTTTGTATCAATTAATTCAGATTTTAAATTCAATCCCATTCTGTTGTACAATTTCAATATGAAACGGTCAACTTAGAAATGATGTTATCATTATTTTAATTTTTTTTCATTGTATATATTGAATACCCTACTCTTTTGTGCCCCAGTATGGAGTCTTCGTTATCTATCTATAATTGAATCCGTCCAAGTCGGGTTTTTGAAGCAACTTGTCCAGCTGCCAAGGAATACAAACAGATAATGCAGTACGTCTTGAAACAGGCATATCACCTTTGTCTCTAAAAGCAATTAAATCAGCTCTTTCTTGGTTAAAAAAATTATGCGCATGGACGATTCATTCAAAAACGGAAAATTCTTTTTGATAAAAAATAGAGGATTGTAGACAGATAAAACAAAAACGAAAAAAATGAGACTAGTTAAAGTTTAATTCGTTCGAAACTTAACGAGTAAACACGTTTTTATCGCGTTTTGTAGAAAAATTTCGGTTTACCTATAAAGGTAAATGTCACCAGAACGTGTATGCTAGGCCATAGAATTTGTTGCTCCTGTTGCTAAGAGCATCTAGTTTTATTTGTTAACATAAAATTATTCCATAGAATTATTAATAGGTAAAATAACGTATATTATAATAAACAAATATTTTAATTCCTGCATTCAATTAAACACACAGTTGCTCAAAAGGATTTTTCCCAGAAATAATAATTTTACATCTATGTCAAACCTTTTTGAAATCAAAATTTGTATCCAGCTAATTTTCTATCCAATTATTTCTGGAAAATGTAGAATGGCATATATTTAATGCATTTCTATCCTTATATTGGATTGCATTACATATAGAGTGCTTCATGCCATTAGAGTATATTTGCCAAGATACAATTTTCCAGGGCAACCGATTGAAGTGTTGGAAATTTCTAATTATTAAACAGTAAAAAAATTCAAATTTACTTAATTCACTTAGAGAAGTAGTTCACTGCTTAAAAATTAAAGCAAAGCAAGTAAATATTTTTTTGAACCAAGAAAAAATTTACTTGCGCCCATGTTAAGGACATATTTTCTTGCAAATAGTAGTTTTTCACCCGACTGCGCCAGAAGAGGGTTATGATTTGGGATTTAAGTATATAGTCTGGCACGCTCTGTAGCCTAATTGGCTTATTAAAGACAATGCACTACTTGTGAAATACTCGCCAAGTCGAGCGCGAAGCAAGCACTGCCGTACCATCCTTTACTGGAACCATTTCGCCGCACTTTCAGGCCCCTATTTGAGAATCTCTGGATAAGACCAGAACGCAGAAATCCAGTAAGCTATAATCACATACTTAAAATCCAAAATTTCAAGTCTGTAGGTCATTTAGTTCCGAAGTTAAGCGAAAGCAAAGTTTTGCATTTATGACACTCTCTCACTCACTCACTAATGATCATCAGAATAGAACTAGTACTTCCCATAAACTCAGAGAGCTGAACTTTGGTACAGAGTTAGGGTTTGATGGCCACATAAAGGGAAAACTATAAAAACTAGGATAATCGAAGATCTGGAGTACCTGGTGACCCTGATTAGAAAACACAAGAGCCCAATCAAACTATTAGAGATCGACATACCGCCTTTACAAAGGCGTAAATGTAGACCCCTCCGGATGTAAAGCACGTAGGCGTAAATGGCTTAAGCGAAAATACCGCGTCGATCTTTCAGAAATTAAACCGCCAAAAAGAATAAATAATGAACGCGAATTGGCAATACGAAAAACTGTTGCTACTGTATAAGAATCAGAACCGGTAATAGAGATTTGTAATAATAAAAAAACTATTCCTAAAAAGAAAAAAACTGTGTCAAATGTCAAATAAGAAAATCTAATAAAATAAATCAATATGCCCACGATTCTATAGAAAGAAGTGAAATCCCACCAAAAACATTCTGTAAAAAACTAGTCAAGTCTCGATGGAGCTGCTTGTTTATCTCTAAAAAGTAATGAAATCTAGACAAAGTCGTTCCAAGTCTGAAGTTCCTTACTGCGATTTCTATACTATTATTATTAATGTTGTGTGACTTGGCTGTCTGCAAAACTAATGTTTTTTGGGTTATGGAATATATTGGCTCAAATTTAACAAATTTGCAGGTATACACTTATGGCATGAAGCTCTCTCTCAATATTATGTTTATTCGATGTAAAATTAGTGTTTTCGAAAATCCGATTTAAAAAACATTTATCCATATTATTGATGTCGTGTTTATCAAAACTAAATTAGTTGGTGAATATATGAATGTCAAGCTCAATTAAATTTTCTGAGAAAATCTAATTTTGTGTTTTATAACATCCAACGCATATAAACTGGATTTACAAGGATTTTGAAAATAAAATAATTTATTATTTATGTTTGTTTACTAAATTTTATTTACAAAGGACTCCGCAATATTAGATGGGAAAAAAGCTTTTTCAAACTTATCCTAAAATGTTCTTTGGATCATTCTGATCAAAAGCTCTCACGGCCACAAAAATTTTTAACGAGTATTTTTCGAGCTACGGGAAATCAAAGGTACACAAACATTATAGTTATATAATCTTAAACTACCCGTTAAAAAATTTTGTGGTCGTGAGAGCTTTTGATCGGAACGATCCGAAGAACATTTTAGAGCCGTTTTGATAGCCCGTGACTCGAAAAATACTCAAGTGAAAACAAACAATTGACTGAGTTAATTGTTGAAATACCATGTATAGATAGTGTTGATTAATCTGTCACATTACACATACATACATGTTACACATATATAACTGATATCCCCATATAATACATATTATACAATTTGCGCATACTTTGCGATCTCACGGGTAAACAGTGATGTTAACGAAAAAATGTTTCAAACAAGAGTTGGTTTTATTTTTATAAGGAACATTTTTTAGATTTAAACTGATATTCTATCTCTAACGGTTTACAAGATGAATTCTACGGACCCAAGATCCAATTGACATATGTTGCTCATTTACGTACTTGACCTCACTTTTTACGTCCTAAGCACGGTTTAAAAATTTCAGCTTGATATCTCTTTTCGTTTTTGAGTAATCGTGCTGACAGGCGGATAGACGAGTACAACATACAGACAGACAACCGGAAATGGACTAATAAGGTGAACACCTATACCAAAATTTTGTTCATAATATCAATATTTTTAAGCGTTACAAACTTGGGACTAAACGTAGTATACCTTGGTTATACTTCATATTACATTTCCGCTAAATTATCACAAAATCGAACAAATAGATTTGTCTAAATCACCAAAGTTTTTGTAACAGTTCACAACAATTAGTAGGTTTCCTATTAAATAACTTTCCCACAGTGGGAAACCAAATGGAAATCCCACTACAAAATTACTGTAACACAAAAATACAAAAATTAGCACAATATGGAAAAAATAATATTTTTAAGACCATCAAACTTTTTGTAACATTCCACAAACAAATTTTTAGTTGTTGTCCCATTTCCGCTAAATTATCATAAATTCGAAAAAATAAATTTTTCAAAACCACCAAAGTTTTTATAACAGTTCAAAAAAATTATGTAATGGGTTTCCCATTATGACAAAATTATTTAATTGGAAACCCCCTACGTAATTTGTATGGAATGACGTCACTTAGGTAATCATGCACTGTCATTCAAACTTAACGTGTATGCAAAATTTCAGCGAAATTCGACCAAACATACACAAATTCCTAAATTAATACATACAAGTCTTGCCAGTTAAAAAAAATCGTAGTACATCAGCAAAATTTTGTACTTTGCGTAACCCCCTCCCCCGCCTTGTTTATCTGTCGATTTTTCACATTAACGATCTTGACCTTTCAAATACCAAAACCCATCTTGATGCCAAATTTTTTTCAAATGATACCTAAATGCGACCACTAGAGAAGGGTGCAGAAACATAAACGTATAAGAATATACATGGTATGGTATGGTATGGTATGGTATGGTATGGTATGGTATGGAGGCTAGTGGGCCATGCTCGAGCATCGCGCTTCGAAGCAATGGTTCAGAGCACCTAGCCAAATAGACCCTTGTACTCTATCCCCGCTACGCTTTTCAGTGGCTATTATAACCAACTGATGTACTGAAACCCAGGATTTGCCTAGCGCTGAGTTTCCTAATTTCTTCTGGTTCTTGGACTTCTTCTTGGACTATGGCCGGACCAAACCATTTCTTTCGCTGAAATTGGATCGATGTTTCTTCTGAATTTTCTGCGCATCTGTGAGTAACTCTACGATGACTCTAAAATCAGCTCTGTTTAGTTTCAAGATCTCCTCGGCTCTGTTACCGAGCAAGTTTCCTTCACCCAACAGGCTTTTGGCGATTCGCCCTCCCTCGTAGCTGGTCCATGCTTTTAATTGTTGGTTTAAGATGATGGTATGACAATTAAAAATAATTTAGCAGTTTTTGAAAGTTTCTTTAATTTTGCATAATTTTGCTTGACTATAAGATATTATTTTTTATAAAAACTCACCCAACTCAATCCAACCACCCATCTTCAATCGTAATAGCCCAGTGAAATATCAACATAGAAAACAATACTTCTATGTTTTCTACCACGCAGTGAGTTGTCTATATATAGATGTAAAAATCATGGATTTAAAATAGATATCGAATAAAATTTGGTGTCCACAGACACATAACATCCGTACAAATATAATTTAATCTTTCAGGTAGAACGAGTGACAAGGCAATTTTAGACTTATATTGAAGTTACCAACAAAATTTTAGTATTACTGTTAAAAAAGGCTGTTATATGGATTAAAAGTTCGGACAGCGAAACTTTGGGGTTTTTCTTTTCACATCAAAATAAGTATTTTTTGAAATTTTTTACTTTCTCGGAGTGGTGCAACATTATCCCGCAAAAGTTTTGGCCTAATTGCATTTTAAGTGCTTAATTGTTAAATGTTAGGAGCACGCGCGTAAAACCACCCAAAAATGACAATTTTCTGTTTTTTAGATGCTATAAAGATAGGATTTTCATCAATCGACTCGAAATAAATACAAATTAACAGAAAAGTTCGAAAAATTTCATTTACCACAACGCAGTTTTTCCAATTTTCCGAAAAGTTGCGATGGGGGTAAATTTCTGTTAGTTTGACATTATTTTAAATCGATTGTTGAAAATCAAATGCAACAAGCACTTAAAATGCCACTAGGCGAAACATTTTTGCGGGATGTTGAGTAAGCTTTACACTATAAATAATATTTTTATACACATTAAAAATTTGATTCTTTCATTTGACTTTTTGAAGGATGAAATCGTAAAAATCGCGTATTTTAAATTTTACGAATTTTTACCCGAAAACTGGAAGGTATGGAAAAAAATGTCTAAGACCATTTTGACCCCAAAATAGGATACAAATTTCCAAAGCGATTTGGTCAATATTACTTATTTGTTTAAAAAACAATATCCTACCGGGTTACCCACCTACAAACTGAATTTTTACGTTCAAGGGCATGTTTTAAACGGGATCCTGCGAAAATTTCCTTTTCTTACAAGACATCGTCTGTGATCACTAAGACGCTGTAGAACCGCCCATTTCTGTCGAACAAACCTATTGTTGAAGCCAAAGCTTCCATATTAAGAATTTTTATACCATGTGTATGAAATATACCAAGGTATACTAAGTATAGTCCCAAGTTTGTAACGATTAAAATGTTGATGCTATGAACAAAATTTTGGTATAGGTGTTCATAAAATCACCTAATTAGTCCATTTCCGGTTGTCTGTCTGTCATCTGTCATCACGATTGCTCAATAACAAAAAGAGATATAAAGCTGAAATTTTTATAACGTGCCTAGGACGTAAAAAGTAAGCAACATGGGTCAATTGGGTTTTGTAAACGGTTAGACGTAGAACAAAAGTTTATATGTAAATGTTCATTATAAAAAAATAAACAACTTTTGTTTGAAACATTTGTATGTAAACATCACTTTTTACCCGTGAGAGCGTATATTATGCGCAAATTGTAGTATTATTATATGGGTATATCAGATATATGTGTGTGACATGTATGTATTTGTAATGTGACAGAGTAATCAACACTGTCTATACATGGTATTTCAACAATTAACTCAGTCAATTCTTTGTTTTCACTTGTTATAATAGTTTTTAAAACTCTCATATTACTCTCTCAATAGTCTTGTACACGGAGGTTAAGAAAATTAAATATTTGTTTGCGTAGGAAATCTGATATAAATAATTTAAATATCATTGTTTCTATTTCATTTCCAACGTCTAATTATAACGATAAATAAATAATTATTATTGGCCATTAAATTATTAGAAATTATATCGAATTTTTATAAACAAACCTACGTTATTTTCTTCTTTTCTACGTTTTACATGAAATTAATTATTTAATCTCTAAAATATTTAGTCCTAGACGAATGAGGACGTAAAACTTGTTTTGCAGGGGTACCAAAAGTGGTAAAATTTATAGTAAAGGTTATAAGCACCTCCGCATAAAAGCTTTCTAGATAAGTTTAAAACATAACCTCATAAAAATATCTGATATCTAAAATTATCAAATGATCATTCTTATTCGAATAATTTATTCGTTGAATGAATTGCCCCGAATCTTATATATTACTCTAACAACAGGCAGACAGACAGACACACACATAGCTGTCAAACTTATAACAGCTCTTCTTTTTTTTGTAGGGGTTAAAAATTGCCGGAGCTACAGTTGTTTAAGTGCGCGATATACATGAAAAACGGGTTTTTCGCAATAACTTCACAATTTGTGAGTGCTAGACAATTTTTAAATACATTTTCATGATGTACTCACCAAGATCTACAACGTCTGCCAGGTCGCTCAAAAAGTGCTTTCAATTTTTTTTTTCTTTTTTACTTTATTATATTATAAATAAAATAAAGTATTGCGATCGAAAAAAAAATCGATATCGGGGTTTCAACGGAAATACACGTTTTGAGGGTCCCTGATTCCAAAAAAGTGGTTTTTAAAAAATGTTGGGTATGTCGGTGTGTCTGTTACCAAGCTGGAGCCTTCAATTTTCAACCGGTTTTTCTGAAACTCGGTACATAGGTTGAGTCTGGTCATAATTCCAGATGATATTTTCATTTTTTCCCTAGGCCTTTTTTCAAGGGTACTTTCCTCTAGACTAAAACAGGGGTTTTCTCAAAAACGGCTATAAGGATTTCGATTAAACTTGGCACAAGGCTAGACCTTAAGGTGTTCCTAGGATTGGTATAAGCCACATATCCGGGAACATTCGAGGAGGCCCATACCCTAGGGAAAACCTTTCCAAATACAGGAAAATGGGATTTTCTAGGCTGAGGGGACTGCAATGAAACTTCGTATCAGAGTTTATATCAACAAGGTCCTAGGTTTGATAAAACTCTCCTCTGGGACCCCCCCCCCAAACTGGAGCCGTGGAGCTGGAGGGGATGGAATCGTCAAAAGTGGTCAAATCAACCCTACCCAATAGTGATCAAATATTATTTAAAATGTCTTTTTAAGTAACTTTTGTAACTTGGTAATTTTAACCTCACCCTTACCAAACTACACCCTTCTAAATATTATATTAAATCCAATAAATATCTAAGCCTGTTCCTCATTACCGTATGATTCCAAATATACCGCTATGCTTGTATCATTGTTCAAATTGTTCATATAATCAAAATAAGAAATAAATTCAACTTAATTAAGCCAAATTATTGAAGTTAAGAAACTGAAGCTTTTCCTTGTTTTCAAATAATTCTTACAATTGACTGCTTTCAATAAAAATATTACATGAATAATATGTCAATTTTATTATATAATAAAGTCTTGTCCGATGTTTCGGACCGTTTACTTTTTTTTTTGTAGCATAGTGATATTTTTAGTGGATTTATCCGAATAAAATAGCGATTGATTTATTTGCGAATAAATTAATAATGAATTATTGTTTATTTGAATAATTATTCATATAAAAAATTATTCGAATAATATCCATCTCTGGGTTAGGGTAATATAAAAAAACTTTCCAGATAATTTTCAAACATAAGCTCATAAAAATATCTGACATCATTCAATTCACATTGAATAGCATACCATCCATACCAACCATAAAAAAATATAATAAATTCTGGGAATATGAATAAAATAGCGTCATACTGGCAAACCAAAGCAAGCAGGTAGGTGTGTTAGTTTTAAAGACATACATTTAAAAAAAATAAACAGTTTACAGAGTGTCCCAAATAAAATTTATACACTCTTTTTATGCCTGTAACCATGGATATATATACTAGCTAAAAGTATAACTTTGTAATGGCTCGCGAATGGTATCATATAAAATAGATATTTCTAATATAAAATTTTACTTCAATTATTGACAAATATTTTTTATTTAATTGTTCCTCAACAAACGTTAATTTCTTTAAAACATCATGTTGTAAACCAGGATCCATGTTATTATCCGCTGTGAAAATATTCAATTCATTTTTATTTTAAATTTACAACAAAACCCATTTTTATTAATTTGTAAATCAAACCAACGACGATGACATACATTACATACGTCAAAATTCAAATTCTTTTGAGCAATCTCAAAATTTTCTGCATACATTTTAAAATTAATATCATCTTGATAAAGATATAATTCTTCTTGATTTTGTTTTCGTCGTTTCCGATGAACACGCATTAATGATCGATTACAATTAGTTAATAAATAACTTAAAAGTTATAATAACTATAATTAAAATTTTTTCATTACTTGTATTAATATCACTTAAATTTTTAAGTTATTCTACTGTAGAACTGCAAAAATTAATTGTTTATGTTTTGTTATCACGTTTTTTGTATTTTTCATTATGAAGTTTTTTAATACTTGCAAAAATCTACAGATGGCCACTCAATTAAAATTAATATTAAATGTAGCCAATTATATATTAGTATTAGATTTAGCTCACAGATGGTGCCACTCTCTCTGCATATATATATATATATAGATTGTATACATACATGTAATAAATAAAAAATACTGTTGTTTTTTATTATTTATTATTAATATAATTTTTTCTAAAAATAATGATTGATAACACATCTAGACATAAATATGGAACTACAACATTTCATTTCATGTCTAAATCTTTTTTATTTTTTTTGACAAGTTTACCACCAAAAAGTTACATTTTAACCTGGTAGAGGCTCGTTTCGGTCGCCAATAACATATAGATAGAGGATACCATGTTTTGAAATTGAAGTTAAATTTTGATATATTTGAGATATATACTAGCGCCACCAAATAAGTAACTAGAACATATAACATATGGGTTTAATGGTTTTATTTTGTTCCCAGCCTCTCTCAATGTGGCGCTGTTTAACGCCATATAGATCCTCTATCTATCCTATATATTATAAATGTGCAAGTAAGCATGTTTGTTTGTTACGCTTTCACGCCAAAATTAGCTAATTGTTTTTAATGAAACTGTAATGTAATATAGCTGATATATCAGAATAACACATGAACTATAATTTATAAAGATATTTAAAAATTGACATTTACCATTTTTTTTTAATTTTTACTGAAATTTTTAATTTATGGTTCAAAATGATGATTATAGATAGAGCCTATGATCATCATTTTGAACCATAAATTAAAGAATTCTGTAAAAATTTAAAATAGTAAATATCAAACAAATCATGGCCAACTATTCTGATATATTCAATGAATTATGACTTTTTTACATTCAACAAAATTGAAAACTGTGTATCAAGAGAGGGTGGAGGATATAAAGCGGTGGTTTTTTACTTTAAAGCCCAGTGAAGCGGGCGGGTATCTTTCTAGTATGTTATATATCTATGCCTGTAACATATGAAATTATTATGAAAAAATATTAAAAATATAAAAAAATTAAGGTAAGGAAGTGTCCATCAAGGGCGTCGCTAGCCGATGGCAAAAAGGGAGCGAAATTGGTTTATGGTGAATGAGAAAAGTATGAATTGAAGCTACATTCAAGTGAAAATTAAGGTAGTATAGAAGTGTCCATCAAGGGCGTCGCCAGCCGATGGCAAAAAGGGAGCGAAATTGGTTTATGGTGAATGAGAAATGTATGAATTGAAGCTACATTCAAGTGAAAACATAGGAGATAAAACGCAAAAATTTATTTTTATTTTAAAACTAGACCTATTTTACCATTAATTTACTTGAAAACTGGCGTGGGTCAAGAGTTAAATTTTGGCGGGCCACAGACACTAGAGCCGCATTTATAGTGGTGAGAACCGCGAACTGTGTTTTTGTGTGGGGGTCCAAGTTTGTAACGTTTAAAAATATTGATGCTACAAACAAAATTTGGGTATAGGTTTTCGTAAAATTAACCTTATTAATCCAATTCCGTTTGTCTGTCTGTTAACACGATAACTTAATAACGAAAAGAGATATCGATTTGAATTTTTTTTATATACCAAAAAATTTGTTTAAGTAAATGGTTCGTATTTAAATTAAAGTTGTCTAAAATTGCATTGGCGCTCGTACTACCTTAAAAGAAACTAATTATTTTTATTTTTGTTTACAGATTTTTAAATCCCAGATAAATAACAAATAAGTGGTCGTTCTGACTTGAATTTACGCCTTTATTTCATTCAGCTTTTTCATTCCTGCATCGCATTAGTGTACATTAATGTATACATTTTTTTGAGACATTGTGTATTTATGTATTATGTAAAAAAAATATGCCAAATATCAATCACCATGGGTGTTGTCTGTAGCTGTACTGAGTTTTAGTACTCTTTATTATGCGAGACTTCAGAGACTGAGATCAATTCATAGAATTATTTTTACAAAAAAACTTTAATTTTAAAAATATTTGAATGAAATTTAAAAAGAACTGTAAGAACTGCATCATGGTGTATTGATTCAAAATGACCTTGACATATCAAGTGGAATCTTTCCTTCCAAAACAATCTGCTTAAAATTCTTTATTTAAAAATTTTTTGAAAGAAAGTTAATGTTTTTAGTCATAGAATAAAAAGAACATGTGAATTAACTGAGATAATTTTTTAAATACCATGTATAGACAGTGTTGATTACGGAATCGTATGTTTTTTCACGTCATGTTAGTAAATAGAAATAGTCACTCTTAGACAGCCACAGTCGTGAATGTATATTACATATTGTATACTGTTATATAATAATTTGCGCCTTCACGAGCAAACAGTGATGTTTACGAAAAAATGTATTAAAGAAAAGATGTTTATTCTTTTATAAGTAATATTTTTTACATTTAAATTTTTGTCCTACCTCTAACGGTTTTTAAGATGAATCCTACGGACCCAAGACCTAATTTTTGCTCATTTACATGAGCAGCTCATTAGCATTTTTTGCTCAGAAACATAACATATGTTGCTCATTTACGAACTCGACCTCACTTTTTACGTCCCGAAACGCGCTTTAAAAATTTCATATCTTTTTTCATTTTTGGGTTATCGTGTAGTCAGGCAAACGGAACCGAAAATGGATTAATTAGTTGATTATATATACCTATGCCAAAATTTTGTTGGTAGCATCAATATTTTTACGCGTTACAAACTTGGGACTAAATTTAGTATACCTTGATATAATAATATATTACATATATACAGAGTTTCTACAGGTTGAAGTTATATTATAAATTGGTTTGGTCTCAAAGGATCATATCCACCACAACTTATTTTTTTAAATGTTTCAGATCAAATACAACACCTACTTACTTAACTGTTCATTTTTTGTTTTTGTTTTTACAGTAAGCTCATCTTCATTTTTTAGGTTGAGTGTTTTTTATGGGAATTAGTTAGTCCAGGAGAGAGGCTAAAGGAAAGTTAGGTTAGGTTATATTGGCTGTCCACGAAGGACACACCTACGCTATAGAGCCCATTTTGATACCATATATGTGTTTTACCACCTTTCCGCTGATAATTTCATTTATCAGCTTCTCAATTTCAGAGGCTGAGTGCACCTCCTTCATGCATATACCATGCACTACACCAGCTCATCACAACTATTAATTAAATTAATTTTGTTGCGACGGTGGAAATCGAACCCGCTACCCTAAGCAAACCGCGGACGGAATCGGTTACGCCTTAACCAATTGAGCTAATAGGGCGACTAAACGAAATGTTTTTTTTTTTTTTTTTGGAGGTCTACTGATGTAAGAGCTACAAGAGGGGGGGGGGGGGGAAAATTGAATCAATTTTATCAAAAATTCGAGATCAGCGACTTTAAAAACTCCCTTACATTTCTTAAAAATGTTTAAATTTTCAATAAAAAGAGTATTGTTTAATTCGGGGGTCTAGTTATGTGGGCTAAAACAGGGGAAGGGGCACAAATAAAATATTTTGATTAAAAATTCGAAACAGGGACTCAAAAAACTCCCTTTTGCAAAAAAATAAGATTTTTTTTCATTTAGGGAGTCTTTCTGACCCTCAAAAGGGAGAGGGAGGAGGTGTGTAAAGGAGACTTTAGCATTTGACTTTTTTAAAATCTTTTAAAAGTTCTGATTAACTTTGCGATATAAAACCCCTTAACCCCAATGACGCGGTGGTTAAAACTAGAAAGTTCTGCTTTAAACCATTTACTTTTTTAGGATAATTTTCTTAAGAGAATGCAAAAACCCGCAATTAAATACACCTTGCAAACAATTTTTTCGAAAGAATTAAAAAAATTCTAGGTTTATTTATTGTACTGACCAATTACTAGTTGTGATGGGCTGGTGTAGTGCATGGTTATATGCATGCTATTTTTCGATTGTTTTCCTTAGTTCGTAGAACAAAAACAAATCAAATTGGCATAAAATACTCTTTCAAATAATTAAAAAAAAAAAATATGTGCCAGCTCCAACGTACGGCTGGAGTTTACTTCCTAAGCGTTGTATAGTGTGCTGTGTCCGACAAGTTATTGTCAGTTTCAAACAATAGATGCTTTATGGGCAGCACACAAGTATACAAGTTATTCACACGTATTACTAAAAAGTGAAAGATGTATACGATAGTTTGCGCACCAAAAACTACTCATATTTTTTTCCTACCGGTAGCCTTAAATGAAAATCGATTCTTAAGAAGTAAACTCAAAAAATATTCCTAATATCTCATGCACAAAATGTTTAATTTAAGTTCTATTATTTTAAATGGAAAACCCTTTATTACATTAAAACGCAAATGCATGAGGAAGCACGTGGATCCAGTGCATGGTACAGAATGTCGTAGTCATAACACACAGCACAACCATTGTGAGTTTTTGTGCTATTTGAATATAATTCATTTGATTGTTTTGGCAAAAAAATTATTATAAATTACTTACTAATTATATTATTCAAAATATTTTTTAATCAAAGAAGTTATTGAATTGACATAAATTAGTTCCGGCAAAATCCGTCATTAAATATGATTAATTTCTGCATGGAAATTTTTTGCAGGGTCTCGTTTAAAACATGCTCCTGTGTGTTTAACGATGTTCCAGCATGGTATTTGCAGTTTCTATGTTAAAGCAATGGTACAATTTTTTTTTCGACAGAATTTAACGAAAAATTAAATTTAAGAATTTAATAATGCTTACTATTAATTCCCAAAGTTTCAGAAATTTTGACCGTTTAAAATGGGAAATAATTATGCCAACGTCCCAATTTCGATCAATTTACGTCAAAATTAATATCTCGAAAGTGAAAACTAATTTCTAAATTTTTTTTTTTAGAATTTTATTGTATAAACATTTTTTTCTACTTTTTCTTCAATATATAATAATATCATAAAAAATAGTTGGAGAGACCGGACATTTTACATGCTTTAAATGGGACATGACCCTCAAAATCGCGAACTTTGTCTTTAAATATCTCGCGATCTAAACGGCCAAAAATTATGAAATTTTAGGAATTCATAAATAAAGCTATTATAAACCCGAGAAAAAAAATTCGGCCAAATCTGTCGAAAAGTGATTTCATGCTGGTACTACCTTAAATTAAATTTTTTAAAATTTTTTTTCTTATATAATTGGGGTCAAAATTAACAACAAATGTTCTTAGACATTTTTTTCTAAGCCTTCCAGTTTTCGAGTAAAAACTTTGTTAAATATGAAAAAACGCGATTTATAAGATTTTCATTCCTTAAAAAGTTTAGGAAAAAATATCAGATTTTGAGTATGTATAAAATTTTTTAGGCCTAATTGTATTTTAAGTGCTTGATTGTTAATTGTTAAGAAAGCACGCGATAAGCCACCCAACAATAACGATTTTCTGTTCTATACATGCTAGAAAGATGGGATTTTCACCAATAGACTCGAAATAAAGTCAAATTAACAGAAAAATTCGTAAAATTTATTTTCCACAACGCAAATTTCCAATTTTTCTGGGGGTTGCATTGTGGAAAATGAAATTTTGGCAAATTTTCGGTTAATTTGACTTTAAATCTACTGCATTGGTGAATATCGAATCTTTCTAGCATGTATAGAACAGAAAATCATTGTTGTGGGATGGTTTTTCGTCCGCTCTCTTAACAATTAACAATTAAGCACTTAAAATGCAATTAGACCTAAAATTTGTGTTGGATGTTGTTGAGTAAGCTTTTCACTACAAATACAAATTCTATACATATTAAAAATCTGATTTTTTGATACACTTTTTAAGGAATGAAAATCGTAAAAATCGTTTTTATCAAATTTTACGAATTTCTTACTCAAAAAACTGGAAGGTTTAGAGAAAAAAAGAACATTTTTTGTTAATTTTGACCCCAATTATATGATAAAATTTTTCCCGAAACAATTCGGTTTTTATTACTGATTTGATTCAAAGAAAATAGTTTAAACAATATCCTATCGGGTTACACACCGGCAACCTGCCCTTTTACGTTCAGGAGCATATTTTAAACCGGATCATGGAAAAATTTTCCTTCCGAAAACTAAGCATGCTCAATGACGGATTTTGCCGGGACTAATATGATTGTTTTAAATATAGATGTATGTCTAAGCAAATATGGAAGACTTACAACAGAATGCGTCACTACTCAAATATGAAAATTTCATTATATTAATTCTGTATTTTGATATGTTTTGGATAAGTCCCAAAGTATCTTTATACCGTATAGTAGTCCGGAAATCCATTCTTGGATTTCTATACATTATTTGTCCTCGACCTGATTTTTTACGTTGATTAACTACACTATTGGAACAGGCGCTGGATGGGGTTGAGTGTGCAAAATATGAGTACCAAATTTTGTCAATCGATTCTTGATCAGAAAAGCTTATAGATTAATATTGTGAATCTTGCCAGAAACCCTATTGGTCCAATTTTTCTATAACGGCCCCCCCCCTCCAAAGAAACTTTTAAATGACATTTTTTTTTTGAATCAAGTAAAAATTACTCTTGATTCTATAGGTTATTTAACGTCAAAAAGGCTCTTTGTGATTTGTTCGTAAACTTCTTCGTTTTCGAGATATTAACAGTTTAATGTTTGGAAAAACTCCAAAAAGGCCATTTTAAAAGCTGAAAAACGCGTCTTAAAATTATATTTTAGAGCTTAGCAATATTTTAAAATAATGTTTGAACATCCTTTATGAAGTTCTGAAGAGAAATTACAGTATCTTTAATTCTAAAGCCTCAACTTTTAACTCTTCTAAGATAATTCTTATTAATAACAGTGTGTAAGACTAAAATATTTAGTATCTCTGTCTTACTCATTGTTAATAATGGGAATTAAGCATCTTCTTAAGAATTGAAAAATGAACCTCTAGAATGAAGTAACCTGTATTAGTCTTCAGATCTTTATTAAATGATGTTCAAACTTTATTTTAGAATTTTGATAAACTCAAAAATCTAATTTTATGCCCTGTTTTTTTAGCTTTTAAAATGGCTTCTTTGGAGTTTTTCCAAACATTAAACTGTTAATATCTCGAAAACGAAGAAGTTTACTGAAAAATCACAAAGAACCTTTTTGACGTTAAATAAACCAAAGAACCTGGTATAGCTTTTACTTGATTCAAAAAAATTTGTTGATTGAAAAGTTAATGCATTTTAATATTAAACACATAATATTTTGGACTAAAATAGTAAAAACTTTGTTTTCTTAAAAAAACATTACTTGTCGGTAATCCTTTATCTATACCATTACCTATCTAATAAAAATTTCTTACCCAAAATACTCTGTATTATAAAATTATTAAATATACTCCAGCTTACCTAAAACAAAAAGAAATAAAAATTAATAATTTAAATAAAAACAAGTGAAAACAAACAATTGACTGAGTTAATTGTTGAAATACCATGTATAGACAGTGTTGTTGATAACTCTGTCACATTACACATACAAACATGTCACACACATGTGACTGATATACTCATATAATACATACTATACAATTTGCGCATAATTTGTGCTTTCACAGGTAAACACTGATGTTTACAAAAAAATGTTTCAAACAAAAGTTGTTTATTTTACTATAACGAATTAAAATTTTGTTCTTTCTCTAACGGTTTACAAGATAGGTACTACAGACTCAAGACCCGCTTGACCAATATTGCTCATTTACGAACTCGACCTCACTTTTTACGTACTAAGCACGATATAAAAATTTCACCTTGATATCTCTTTTCGTTTTTAAGTTATCGTGATGACAGACGGACAGACGACAGACAGACAGACAACCGGAAATGGACTAATAATTTGAATTTATGAACACCTATACCAAAATTTTAGTAACTAATGTTTTAGTGTCTTAAGTCCACCGCTGCACCAACTGAGCTACCTACCGATGGTTGTTATATATTTATAAAAATATATAATATATTATAAAAATCATAAATAAATTGATTTAAAACTCTCTGTAAATTAATAACAGCAATCTTCATGTAATTGACTCAACCGCACATGGACTTGACATGATAGGTATGTGTTCGTAGTAACCAAATCCTATATTTAAAGCAAATGCATTGTCTTTTAATTCATCGGTTCACTTTATTTACACGATTTTATACTCCAACTAAGTGTAATTTCATTTTCCATCATTTTTTTAAATTAACTTCAGTGATTATGTATCAATGAATTCATATTTTAAGTTCAATCCCATTCTATTGTTAATAAAAATATTTTGCTATACTTGTTCCAATCATTGAAAGTATTTTTACTTTATTTCAATATGAAACGGCCAACTTCGGGATAAGGTTGTCATTATTTTAAATTTTTTCAGAGTAGTTTACATGGCTGTTTTAACAGTCGGTACTCATTAAAATCTAGACCGGCTCAAAGCTTCCCAATATTGGGTGTCGACTGCTTAAGTCGCTATGTAAACTACTGGACTTGTTTATTTGTTATTTGTTTTGTTTACTAAAACTTGTATACAATTTTAAACGCCAAAGTCTTTCGGTTATAATTGATGTTTAATGACACAATGGCGTAAACATAAATAAACATCTTGCCAATTATTCTTAAATTAGTTTGACCGTCACATGACTAGTCAAGTTAGCAATTAATTTATATAATATGGTACTTTCGGTAGTGAAAAATAAATTATGAAATTTGAAAAAAGTTAAAATTTATGTAAAAATATACTTAAATATTCTGATTTCGAGTCATAAAAGCACGTTTTTCTTTTATAATATTAAAATTAAAAATCGTAATATTTAAACTGTATATCATGTGACCAAAACGCGGACAAGCCCTGATGTGAAGTCGTTTCGGTATGAACCATAGACCAGTTAGTTCAGTGTAGACAGCTGGGTATAATATATCCATAGATAATAAATATTTATATTTATTATAATTAATTGTCATGAATATATCTGTCAAACTTATCTGAGTTATTTCGTATAATGATACCGATATTACATCACCAAATTGGATGCCCGAGTTTTTGACAGTTTAAAAAGGTTAAAATTTAAGTTTTTGGCAAGAAAGCGTGTGTATTTTTCCGAAATAAATTTTTGGTTGCTTTTTATTAGCAAAATCAACATTTTGAAGTACTTTTTCAAATATAGTTGAATACCCTATTTATAAATTAAATAATTAAATAATTACACTCTGTATCTATAGCTTGTATGGTCAAACTGGCCAAGGCGCTTGGCATGAATCAAAAAAGTTCGGGTCCGAGTTCTGGTGCAAGTGTATTTTTTTCAATTTTTTTTAATTACTGGACTTGTTTTTATCTTTACAATTTTTATTGATTTTTCATTCAAGGAAGCTTCTATGATACTTCTACATCCTTAATTGTTGGTTTGACTACTCAATAAAAGTTTACCTCAATTATTTCCTAACATTTGAAAATGCTATCAATATTGTGTATTGGAAATTAATTTACTTTCAAACGATTTAAATTGAGTATTAATAAAATTTCAGTTATGCGTTTTTATCGAATTATTTATTGATGATAATATAATATCATTGGATTGATAGATTTTCAATGCAATTAATGTCTATTTATAAAATAATTATAATTTAATTATGTCAATTAAAACATTAAGTCTTGGAGCCATGCTACACATTCCGTAGCCGATTGATATCTATGGTTACACCGAGGTTTGTTAAAGAATTTTTATATGCCGAATTCAATTTTAAAAACTGATTAGCTCTAAATTTTGACGAGATTCAAAATTTTTTGAATTGGATAATGATTTTTTACGGTTTTGTGGCTCGTTTAATGCAAAAGAGAAAAGGTTTAATGTATTGTAAAGAAGAATGGTCATTTACAAGTCCGTAAAAAATTATCAAAAGGTAATTACAGATGGCCGGCATGCTCCCTATTCGTTGTCCATTTTTCGGTCTAAGCATTTTTTAGTAATTTAACTGATTTTCAAAATTTGCAATATCAATTGTTTGAACCAATTTTTATACCATGTATTTATGTAATATGCCAGGTATACTAAGTTTAGTCCCAAGTTTGTAACGCTTAAAAATATTGATACTGCGAACAAAATTTTGGTATAGGTGTTTATAAAATCACCTAATTAGTCCATTTTCGGTTGACCGTCCGTCTGTCAACACGATAACTCAAAAACGAAAAATGATATCAAGCTGAAATTTATACAGAGTACTCAGGACGTAAAAAGTGAGATCGAGTTCGTAAATGAGCAACATAGGTCAATTGGGTCTTGGGTCCGTAGGACTCATTTAGTAAACCGTAAGAGATAGAACAAAAGTTTAAATGTAAAAAATGTTCCTTATCAAAAAATAAGCAACGAGGGCGCAAATTAGGCGTAAATTGTGTAATATAGGAATATCAGTTATGTATGTGTGACATGTATGTATGTGGTAGTGTAATCAACATAAAGTCAACTTTTCTATTAATTTATAACAATTTTTGGTATCACTAAACTTCTTCGAAAATTTAATTCAGCGTATAAAAATGCATTTTAAAAACAAGTGAAAACAAACGATTGACTGAGTTAATTGTTGAAATACCATGTATAGACAGTGTTAATTAGTCTGTCACATTACACATACATACATGTAACACATATATAACTGATATTCTCATATGATACATACTACACAATTTGCGCATAATTTGCAGTCTCACGGGTAAACAGTGACGTTTACCAGAAAATGTTTCAAACAAAAGTTGTTATATTTTTTTATAAGGAACATTTTTTATATTTAAACATTTATTTTTAAGCGTTACAAACTTGGGACTATAGTTACTATACCTTGGTATATTTCATATACATGGTATAAAAACTTGGGTGTAGTCATAGACATCCAATGCCTACGGAACGTGACTGGGCTTCTAGACTATATTAAAGAAATTCTGTAAAAATCATTTTAATATGAATATTGAATATGAATACATGAAAATTATTTATAATATTACCATATATAGTCCTAGTTCACTTTTTATACTCATATTTTCTCCGTAAATGCAGACTTATGACGATTTATGGCGTTTTGGATCTATAAACATGTAGGTAGTTACTACTATTAAAAATTAAAAAAAGAATAAAGTCGATATGCTTTTGATCTGATGTCGATTTCAATGTAATACTGTGTCAAAAAATATAAGGTGACATATGAATTTAAACTGCGCGCGTTTGTTGTGCATTATGAATTCTTTCCGCCCGGCAAAACAGTCAACAAGGAATATTATTTGAACGTTATACATCATTTACGTAACGCTATCCGCCTAAAAAGGTCGGAATTGTGGAAAGAACATTCATGGTTTTTACACCACGATAATGCACCATCCCATACTGCACTAAAAATGGGTGATCATTTCATCAAAAACTCAACCCATATCGTTCCGCAACCACCGTATTCACCTGATCTGACGCCGCGCGACTTCTGGCTGTTCAGCAAGCTCAAAAGACCGCTCCGGGGACACCGTTTTGATACGATAGAGGAGATTCAAGCCGCAGCGAAGACGGAACTAAAGGCAATCCCGGAAAGTGACTACAACCAGTGTTTCGAAGATCCGAAAAATCCGTTGGCATAAGTGCATTGCATAGGGAGGGGATTACTTTGAATGAAGGGGATAAAATTGATTTGGAAGAATTAATACAGAATTTTCAAAATTAATACAATGTCACTTTATTTTTTGGGGACTAGTATCTAATGATAGGGAAATGTGACCTTAGTGATGGAGCTCTATCACTCACAAGTTTTAATTAAATATGAGATTAATTTTTAATGAATCGTAATCAATTTATTTCTAGATGAAATATGAATATGACATTACTAGTATACTGACAGGTCTACAAAATGAGATTAATGTACTTGGTTCGTAAACTATCAATTTTATCGAATGTGCATATCTTTAATTGTTACTTCATTAAAGGAGTTAGTTAAAGTATTCGAACGACATGCAAAAATTTCAGTGCGATGTTTATTTCAAAAGATGGAGGGTTTTAAACTCAGAAGTGTCAATTTTGCTTCGGAAGCATATATATTGGTCCAGAAAGCTCGACCGGGAATTTTTTTTATAGCTCATTTTCAAGAAAATAAACAAGCTTTCCAGTGATTTAAACAAATTTGAGGTAAAATAATTTTTAAAATTTTGATACCCTTCTAAACTTTAAATAAAATTTAGAGAAAACATTTCGCATCCTTTCAACCCTAGGTGCAAAGTGGCAAGAAGTAATAAAAATTTTTGACCAATAGATGCCAAAACTAGAAAGTACAAGTTTTCAATTCAGCTATTGAAGTTCCGAATTCGATGATTTTTCAGGGGACATCTGTTTGAAATTTAGGTTAACTTTTGTGTAAAGATTTTGTTCCCTTAATAAATTGACGCAGTTTATGATTCGTTCTATAAAGTACATTAAAGATGTATAAGCACGGTAGTGGGGGCACAAATTTAAAAACCTGATACTTTCAATTTTGATTGTGAATTACGTTATAACTTGCCGAAGACGAAAAGTAGGAATACAATTTTTCGATATCTGACGTAATTTTCAAAATATCGAAAATGGAAATTTTTGTTTAATTATTCAGCTTTCGATATTTGGTAAACCAAGGCAGGTATCCAAAAATTGTATTCTTATTTTTCGTCTACATTCATGAAGTTATCACAAAATTCAACATTAAAGTTGAAAATAAGATAAAAATAGTTTCAACTCTAAATCTACCCTGCTCCTACATCCTTATATGGATGGAGACACTTGGTTTTTTGCTTTTCTAGGTCATTGCTAATATGTTTACTTTCTATTAAATATATAGAGCAATTTATTTTATATCGATTTTCAATGATATTTTTTTTTTAATTTTCATGGATACCTAAGCTGAAATTTTCATCCTTTTCATCTCATCTAATTTCCTTGACCATCACTTTGATATTGATTTTAGAAGGAGTGTTATAAGTTTAAATTGTTTAATTGCGTGTCTGTGTGTTTCTCAGTGACATCGTAGCCCCTAAACGGTCGAACCGACTTGATTGAGAACATTTTATAGCTAAGTTTCCAAAAATCGGTTTACAAGGAATAAATCGCATTTGTGGGGAGATATTTTTTAAATTTTGTAAATTTCACTTGCAAAATGAGTACCACATATGTTACCTTTTCTCGTAGAATGACCCAGAACTAATTTTGTCGATGGTTTTCAGTGTATTTGAAAATATCCAAATTTATAATTAAATAATTTTTTATAAATAAGTGAATTTTAACAATAATTTTCTAGATTAATTTGAATGACGTTATTATGAAATATTTTCAGTTTATTTGATGGAAATGTTGACAGACATGCCAATCTATTTCAAAACCAATTTTACAATAAAAGAACGCCTACTATAGTTTTTCTTTGTGTAAAATTATATTGCATTTATATAGTTTAAAACAGGCATTAATTTATTTCACATCATAATAAAATTAAACAAGTGAAAAGAAACAATTGACTGAGTTAATTGTTGAAATACCATGCATAATCAGTGTTGATTTCTTTATCACATAACACATACAAAAATGTATAGACAGTGTTGATGCGCAATCGTTTGTTTTTTTGACGTCACGTAAATAACAAAAGATATTTACTTTTAAATAAACACACACACAACTGATATTCCTATATTAATACATAGATACTATAAAATTTGCACCTAATTAACGCCCTCGTGGGTAAACAGTGATGATTACAAAAAAATGTTTCAAACAAAAGTTTTTTAATTTTTTATAAGGAACATTTTTTACATTTAAACTTTTGTTCTATCTTTAACGGTTTACAAGATGGATCCTACGGACCCAAGACCCAATTCACCTATGATGCTCATTTACGAACTTGACCTCACTTTTTACGTCCTGAGTACGCTCTAAATTTCAGCTCGATATCTTTTTTCGTTTTTGAGTTATCGTGTCCACAGACGGACGGACGGACGGACAACCGGAAATGGACTAATTAGGTGATTTTATGAACACCTATGACAAAATTTTTTTCCTAGCATCATTATTTTTAAGCGTTACAAACTTGGGACTAAACTTAATATACTATGTATATTTCATATATGCATGGTATAAAATGTATTTGTAACATAATTGAGTTAAAATTGTTAAAATATCTTGTACAGGCAATGTTGAATATGAGAGCTTATGTTATTTTTATACCCTGTATATATTAAATATCTATCAAAGTATAGTAGGTTTAGTCCGAAGTTTGTAACACTTAAAAATATTGATGCTACGAACAAAATTTTGGTATAGGTGTTCTTAAAATCAATTAGTCCATTACCGATTGTCCGTCCAACTGTCTGTGATCACGATAGCTCAAAAATAAAAAGAGATATCAAGTTGAAATTTTTAAAGCATGCTCAGGACGTAAAAAGAGAGGTTGAGTTCGTAAATGAGAAACATAGATTAATTGTTTCATGGGTCCGTAGAACCATCATGTTGGCCGTTAGAAATAGAACAAAAGTTTAAATGTAAAAAATGTATATTATAAAAAAATAAAAAACTTGTTTGAAAAATTTTTTAGTTAACATCACTGCTTACCTTTGAGGGCGCAAATTAGGACAAAACTTTGTTGTCCATTTTCTCTAAACTATAAAAGATAAGGAGTTGAAAATTTGCAGATAACTTCAACTAGTGGTCTTTTGAATCATTCTCGAAAAACGAAAAAAAATCTAGAAAATAATTAGAAATTTTTTGGAATTTTCGAAAACCAAATAAATGGCGGACGAAATAAAATAAATTGGCATTAATATTTCTAAGCGTTACAAACTTGGGATTCAAGTAAACATATTCAGACATATTTCATATATAAAAATTTCTTATGGGCTTCATTTTGACCTTGAAAAATATGATAATACGAATTTTTTTGTAGATAATAAAATTCTCTATAATTGTTATTTGAAAATTATATTACTATTAATTAAAAAATGATATTCTATTAATAATAAATATGATTAATTTTGTGAATTTTTAACACATTTATGATAAAAATTTTAAAATAATTTGTTCAAAGATTCCGTTTCTTAAAAAAAAATAAAGCACCAAAAAAAAGCTTAAAGTTTAAAGAATTTATATATATATATTTATATATATATATATATATATATATATATATATATATATATATATATATATATATATATATATATATATATTAAAACATGTTATCGATCATTATCAAAAAATATTGAAGAATAATCATAATTCACATTGTAATTTCAGTATGTCTCATTATGAGTATGATAACTTTAAAAATCATTAACAGATGTCGTTGACATCGGTTGACAAGTTTAATTAATATGTCACAAAAAAATGTTTTTATAAAATAGATAATCGACTCCGAAAATTTTAAAGAACCATAGCTCGGTGCTTTAAACCGTTGTAACGTTGCCAAATCCATTATGTTCATTATGATACAGAAGATTTCTAGAGTATAATATGTCGATAACATAGGAATTATAACTACAATAACTAATCAAATGAATGGTCAAAATACTATTAATTTTTTTTTGTAATATAATTTTATGTATTATTAATTGTTATAAAATCAGTTTAATTATTATGATAAATTATGGTTATGTGTGTATTTAATTTTTTATGCTATTTAAAATTTTGAAAAAACTGTTGTTGTTCTGTTGACGACCCATACTACCTTAATCCATAGTTTTCAAAAAATTTTAATCGAAACCAAAAACCAATATCTAGTGTAGGCATAACTTTTGAAGGGCCGTAGCTTGGAAAGGAAGTATTTGAGAGTTGAATCCATAAAAACTTTTGATCAGCACGATTAAAACTATGTTAATTCATAGTTTTCCAAAAATTTTAACCGAAACCAAAAATCAATGTATTGTGGGCAGAGTCCTTTAAAAAGACTTTAGAATAAAATTCTTGGTTTGAATCCTTAAGAGGCGGGATACATTCACACTTAATATATTTCAAATTCAGTACAATTTTATTTAAGTAGATTATATTTATTTTGTAGTAAATGATAAATAAAAATATTGACTTATTTGAAATTGAAAGGCATCATAACAAACATACTAACACACTCACAGACAAGTAAATAAAATTTTTATCTCAGAAGTAGTAAACATGAAAAAAGTCTGCCAGTTCTTATGTCCTGTATGTCACAGGTTACTTACAGCCCGGGAGCCAGTGACAGTAAAACTGCACTTACAGAGATTTCGAAATTTCGCATACGAATCAATACTATTTAGCCAAAGGTACAAATTTGTTCTGAAAATTTCCGAAAGTTCACATGAGTAAGAAAAGGACAGATATATATTTTTCACATTTTTGCCACCCACAACCAAGCTCCCTTACTTTCACCAGTAGATCAAGGGGTATTGACCGCTCCAACGGGAAATAAAAAAAAAATAAAACTCTTTTATATAAAAATAGTCAATAAACTGGCCGCTAAAAATCGGTAAAAAAGTTTACTCAGCACGGCTACGAGTTTTGTAGAATATTTTGAATCGACTATATCTATTACTCCAATAACATTATTGGGCTAGGGCGATTCAAGTTAAATTATGATGTCTTTTTTTTAATTTCGGCAAAAAAATCGATTCTTAAAACACATTTATAAAAATTATATACATAATTTGTTTTTAAATGGCCTGCCTGAAAGGCTGACGTAATTTATTTGTTTCAATTATATTAATCACCTGATATTACATAATTTTTTTGTATTTTCGTACTATTTAAACACTTGTGTCGTCTCATATATTACCTTTATTTACATTGCAATATACGGTGGTAATAATACTTACCGTGTATACATAAAAGCTGTGCCCGGGGCTTCGCACGAGTGGTCCTTAATTTTAATTTTTTTAATGAATCAATTAAGGTAGTATAGCATTTAAGGTAGGTAGCACACTAGTTATAACTAGTGTGCTACGGAATGTAAAAACTGGACAAAGTGATAATTTTATAGTGTTATGTATTCAAATATTATATATATATATATATATATATATATATATATATATATATGGAAACGGACGGACAACCGGAAATGGACTAATGAGGTGGTTTTATGAACACTTATACCAAAATTTTGTTCGTAGCATCAATATTTTTAAGCGTAACTTGAAAGTAAACTTAGTATACCTTGCATATTATATATATGCATGGTATAAAAAAATATTTGTGCAATTTGATTTCTTATTTTCATAATTTTTAATGCATTAAGTTTAATTAATTGTTATTTTTCAATAATTTTAATTTGACATTTACTATAACATTTACATGTAAAGAATTACAAATTAGTCATAACAGCCTCCTTTAACGCCAAAATTTTTCACTGGAAGCGCTGGCATCGATTCTATTGTCCCTACCATGACTACGCACACAACGAATAGTGACAATTTGTGTTTACACAAAACTAAGAGTTAGTCACGCACATTTTACAAATACATATAAAACATTAGAAGAAATTATTCACGGATATAGATTAAAAACAAAGTCGCAGTTATTCCCAAACGTATTTTGTTCAAATCTTAATTTTTTAGCAACTAATTTTTTTTTGTCCGACGTACCGTTTTCCTTAAGAAGTAAAAGGCTTTCATAAACAATAAAGATGGTTGATAAAAATCATAATTTTTAATAATGAAGCCCATAGTTTACAAATTTCTATGATCATCGTATTCAGCGCATTTTTTTTTATATAAACAAGTGAAAACAAACAGTTGACTGAGTTAATTGTTGAAATACTATGTATAGATAGTGTTGATGACTGTCACATTATACATACATACATGTCACACATACATAACTGATATTCGCATATAATAATTACTATTATATACAATTTGCGCATAATTTGCGCTCTCACGAGTAAACAGTGATGTTTACGAAAAAATGTTTCAAACAAAAGTACATTTTTTACATTTAAACTTTTTTTCTATCCATAACGGTTTATAAGATGGGTCCTACGGAACCAAAAGCCAATTAGCCTATGTTGCTCAGTTACGAACTCGACCTCACTTTTTACATCCTAAGCACGTGATAAAAATTTCAGCTTCATATATATTTTCGTTTTTGTGTAATCGTGATGACAGACGGAATTAGGTGATTTTATGAACACCCATACCAAAATTTTGTTCATAGCATCAATATTTTTAAGCGTAACAAACTTGGAACTAAACTTAGTATACCTTGATATATTTCATATACATGGTATAAAAACCAGCCTATCTGTGTAATCTGTATTAAATAAAATAAGTATCATTATCAATGAGCCGTATTATATATATTTGACTAATATTCTTCAGATATATAATCAATCATTATTTGTACAAACAAATTTATCGACATATATATATTTTTATTTTTATTTTTTGGTATGATATACGATATTTTTTTTTAAATTTATTTTATTTTGCATATATTTAATATATTATAAATATTTATGTAATTTATGTACTTAAAAATACTATTTATTTCTGTAACTGATATCCAAAATAAAAAAAAATCTATATATATAAAATACAGAATGAACACTGAAAAAAAACTAGTGAAACAAAAAACAAACAAAAAAATTAATAAAAAATACTTTATAAGGGACAAGCTTTTATTGAACTAAAAAGTAGAAAATAAATTTATTTATATGAGACTCATACCCGACTATTTGTAAAAGCTTAAGGCGGTTAATTTAAAATATCAAAAATAAATCGGAACGCCTCATCTACTCCACATTCCTAATGACTTTTCGGTTCATCCTTGATATTAAGCGCCTCAAGCTTTTACAAATAGTCGGGTATGAGTGACTTATAGATAAAATTATTTTCTACTATTAAGTATAATAAAAACTTGTCAATTTTAAAGTATTTCTAATTATCAAAATTTTTAATTTAAGACTAAATAAATGTATTTATATAAAATATGGTGGCTTACCATGCATTGTCATCCAAACTTAATGTGTATGGAAAATTTCAGCTCAATCGGTTGAAGATATCTACTTCAAAAGTGAGTTCAAGGAAGCCACCGTAACATACATACATCCATTGCAAGTTAAATAAGCTTTTAATAAAATAATAATAAAATGAAATGGATCGAGCTGTTCTTGAGTTGTAAATGGTCGAACTAACCCGAAATGTTTTAAATATTGAGATTATTAAAGTAGTTCGGCCGTCACATGACTAATCAAATTAGCAACTAATTTATATTCATTGAATTTAAATCCAAGTTATGAATAAAAATAATATTTGTATCACGTAAATTTTTTTTAATGCTTTAAAAATATCGTAAAAGTTTAAATTTATACGTCAATTTGATATAGGTCAATCGGGTCTTGGGTCCATAGAACACATCTTGTAAACCGTTTCTTATAAAAAAATAAATAACTTTTACTTAAAATATTTTTTTGTAAACATCACTGTTTACCCACGAGGGCGGTAATTAGGTGTCAATTTTATAGTATGTATTAATATGGGAATATCAGTTATGTGTGTGTGGCTATTTAAAAGTGGATCATTTTTTATTTACATGACGTCAAAAAACAAACAATTGCGTCATCAACACTATCTATACATGGTATTTCAACAATTAACTCAGTCAATTATTTGTTTTCACTTTTTCTTGTTTTTGAAAAGTCCAAGGGAAAGACTTTACTCCATATAAACATTGATATCTTTTTCTTGGACTCTTATAAAACGATAAATAAATGAAAAATAGAGTTGTGACTTTGCAGATGTCCATAAATGAGTTGGTTCAGTAAAAATTTTATCCAGGGAGAGGTTTTATGAGTCCAGGGAAAAGACTCTACTCCATATAAACACTGCAATCTTTTCCCTGTTCTCTTATTAAACCATAAAAAAATGAAAAATTCAATTGTCACTTTGCAAAAGTGAAAAAATCACTTATTTCAATAAAAATTTTATATAATTAGATCCAAATTCTAAAATTTTTGTTGTGGCGTTTTTCTCTATGCAAAAATATCTCTTATCGTAGAATGATTCATCTATATATATAAAAAGAGAGTGTTTGTTTGTATGTCCCCGATTTTCCCTAAAACTAACCATTGACCTTCGGTAGGGGATTATGTCATTGGGTAGCCCTTAGGCTCCCATTGTGAATAAGGGAGTTTGGTGGGGGGTGGAATTAAAAATGATCTAGGAATTCATAGAAAATAGATTAAAAAAATAGTTCTAATAGTACAATAGGCCCCACTGTCAATAGTACAATTTTCACTAGATGGCGCTACTGGCGCAAATGTCTTTCGATTTTTCTCGAAAATTCTGGAATGTTCCATGGATTTCTATCGAATTTTCTAGAATTTTCTCGAACATTATGGAATGTTCTATGGATTTCTATCGAATTTTCTAGAACTTTCTCGAATATTCTGGAATGTTCCATGGGTTTCTATCGATCTTTCCCTTACTTTTCCGTACACACAGAGAGTGTAGACATAATATTGGGATCGGCCAAAAAAATCTTACTGTTCCGTACACACAGAGAGAATTTAAAAAAAAGTCTTTCATTTAACAATTTTGATATTTAAATGTGCAAAAACAACCCAGCGAAGCGGGTTTAACAGCTAGTATATATTTATAGTCTGATTTGATAAGATATTTTTTTGATAACACCCTATATACTTCGTATATTTTTTATAATAAATTTGTGAACGATTTTGTTTGTAATTTTTTATCATAAGGTTATTTGACCCGTATAGATTTATGTCTTCGGTATTTATTCACGCATAGCTTCGTAATGCGTAAATCAATATTTTTAAATTCAGCAAATATAGAGTACTTTAAAAGAAATGAATTATTTTAAATTAATATGATAAACCAAAACGCTTCTAAGGACAGAAAAATGTTTATGGAATTTTTTGAAAACTATGATTTTTAAACGCGTAAGCAAGTCGAAAAATTTGGAACAATTTAAGCCGACCCACAGTTCCGTATGTCTAATAGTTTTTGAGATATAATGCTTGAAAAATTTCAGAAATGTTAAAATTTTGGGTTATGCTTTTGTTAAACCGTTAGAGACAGAACAAAAATGAATGTAAAAAATGTTCCTCTTAAATACTTTAAAAAATTGAAGAAAATTCGATAATTTTGCAGTTTTTCATGTAGCACAACTTTTTTTTTGCTTGCAAAACATGGTTTCACACTCCTCTAAGGGAAACTAATAACATACCAATAAAGAAGCTTTACATATGGTACAGGAGCTCGCAACGTCGGCAAAAAAAGAATTTTATTATTGCTGATTTTATGATATGTTGTTTCCCTTGCTCTTTCTTTTAGAGCTTGGGCGGTCTGGCTGCCGGAAGTGGTTGCGTTTAGTACTGCGCATCCTAAATGTACAGGTCATAATACTAAATTTTAAAAGAATTTTATTATGTCTGTAATTTTAATATTATGTTATTTAAGTATACAAAAACCTTAAATTAATTTGCCAGAAGATATATATTTAACAAATGTCATTTATTTTTCATAACTTTTTCGCTTTTTTTCAAGGTTTAGCAACCGAATTACCGTCTGGCAAATTAATTTTAGGTTTTTGTATACTTAAATAATATAATATTAAAATTACAGACATAAAAAATTCTTTTAAAATTTACTATTATGACGTGTACATTTAGGCTGCGCAGTACTAAACGCAACCACTTCTGGCAGCCAGACCGCCCAAGCTCTAACAGAAAGAGCAAGGGGAACAACATATCATAAAATCAGCAATAATAAAATTCTCTCTCGAAAACGTTGCGAGCTCCTATACTAATAGCTCTTTGCGATTTTAATGTAGGATTTGACTGGCGTGTAGTAGTAAATAATAAGTAAAAGTTTGATTCTAAATACAAATACAATAAAGGATTCCCTACTATCAGATACCATACAGATATGTCAAGGTTATCTAAATCGATACGATACGTTGCGATGCATTGGTCTTGGTTTGGTCGTGTCTATTATTCAAATTTCTTAAATACTAGTCTTATGAGTATAACTGACTATGTATATGCTGTTATGTTTGTTATGTACTAGTGAAGTGACGAGTATTCGTATATTAACATACGCATTCACAAGAAACGATTAACATTTTAATGAGCATGATATATGAGCATGGCAACAATGCTTGATTCATAGGCTCAAAATTTTTTGTATAGGTAGACTTTAACTCAAAGAAAATGTGGTTAAAATTTCAGTAAATTTGCGGTCAAAATTGGTTTTGACTGAATTGGCCATGTCTTTAATCTGCAGGTTTTTACGCTCTTGCGGTAACCTTGATTGAGCTGGCTGACTGATTCACGGGTTGGTCATACTTTACATGGGGTTCAAGCCGGGATCGAGAGGTACCCCTGTGTATGTTACCCCTGTTAAGTAACAATTAATACGTAAAAAACTGATAATAAAATAACGAAAAAAGACAATTACATTATAGTTAATTTTACGTTAAAATAATTGAAGTAGAAGTAAGGTAAATCTGGTTAGATTAAGTTAGGTTAGAGTGGCTGTCCTGGGGTGGGACGCACTTAGACCATAAGGTTCGAAAAACGGTAGGCCCATCCCGGGCCACTACTCCATGAACCATTTGGAGCTGTTTAAGAACGGCAGGAGTGCTTTGACGTCGGCGGACTTTAGATGGGAGACATCGTCAAAGAGAGGCTGGCTCAAATAAGTCCAGCTCTTCACCACTCCTCACCACTGTGACAGCTGATGCAGTAGTCGTGATACACTGCCAGGCCCAGGCGTTCAGCGCGCTTACCGCCCAACCAGCAGTTAGTCAAGGAAAATCAATTGGTCAAAACTAATTTTGACCAGTTACATTCAGTAATAGTACTTTTGACTGTTATTTCAGTCAAAAGTACTATTGTCGAAAGCCTGCGGTCAAAAAGTACTATTGTCGAAAGACTGCTGTCAAAAAGTACTATTGACTGATTTTTTCGGTTAAAATTATTTTTAACTGGTTAAGAGTTTTAACTGTAACATATACACCGACAACGCCCGTGAGTGTGACTGCTCATTGCACTCATCATTTATATTTTTATCTAAAATTTTGTTCAATACAAACGAACTAACCTAAATATCATGAACCAGATAAGCGATATGCCAATACACCTTTGATGATCAAATGGTATGAGATATTCTACAAACTAAGGAAGAAAATGAGTGATTTCGACTCGACGATATGGCCTTAATTCTGTGCATTCTAGTTGCGAAATTCAGTCTATTATCAAAAATACAACGTTTTTAAGAGGAACAGTTAAATTATTTTAAAGTTTTAGACATATATCCATTTAAAAGAAATCAAGCGGCAGGAAACTGTCCCCAAAAAAGAGGGTTAAGCCCCCGCCCCTCTAAGGGGCAATTTTTTGGTATGAAGTTTTTACAACTTGACAAATAACTCAAAGATGCAATTTTTTTTTCTTTATTACCATGATTTGTTATTTAATTTTATTGTACTATTGAAATATTTGTTTTATACCATGTATATATGAAATATATCAAGGTATACTAAGTTTAGTCCCAAGTTTGTAACGCATAAAAATATTGATGGTATTAAAAAAATTTTTGCATAGGTGTACATAAAATCACCTAATTAGACAATTTTCGGTTGCCCGTCTGTCTGTCTATCTGTATGTCTGTCTGTCTGTCCATCTGAAAAACGAAGCACGATATGAAGTTGAAATTTTTATAGCGTTCTCAGGTATTTTTGGTTGTCACTGGTTAGGATGTCACTGTCTTACTCGTCTGAGGGACTTCTCTAAGTCACGTTTGGCCATGCCAGTTCTACATTTCCTACAGTGTGAATAAATTCAAAATAGGAAACATTCAAAAATTGCTTTTATTGTAACTTATTCATGGCTCAATGTTATTATTTTCAATATTATAGAGAAACAATTAATAATTTCCCATCTCTAAATTACTTTCGAAAACAATTCAATGTTTTGAAAAAAAAATTATACTTCCTAGATAAAATTAAACCGAATAATTCTAATAATAGAAAACATTTTTAATAAAATTGTTTATAAAAATAAAAAATAAAATTTTTTTATAGGTAATCAAACAACCAGGAATTGGATATTCAATTATTAAACACTGCATAATTGAAAATAGAATAACTCAAGTAAATACATGTTTATTTTTCCACGAATTTTATGCTATTTTTATACAAAAAATATTTCATTCACTCTTTCACGTTCATAAATTCGATTTTGGTTCGAAAAAACACAGGATATTAGAAAAGTATAATTTTTCAAATATGTATACAACGTGTTCAAAAAGTTCGAAACCCTCTCTGAACTTTAGAAAATAATGATTGGAAAAAGCACCTTTAAGATAAAAGTTGTACGGTTTCGTTTGTATAAGGGTGACCTTGGATTTGACATTAGCCTTGATCATGAAGGTTAAGTCCATTTTTAAAAATGGAATTCTTAAGGATATATGAGCGTGACAACAATGTTTGATTCCAAGGCTCAAAAGAAGACGTTTACAACAAAATTTTCACCTAATTAGCGCCCTCGTGGGTAAACAGTGATGTTTACAAGAAAATGTTTCATAGAAATTGTTTATTTTTTTATAAGGAACATTTTTTACATTTAAACATCTGTTCTATCTTTAACGGTTTACAAGATGGGTCCTACGGATCAAAGGTCCAATTGACCTAGGTCATTTACGAACTCAACCTTACTTTTTACGCTCTGAGCACGCTATAAATATTTCAGCTATAGGAAATCGCTCTTCGTTTTTGATTTATCGTGTTAACAGACGAACAAACAGACATACAGTTGGACAGACATAAACCGGAAATGGACTAATTAAGTGATTTTATCTATACCAAAATTTTGTTCGTAGCATCAAAATTTTTAAACATTACAAACTTGGGACTAAAGTTAGTATACCTTAATATATTTCATATATACATGGTAAAAAAATAATTTTGATATGAAAAAATAAAAAAAAAGATCTATCAATGTATTTATCGAACCCATGGTTACCCAATACTGAGCTCCTTTTTAAACGCATGCTATGTCTAAATCATGATATTATTTGACCAGTATTATTGTCTTGAACGGGGATCCGATTTTATATACTGAGTCAGTAATTTTGCATCAATATTGTTGACAGTGCGAGGGTAGTCGACAAAGAGTTAGTTGATTTACAGATTATGGCGTTTGGAAAATATAGAGCGACACCAACGTTATTTTTCTATGCACGAGTTTTCCAGAATAATTATTTTTAAAAACATCGTCTTAAAAGCATTTTAAATAGCACTCTTAAAATATTGTAGACAATTTTTTTAATACTTAGTTCATGAGTACGTCGCATGTATAAAGTCACGTAGCTAGAAATCTGTGTAGGTGTTATTATAGTAAAACCTCATTAAAAAGGATTTGCTCAGGTATTCAAACAATTCCTGAAAGTGTCTCTCTTGTTTTCTAGAAAAAAAAGACGCTGTCTGGATTTATTTATTTATTTTTTTTTTTAGAGAGTACGTATTTTGGCACAAAATGCCAAGAAAACCATGAACAAGGCCTATAAATTTTGTATATAAAGAGAATTTTTTCATCCAAATATGTTTGTAATATAGGCAATTAATTAACACAAGTTGTCTAAAAATGTTCAACGAATCGCAACTTTTTACAAACCTAATAAGCTGCAAATAGGGCTTAAAAAACCTTGTTGGCGGTTTTACTGGAATTTTGAGGTTAAAATAACACATACTTGTATCTTTTTATACCCTATTTATATGAAATATATATCAAGGTATACTAAGTTTCGCCCCAAGTTTGTAACACCTAAAAATATTGATCTTACTACTCAAATTGATTGAATTATTGATAACTCAAAAACGAAAAGATATACAAGCTGAAATTTTTGTGCGTACTCAGGACCAAAAAAACTGAGATTGAGTTCTTAAATGAGCAACATAGGTCAATTGGATTGCGGGTCCGTAGGATCCGTCTTGTAAACTGTGAAAGATAGGGAATCATTCAGTAATTACGTGCTTACGTAATTAATGAATGGCCCCTGGAACAAAAGTTTAAATGTCAAAAAAGGTTTCGCACAAAAAAAAATTTTGTTTGAAACAAAACTTTGATGTCCATTTTCTCCAAAACTATGAAAGGTGGGGAGTTGAAAATTGCTGGTAGCTTCAACTGGTGATCTTTCGAAACCCTCTCGAAAAACGAAAAAAAATCTAGAAAATACTTCCGAAAATTTTCGAAAACCAAATATTGTGTGTGTACACATTATTTCAACGATTAACTCAATCAATTGTTTGTTTTCACTTGTTTTTAACCTCCGAACTAAAAAAAGAGGTGTTAAAGTTTGACCGCTATGTGTGTGTGTCTGTGTGTTTGTCTGTCTGTGGCATCGTAGCGTCTGAACGCATGAACCGATTTTAATTTTTTTGTTTTCATTTAAAAGGTAATTTAGGAGAGAGTGTTCTTAGCCATGTTTCAAGTACGAACTTAGATTTCCGTATCCGAAAAACTAACAAATTGGCGATGATCTTCAAAATCGATTCCAAAAATCCGCTTACAAGGAATAATTCGCATTTGATGGGGGTTTTTTAAATTTTGTAAATTTCACTTGTCTGTAATTTTATACATCTTTACATTCAGAGAAACTGCTCGTTTTAAAATTTAAAGAATAAAAATTCACGAATAATAAATCATTTTCAGGAAATTTGTTTAAACAAAAATTTAACAAAGGCGTTAATTAGTTAAGCTTAAATAACTAAATGAAAAACAGGAAAATTAAAATTAAAATTGAACTTGACACCATATTAATCTGAGGTCAACTATAATTTTGTTTCCAAAACAAAACATTAATAATATATGGGATAACAAAAAGTTTTTTAAATCCGATTATTTCATTCATACATATTATACGATTATATATATCGGGTGATCCATTTTAAACGAGCCCGACCGTTTTCGTTTAAAACAGTTCTATGCACATTTTTCAATGGCGTGAAATCATTGTCAATTTTCTAAAAAACACCCGCAACGTAAAAATAACACTCAGAAAATTCGCGAGCACAAAAAAATTGTACTCACACACATTCGTATGTCTTTCAACATTCAAGAAAATTTTCCAAAAAAAATTTTTCCCAATTTTCTTACATATTTTCCGTAATTTTCCATATTTTTTTCGTTTGAATATCTTATTTTCATTACTCATAGCTAAACGTAGCTTAAAACTAGCGTAAGCAAAATAAAACTGTTGGTCAAAATGATACAAAGAGGATGATTTTCCCAAGATTGTCTTATTAATTTCACTTTTTATGGGTAGCTTAATGATACTGGGAGTTGATCTTATAATATAGCGTTCTAAATTATTCCATTATAAGTCACAATTAATGTTTATTTTTATCCTATATTTTCTCGACTATTTTTTTTTAGCGGCTATTTTTAGTTGCCAACTTCAGGTTCATTATTTGATTGGCGTGAAACTTAATAATGTTTTAAGACTCCTCTTAAACATTCGTTGGTGGAAAAAAATGTTTATAAAGAAAAGCGGTTTTCCAGATAAGAATGGTTAAAGTTACATTTGAATTTCAAGCACTGCGATTATACTCTTTACGCTATTGATTTGAAATTTGGATATGTTATAGGTACTCATTTTCTACCTGTCCTGATTACTTTCATTTTTCGAAAATCCTGTTAATTTTCCCAATTTTCATTGTTCACATCCAGGTATAGTGAAATACGAAAAAGTACCTAAGTGTAAACAATGAAAATTGTGAAAATTGATAGGATTTTCGAGAAATAAAAATAACCAGGGCAGATAGAATATGAGTTCCTATAACATATCCAAATTTCAAATCGATAAATAAAAGATATAAAAGAGTATAATCGCAGTGCTTGAAATTCAATTGTAACTTTAACCATTCTTTTCTGGAAAACCGCTTTTCTTTATAAATATTTTTTTCCATCAATTAAGTTTCACGCCAATCAAATAACGATTTCATTCTATTATAATTAATATAATATACATAATTACTACTTTTAACTTTTTTATAATACTTACGGTTTTAAATAATAATAATAATAATGGGGTTTAACCTCCGCTTCTCTGACATATGCTTATTATTACTTCGTTCTTATCCAAGCGACGACAATGTGATCAATTCTACCGCCCCCATGATTATTATTTTAATTGTTCACACTAATTGAGCCCGCAACCTAAGTCTAAATAGACGACCGGTCTAAGGCGTTTGTCTTTGTCTGTTTGTCCATTTAGACTTAGGTTGCGGGTTCGAATCCAGGCAGCGGCAGTGTGAACAATTTATAATTTACGAGAGTGCAGAATTGATCACATTGTCGTCGCTTGGATAAGAACGAAGTAACCGACTCCACCCACATCAAAATGTAATTGTAAATATGTTTGTAACTAAATAAATAAAGATTAACAAGTAATGATGTGGGTGGCCTCTGTTATAGGCGTATATGTCAGAGAAACGGAGGTTAAACCCCATTATTACGGTTTTAAATGAAAGTTAACTGAATTTGTATTTTAATAAAAACCCATATTTTTTTAGATGAACTGTAGCAAAATTTTGATCGTGGCATCAATATTTTTAAGCGTTACAATCTTGGGACTAAACTCTATCTTTCATATATACAGAGTATAAAAACGAAACATTTAAAGTAGGTTAGGTTAGGTTATGTTATATTGGCTGTCCACGAAGGGCACACTTAGGCTATAAAGCCCATTGTGATACCACATAAGTGTTTTACCACCTTTTTCGGCTGATAATGTCATTTGTCAGCTACTCAATTATTTTCAGAGGCTGAGTGCACCTTCCTTCATGCATATTCCATGCACTACACCAACCCATCACAACTATCAATTAAATTAATGTGTTTTGTGACGCCGGGAGTCGAATCCGCTACCCTAGGCATACCACGGACGGAATTGGTTACGCCTTAAGCTACTAGAACGAGAACATTTTAATTAAATAAATAACATATTTAATAGTTATTGAAATAAATACCACGATACTCGAAATAAAATTGTATACTAAGAAATTCTATTTAAAAAATACAATTAAAAAACATTTTGCTACTGACGATGATTGCGTTGCAATCGAAATATCGATATTTAGCGACATGTAAGTCCGTTGTATGTTTTTTAATTGTATTTTTTAAATAGAATTTCTTAGTATACAATTTTATTTCGAGTATCGTGGTATTTATGTCAATAACTATATCTCAACTCGAAGTCAACAAGAATTCATCCTTATAAACATATTTAATGTTTTTTTTTTTTCTTCATTATGGGAAAAATAAATAAACCAGTAATTTAAATTGTTGGAAAACGAAAATATTTACTTGCTTAAAATTTTCTTGAAGTAATAACATATTCGTTGCAATTAGAACTTTGCCTCTTAGAAGAAAAATGTCAGATTCGATTAAAATGAATCGCCCTGTTATATATATGAAGTAACAAATTGAATGAAAATTTGAACATGGAGTCAAACATGTTGTAATGTAATCCAATATCAATAGAGAGAGCTAGTTGCATTAAATATTATGCATCATACATTCATATATTTTCCAGGAATAATCCAATACATATATAATAGGATACAAAACTTTGATTTTACAAAAAGCTTTTCATGTATTTGAAATCCACTAACAACATTTGTCAAATAAGTTTTTTATTTAAAAATATAATTTTATCCCACTATATACAGTCAAAATCCACGTTATATCGACATCGCTGACATTGAGCGCATCAAGCTTTTACAAATATTCAAGTATGAGTGAGTGTAAGTCATAGGACAAATTGTCACTAAAAGCATGTTACTTAAAAAGTAATTTTTATATACAGTGTTGATGACGCAATCGTTCGTTTTTATTTTACTTCATGTAAGAAAAAAAAATGATAGTCACTGATAGATATCCACAGTCGTGTATATATAACACGACTGTGGTGTCAAATACACATAACTCATATTCCCATATAACAAACACATACTATATAATGTTCTAACCTAATATGTGTAAAAATGTTTCAATTAAAAGTTGCTTATTTTTTTACATTTAAGCTTTTATTATATTTCTAACAGTTTACAAGATGGGTCCGTAAGACCCAATTGAACTCATATTCCCATATAAGACATGGTATATAATGTTCTAACCTAATTAGCGCCCTCACGACTAAACAGTAATGCTTACGAAAAAATACTTGAAACAAAAGTATGATTATTTTTTATAAGTAAAATTTTTTACATTTAAACTTTTTCCTATCTCTAACAGTTTACAAAATGGGCCCTACGGATTCTAGACCCCATTGACCTATGTTGATCATTTACGAACTCGACCTCCCTTTTAACGTCCTTAGCATGCTAAAAGAATTTCATCTCGATTTCTCTTTTCGTTTTGAGTTATTGTGATAACGCACGACCAGATACATAGAAATAGACTCATTAGATAATTTTATGAACACCTCTACCAAAATTTTGTTCCTAGCATCAATTCTTCTAAGCGTTACAAACTTGGGACTAAATTTATACCTTGAAATATTTCAAATATACAGGGTATAACAAATCATTTGTTATAAGTGTCATTCGTGTGTGACGGATTAATATTTGCTTCCTGTTCAGTGTTGTCCTATTAGAGCAGGCGCTAGCAGATTCGTTTGCAAAATATTGAGACCATGTTGCTGTAATTGCCATAGTTTTCGTTTTTTAAACAGTTAAATACTCAAGTCACTTGTTAGGTAATTTTACGTTAAAAAGTTTCTGATGATTTCTTTGTTAAGTTCGCCGATATTAACCGTTAAATATTGGGAAAAAGACCAAATTTAAAACATGTACGAGACAAAGACACATTCTGGCTAACTTGAGGAGATCAGGGATAAATATGCAACCTTGTATAACGATCCTCATATTTTGCAAACAAAATTTCTTCGCGCCTGCTCTATATTGACTTTTTAACTTTGAAAATTAATTTACATAATTCAAATCTAAATAAAAACTATAAATTAATTAGAACAAGTGAAAATAAACAATTGACTGAGTTCATTATTGATATATCCTGTATTCGCACCATACGTGAGTTTTATTGGAGGCGTTTCCACGGTAACGATACACTACTTTAATTATAGAATTGTATGGATGCATATATAATTTTATGGATTGCATTTATGACTTACACTGAAAATTTAATATTATTGTCTCATAAATTGTCTTAAATAAATTTTTATGATAATATTTGTACAATTTGATTTCTTATTTTCACAATTTTTAATGCATTAAGTTTAATTAATTAGTGTTTTTCAATAATTTTAATTTGACATTTTTTATAACATTAATTTGTAAAGAACTTCAAATTAATCAAAACAGCCTCCTTTATCGCCAAAATTGTTCAGTGGAAGCGCTGGCATCGATTTTATTGTCCCTACTATGACTACGCACACAACGAATAGACAATGTTGATATCAGTGCTTGAACTATTTTTATAAATAAGAAAAGTTGAAAAGAAGATAAGATGATTATTTTATCTCAAAAATTTCGAAAATTTTTCTAGGATTGTTTTTTTATTTTTTTTTTTTTTTTATCTACATGCTTTGAAATAAATTTTTGCATTCTTTGAATAAATCGAACTCACTTTTTACGTCATCAGCACGCTATAAAAATTTCAGCTTGATATCTCTTTTCGTTTTTGAGTTATCGTTTTGACAGACAGAAAACCGGAAATGGACTGATTAGGTGATTTTATGAACACCTATACCAAAATTTTTTTCAAAGCATCAAGATTTTTAAGCGTTACAAACTTGGGACTAAACTAAGTATACCTTGGTATATTTCATATACATGCAAGGTCTGATATTCAACACTGTCTATAAAGAGTTTTTCAACAATTCACTCAGTCAAGTGAAGTGTTGTTTTCACTTGTTTTTTATTAATTTGATAATAACAGGACTTAAAAAAAATAAATAAAAAATCCCACTTGCATTCCATAGAAATTAACTTTTACGTCATTAATTTCTCAAAATATATACATAGAAAAAAAAAATTTACTTTTAAGTCAAGGTCATATCAAAATTAAAAATTTTCTTGTCTTGTATGTAATATTTGAAAAATGTAAAAATGTGTAATTTTATTATAGTATGCTTTATTTTTTAGGCCTCCTTAGCATTTTCAATTTGGCGAAAGGATCCGGACACACCACATTGACTATTGGTTTCGGTTTCGTGTTTTTAAGGGTTGAGTCCATAAGAAATTTTGATTAGCATGATCAAAACTACCTTAAGGTAGTACTATCGGTAATAGACTTTGCATTCAGAATTTAATGAAACTTTGCATAGTTGTCCATTGTTATATCATAATTAACTAGTTAAATTTTTAGGGGCCTTCAGAGAACTGAAAATCTGAACGTCCAGTTTTGTGAAATAAAATAAAATCTGTGATTTCCCATAAGGATCAATGTTAAAATATCTTTAAAATATATTTTTTTCAGTTCTCTGAAAGTCCCTAAATATTTAACTGGTTAATTATGATATAATAATGGACAACTATGCCAAGTTTCATTAAATTCTGAATGCAAAGTCTATTACTGATAGTACTACCTTAAGGGCTCAAAAAAAATTTTAATAAGGGGTTAAAATTTCAGCTTATCTATGCAAATTTTTAAGAAAAAATCATTGAAATCGACATAAAAATACATATGCTCTTATGGAGAAATCTCAAAATACGACATATTTTGAAAGTTTTTGATAATTTTCACCAAACGAATGAAAAAAAAAAAAATTTGTTTATAGAAAGTAAACATATTAGCAATGCCATGAAAAAGAAAAAAACCAAGTGTCTCCATTCATGAAAGGGACGTACGAGCAGGGTAGATTTAGGGTTGAAATTATTTTTATCTTATTTTCAACTTTGATGATCGATTTTATTATAAATTCATGAAAGTAGACGAAAAATAAGAATAAATTTTCGATATCTGCCTTGGTTTTCCAAAAATCGAAAGCTAAAAAATTAATACAAGTTATTCGTACCGTGTGTGAGTTTTATTGGAGGAATTTCCATGGTAACGATACACTATTTTAATTATCAAATTGTATGGATTGCATTTATGATTTACATTGAAAATTTAATATTATTGTCTAACAAATTTAAATAAATAATTATGATAATTTACATCTGAAAAATAATATTTGTGCAATTTGATTTCTTATTTCCACAACTTTTAATGCGTTAAGTTTAATTAATTAGTGTTTTTCAATAATTTTAATTTGACATTTTCTATAACATTAACATGTATTGCAAATTAATCATAACAGCCTCCTTTATCGCCAAAATTTTTCACTGGAAGAGCTGGCATCGATTTTATTATCCCTACCATGACTACGCACACAACGAATAGCATAGATTCACTATCAAAATTGAAAAAATATTTATTTTATTTTTATTTTGTGCCCCCGCTACCATGCTCACACATCCTTGTATGAGCACGGTACTGTTTTTTCTGGAAAAGGCTGAAATTGTCTTCTGCGACGCTCTTATACTAAACTAGCAAGGACTCTAAATTAGTAAGTTAGTCTTTTTTATATAAAATCTCGGCTCAATAATAATTTTTCGAGTATTTTCTGGTTAGTAGTTTCATCGAAATAGAGACTCGAATGCGTATATTAAATAGTTTTTGAATTTTTATTTCGACAGTTCAATATCTCAAAAACTAGATATCAACAAATTTTAGTCTTAATTTCCATCGAGTGTTTACATGATCAATTCCGGGAAAGATAAGAAAGTCTGAAAAAAACCTTTTTCCTGTTTTTTAGCAATAATTTCAAATCACAAATTTTCTAAATTAAAATCTGAAAATATGCGTTGAGAGAAATCTGACATGCTTTTGAGTAACTGACGACTGAACGATTTTTTATCCATTTTTGTTAGTCAATTGCGGTCGGAAATTACAATAAAAAAAAGATCAAAACAAACAATTGATTAAGTTAATTGTAGAAATATCATGTATAGACCAATGTTGATTACGGAATCGTTTGTTTTTCCACGTCATTTAAGTAAAAGAGCGATAGCCAGCCATACATGCATGACTGATATTCTCATATAATACATACTATACAATGTTCGAACATTATTTGCGCCCTCATGGTTAAACAGTGATGTTTTCGAAAAAATGTTTCAAACAAAAGTAGTTTATTTTTTTATAAGAAACATTTCTTACATTTAACCTCATGTTTTATCTCATAGGTTTTACAAGATGTGTCCTACGGACTCAAGATCCAATTGACCTATGTTGCTCATTTACGAACTCGAGTTTTTCACATCCTAAGGATGCTATAAAAATTTCAGCTTGAAATCTCTTTTCGTACGAAATTTTCGGTTTTGAGTTATCGTGTTGTCAGACGGACAGACAGACATGCAGACTTGCAGGCAACTGGAAATGGACTAATTAGGTGATTTTATGAACAGTTATATCAAAATTTTGTCCATAGCATTAATATTTTTAAGCGTTACAAACTTGGAACTAAATTTTGGGTTGACACCACTGAAGACACCAGCCGAAGTAGATTAGGTAAATTTAAATCTATTTACGTTTACTTTTTTTAGGTCAAATTGTTCTCCGAAGTGTACAGAAGAAGCCTGAGTAATTGGACAGACGGACTCGGCCGGTCTGGAGTGTCATCAACTGATTGAAGGTGCCAAGTTTTTCTTCTAGTTTTCTTGGCATGTACTTCTTCCTCGAAGTCCACAGAAGAAACCCAGGTGATTGGACAGGTGAGTTCGATCTTTAGGAAAGGTCTGGAGTCTCTGGTGAAATTCAACTTTTCTGCCTTACAAGCTATTGGAAATTTTTTTCTTCTGATTTGCTTAGTATTTATTTGTTCCTCGAAGTGTACAGAAGAGAGGTGATTGGGGAGGCGGCCTCGACCTTTTTGTCTTTTACTATTTTGGTTGGTAGAATACCAGCCGCTGGTAGTTTCCGGGGCCCTTATATAGAAATATTTATGCAACGAACAAAATTTTGGTGTGGGCACAATAGCTCACAAACGAAAAGACATCGAGCTGAAATTTTTATGGCGTACTAATGCGTGAGGCTTAGAACGTAAACCAGCAACATAGATCAATTAGGTCTAGGTCCATAGGACCCATCTTGTAAATCGAAAGGGGCATCGAAAAGTTTAAATGTAAAAAATGTTACCTATGAAAAAATGTACTATTTTTGTTTGAAACATTTCTTTGCTTTCTCGTGAGGGCATAAATTACGCTAAAACGAAAGTTTCCATTTTGTCCAAAACCATCTAAGATAGACGTTTGTTGAATAACATGAAGGAGAAAAATAGAAAACTTTTCGAAATTTCGAAAGGGTGGCCAGAAAATTACCAGTTTATTTGACATAAATGTTTTTATTTATATTTTTTTAATTAATCTATTTTATAAAACAATACAAGGTCTGGTATTTGACACTGCCTACACAGGGTATCTCAACAGTTAACTCAATCATTTTTTCACTTGTTTTATTCGCATTTCAGAAATAAATCTAGATCTTATTATATCGCCCAAAACTGTCCACATACGAACGCCTTAAAGATATCCATACAACCTTAACAATTCTAAATAATTTACTTAATTTTAAGGGAATAACAATTGGATCTAAATTTCGATTTTTGCCCCAGTTTTTTGTATTTTATAAAAACGTATTTCGACTACCAAGTAGTCATCATCAGTAAGAATTAGCTACTGCAGTCCGCCACCAAATTAGCAAAGAGTAACATTCATAATAGGAGTAATCAAGACTAGCTAATTCTTACTGATGATGACTACTTGGTATTCGAAATACGTATTTATAAAATACAAAAAAAACTGATCTAGGAAATTGGGGCAAAAATCGAAATTTATTTCGAAATATCCTAGAGTTCTCATTTATTATCTTCGATATTATTTATAATAAAACAAATTGGATCGTTTATTTGTTACATAGATAGTGGCTCTATAACCTTTAAATATTTCGCCTTTTCTGGTAAATTTTGGATGAATTTTTTCCAACTACAAATATCATTTTTACTGTACTAAAAACATCGTTAACTTTAAAAATTTTACATAACTTCACTTTGGCTACTTCTTATTATGATTGTGAATGTATAAACGTAATAAATACGTGAGTGGATAACTTTAATTTTCTAATATTTCGACAATCTGTCAAAAAATACCTTTATCCCAAAGATTTACATGAATTTTTCAAACCTTTATTTTTTTGCGCTAATTTCTACAACTATGTACGTGCAATAAATACATTGAAAGTGGCCGTATAACCTTTATTTTTTAATTTTCTCACAATCTGTCAAAATATAACTTTTCTCTTAAGGTTTGTATGAATTTTTTCCGATATAAAAATTATTAATTTAATTTTCCTGTACTAATTTTTAAATGACTGATTTATGTAAATAATTTTTTGCAAAGTCAATAGGACAGCAGGAAGCGATTATGAATCCGTCACACACGGGTGAGATTTAAAACAATTTTTTAATTGATGAAGATCTCAAAAAAATTCCACTTGTTGCATTTCAAAAAATGAAAAAATTTTTACCGTAACATATCTCAAACAATTTCTCAATCCTCAAACTATCTCGTTATGAATTTTTTAAAAGCAAGGCCACTTATAAACACAAAATTGAAAATTTCCTTATTAATAAATCCTTGGCATAATAAATTCAGTCTGGTCTAATTATTAAATAATTTATATACTGGAATCAAAAAATGCAAATTTTAAAATCCGATTCGCGTGATGCAAAAAAAAATAACACCTGTAATATTTCTTTGAAAAAAAATTAACATATACCACACAGGGCCGGATTAACAAGTAGGCAGAAAAGGCAGTTGCCTGGGGCCCCCGATTTTAGGGGGCCCCCAAAAAATGAAAAAGACTTCTAAAATTTTCTTACAAACATAAAATTCTAGAGAGTGAAAGGAAATATAATCAGAACTGAAAATAAATTTTACTCAAATAAATAAAACTCAATTGGCCGCATTCAAAAGGCGACGACCGACGAACTAGACAAAGTTCCTAAAAAGGACATTTCCGACTACTTTGACAAAACTTATAGTCATTTGTATAAGATTCTAATGGAAGATCAATTAGCCGATGTATTTCCTAACACAGAAATAGCTCTTCGGATTTTTTTAACATTAATGATCACAAATTGTTCTGCCGAACGATCCTTCTCGCAATTAAAAAAAAATCAAAGCTGCTGAAAGAGCTACAACGCGACAAGAGCGATTCGAGATGTTAGGTATACTTTGCATTGAGTCAGATTAAGTTTGTATTTTTTAATCGAAAAAAGAAGGGAACGGGCGTGAAAAAAGGGCCCCCAAATTGATGGTTGCCTAGGGCCCCGTTGAGGATTAATCCGGCCCTGATACCACATGAAATTGTTTTAAAAATAAAGAACGTTTGGAAATATTGAATTTTTAATGCCTTAAAAGGTATATTTAAAGCCTATGGCATTTTTAACATGTCTTGAATTATAAGAAAGACCTTTTGTCTTCATCATGATACCTGGAGACATCACAACACATGATAGATTTCTCTCAATAAAACATAAATACAACCCATCCTTTATTTCCGTCAGGTATATTCCACATTAAAAAACGACCCAAAAAAGATAATTTTCGAAAAAAAACTTACCATTTCGGCGTGAGTAAATCCGAAAAGGATTACTAGCGTACATGCTATCGAAACGTACGTAAGCTTCAACATCACAAAAAATTTATACTCAAAAAAAAAAGTTCACTCAAAATAAAAAAAATAAAAATATATTTTTATTTTCTAAATTATTACAAAAAAATTTTCGCTATCTATTTAAAAATGCACTTGTACACATAAAAAATTAAGAACAAATTTTATATTATTTATTTATTTAATATTTAGATATACATTTTTTTTTTAGAAGGATTCGAACATTGTAGATTAGTGTTTTTAGAATTTTCGAACAGATTTTTATTGAAATCTAAATTAAATTTTTTTTTTAAAAACTGATGTGTATATGTTATAAATAATATGATGTTTTGGTATGCTTTTAACAAAAAGATGTCTTCACTATGTACTCTGTTGACTACTAAAAACGCCTCTCAGGCTCTCTGTCCGTTTGATCAAATCAATGAATACGAATGTAATGTATTTTAATACACAGAACTCAACTCTCAACACACACAATCTCAGACTACACTTGGTGTATTCGATTCAATGTATATCGTGCTCGATGCAATGTTAAAAACACCTACAGTTTTAGGTTTTAATGTATACTTAAATATACACAGTGCTGCCAACTTTTGTCATATTCGTATAATAAACATTTATGTGTGTTGGGGAATTTTCAGTTTTATTTGTTTTTGTGGCGCTAATTTTGAATTTATATTTTGGGTGTAAACATTGAAAAGATTATGGTGTAATATAAAAGAATATGTTTGTTTCACTAAATTAGAAAATTATATTTTTTAAAATTTTAGCTACATTTATCATCGTAAACACACTATAAATGATTATTCCTCATTTTGCATTAAAATTTCGAACGAAAACTAAAAATGAATAAATTTTTTTTTTTTGCATTTTAGTACAGGCACAAAAGTTTAAAATTAACAAAAAAATTACTCGTTCGTTTTTTCAACGAGATAAGAAATATAATAAACGAAACTTTTCTTACGAAAAAATTGTTTGCTGGATGTATTGAGTTGCTGTTTTTTGCATTAGCTTCAGAAAATTTTCCTAAAAAAAAGTCTATATGATTTGAAGCGGAATGAAGAGGAAAATAAATCAGATATATTTTTTAAAGAGTCAAAATGCTAAAGTAACCCGAAATTTAAGATATTTTTATGAATAAAGTTCTCTATACCCCTTCCCCTACCCTTGGGGGGTCTAAAAGACACTCAAAATGAAAAAAACAATTTTTTTGCAAATTAAAACTTTTATTGACATATAAGGGGTTTTTGAGGGCCGCTGATAACGAATTTTCAGTCAAAATATTTAAGTTGCTACCCCTCCCCGTTTTTTAACCCACATAAGCAGACCTCCAAAATAACTAATACCTACCAATTTTTTTTTTTAAATTTAAGCTTTTTAAGGGAGTTTTTAAAGTTGTTGATCTCGAACTCATGATCCGATTGATTCAATTTTCACCCCCACCCCCTCTTTGGGGGTGGGGATGAAAATTGGTTAAATTTACAAAAAAAAAAATATATTTTTTGTTTCGGCGGTCTACTTATGTAAGCTAAGAACAGGAGGGGGTGAAGATTGAATCAATTTAATCAAAAATTTGAGATCGGCGACTTTAAAAACTCCATTTCATTCCTTAAAAAGGTTTAAATTTTAAAAAAAAAGCTATCTATTGTTCATTTTGGGGGTCTACCTATGTGGGCTAAAGAGGGGGAGGAGTACAAATTAAACATTTTGACTGAAAATTTGAGACCAGCAACTCCAAAAAGCCCCTTATACGTTATTAAAAGTCAAAATTTGGAAAAAAAAGGTCTTTTTCATTTTGAGAGTTTTTCAGACCCCCGAAAGAGAGGGGGAGGTGCATAAAGGAGTTTATTAATTAAATATATGAATATATATATCTGAATATATGAATATATGAATAAATATATGAAATATATCTTCTCTCAATTTTTTCGTAAGAATCAAAAAATTCTAGATTCATTTATTGCACTAAATTAAGAGAAAACAGTAGTTTTGAAGAAAACATATTTATGAAAAAAATTAAAACAATCGGGAAGGTAAGAAAAACACTATTTTTTCAAAAAAAAAAAAAAATGGAAAAAGCATTTTCATAAAAAACAAAAAATAGAGGGTTGTAGAGCTTAGAAAAAATGAAAAATATGAGACTAGCTCAAGTCAAATTCGTTCAACATTTTACGAGAAAACAAGGTTTTATCGTGAAAAAATTTCGTTTTTCGCAATTTATTTTCTCGGCTTGTATGACTTGCAGAAAGTCCGCTCGGGGCCTTAATTGTAACTTTTAATGGTATCTTAGCTTTCCGCATAATAAAAATAGGTAATATAATCACACTTCCATAACTGAAATAACCTATATTCTGACCTCTATAAATGGTGCCCTCTGTAAATGAGGGAGATATTTATTTATACCTGGATATCTGAGATACTGGATAAGTGGAAAACCTCTATAAGTGATACAAATTTGTAGATCCCTTGATGTCTCACTTAATCAGGTTCCACTGTATATATTTATACATAGGCCTTTGTATTTTAACATTTCTACGTTACGAACATAGAACACTATGCCTAAATAACGTATGTAATCTGTGAATTGTTTTGTATATTTTATTCACTTTTAATTAACTTGTGTTTAAGGTAGTTTCTCAAAAAGTGAATGTATGATCATACTTGAGACTTCTGTTTCGAATTTTATTTATAAGATACCTAAAGATTTAGAGAAAATCACTTGTAGAAGAAATAGCAAACCAACGCATGCAATTCATTATTTAAAATGTATTTCATTGAAAAAAGAGTGCTGCTTGCTCTAATTTTCTTAAGAAAATTAGCTTCTTAACACCTCAACGCAAACTTTAACAGCGTAAGAGTTATTAAAAAACTTACCTGCTTATAGGGCATTCATGAGAATTTGAGAATCCACACACGATTTAAAGATTTTCCTAAGAACGAGAATTTTTTGGTCCTTTTCGAAGAACATCCATAATTATACATAGTTTCTAAAATAATTTCTTATCGTGAAGTTTAATATTATATAAGATAAAGAATTGAAATAAAATCCAAAAATTGATTGTTATTTTTTATTGAACCCAATTTTTATTAACAAAAAAAAAAGAGGTTTTAGTAAAGTGTAACATCACAAAAAATACCACAAAGTCTCTTTTCGCTAAACTTAAAATGACTTTCAAAGTTACAATTTTTCTAAAAGAGTTTGCCATTTGACTACGGACCCATAGTATAAAGTATAAACAAATCATATTATATTATTGTATCTATTTAAATGATTCAATTTACCTGCATTGGAAATTTCATTTTCCTAACCATATGCAACAATTTCCTTCAATAACAAACAGCCTACAGGATGCTTCTTGGTATATTATATAATTTATTTGAGATTTACGTCCGTTCGAATTTTTTAAAGTTTATGTTATTAAGCAAATGTTATGACAGTAATGTAATAAATATTGCATAAACTGGTATGAAAATAAAATAGAAAATGCATATTTTTATGGGAGCATCTAAAATATTTACTATGTGGTAAAAAGTTAATCTTGGAGCGTATTTACGATTTTTATACCCTATATATGTGTAATATATATCAAGGTAAACTAAGTTTAGTACCAAGTTTGTAACGCCTAAAAATATTGATGCTTCGCACTAAATTTTGGTATAGGTGTTCATGAAATCATCTAATTAGTCCATTTCCTGATGTTCGTCTGCCCGTCTGTTTATAGCATGCTCAGGACGTAAAAAGTAAGGTCAAATACGTAAATGAGCAACATAGCTCAATTGGGTCTTGATAAGTAGAACAAATGATTTGTTATACCCTGTAAATATGAAACATATCAAGGGTTAAATTTAGTCCCAAGTTTGTAACGCTTAGAAATTGATGATACGAACAAAATTTTGGTATAGATGTTCATAAAATTACCTAATTAGTCCATTTCCGGCCGTGCGTCATCACAATAACTCAAAGGAGAAATCGAGCTGAAATTCTTTAAGCAAGCTCAGGATGTAAAAAGTAAGGTCGAATACGTAAATGAGCAACAAAGGTCAATTGGGTCTTGAGTCCGTAGGACCCATCTTGTAAACCGTAAGAGATAGAACACAAGTTTAAAGATACAAAATGTTCCTTATAAAAAAACAAACAACTTTGGTTTGAAATATTTTTTCGTAAACGTCACTTTTAAGCAATTAGGACAAAACTTTGGTGTCCAATTTCTCCAAAACAATAAAAGATAGAAAGTTGAAAATTTGCAGATAGTTTCAAATAGTGGTCTTGTGAAACAATCACGAAAAACAAAAAAAATAATAATAGATAATACTTTCCAAAATTTTCGAAACCAAATAAATTTTAATGGGGACCCAATTTTAATTTATTGAAAAACAAGTGAAAACAAACAATTGATTGAGTTAATTGTTGAAATACCATGCATAAATAGCCTTGATTACTATATCACATTGCACATACATATACAATTTATATAATACATATTATACAATTTACGCCTAATTTGAGCCCTCACGGGTAAACTGATGTTTACGAAAAAATGTTTCAAATAAAAGTTGTTAATTTTTTTATTTAATTATTTTACATTTAAACTTTTGTTCTATCTCTAACGGTTTACAAGATGGGTCCTACGGACCCATAAGTCAAGACCCAATTGAACTATGTTGCTCATTTACGAACTTGGCCTCACTTTTTACGTCCTGAGTACACTGTAAAAATTTCAGCTTGATATCTTTTTTCGTTTTAGAGTTATCGAGTTGACAGACGGGCGGACGGACGGACAACCGGAAATGGATTTTATGAACACCTATACCAAACTTTTGTTCATAGCATCAATATTTGTAAGCGTTACAAACTTGGGACTAAATTTAGTATACCTTATATGTATATTACATATATGCATGGTATAATAATGTAAGCACTGATATTCAACCCTTACTATACAGGCTATTTCAACAATTAACTTAGTCAATTGTTTGTTTTTACTTGTTATAATATAATTTTGTCGCTGCAAAAAATTTGTATGTATGTGTATGTAATTTTATTTCTAAACTAATGGCATATACGCCCTTTCGAATCTAAATAAAATGTTCGAATAGATGGGTGTATGTGCATACACAATCTTGAAGTAATAGTATTCAAATGCATTTCGATAAGCCATTCACAAATTAACCCATATTCTCCCTATATATTATAAATGCAAAAGTCAGTTTGTTTCTTAAGCTCTCAAGCAAAAACTATTTAATGGATTTTAATAATACTTTTCAATAATATAGATCATACATCAGAAAAACACATAGGCTATAATTTATAAAAATAGCAGTTGAGCTGAACGATTTCGAAAACTTTCGTTTCTTTGTTTTTTACGCTTTCACGCAAAAACTACTGAATTTATTTGAATGAAATTTAACAATAAAATAACTTATACATCGGAAAAACATATAAAAAGGTAGTAGTTTGGCTGGACGTTTTCGAAAACTACTGAATGAGTTTTAATGAAATATAGCTCATATATCGGAATAAAACATGTCTGTAACCGAGAACCGCCTACCTTGTTGTCCAAGGCAGGTGATCCTCGGAAGAAAGAGATAGAAGTAAAGTTGGTCTTCAGAAGGCGGGCTAAGCGGGTGGAAGTGTGTTAAAAGATAAAATGTGGTGGATTTGTCTTTAAAGTTGACATTTTCTATATATTGCAAGTGGTCCTATAAACCAAATAAATGAATCAATGAATCTTTAAATGAATCAATGATTCAATTAAATGAATCAATAATTCACTAAAGGAATCATTTTTTGAATTAAGAGAAATGAATTGAAAGCAGTGGGAAAAGGCTAGTTCTTTATAAAATCATTCAAAATGATTTTCTGAATGAGTTATTAACACAGAAGTAACAACATAGAACCGTAATGTGGCATCCAAACGGTTGATCGTTATAGAGAGAGACCTAAAAAAAGTACGCGTATTGCTGTAGTACAGAGTACAGACATACACGTGTTTATACCATAGACATATAAGAATAGACCACGCTAGTAACGGACGATCGTGTAAGTGAGAATCCAGACTCGGTAAAAAGAGAACGATGCTCTGACGTACGTTTTGTCTCTTTTTTTGGGCGTGACTTACTTACTGGCGCACTTGTCTACTTATAGTTAGCACTTGTCCAAGACTGTTAATGCACAAACGCAAATAAAAAGAAACAAAACGTACGTCAGAGCATCGTTCTCTTTTTATCGAGTCTGGCCAGATCACGCCCACTTCATCAGTCTATTCTCATATGTCTATGGTTTATACAAATATTAATAAAGCGCTTTTTTAACGGTCAATTCTTCACTTATTGCGTTTCCTATGCTTTTAAGCCTCTATGTTATATATAACCTCTTTGGCTATTAATCAATTTAAAATTGTTTTTAAGAAAAACAAATCTTGTTTAGTTTATATATAAGAAGGGCTCCGCGAAGCCAAACAATTTTACGCCAAATTTTTTAACATTTTTTCAGTTTACAATGAAGATAAAAGTTGGAAATTAATTAAAACCTTTAAAGATTATTTTCTTAAAAACAATTTCCAATTTAGTAGCTCCTTCAAAATAATATTTTCAAGATAATAAATAAAATTGTATAAAAGTAGTCAATTCGAGTACCAGCATCTAATTTCAAATTATCATATATCCGAGAAAAAATAAATTAGAGATGTCTAGTAAATCGGAAAATATTTATCTTGAATAGAAAAATAATATGACATTTCCATATTATTATTTTATTTTTAGCTAATCATAAAAAACGTTAAAACATATTTTCATGATTTTAATCGGTGTAACTTCCTTTTAAAAAGAAAAAAGAGTGGTTTTTTCACGAAATTTTTTAGTAACTTTTTTTTTAATTAATATTTTTGAAAAATTCTTTCGAGGTGTTACTAAATTATTTCTAAAATATTACTCGACCACTTTTCGAAAAAACGACCTTGATTAATAAATTCAGTAGAAAAATGTCGAAATCCATAAGTCTTTTTCGTGGAACTCAATCGGCCACGAAAACCCTCACAGCGGCAAACATTAAAGAGAATCCTCCTATGTATTTGAGCCGTGATAAACACGCTAGTCTTCAAAAAGTTTGCGAAAAGTTATTATTTGAGTTTGAGTTTTTTTTTTGTTTGTCCGTTTTTTTATTTTTTCACCACTTTTCTACGACATTTGTTATTGTTTGTTTTGTTTTTGTATTAATTGTATTAATTTCTTTCTTTTTTTGGCGACGGAACCCTTAATATTTTTAAAGTGAAAATAATATACAAACCTTTCATCCTACACCTCATTTTCCATTCAAAATACTTACCATTATAAAATCAACTGACCAACAACAATATTAACATACTGTCTTGTTCCACAACCTTGCGTAAAAAAATCAAATCAAATGTATATTACCACAATCAAAAATTATCAAGCAAGCGTATTAGATAATTTAATACAGTGAGTACAATCTAGAACGATATCGTTTTGATATAAGATATATAGAAATTAAAATTTTTTTTAACGCGTTTCTTATTCTAGAAAAAAAATTAAAAATCTCGAATTATTAAATTTAATCAATAATTAAAAAACAAACACTCCAAATTTTTACCTCCATTTTGCTTTTTTGCAAAAAAATAATAATAATAAATAAAAAGGTTAAATTATTACGTGTAGGGGAGCGGAGGCTAATACCGTACAGCGGCTAATTCCGTACATCACTGTTTATCCTGAAGGAATTGAGCTGCGTGCGTTTGCTTGGTGTCAATCATTAGCGCAGTAGTGTTAGTGTAGCCTCTTAACTTACTGTGTTATTAAGGGTAATAATTTTGGTATAAATAGATGTTATGTGATTTGGCGCTTGTTTTTACAACTTTTAAACATCAAAAAATAAGATTTAAGTACCTATTTTTATTAAATTTTATAATGAAATTATAATATTTCGGACTATAAATATCTTGATAATAAGATTTTGATCAAATAATCCGTTTATTGAATTTTTTTTTAGGTAAATTCTCATTCTTGAAATTTGAATTCGGTTTCGGGAATTTCCGTACACTGTACGGTATTACCCGCAATGAAGTATTGCATGAAATTATTTCTCCAGAAGCAGCAGTAAATGTAGAATCAGAGATATCACATGAACTCATTTCACCAGTAGAAGCAGTAAATTTAGAATCAGAAATATCACAAGAACTCATGTCTCCAGAAAAAGCAGTGATTCTAAGCTCACCGAATTTTTCCATTACCAGACAGTAAAAAAAAGCATATCTTGTGAATAAATAAAAGATTACCCACAGTTAATTAAAATTATTTTTTTTATTTGTGAAAAAATACCTTTTTTCAGGCTTTTTAGGTTCTTAAAATTATGTACGGAATTAGACGCAAGTCTCGGGTAATTCCGTACAAATAACTTTCTAGAATAATTTGATTTTGACACTGTCATATTGGACACTGTCAATAATAGATTATTTATATGAAACTAGACTAAATTTATGATGGCTTGATACATAAAGCATTGTATTCTATTAAGTAGGTTCGAAGAAATACACGTTTAAAGTTAGGTGTACGGCATTACCCTCCGCTCCCCTAGAGCAAGCGCTGGATGGGGCTGAATTGTGCAAAATATGAGAACCGTAATTTGTCAATTGATTCTTGTTCAGAAAAGCTTATAGATTAATATTCTGGAATTTGCCAGAAACCCTATTGGTCCAATTTTGATATACCCTCTCCACAGAAACAGTTAAATTAAATTTTTTGAACCAAATAAAAGTTACACCAGATTCTTTGGGTCATTTAACGTCAAAAAAGCGCTTTGTGATTTTTTCGTAAACTTCTTCGTTTTCCAGATATTAACAGTTTAATGTTTGGACAAATTCCAAAAAGACCATTATAAAAGCCAAAAAAACGGGGCATAAAATTAGATTTTATGATTTTATCAAAATTCTATAACAATGTTTGAACATCCTTTAATGAAGTTCTAAAGAGTAATACAGGTTACTAAAGGTTCTAAAGATTAATACAGTTCGTTTTTGCCTTATCATATCCACCTTCGTGTTTTATACATGTAATTGTTCTTTTACAAAATTATTTAAATAGATTCCTACATATCTCGAGAGTGACTTCTTGAACCGTTTTCGTTATTATCTGTTCGTACCTAATGGTCTACATTTCTCAAGGATCATTAGCATTCCTGTCGAACTTTTTCAATTTGTGACACCCTATACATCGATGTCAAGATTGAATAGCTGGATGTTAATATTATTGAAAGCAACGCTTTTTATAAAAAATAAATTTTTTTCGTAAACCTTATAATAAAAAAGTTTTCCATATGCAGCCAACTTAGGTTATGCAGCCACAATGTATATTATTATATAATTATATCAGTTATTTATAATATTATAGATGTACTTTTGTGCTGCAATCTATTTCACACATGTTTTATCCACAGAAATAACGGTAAAAAACTTAAAAAGTCTTAAAATAGGAGTTCTGTTATTGCTAATATTCATTTAACATCATCAAAAATAAAAAAATCTTGTGAGTAGCCTCGAGGTTTGCTATCTTCGGGAGCTGACTGCTTAGTGCTCCTTTCTTTTCAATGCTTAGACGACCCTCTAAATTTTGGGAACCTGGTACAGAGCACCACTTGACCCTAATTATATCTACGCCAGACATGGGCGAGTTATTTTAAGTCGAAGTCACCATTGTTATAACTTTATTGTGTGTCTCTTTATCTAAGTCCGTATTGATCATAGAGGAGGAAGCGAGACGGGTATACGACTCCTCTAGTTATCTCAGTTTCTCTAATAGTAATGAGATAGGTAGAATAAAAATGTTGTATCTCTATCTTACTCGCATTTTTGGTTGTCACTGGTTATTTTATCACTGTCTTACTCGTATGTTAGTTATAGAAGTCTAAGGGAGTTCTCCAAGCCACGTTTGCTCATACCTGATCTACGCCATTTATCATAATTATAATACAATTATCATAAAAGTCGATTGACCGCCTGTCTTTAAGTCGAGATGAATTTAATTAAAATTTGGATAACATAGAGAGCAAAGGAAAAATTGTCTTTTCAACAAGTTTTTTAATTCTAGAAAAAAAACTAACTAATCCTTGATGTATTTTTTCGAGTTAAAAAAAACAAAATTATTGACCGTTTCTTTATTGAGATATAATAACAAAAATTTAATCAATTTTATTGTTGAACAGAAACGACTTAGTTAGAGTATTTTTGGTTGAAGAGAGATATCTATATTAACAAAATTATATACTATACTTTGTATACAAATATTATTAGAAATAGTTGCGTGGTATTGTAAAGCTAAAAATATCACATTATTTTACTATAAGCGGATTTAGTAAAAAAATTAAACCGAAAAAAATTTCTATAATAGAGTTCCATTTTTGAACGCAATGGCTTAAAACTTCATAACCAATTAACATCTCTATAATCAACAAACTCAACCCACTCGCAATTGCAACAATACTCTATAAGATTTTCGATCTATTTTTCCGGGTCTTTTTTTTCCGATTACCTACCCTACAAGTATGTTTATATGCACGATACATGCACATAAACCAAAACTTTTATACAATACTGTAGAGAGACAAACACCTTAAAATTTATGTCGAATATACAGGGTGTTCTATTATTATTAGCAGATAATTATACCAGTAAATTAATCTTATCAAGACAAATGTAAAAGCTCTTTACCAAATTTCGATCTGAGGCTTAATTCGATAGATGTGACTATGGGAAAAATAGAAAGATTTGTGTATTCACAGACAAATCAAACTCATTAAACGTAGTAGGTGTCACTTTAGAATACAGAGGGGAGTCTCATATAAACGATTCTAAATTTTGTAAAGAGCTTTTCCATTTGTCTTGATAAAATTTAATTTACTAGTATAATTTTCTGATATCAATAATAGAACATATTGTACTGTATACATTCCGAGATATAGATGTAGAATCAGGTCATCAGAATTAAGTTCTAGAGAACTTGAGCATTGTCTTATCAGTTTCAGACAGTAAACCGATTATCAATTTCAAACAACACACAATCTATAATTTACTTTTGGTAAAGCTTTGAGCGATATAGAAATCCCTTGACTTTTCTAAAATCTCAAAATGCCGTTACACTTTCAGATTTTCCAGGTAAATCACCATACTAACTATTCTGATAAATTGAATAGTTTTCGGATTGATGATTTCAATTAAAAGTTGATTGAATGCAGTTACTTTGTTCTACATTTATACATATCTATTTATAGTTAATAGGTAAGTGGCCATTAAATATTAATAGATAATTAAATTTTATTGCAACTAAAGCTAAACTCAATTATTTTTCACGTACACGTGTAAACAAAGTTCACAACTGAATTATTTAAACTGTATAACATATGTTGTTGCATACATGTGGGTAGCATTCATTATATACCGACTGCTCACTTTTCAGTACAAAATGTTTCAGATAGGGTTTTTATCATTATGCAAAGTCAGGGCCATAACGAGGGTAGGTACACCGTGGGTACACAATGGTAGCACCATGCTACAGTGATTTTGCACTTTTCAAAGGACCTAGTGTCTTTGTAGGCCTTGGTGAGTAGGAAAGCGTGGGGTTTAACTCATAATTTAAATTTTTATTTATTACGAACGTAAGTTGTACTTATCTGATAAATTTAATAAATATTCTGAATTGTGTCTTTCGCTCCAATTACCCGAACGTTCGGAAAGTAGGAGCCAATAAATCTTCAATGCGTCGAATGGGAGCCATTTAATTTTAATCAGTCTAGACTCTAGAGTAGTATTATCTTGGATTTCAGTCAGTCTCAAATATTCTGTTTACCCATGAGAGCGCAAATTATACGCAAATTGTGCGCATTCTATTTAACCATCTGAAAATAAACAATTACAAATCATTTAATTAATTTAGCAAAATGAATAACCCATACATTCAACTTCTTAGATGAAGAAAATATAGTATGTATTATATGGGAATTAATTGTATATTAATTATATACAACAATTAACAACAATTAACTCAGTCAATTGTTTGTTTTCACTTGTTTTTATTTTCATTTTATATTTAACCCAGTCGGATTTTTTCATTTTTTTTATTTTACCCTTTTTAGTTAGGGATTTCAAATACCTATACAACGATACCCCTTCACTTACCATAGTTTGCCGACTTTCATTTTCAGCCCATGAGTGTATGTTTGGTCCTTTGTGGCGCTCTAGAGACCAAACGCGTGAATCGATTTTAATGATTATTACGTAACTCGATTTGTCTATTTAATAGCTATACAATGATATCCCACTTGTTATTTGTTTCTTTTTCACAATATTACGTCTGGTGGTCGCCATTTTCATTATTGCCTTATTTTCAGTAGCACTAGCAAGGTTAAGACAAAGCAATGGACACGAGAATCATCAAAATCAGCCAACCGTCCTTTGATTTTTGCAACTCCAAACTATTTAATGGACTATTTTATTTATAAATCATACGATTTATAATGCATAGAAAAATTTTGAAAAATTAAGAAAAAAGAAACAAAATGAAAGAAAATATAAAAAGTACCTCCATTTTCACCACCGACAACAACAAATTTTCTCATGTATTTGACACTAAATTTTACTACAGAATATCCCTTAAATTGAATACATCTTCTTCTTGCTATTCCAAATCCATCCTCAAATGCTTCGCTTTCTAGCAGTTTCACCTGAGACAACATCGACGAAAAAACCGACGAAAAAGTTTAGCCTCGCTGAATATAGATTGCGGTGTACAGGTCGAATGCGCGCATAGTTTTGAAAAATTTTTACTGTACCTCGCAGAATTAAACTATTGAAAAATAGTGACTGAATATCACATTTTAACATTGACTATCAACTCGACTCGACAACTGAATATCAATAATACAGTGGAACCTGGTTAAGTGAGACATCAAGGGACCTGCAAATTTGTTTCAATGATAGAGGTATTTCACTTAATTATTCCAAGTATAAAGTAATATCTGTCTCATTTACAGAGGGTTCCATTAATAGAGGTCAGAATACAGGTTATTTCAGTTACAGAGGTGTGATTATTAAATAAAATAAGGTATTAAATAATGAGTTTTAATCTTTATTAGGAATCAAAAGATGTCATCCATGCTTAATAGGCCAAATTTAAATACTTTTAAACATCTTGGAGTTTTTAATTTTTCGATTAATGGAATAGGCAGCTTTTCAGTTCCTACCATGTTAGCACCCAGAATTACTGTAACGCGCTCTTTATTAAATTTTCCGCCATGGCAGGACTCATCTTTTAAGGTTTATCGGGTAGACACCATAAAATAAACCCGCTTGGCCTACGTTAAAAATATTATCAATAGAATAATTGCGCAGAAGAACTGGCAGGTCTTTAATCCATTGGCTGCATTTGTTAACATCAACAGCGTTACTTTTCCCACAAATTGCTTTGAAAATTATACCGTTCCTTTTTTTAAAACCTTCTAACCAACTACTGCTGATACAAAAATTACGAAAGCCAAGCCTTCGCTTGAAATCTTATGCCTTGTCTTTAATTATCAATCCACTTACCAGAACAGTTTGTTACGAAGTTGTTTGACCCATGTTAGCAAACACTGTTCAGAATATTCTGATAAACGTTTACGTTTTAGTTTTACTTGTCCTTCAGAACAGTGTGATTGAATTTTATGTTTATTCTGAATAATTCTACAAAGAGTGGATTTTAACTCATTAAATTCGACACAGGCGAGTCGTCCCACTTTCATAAACAGAGGCAATTTTTCGCGCACTGATAGCGATTTGAGCCTTGGTTTCGGCATTTTTCAAATAAACATCCGTATAAAGTTAAAGCGAAACTGAAGGTCATTGAGGATCAAAATTAGTTAAGTTTGCGGGTAGAATAAGAATAAGTAAGTAAACAAAAAACAAAACGATGTTATCTCAGTTACAGAGGTTAATGCAAATAAAAATCACTCGATGTCTCAGTTATAGAGGTAGCTATGTCGATAAAGTCGAAAGAACGAATCCCAAATATAGAAGTTTGCTCCGTTATACTATCAGAGGTAATTCAGTGCCAAAGCGTTGAGACCACGGCATGACTTCCAGTTACGGAGGTTTCTCACTTATCCAGGTCCCACTTACCCAAGTTCCTCTGTGTGAATACAGGAAAAAATGTTAAAAATAACCGCTTATTAAGGAAAATGAAATAAACCGCTTACTTTTTGCTAGAAGTGTTAAAGCCTAGTGGAATGAGTGTAACGTGTCAAATATCATTAACCCGACACCAACAAGTCCGATTATTAATACTCGATAAGTTATTTGTCTATAGTTTACGCAATTTTTAAATAAACCTCAATTATAACTGAAAGGCTTTTATTAATTTTTAAATAAACAAATTAGAGATGCTTTTAGTCTGAATAGGCTGTAATTGGCCGATTAGTTTACAAAAAAATAATAAACAAAGATTACTTTTTGACGAATATGCCCGAAGTGAATTGTACAAGCGACGACGTAGTTCAATATGGTATGTTTTGCTTGATACATTGTGTACACAGATGAGCAATATAAGAGAGTCTAGTTGTAGCGTTGGCAAATTTAATACGCCAATACAAATACCATTTAGAGAGCTATATTTTTTCTCTTTCTTTTAACCCTGGTAGCTCAGTTGGTAAAGGTGTAACCAATTCCGTTAGCGGTATGCCTAGGGTAGCGTATTCGATTCCCGTACACTTAGCCTCTGAAGGTGGTAAAACACATACGGTATCACAATGGGCTCCATAGCCTAAGTGTGTCCTTCGTGGACAGCCAATATTAACTAACTAAGATATCACGTTCTCTCTTACTCCGATAGAATGTAAAATTTTGCATTAAAATAGATTACATAAAATTTTGGAATGTTAATATTGTAACGGCAAAATCATATGTACGAATATTAGTTGTTTACGGTGGCACTAGAGACACGTCCAAAATTAAAAAATAAATTTAAAATCCAACTACAAAATAAAATTTTTTTTTTGTTTTGATCATGCCAACATTTTTTTTTTTATTAATTACTCATATAATATTTTTTTTACTATAATTTATATACAATTAAGTGAGGTACAATTATTATAACTTAAAAAATGTGTTATTTTGTTTATATTTGTATTTATAAAATAAAAATAATTCAAAAAATAAAATTTTTTAAAAATAATTAAAAAAAAAAAAAACTAAACTAAAAAATTTTTAATTGTGAAAATTAATAAATGTATGATTTATTTGTTTTTTAGATAGAAGAAAAACATAATAACCATCTATGTCTCTTCTTTTCCTGCAAGTCCTTTACAAAATTAAAATAAAATAACATTATTTTAAAAATAAACCTTTTTTGGCCGTTTTTTTCTATTTTCTCATAATTTTCATTTATACTCTAAAAATTAAATAAAAGAAACCATTGATCTTTATAAATAGGATACCAACCATTGCTTGCAAATTTGAATAATAAATTATATAGTATACCTTCCAATTATCATTTTCGAAAATTTGAAATAGAAAATTCCTTAGAAATTTTGGATAGACTGATGTACTAAACTGTATGTATAAGATTAAGTGCACACTAACCAAGTATTTCGTCGCTCTGTGAAAGGGAAGAGAGTGGCTCGATGGGTAGAGATTTTTTAATTTTTCCCATAGCAATATCTCGAAAATTAAGCCTTAGATCCAGCCTCGTAACAACCCAAGAGCTAGGGGGGGCTTTGCCCCCTTACACGTTTGTTTTGCCCACATAAATGCGAGAAATTTTCAATTTTTTCCTAATTTATACAGCTTACACTTATATAAACGATATTTTTACCACGATGATAAAATTATGGTACGCAAATCAGAATTTAAAAGTAGCCATTAAATTTTCAATAATTTCTTTGCCTCCCTACACAAAACATAATTGCTACGGCGAAAGATAAAGATTTTTTTTTTGTTTTGATAAGCTTATTTCGGAATTCCGGAGTTCTGCAGTCAATTATAGAACATCTGTAGAATCCTTTTTTAAAGCCATCCCTTAATCGTTTTAATTTTACGTCATAAGGATTCAATTATATAGAGATCAATGAAAGAAACTTAAAAATTCGAGAATTTACACACATATTTATCAAAAAAACATAATCCAAACATACATACAAATTGAGGAAATAAAACCGAAAAATTAGTCTGACCCAGGAATCGACATCTCGCCACTTGAGTTTTATGGGAGCCGATGGCAAATTTTGTCTAAGTGCACTAAACAAAATCATATTCATGCAAAATCATATTCACTTGTGCTTTTTCGATTTACGTCCATGATGTGGGACAGAAGTACCCTACTTCCAGGCACATCGTTCTCTTTACTTAACATAAAAACTAATGAATTTTATATTTTGGACTATTCTAAACGATTCTTGACTATTGACATTTTTTACCTAACCTCACCGTTTTCGATTTATAAGCATTTATTTTATTTTTTTCAAACGCTTATATATCGAAAACGGTGAGGTAAGGTAAAAAATGTCAAGAGTCAAAAAGTGTTTAGAATGGTCCAAAATATAATATTAAACAGTTTTTTCAATTTTTGACCGTAGCCACAAAATAATCTTTATTTTCGTCAATAACGAGTTGGCAGCGAAAATCCACATTTTTTGTTTTCAAATGCCTTTATATCGAAAACAGTGAGGTTAGGTAAAAAATTTCAAAGCTCAAAAAATGCTTAAAATTGTTCAAAATATAAAATCCATTAGTTTTTTTTTAATGTTAAATAAATATAATATATTGTCCAGAAGGATACTTCTGTCCCTTTTTATGGACGTAAATCAGACAAATATTTTCAACCGGTTCCCATAAAAATTAACTGGCAAGGTGTCGATTCCTACATCAAATGCTTTATTTCCTCCACTATACATAAACTGTTTCTTCCATTTCAATGATGCGATATACACAGTGGGGATAATTATGGGATATGTTGAGCGTTAAATGGGAGAAGTAGGAATGGAAATTTGGAATTTGGAATTTTCTTTCGTTTTCTTTTTTGCACATACCATAGATTACATCAGCATAAATAAATCTTATTGTACAGCGACTTCATAGTTTGCGAGTTCAAGTCTATTTGTAGTCGTCGAAATTGACTGTATTTACGCAACAAGGCCAAAATCCTTAAGTGAGCATAGCAAAACAAGTCACTTACTACGTAATTTTTAAGTTTAGAACGCTTTATACGTGTTTTTTCAAAAGCTTTTCCAACTCAATAATTATAGAAAAAACAAAATGAACACAAGTATGTTTATATCATAGATCGTTCATGGAACGTATAGTAAATGCATAATATAATATACAGGGTGTTCTATAATTGACTGCAGAACTTTCGCTTTTTGAATAAGCGGAGAAAAAAAAGAAAAAGAAAATTTTCTTTACCAAATTTGGATCTGAGGCCTAATTTACGAGATAATTAACCTACTCTTATATTAATCAATTAATAAAAAATAGTTCATCAAAATAAAATTCATTCAATAAAAGACTACTTAAACAGAGAATGTGTTTTATCATAGTGTGAAGGAGTGACCTATAAGAGTATTATTAATTGATTAATCCAAATTTGTTAAAGAACATTTTCTTTTTATTTTGCTCTTATTCAGTAAGCGAAGTACAGCCCCACATATAAAAATAACATTAAGCATGCGTCGTATATTTTTTTAAAACTAAAAATAGACCAGCACTCTTTTTGGATACAAAATATATAAAAAGTCGAAAGTTGCAATAATTTTATTGTCTAACCGTATACATTTGTTTTGGATAATCTCTTTATGATATGCGCAACAAAAAAACAACGAAAAATATTACGATCGAGAAAGTTTTTTGTTTTGTTTTTTAAATGAATTGAGATATAATATGAAATTTTATCCGTTTTGTAATATATATTATTTTTACATAAACTATGATTTTCAATCAGAAATACAAATTATCGAATTTTAAATAAAATACTAGCTAAAAGTGTTTTTTTTTTTGTTGAATACTCAAAAAATTTGTTTTTTTTTTAGCCCGAGCAATAGAGGTTTTTGAGGTTAAAAATTTTAGAGATTCGCTGAAAATTTGATTATAGATAAGATGAAAGGATATGCAATTACATTTTTAAGTTGCTGTGACGTAGAACATGCAGAATTTTGGAAAATGGAAAGCGAAAATTTAAAAAATTTATTTTCCACAAATCATTAAAAAAAGTGAAAGACTAGATTAGATCAAATTTGCGTTACGAGTAAATTTTAGAAGATCATTTATACTACGATGAGTTTGATCCATGTATCTGTACGACCTTTAGCCAACAAGCTTAATTAGCCGTTTAATTAACAGCCGGGCCTGAACAATATTTTAACTTCACGTCGCCGTTCAATTAGCGTCCTGAACTATATATTCAGTTAAATTCAATCAAACAGCTAGTCAAATGACTTGGATCCATAACGTATAACTTTTCTAGCCTAGAAATTATTTAATTAAGTTTCACTTTCTGCCACCTGGCGCTCAAACCCCCACACACTGTCAATATGGCGTTAGCAATTAACAATATTGTTTTTGTTTATCACAGTTTGTTTGCGTTTACGCAACAAAAAAAATACAATAAGAAAAAACTAGAAGATTGAAGTGACAAAAAGTTAGAACCCAATATGGTACTATTAAAAACTAATTTTCAGGGCAAGAGTTTCAGTTTCAGATACAAACTATGGCGACGAAATTTCAGAAAATGTGCAAAATCACGTCAGGGACAACATTTGTAATATTTAATGTATAGCTTCCAAGATGATTGTCGAAAAATGGTTTTTTAATTTTCATTTTAAATTTTCCCCTTTTTTCCACATGTTTTCCCATGACAATAACTTTTGATATATATTCCACATTCTGTCAATTAACTTATAACCAAATTTTCAGCAAGTCCCCACAAAATTGTTGAAATCAACGTGAAAAATGTTTGATCTATTGCTTGTGCTATTAATTTTTCTTACATCATCCCACAATCATTCTTCTTCTCACAGTAAAATTTAGTCGTCACATCAGAGAGGGTAATACATAATTTTTTTTAATTTTTTTTTTTTTGTTTTATTTTAATAATTTTTTTTTTTTGAGTTTTTAAATTCTTCATTCTAAAAAGTTTGCACAACACACAAACAAAATATTGGCTGAAAGAAAATTAAAATTTGCAATAAAACTATCACCACAATTGTTGTTAAATTTCATTTTTTTTTTTCACATTTAAAAAACGTCACTCAAAATAAATTTTTTTGTTTGTTTTATTAATTAGAATTTTAAAATAAATTATTATTAGAGCAGTTATTAAAATAAAAGCAAGACTTGAAACTGAGGTCGAATTTAATAGATTAGGAAATCAAGAATACATTCATATTTTTTAAAATATTTTTAGATTTTTTTAATTTTTGAATCGATCCATTTGGAATAAAAATATTTATCGTGTTCAGATATTCTTCCGTTTTTAACAATTTTTTCTAAGTAGATGTTTAATCTGTCTAGAGAAAATTAACGCAGGAGCTGCGTTAGTCAAGCGAATTCTCTCAGAGATGGAAAAAATAACATATTTTTCTTAAAAAAAATAACTTATTTTTCTTAAAAACGAATATTGACTTTTCAATTTTTCAAAATTTTGTATTTTACGCACCTCTCCATCCCTTGTTTATCTGTCGAGTTTTCTCATTAACGAACTTGACCTTTCAAATACATAAAACCTTCTTGAAACCAACTTTAATTCAAATCGGACTTTATTTGCGACCGCTAGAAAGTTTACAGGCACATAGATACACATATATACATACATACATACATAAATATGTATATATATATATATATATATATATATATATATATATATATATATATATATATATATATATATATATATATATATATATATATATATATATATATATATATATATATATATGTATATATATTTATATTTATATATACATATATATACAGAGTGTTCAATTATTGATAGCAGAAAATTATACCAACAAATTAAGCTTATCAAGTCAAATGGAAAAGCTCTTTACCAAATTTCGATCTGAGGCCTAATTCGGGAGGTGTGGCTATGAAAAAAATAGAAAAATTTTTTGCATTCACAGACCAATCAAACTCATTAGACGTAGTAGGTGTCACTTAAGAATATAGAGGGGACTGAACATTAGATGCAAACTGAGCCGAAATTACCAAAATTTTAAAATTCTAACGTGGTTAATTGTTATAGTTTATTTGTACAATTCTTTGTAACTAGTGCTCGCATTGGCGTTCCGTTACCTCTGTTCAGGAAAATCAAAATTTAGATAGTTATAATGTAAAAAAGAAGGTCAATAGACCGATATATCCTTTTTTGAGTTTTTAACCCTCATGAATATCGCGGTAATCGGAAAAAATAGACCGTAAATTTTATAGGATCGGAGTATTGTTATAATAACGAGTAAGTTGGGTTGAGTTTTTCGACTGTAGAAGCGTTGGTTAGGTTCTGAAGTTTTTACCCCTCTCGCTCAGAAATGGGACACTATTACAGAAATATTTTTCGGTCTACTTTTTCCGACCTATTATTTTCTAAATCATAAACCATGTCAATAGTTTCGAATAGATTCCGACAGCACTATTTCTAGAAATCGAGCAGTTAACAATTTCGAACAAAAACTATAAACTCAGGCTAGTGATTTCATTGGAAGTTATCGGACTATTCCATGATAGTAAAAATTCCTCGACCATTTTAAGTCTCACAAGAGTCAGGTCTTCACAGGCAAAGAATAAGACTTTTAGAATACGTTCTTAACGACTCAATTTTCACAGATTTTTACAATTTCCCGATATAGTCAGGTTTACAACGCGTTTTAAATCTTCGCTCCTTACTTGGCTATTTAGACATACTGGAAACTGAAATTAGTACACCATATTTGGTCAAATAAATCAAGAAAATTAAAGCAATTTATATTTGGAAATTTCTATTTTCTTTAATAAAATTTTGATTAAATATGGCGACCTCATTTCCTGCCCAAGCTCTGATAAGGGTCTTTCTCTACAGAAGTTTTCAATTATTTGATACTTTTTAGGTACAGTACTGAAATTTGTTGTCAGTGTGGATGAGTTCTCTCGATCTCTCGTTAAATAATTGACAAGAACGCGTTCAGTTTAATCAATTAAGCTTTGACAACATGAAATAATACCTAACGCTCACACTGAGCGGAAATTTTGTCCAATTTCCAGCTTGAAATCACTTGAAATGTATGTTATTTTTATAAAAGGGCGTTCAAGCATTATGTAAGCCATTTTATGGAAAGCAGGACTCGATTAATTCTTCACTTTTGCTGACAAAAGGACCGTCTAATCGAGGTAATAAGGCATTTGACTCAAGAATCGACTTCACTCCAGTAGATTTTTATGAATGCCGGTAGAAAATGTTTGTCTGAGTGTACTTAACAAAATCACAAAATCATATTCATGCGAACTTGAACTTTTTCGCAAGAAGGATATAATAAGGTGTCTATCTGGGCATCAGTACTGCGCATCAGGCTGTCTAAGTGATTGAAATCGTTTTCAATCACTTTCAATTAATTGAAAAAGACAAAAAATTGAAAACAAAAGAGAGGCTGATGCGCAGTTCAAAGTACGCAACGACCGACAGGACACTTTTTCGATTTACGCCCATCGAATGGTAAAAGTACCCTACTTTCAGTTAGCACATTATCTTTAACATTTTAAAAAACTGTTAGATTTTATATTTTAGACCATTCTAAGCACTTTAAGCCTAAAAGTATTTTAACATTCAAAACACTTTTAGTCTCAATTCTAGCTATAGATAAAAAATTTATATTTCGGGGCTTATATTTTTGGCATTAATTATGGATTTTAACATTTAATTTATAAAGTGTTTTAAGTTTCTTAAGAGTTTTTTGAAAATTTATAAATTTTTTACCAAATCTTACTTTTGTATTTTTTCTAAACGCTTATACCGAAATCGGTGAAGTCAAGTAAAAAATGTCAAGTCATAAAGTGTTTGAAATCATCCAAAATATAAAACCATATGATTTTCAAATCAAAATTTTGACCAGAACCACAAAATAATATTTATTTTCGCCAAGAACAAATTTTCGGCAAAAATTCATACTGTAATTTTCAAACGCTTATATATCGAAAGCGGTGAGGTAAAGTAAAAAATATCAAGAGTCAAAAAGGGTTTTAAATGGCCCAAAATATATCACATGGTTTTCAAATCAAAATTTTGACCAGAATCACAAAATAATCTTTGTTTTCGTCAGTAACGAATTTTCGGATGTATCGAAAACGTCGAAGTTACGTAATAATTTTCAAAAGTAAAAAAATGCTTAGGGTCGGTCAAAATATAATCAATATATCTAATGGCTTTTAAATTAAATTTTTTTTCGGAACCTCAAAATAATCTTTATTTTCGTCAAAAATCAACATTTTTTTCAAATGCTTGTATCTCGAAAACGGCGAGGTTTTTAAAAATATCAAATAAAGAAAATTTGTTGTCCGGAAGTAGGATACTTCTCTCCCACTTTATGGACGTAAATCGAATAAACACAATTTTGCACGAATATGATTTTGTTGAGTACGGTTTTATTTCCTCGATTGGTGGGAAAGGGGTTTGTTTATAAATCTTAAGATTTAAAAAAAAATTACAAAAAAAATTTAGAATGTTTTAAAGTAAATATTTATTAATTAAATACAATAAAAATATTTTTACTATGGTCATATCGAATTTTTGAGAATGCGTCGAGAATTCGACGTAGCCCTAACACCACTAAGTATTATTTTTTAAATGTACACATGGTTAATTCGGGGAGCAAAACAGACAATACTGTTCATCTGTTATGACATTGTCATATTTTTTCACCTTAATTTCTAAAACGTGAAAAAAAAACGTGTATTAAAAAGTGGCGTGGTTGAATATATATTTTTTTTTTTTTTGTTTTTACTTGCATTGTTTAAAAATTTTTTTAAGTTGTGGGGGATTCACAATTTTCACTTATACACGGAGGGGATTCTAAAATTACCAAAAAAAGTTTGCTTACGTAATACTTAAATACCTTCTTAGAAATAATAAAAATATATTTTACACATTTTCGTTCCAAAAGGATCGTTCCAAAAGCACAAAAGTTTAAAAAAAAAAAAAAAACAGTACATTTTTCTTGATTATATAATAAATTTCCACTTGAAAACATTTTAGTATAAGAAATAAAGATTTTAAGCTGAACAAATTTTAGGAATTCGCTACATAATTTGGTTATGGGTAGTTTTGAATGGATGTAAAATAATATATCAAAGTTGATGTTACGTGGGACGTTTTGAAAAATTGGGAAATGGAAAGTGAAAAAAAAAACAGTAGTCCTCCAATCGCTTGAAAAATACATATTAACTAAATAAAAGCTAAAAATAGAAGTTGCAGCTGGCGTTTTTCGGTAGATTTACATTTTTTTACGTACAATGTATATAATCGCCAATAGATGTTTGGAAGAGTCATATTTTGCAGTCTATGTTTAACTTTTTCCTGAAAACACGGTAAAACAACGTTTTCTAAAAATGTAATCTAGCTAGATCGATTTTTCGCCCCAAAAACCCCCTGCATACCAAATTTTATGAAAATCGTTGAAGCCGTTTCCGATATTCCAAATATATATGTACATATACAAGAATTGCACGCAGAAAACTCACAGCTTTTTCGGCGCATTTCTCGCAAGGTTGATGAATTTAAGATTTCGGACTCGAACATTCAAGCCTACAAGAGGGATCAATATGCTACTTTTAACGTTAAATAATGTTTTCTATAAGTTGCGCTGATATGCACAAAACTCCAAATTTTAGCAATTTTTCGCTGATAACCCAAACAATCTAGAAACCCTGATAACTCGAGAAACACAGAACTACATTAGCTACAACTTTTCTATTTAACTTTTTTTAGTACATTTTTCAAGTTTTTGGAAGAAAACTGTGTTTTTAACTTTTATTTTCCCAATTACTTTAAAACTCCACGTGAAAGCAACTTTGAAAAAGTATTATATATCCTTTCAACAACTATCTGAAAACAAATTTTCAGCGAGTCCTTAAAATTCTTGTGCTTAAAATTTCTATTTTTCGTACTATTTTTACAAAATTAAGATACTTAATTTTACGTAGCAATAAGAAACCTCAGTTTCAGATTATGCCATAAAAATCGTATCTGGTTTTTTTTTAAATTACTTTTTAATAATTGCTCTATACGCCATTTTTTTATTTAGAAGCATCAAATAAGTACAAAATAAAAACAAAAAAAAATTACAGGGGAAGAGGGGGGATGAAAAACAAAAAATGAAAAAATAAATTTTTTTGTTTTCTTTTATACAAAAAAAATTGGTTGGTAACTTAACTTACTAAATTATCATATAATTAAAACCAACTGAAAAAAAAAAATGTTGCGCATGCGCGTTGTGTATGTAAATCTTACAAGTAAAAAAAAAAAGAAAATTAATGAAAATGTGGCGCAATTTTCATATAATAGTTATTTACAATTTGATGACGTAAAATTTATTTTAAAATGAGTTGTTATATATATTAAATAAATCTCTCGGCTAAAAGAGATGATACAGTCAAAATCGGTCATAGCGTCATCGCGAATCGATTAATTACGACAAATTGACAAGGTTCCAAAAAGAAACTGATTCCAAATATACATATTATGTGAACATACCGCCTATAACAACATCGGATAAAACGACATATCGTTTACAGTGACCAGCTATAATTTACAATTAAAAATTTTTTTGAACACAACTGAGTTGTATTCACTTTAATTTTGAGTTTTATAACAAAAAGGTCACAGTTTTAGTCAACATAAATTTAATTTAATTAAAAAAAATGCTAGCCTGATTGTGAAAAAAACAAACTATAACAAAAAAGATTGGATTGACGCGCGCCTTAGAGATTTAATTATAATCACGAAAGGGATGGGCTAAACCTTTTTCGATATCACAACAGACTCTATGGTCTAAGTGTGTCCTACCTAAGGACAGCCACTCTAACCTAATTTAACCCATTAATTACTTTAACTATTCCACATGAGCTTGGTGCATCTTAACCCGATCTTTTGATATTCCAGCTTGTCTTTTGATAATCGAGCTTTCATTTTTCCTTGGAGCAGGATGTTTTTTTTCAGTGAAAATCACCAAATTCAATCCAACCAACATTTTTCTAATTATTCCAGATAATATGTACATGTCGTATATAACAACCATGTTTCTGCGGTACCTTTAATGTCGTTATAACCGGTTTTGAATGTATTTCCATTTTTTTTTTTTTTTTTTTGATTTTTTTTGTTTTTGTTTAGTGACAAAGTTCTAGAAAAAATGTCTTTACATAAATATATAATGAGTATATTTATAATACACAAGGAAAACTTATTATTTTTTGGGTTTTTCCTTCACACTCAATGGAATAATTGATTAAAAGTAATTTTATTTTTCTTTATCAATTAACAACATAAAATTTTTAGGTTTTTCTTTTTTTTATCTGTACAAAATTACATGTCTATTTTCTTCTAAGTCAGTAGATTTATTTTTTATTTTTTTTCAATTTTTTGTTTAAAACGTTTCCGCAACTATTTTTCACACTTTAAATGTATTTTCATCACTTTGTGTTTTTCTTTTTAAGTCTCATCATTTATCATTTCCTCACTTTCAAAGAAAAATGAAAAATTAAAATAATACGAATAAATTATATAAAAAATGTTTTTATCTAAGTACAGGAAAATTTTATTTTAAAATTAATATCGGAGATGAAACGTTGATGAAATTCGAATATTTATCAGAAATCATCGAAAATTCTTTGTTAAGTATAATTTTTTAGATCGTTTTATTAAAGTTATCGTATTTTTCCGACGAGCAGCAATAATAAAAATTTTTCCCTAACCATGTTGAGAAATTTTAAACATCAAGATTTTAGTATTCTCCATTTAAAGCCTCGAGTTGATTTTTCCACGATGATTTGACGAAGTAATATAATTTTTTTGGTCATTTTATAATAATTATCATATTTTCCCGACGAGCACCATTAATGAAAATTTTTTGATGTTTTTCTAATCATGTTGAGGAATTTTCCTAACTTATCAAGATTTTAAATTCCTCCTTTTCTGTACTAGAATTGATTTCTCCGCGATGATTTGATTTTCCTCTAAGTTGATCTTCTTAAATTTACAGAATATGGTATCATATTTTTTTATTTTCTAATCAGAGCGTTTTTTTAAAAATTTCAATTGATTTTCAGGCTCGTAAGTTCCCTAACCATCTCACATTCTCCTTAAAACCTTCGAAAACAATATAAAAATAGACAAAATATTGGTCGGTCAGATTCAAGCATCAACTTAGGTGCTCTTTGCCAGGCTAGCCGGTTATTCCGAATCTTCAATTTTAACCTAAATTTTACTTATTTTTTAAGTTTTTCGTATGCTTGATCAAAATTTTTAAGTTTTAAAGAACCAAATCAAGATTTCCTAGCTTTTCTAAAGTTCAAAATTCTTTCTTGTTTTTTTCATCTGACTTCTGATACAATTAAGTTTGATTTTGCCTAAATTAACAGAATTTTCGCATTAATATGTTCGAATTATTTTAAATGATTTAAAAGAAATTTTCTATTTTTGTAGATATTGGAAATTCACCTTCGAGTGACTTTAGAGAAAATTTTAAAGAAAATGAATTTTTCCTATTTTGAGATATATTCTGTTTTCTTAGAAGTCAATTGTTTCGATACACCGCCCATTGCGATCTTTTCTCTATCACTTCTAGACATGAAGGCGTGATTTTTCATAAACCACATCCTGTGTCAGAGCAGAATACTTGAATGGGAATATTAAAAATATTTAGCATTTCGTCATTTAGAGATATTTTTAAATAATACCATATATCCCCTCTTCTACGATAAATTTAATGATTTCTGATTAAAATACGAATCAAGTTTCTTTAACATCTCACTAAATTTTCACACGTGAATTTTTTTCATTGAAAATTTTCACTGTACTATCAAATTTAAAAGATGAGTAAAATTACAAAAAGAGCATGGATTTTTCGTCAAAGAAATTTAGTCCTAAAACAAACAAAAAATGAAAATCGACTAAAAATCATTTTAGTTTGCATCTAATTTGATGCTCTTTTTTGCACAATGATTTTTCTTTTGTTTTTAAATATACATAATGTAGCGACAATGGCGGCGCATTTTTTATTTTTTGTTTAAAAAGAATATATTTTATTTAAATTTTGTAAAATTATGATTTTAGTACAATCATTTTCCTAAAAATTTTCATCATGATTTTTTTCTACAGTTTTAACTAATTTTATATATAATAACGATATTACTGAATGTCATCAAGTTGTTTTATTTTTTTCTTGGATGAAAATACGCATGTACGCATGTGCATAACATGCGCACTAATGTTTTTCTTTTTAAATATGGTCTTTTTTCCACACAATTCAAAATATATATACAATTTACTTTTTTCCACAAGAGTTTCACTTAAATCACAAAGTTTTACTTTCTGGATGATCTAAAACATGATTGGGGGGGGGATGGGAAACGTATAAAGAATGGGGGCAGAGAGGGGGAGTTTATTTATGATGATGATGAATTGAAAAAAACTTTTTCGAACTATGAACAAGAGGACGCTGTATCATGATGTATATGCACCATACTTCGACGTCGCGATGAAAACGGCGCTGAGCACTCATATAGCACACTTGAAATAATATTTGCAACCTGTTGATCCAATATTTGACTCATTGCTAAGCTAAGTAAACGTTGCTCCTGTTGTATAAATAACGGTCTATTATCCGGATGTCGTGCTAAATGTAAAAGCGTGTGCGCAGCACGGCGTAACATATCTAAACTCGTTCCCATTGCATCGGGATTCTCCCGGAGCGCACCAATACCATGTTGATTTGCAATACCAAGTGCACTTTGTTCAGCTTGTTCAATAAAACTCACTAACAACGAGACACATGGCGATTGTAACGCAATAACTCGAGCCATTGCTGAAGATGCTGCGCTTAAATAATGTAATAAATTCACAGCAAATTCACGTAATACTTGTTCCTCACTACGACATAATAATTTTGTAAGCACACTACATAATCGTTCTAAGCGAGAAAACGGGGGTGTCGCAATCACTAGATCAACATTTGCATCTGTTACACATAATTTACATAGCGATTCCAATGCTAAACGTTGTGGCGAGAGCATTGAGAATGGGCCCACACTTAAGAATGGATCTTGGCCATGTGCTGATGGACATACCGCCCAATGCAGTAAACCATCCAAGATAGGTCGTGCTATTTCCTCTGGATACGGTTCCAAATCAATGTGTCCAGATATATTTGCAGTCGCAACGAGTACATTTTCTCGAACTTGCATTAGATAATCCCACCACCAGTAAGTTTCACCCTGTAAACTGCTACATGAATCCGCAAAATCAGCATCTTCTTCGCGATCATAATTTCGTGTTTTCTGTGTACGAACCGGATGTTCATGATGCAATATTAACAATTTACCTAGTAAAAGAAAAATTAATTATTAATAAAAACAAAATAATAGGTTTATGGGGCTACAAATCCATTAAAAAAAAATTCAGTGAAAAAAAATTAGCGAAATATTTCCTAAGAAACCCACAAAACCATATTAACCTGAGTGCAATTAATAAGTAGAAAAGGTGTATGCTACTTTATTTGTAGACTTTGAGAAGGCTTTTGACAAATTGAAGAGAGTATTTTTATTTTATTTGGGAAGACCTTTGGCGGCATAATAGTATGATAAAGGTACAACAACTTTAAATGTTAAGCTCAACAGAACGGTTAACTCTTAGCCTAAGTTAAGCAGTGATTTGTATTATCGACTCTACACTTTTAGATCATAATTGATGAGATTATGAAAAAACTATCGATATCACTAAAGCAGTCTTTCTCAAAATGGACGATAACTCCCCCTTGTGGGTGCTAGAGACCTACAGGGTGGTAAGGCTAACTTGTAGAGGATAAATGTAATAGGATAAGACTGATATAACACGTTTTAGGGGCGCTGAAAAATAATTGATTCTTGAAGTGGATGATAGACTAAACAAGTTTAAGGACCTCTGCACTAAAGAAATTCTGTAGTCATTATTATCAAAGCTGGAAGATTTCGATTTTGCTAGGACTATTATCGTGCAAATACAATAACATGAATCAGAAAATTTTGAAAGACATGCCATTAAATTTCAAGAAAATCAACAAAGTTCAAATAGATTAACATGATCTAAAACAAATTAAGTAATTTTGCTTTCTCAGTTCTTCCTAGAAATAAAGCTACATTTTTTCCTACACCAGGATTAAAGCTGCTTTGTTATTCGGCAATAAATCCTGGATTGGCACTACCCAGAATAAGAAAATGTATTATTAAATATATCTAAGGCAAGAGGAATATCTTTGATGCGCTAAATTATCTAACCTTGATTATGAAAGCATCAAAAAGTGAGAGCGCTCGTTTGACAATATTTGCTAACATATTTAATCGACGACGTCGACTGTTTATTTCTACCTTTCATTGCAATTGCAATTAATTCCTTTTGCTCTAACGGACTTGTGAATTGTTTCATAATGAAAATTGTAGTCCACGATGTAACTAAAAAACAAGCGTTCGTAAGATCACTCACGTTCGTTCGTAATCTAATACTTCATAGTGAATTTTTTGATCGGTGGCGTGCCCAAAATATTGTGCCGCGTGCCATTGGTTCGTCATCCTTGTCCTAAGATATTTGCATTAATTCTCTCTATTAAGCAAACATTTAGAAACAGAATCTTCCATTTGAAAAATTTGTTTTTAGAAGAAAAAAAAAAACCTTTATAAGTCGGAGTATATGATATAAATAAATTCTTTAAGTGAAAAATCTTGATAAGTCGAAAAACTCGATAGCTCGAATTTTTTTCTCCCCGTGAGATATGAGTTACTAAAAGATTATATTTCTATAAAAAAAAATTACTGGAATGTAACATAAAATACAGAATTTATATGAATACTTTTGATAACTTACCTAGTAAACCAAGAAAGGTTGAATTTCTAGCAAATTCTAACTCATTGCCAGGTATAAATGTTAGATTACGTAATATTGTAGATATGCAAATACAGCGTCGACCAAGAGATTCTTGTGTTTCGGTTATTAAACATAATGATGGTTCGTCTCGTGAGAATGGTTCATCTTCATAATCGCTCATACGACGTCGTTTCAAAACACCCGCTTCATCTTGAATATTCACTTTATACTTGATCGAACCAAGTGTTGTTATTAATTTGGTCTGTTTACACGGTAAACTCGGTGTTTTTATTTTAACGTCCGATGGATCCATACTACATTCATTTGTGGCACCTCGAGTCAATCCATCATCTTCAATGTCAACTGGTACTTTTGTTATTTGCTGTTCAGTCTTAACCTTCTCTTTCTCTCCCTGCTGCTGCTGCGTCGTGGTCGTGGTGGTGGTGGCCGTCGTCGTGAGGTTTGGCGTTGAATCATCATTTGATTCGATTACATCACTATTTAATGTTTTTGTACGCTTTTTATTAAGTGTTTCATCACTTTCTTTATCACTTTTTGTAACAACACTATCTTTTTCTATCACTTCACTAACTTTTTTACGTTTATCGGTATTGTCTTCGTTATCGCTTTGAGGTTCTTCCTTAATATCTACGGTCGTATTATCATCTTTATCCTCCTCAATTTTAACATTTTCTTCCAATTTTTGTTTTTTAGATGGTTTTAATAATCGTGCAAAAGGTACATTACCAAATTCAGCTTGAAAACATGTTAATATGTGATCGGTTGGATTCATTTCAACGCCAGAACTTGTTAATTGCCATGGTTCAAATGTTATTTGTGCCATAACACAACGTTCGTTTGGATCAGGCTCGGAATCCCAACTTCGATGATTATCCAAAATAAATATTTCATCATCTTTGGGTACAATTTTAACCGGTGCGTTTTTCCTTGTCGTCATACTATAATTTGGTGTATTTGCTAAAAATACCACATGATCGTTGGAATCAATCGGTGTGGTAACAGCACCTAAATTAAACAAAAAAAATTTTAGAATATCCAAAACTAATTATGATTTAATAAGGATCATGTAAAAGAAATGTCATAAATTTGGGAAAATGTAAGAAATAAATATGTGAAACAATGCGGAAGTTAAGGTATAGTCAGCAAGCACTAATGTCTGTTATATTATTACATAAAAGGGCAGTTCAGAAATGGAAATTTTAATTATTGGAACGGAGTTCCTTATGGCACGTTATCGTTCTGATTTGTTTGCGAGCTGAGGGGCTAGATGGAAAAAAGTGTAGCAATGAAAAACGACACCCTTTTGCATTGATTTTTTTATATTAGAATAAAATTATGGAAGGTTTTCAATGAATGAATGAATTTTATAACTTACCTAAATCCACTTCCTCATATTTCTTTTTCGGTAGTTCATACCATGGTTTATCCGAGTCCGTTAATTCAGCTAGTTCGAACATATCGGTTAGACTACGTTGAAAATGTTCGAGTAATGTATCTAAGAGGCCTGGTAAATGTGCAAGACCAAAATATGCGACAGCTGTATCATCGAATAACAATATATTTAATACATCTAGTGCCCATGTTGTTTCGCATAGTAGACCAGAGCGTAAACTCATCATTATTCGCCATGCATCTAAGGGGGCTACATCCATACGTGTTAAACGTTTTCGTCGATAGAACATTGCGGTGGCAGCTTCAACACTGTCCGGAGGGAATGTTATTTCACGTTTTGGTAATGGTTGTTGTGTGTACGATGATGTCGTCATACCGCCACTTGTTGGGGATGACTGTAACAATAAAAAATAACAAATTCTTTTAACCCTCTTTGAAAATTCGTAAAATAAATTAATAATAAAGATGAATGTTTGAAAAATTATCCACTGCGGTTCAGTATATATTGAAAGACGGTTATATCGAATCTTGGTAATGATTTATAGAAATAAATACCTCGATAGGGGGGTATTAAAAGATACAAAGTTTTCAAAATTTTATTGTACTCTGAAGGTAATTAAAAGAGCTTGATTTACTTTGAAATGTCTGTAAAAAAATAATAATGATATCAAATATAATTTTACCTTATTAAGTACTTGAGGTGGAGGCATACTGAAAGGTGGTTTTCCTTCAGCACGGTAAGGTGGTCTTGCAACCATTGTTGGACGCATTCCAGTATTTTGTCCAACCGGATTTGGTGGAATTTGATTCCATTGAGGTTGTCCTGGTTGCGGTGCTGGATATGTCCCAGTTGCGCCCGCTGCACCAGGTGCGCCAGGTGGATACCTATGTTCAGGACCCCATGTTGCAGAATTTGTTGCAGGTGGTACATTAGCACCAGCTGGTCCTCCAGGTGGAGGTGGACCACCCCGTGGCGGTACATTCGCTTGTGGCCATTGACCAGTTTGTCCTGTAGGAATACCTTGAGGTTGTCCACTGTACGTACCTCGATATTGATTATTGGGCCAACCTATAATTTAAAAATTATTTATTTACAAATATTTTTTAGGATATTTTATTGAATATTTAATGTGAGATACTTACCATACATCTGAGGTTTTTGTGGATTGTAAGGGGGATACTGTGGTTGTTGATCTTTTGCAAAATCTGGATGTCTACGAGGTTGAGTTGTAGGTGGAGGCATGGCTTTACCATTACCAAATACTTGATTACTACCGCTAACTGGTGAAGTTTGACCGGGCGTACCACCAGGATAATTCTATAGAACATTAAATTCATGTTAGTCTTGAATGTTAATTAAAACAAAATACTGTGAGTAAACTTAAGGTCTTCCAGCGTTTAATTTTTCAATGATATGTCGGCTCACGTAATAATTGAACCTGGATGCCATTTAGCACTTATCGAAGAAACCAGTCATCGTCTACGCCCTGTGGGTACTGTCTATTTAATTGATTTAAACTACTGCAAGAAGCTTTTCAAAATTTGACTATGAAGGAGATTCCTATTCTAAGATAATTTCTAGTTAAAATTAACAATACTTACAGTATAATCATTCCTGGCGTATTCCGGTTGTCCTGTATAGCCGGTCGATTGAGATTGTGCACTAGGTTGACTTGTTGACGGATTTGTATTTATACCATAACCTTGTCGTGGCGTAAATGTACCACCTGGACCCGTTGTATTCATATTATATCTATTATAAGGATCAGGCGCTGGGACACTTCCAGTAACAGCTGGATTACTATTACTTGATGCCATACTTGTACTACTTATACTACTGGCCGGTGGATAACCTCCCCTGCTAAAAAAATAAATATAAAATTAATCATAATTCCCAAGCGAGACTAAAGAGTTTCATTAATAACTATTTTGGGTCATTTTCAATTTATTTATTTGGATCGTATGATCAATTGAAGGTTAATTTTTGGAAATTATAATTTGAAATTCTTAAAATTACTTCATTTTCTGATAAAAAAATATTCACTCAGGTATATTGAGCCGGAATGAAGAACCAATATTTTGGGTACGCCGCCGATCACAAAGTACGCTTTAAAGTATTATAAAGCTTATAATTGATTGTGAAGTATTAAAAAAATAATAATTGCGAATCCCAATAATCACGAAGTCAAAATTATTTAATGCCACCTCTGATGTAGTGTATAGACTAGCGATAACTCAACATCTCTTAAGAAAAATCTACTCATTGCATTATGTTCAGTTGGTCTGGGTCGAGTTGGCCCTTTTTCGGTGAATACTCAAGTCTTTTTTTTATCATTTTCTCTGATCGATACTATAAAGTCACCCTGATTACACAAAGTTAGCTTTAGGAATAAATGAGGTTTAATACCAAGCATATTTAAACCTTTCTTGTCCCAGTATGCGAACATAGAAGCGTAAGGAAAACGTAGAAAGTTAATGGAATCAATCTAAAAAAAAAAAGATCGTAAAAGAGAATCTTACCTTTCAGTATCTGGACTATATGGTGGATAATTGGATAATGCTCGTGTCGTTTGTGGATAATTCGAATTATTTGGATAATTTTGATATGGATCTGGACTAGTTCCAGTACCTTGATACTGATTATAACCAGTTTGTCCAGTATACCCTTGTCCAGGCATTCCTCCTTGAGGTCGTGGTGAACCACCTGCACCTGGACCAGGACCAAATTGATGTGAGCCAGGTGGAGCACCACTACCATACCGTGGTGGACCTTGACCTCCTGAAGCACCATCATCAAATGGATTCGATACACTGATATTGTCGCCAGTTTGATTATTCCCTTGATGATTCATAACATTCGCATTTGGATGTGGACTTGGTGCGTTTGTTTGTGACGATGGACGTTGTTGCATTTGTGGTGAATTGTAATCCGGTTGACTACCTGGTGGATAACCGTAGCCACCATAACCATCCATGGATGCCCCACTTGAACCAGGTGTTGGAAATGAATCTTGTGAGTTAGATGAACCTAGACATTAGCAAAATACATATTTTCATAGATATTCACACTTAGATATTAGACATGCGGTTTTATTATTCAAAGAATATATATAAATCTGATGTGATACCATTCTCACACGACTTCCATATACAGGTGTTATCAAAGAACTTTAATATTAAAAGTGTTTAAAACTATTTTAAAAGTGAAAGAATATGAGTTTACATGAGACTAATAAAGACAACCCAGTCATGACATAAATTTTTATTATTTGATCTTTTCAGTTGTATTGTTATCGTTTACATATTGTACAAATTTATTTCGAAAATCGAGGTTTAGATCGCGAAACTTAAGCGAATCAATAAACAAAAGCTTTATTGATTGGCTGTCCAGGGGTAGGGCACACTTAGACCATAGGGTCCGTTGTAACATCGAAAAAGGGTGTGCGCATCCCCGGCCATTACTCCATAAACCATGGAGCTGTTTAAGAATAACAAGAGTGTTTTGACGTCAACTGAATTAACGTCGAATAAAATCATACTCAAACGAGTCTATCGTCTCATGCCAAAATTTGAACAGTGTCGTCGTGATACAGTGATAGGCGCTGAAGTTCAGCGCACCTTCCGCCTAGCCCTGTAATAGCCGCAACAATTTTGCTAATAGAGGGCCTCTTGAAAACGATATAAGATCTTCGGAAAGTCTAGGATTGTTTCTTCAAGAACAATTGCAATTTCTTCATGAAATTGCATAACATAAACTGATGCTCATTGCTCATTGATTGCATAACATAAATGAGCGAAGATTACTGAATAAGGGAAAACATTTTTAAGGTACAACTTCTTACAAAGTTGTACGCTCGATTATTTCTGTTAATTCTTTCACTTTTTAAATATTCAAAACAAAGAAAATTAAGCCTATTTAAGAAAAGAAAAATGATAGTAAGTACCTGGTGAAGGTATTGACGCTGATTTAGCACCCTTCTTTTTAGATGTGGCCTCAACTTGATTAATAATCGGTTGTGGATCAATACCACCCCTATCAAATTTACACTCGAATGCCAATAAATTTTTAGTATAATGTTTTCTTAATGTGTATGCCGCACTTGACGATGCCCCAATACCCAACATACCAGCAATATCTTTCCAAGTTTTATTTTTGGTTACCTAAATTAGACAACACAATATTTTGAATTAATAACCTTCCCCTTGTAATTCGTCGATCATGCAATATTTAATAATTCCACAAAAGCAATTTTACTAACAGGAAAAGGTGACTAAACTATATATTTTTTTTCATTTTTTTTTTTAATTGAAGCTTCTTTTATTAAACACAACAAATAAAATAAAAATTTGACGTACGCGCGTTGTTTGATTTAAAGCTTGTTACGTTTTCTAAATGAGTGAATTTGAGTGAAATACAACTGTTGAAATCGAATATGAACAAATTATACAATTTCTACGATGAAAGACACTTTTTTTTGGTAATATTTACTATAGCACCTTCAAGAAATGTGCTAACTAGACGACTCGAATTACTTTTATTTCATAAAAAATGTCATTTTAATTAGAAAAAAAATAATGGATAGGTTGTGTCGACACTCCTCATACTAGCCAGAGCGAAAAAAATGACTTCATAATGCAATATTCTTGCTGGATTATGTTCAGGGGTATCTTCCTCGAATGTAAACTCAAGTTGGCGCGAGTTCTAATCGTCCGTTTCAACACGTTTTCCAAGATGGTGGCTGAAATTCAACCCCCCCCCCCAATCCCACCAACTCGGGTTTACATTCGGGAAATACTCTTGAACAACAAGAAAATCCTTTCTGTAGAAAATTGCAGAAAAAAAGTACCCGGTTATTGGCCTATTAAGAGTAACACGTAATTCGTAAATTGCTTTGAAAACTAGTACGAGTTGTGATTGTCTAACGAGACTTTTATAGTCGGTTGATTTTTTTGGAGTGGACTGGAACAATTCGTTTTCTCGTATGAAGAGTTATTTCGACTTGTGGATTCTTACAGAGCATATAATCAGCTAATTTCTTACGAAAAATTCCGAAATTTGTTGAGATGTTACGAAAACTAGCATAATTCATAATGCCCTACGAGTGTTATGGATTTGTAAATTCTTACGATGAAAAAGCATCATCCACGAATTTCTTTCTAGCTGTATAGATTTTCGTCAGAAATCGAGTAATCCTTATAGTCTTTATAAGCGAATTACGAAATGTGCTACTTATGGTCTTTAACGTTACTAGCTTTCGTTAAAATTTGATTGATTCTATTTTAATGAAAATTATCAAAATTGTATTTTTTTATATCCACGCCTTTTTTTTTATAAAATAAAAGTAACTTGTGCCATCTAAATAACGTTTTTCTTGAAAATGCTATAGTAAATAATCACTTTTTTTATTACAGTGAAATCCCGACTTAAGTCTTCGTCACATGGTGTGTCTCGTTAAATAAATAAACAGTGAAAACTCGTGGAAGATATATGTACGATTCACTTAAAAAAGATAAAATTGTGAAACTTAAATAAAAGAGACTAGCGCCTCTCTTATCGTTTCTTGGTGGGATACGAATTTTCCTGTGTTTGTTTTCGACTTCATCATCTCAATAAAAATCTGTAGTTGTAGACCTAATTATTGCTTTGGAGCGACGAACAGTATTGTAATCGTAAAGTAAAAAACAGGTGCTTGTTTAAAATTATGAGTGGCGAGAGCTTTGAACAAATGACTTTGAGAGCTCGGATATGTATGCAAATTAATTATATAGACACATCTGTTACTATTTTTTGGTGGTTTGGTGCTTTAGAGTTCCTGAGATTGTTATTCCCAAAGAAATATGCTCCGTAATTTACCAAATCAAGGAGTGGCTATTACAATCCCATCTTGTGATTACTGAGAATTTGAGCAGGGCATGCGAGAGATTGTGATTATGCACAGCTAGAGCATTAGTAGTAGACTGTGTTTAATTGAAACTGACTAGAATACAGTTGCGAAGGATAGTAACTCTCCTGACAGGACTTGTCGGTTGAACTACCATCTTCATAGCTTGAGGGATGTTTGGGTCCGAAGCTTTCGACCTATCGATCCTAGCAGATAGATTCAGATATAGAAGTTGTGGGATTCTGCGTTGGCTCTGACATCGACAGAATCCTGTAGCCTCATTTGCTTAAAATAGCACCTTTCCCTGCGAAACAATTCGCTTCCGGGTGGCGAGTAGTTTCCAAGGAAGGCACAAAGAACACCTTAGTCTATCTGCTGGGAACTCATGTGCTGTACCCATCTTATTATTATTAATAACTTAAAAAGAATGCAGTTGATAAGATACATTTTTTCAGAAACCGGTTGTCAGAAAATAAAATACTTCCTAAACAATTGCATGGTACAAATTTTAATATTATTAGATTAACCCGACGTATCCTCACGTTTTGGAGAAATCCCCCTTAATGGAAAGTAGTACACGATGATTATCTTCATCCACTGAAATTTATTGAGATGATAAATAAAGTTAAATCAAATCCATTAAATTTGTGACGACAAAAATAACATAAAATTTTCACGATTTAAAAAAAAAAAAAAATTGTAAACATTTTCAAAAAAATAAAAAAAATATATAAAAAAAAATATACGATTAATCAAAAAATCCGAATAAAATTGAGTATGCCAATATTTGCTAAAAATTCCAAATTACATTCGCATGCAAATAAAATTTAGTTGAAAAATTTCGTTAACAATTCTTTTAATTAGATTTTTATTGGAACAAAAAATGAACCGACCGAATATTAATTACCTACAAATTTTTTGAGAAAAATAATTACTTTATGAAATAACTTTAAACAATTTTTGATAAATATGATATCAGAAAATTTCAAAGGAAATTTCCAAATTATGTTCGCCTTTTTATTCTCATCTAAGAAAAAAACTTCGTAAGTATATTTATTGTAAATATGATACGAGAAAATTTTTATGGAAATTTTAAATAAAAATCTAATTAAAATTTTTGTGATTCTACTGAGTAAAAAATTTAATTTAAAAATAATAAATAATAGTACAAGAAATAGCTCAAAAATTTTAGGAACTCGTTAAAAACTTTTGTTGAAGTTAGTTGAAACAATTTAAAATCAAATGTCAAAGTTGCTGATACGTGGTGGTTTTGGGAAATTTAATTAAAAAATAGTTTTCCTCCAACAACTTTAAAACGATAACAAAATTGGCCAAGATGTGCTACTTTTTACGCAAAATACTTTCGTTCATGTTATTATATATGCTGATATGCGCGAAATACCAAATTTTACCAATTTTTCAATCGAAAAAGTGTGACACCACTATAAAATCATGAAATAACAAAGATATTAGATTGTTTTTCGTTCCTGTAAAAAATTGGTCTTTCTGAGGTATGAGTCATTGAAATATCTTTTTGTCTCTGAAAAAGTAAGTAATTTTATTTGCGTCATAGCTCATAGATGTCAAAGTTTAGGGTTCCGCGCATATCAGCTTATATAATAACTAGTGATATTCCGGGTAGTCGGCAACTTTCGTATTCGGTGACTAGTCGGCAAGGAGCGCCGATTATCCGATTTCTTATCATTTTATTAAGCCTTTCTTTTTGCTATGAGTAAATTTTAATTGAGCTCTTTCACTTTAATAACAGTAGTGTCTTTATTCTTTTACACAAAAACATTGCTCTGGCCCGTGAAAAAGCAAAATTCAAGAAACAATGGGAAGTAAACCAAATTCCGAAAAACTCACAAGCGGTGGTTGCAGCTTGCAAGTGTCACGGGAATTTCTGTATATTTCCGATACCGTGAGCGACTTGATCGGCCTACTAGTCGATTTTTTACAACCGACTAATCGATTAGTAGGCCAAAGTCGTAGTGGTCAGATCTCTAATAATAACACAAAGAAAGTGCATATCGTTTAAAATAGATCGTTTAAATTTAACTTTTTTCAGTTAATGTATAGTTAAGTTGTTGAAGGAAAAATGTTTTTTCAACTTTCAATTTTCCAAAAGTTCTACGTGACATGTTATTTTAAATCGTTTCAACTGTTTAGAACCAAATTTTCAACGAGTTTATAAACTTTTTGAGGTTAGAGTAAATAAATTTCTCTATTTTTTGTGCTATAAGTGCAAATTCAATTAATAATCAGCCAATTCTAAAATAATAAATTTTTGAAAGGCTCGTAAGTTTTTCATGAAAAAATACTGAATAAAAATTTTAAAGGTTATTCGATACAACACAAATAATCATAAAAATTGCAAGGTAATTTTTATTGCAATGTTCTTATTCTTGATGAAGAGTTTAACCTTACTACTACATTCAAATTCGATGAATTCGATGCATATTTAAAACTTTTTTCGAAAGCTTTCAATCATTGATATGATTTTTTCAATTATGAAATTTTAAAAAATAAACATGGATCGAATAACCTTTCACCCAAATTCCATTTATGTATAAAGTCGTTTGATAAAGTTTAAGAGACGAAATGGGGTACGAAATTTCTATGCTTTAACATTGCCTCTACCAACTTAAATTTATAAAAATTAATTTTTGTTGACTTCGAATTGAATTGAAATAAATACCACGATACTCAAAATAAAATTGTATATTAATAAATTCTATTAAAAAAAATTTAATTAAAAAACATACAACTTCGCTTAATATCGATATTTTGATTACAACGCAATCATCGTCAGTAGCTAAATTTACACATTACATAATGAGTAAATTTAGCTACTGACAATAGTTGCGTTGCAATCGAAATTTCGACATTTTGCGAAATTTCGATTTTTCGATTTATTATTTCGTGAGGCAAATTGTTGAGACCATGTACAATTTTAGACCTTATATGGGATTGACACGAGAATTGATTGAAGAAAAGTTTATGCAAAGCAAGTTAATTATGGAGGTGTTTGAAAGAATTGATGAGTTGAGTTGAAAAAAACTACATTTTGTGTCTACAGCTCGTATGATTTGAACTGTCCAAGGCGCTTGGCATGAATCCAAGAGGTTCGGGATGAGTCTTGGTGCGAGTGTATTTTTGTCAATTGTCTTTCGTGATTTAATTCAATAAAATGAATTAAAAATTTGCAAAAGCAATGATTCAGCATAGATTTTAAAAGTATCCACAAATATAAAATTAATTTCGATATCAAATGAAAATTCAGTTAAAAATGTAAATAAAACATATATTTGGCAAACCGAGAATCAAATTAAAAACGTGAAATTTATCCTGAACAAAATATATCAAACGACCTTAACTTCATGAAAAAACTTTCGACCTTTAAAATTCAATAAAAAAATTTAGTAAAAATAAAAATATTTATTTTTCAAAATTTTGAAATGAATGAAAATAATATTTAATTTCAGTGAAAAATCACGAGATTTGCGAATTTTTAGATTTTTAATTTCAGTTTGTTTGTTTTTTTAATGTTTTTTTAAAAATAAAAAAATAAAATAAAAATTTTCAAAAATACCTTGGAATATGGGACAGTAGGACGGATATTGTTGGATGATGGGGAAATCTGAAAAAGGAAAATTTATGTCTATGATATTATACACAATATAAATAAAGATACTGATTTTTTGTTTGTAAATGAAAATTTGTTTGCGAAAAAATGTTGCCGCGTTAGTATTGTTAGCAAAAATCAGTAAAAGAGATACACAGTAAAAAGATTCGAAGTTGTGAAAGAGAATATGCCTGTTTTCCCAAAATTATTCCAACTAAGACACTTTTCTTTTAAAAGATTAAGCAACCTGTATTTTTAATTCAGGCTATTTATATTTACAAAATTTACAAGTTTTAACAGTATCTTAGCCTTTATTAAATTTTGTTAGTAAAAGAATACAAAGAGTAAAACATTTCTTCATCCCGGCGTATTTCTTTTAAAGATATTCGAAACATCCAAGATATAAGACGAGGAACGATAAGCATATAAAAAGACACCTCCCCCCCATACTGTGGAAAATTGTATAAACTTGTTATTGTGTGTGTCCAGTTACGCTCATAAGGTGGTATTATTGCGGCTGGGGAAATATTGAGCAGCTAGTGTAAAGCAACCAGCCATCTGATCGCTTCGTATTCACAAAAACCTTCTCACGTTGCTTCGTTGTCGCATGATATTGATATGAAGGGGGTCACTATTATATGCTTTTCTGTCGTTCTCTTGTTCATTTCAAGTTATTTCCCAAAGTTCAAAAACATTATTTCGAAAAATTTCACTAAATTTTGATCATTCTAAACAAAACCTATAAGACATTGAGGATATCTCTAAAAATAGATCCTAGAATAGCACGAACATGAAAATTAGCACGTTTTCAACGAACGTTAATTTCGTGCTTCAATTTTATATTAGAACACGGGAAACATTTGAGTTGTTGAGCAAAGATGAAAAATAAGTAATAATTTGAAAGTTACAATGTTAAAAAACTGTTTCGAAAGAGAAACGATAACACCCGAAGAAAAACTGTTCGTAAAATATCGTGTGACGTAATCATTTTAATTATATATGTATATATTTATACATAGGCTTTTTATTTTAATATTTCTACGTCACGATCATAGCACTCTATGTTTTATGTACTATGTACTTTTTTATATTTTATTCATCATAATGATCTTATATTTAATTAAACGAAACTTTTATACAAATTTTCTTGAATTGACGCGCATTATGATTGAGTCCGCCTATTTGAGGAGGTTGTTTGATTCAGAAAATATTTCTTCTCTACCTGATATTGTATTTCGATTCGGAATAAAATGATCGTTTAACTTTTACGAAAAAAAAAAAAATTTAAATTGTATATTAAGAAATTCTATATATTTCGATTGCAACGCAACCATCGCCAGTAGCTAAATTTATTCATATAACACATTACCAACATTCTTCCTTCTATTATGTTATACGAATAAATTTAGCTGACGATTGTTGCGTTGCAATCGAAATATCGATATTTAGCGAAATGTTAGTGGGTTGTATGTTTTTTAATTATATAATTTCTTAAAATACAATTTTATGTCGAGTATCGTGGTGTTTATTTCAATTTTATGAGTTTTTTGCGTGATGCACAGACAAGAATCCTATAACGCTAACCTTTCATTTAATCTGAAATCACGAATTTCAATGAAAACACATTTAGAATGATCTAAAATTTAGACAACTTAACTGAATTTTTCATTTAATCCGTTGCTACTTTTCTTTAAATGTTGGATGATTTTCGAAATAATATTTTGAGGTTGGGGGAAAAAGGAATAAGGATATTAGAATCATGTATAAAATTGTAATTACATTTCGATGATTGCAGAAAAACGCCAGGATTAAGATAAATGCCTTACTCTATATAAATAACCCATTACTATTGTCATCTATTATATAATTTACTTTTACAAAATTTAATACAGTCAAACCTGGTTAAATAAAATTTATTTCATCTTTGCTTTTATGGAAATTTCCTACAATGCCATTTGATTTTAAAATTACGACTTATCAAAATTTTCTTGATGTGAATATAATATCATTTAAGCAAGTTTGACTGTACTAAGTTTTGCATTTCACAAAATAAATTTTGTTGAAATCGAGCGAATATTAAGCTTATCAAATAACAAAGCATCGAAATTTTAAACTTTGCAAAAGTTTTGTTATTTGATTTACTAAATTTTGCATTTTTTGCTTGTTTTAAAATTGTACCATCACGAAAAAAGATGTTTCTTTCCACGTAACTAAAAATGTTTCTGGAAATTAGAAAGTATCAAAAATTTTTCTGAATCAAAAGACAATTCAATTTTTTTTAATGCAAAAAATCTAAAATTATAGGGAATAGCTTTAAAATAATCAGACAAAATTTTATACGAATTTATGGACTATTCCATAATTTTGGTAGAGTTCATTATATGTAAAACAAAAATGAAATTACAAATTTATTAAAATTTAGTGAAGTGAAAGTGAAGATAGAAGAGTGCAGTGCTTTCACTAAATCAACCAGAACGAGAAAATAATTATTTAAAGCAATATAAAATCATATAAAAATATGCCACGAAGTGAGGTCTACTGATTTCGAATTACTAAAAGTTTACGAAATCCACCGGTAATATTTTAAAAATCCAAATACTAAGATATATTTCATGTAACAATAAAAAATAGTTTTCGATAGGCAAAAAAAGGGAAAGGGGGAATTTTAAGAGCATAAACTTCCTCCATTTCGAGAAGAATTGGATTTCCCTACGCACAGAAGTAGCAATTACATTAAATCCAGGACCGACCAGGTTTAAACATTTGGTTATATAATCGTAGCGAAAATGGATTATATTTCCATCTCCTCTTTCGGTATAAGAAAGTTTGAGAGCCTTTAATTTCTCAATTTGTCTCAGTATTGTCTAAGAATTGCCTATGTAATGACGGAGAAGTTGTTTTCCGACTCGTTTTAAACTTTTTTTCTATTTCTACGTTAGTTCTACGAAAGAAGTCTCCTGAGAAGCTCTCGGATAAAAACAAAACGGCATTTTTCTAAATTTTATCACGGTTCTTGTAAATCATCAAGGAATTCGAATGAAATCGGTTTTCTCATTAATTTGAAATATAATTCCGGGTTGAATACAAAAAAATTCACTTCATTGCAGGCAAATGTGTCGTGTTGTTGCGATTTTTATCCTCCAAGCCGAAAATATTTACCCTGCAGTGCTTCTCTAATGATTTTTAGATTCCGACGATCAGTCATGGAAAGAAAAAAATTTGAGTTTTTGGAACGGTAAATGTTTGGCTGATTCGTTAACATTTAATGACGAACGATCCAGCTGATTACCGTGCAAAGGCTGGCACAGGCAAGGATTCTTGGCTGCCTTCAGTCTTCAATGAGCGTCGTGCTCAAATTTTTCGGCAAATCAGATTCAACAAAAACATACTTTGACGATGGTACAAATCCAGTTGCGAACTACTGAATTCATATACAATTTTGTCTGAGTTAAGCAACAGAAACATTTCAATAAAGAGATACCACATATAAATGCAATTTTTATCTCTTCCAATTTTCCAAAAAAATAATATAAAAAAAAACAAATGCTACACATTTTTTCGAACATCGTGACAGTACAACATTAAAACACAGAAAAAGCAGTTATTTTTTAAAGGTTAATACATTAAAAATTTGTACACACATAATGAAAAACACAACAGATGACAGTAGTAAAATAAATAATAAATTCTATGTAGGATGAACTTTTAATAACCAACGGCGGGGATTCAATCAAAATGAAACTTAATTTTTGCTAGGGCATTTTGTTTCTATAATTTCTCAGATCGTAACGTCTATTTGTAAATAGCAATTCATAATTAATCAATACCTGGTAGTCGCATGCTTCGTTGGACAGTTTATAGTAGTCACTGTCATGGTAAATTTTTTTTAAAACTACATTTTTATGGACATACAACGTCAGTGGTCTAAGAAGCGGTGATCAGAACGATTAAAATAGTGCTTGCGTGAAACAAAAACTTTAGTGGATACAACGCCACGATTGAAGATTGGATTCGTAAAAGTAAATTCTAAAATTTTTAATGAGAAATCTAAAAAAAAAAATACACCAGAGAGGCATTTACTTTTGACAGATTAAATATTGTCGAAAAAAAGAACTATCTATAGCTTCTAAGCATTTCGATTTGCACATCTTGGTGGTTTGCTCTTCGGCGAAATGCCCTGTCGAGTTTTCCTAGATTCAGGCAGGCAAGGACTGTTTTTTAGATCATCTATTTAAATAATACGGTTATTCAGACTTTGATGTGGCTTAGACGATAAAAATTAGTTAGCCATACACGAATACGTTTCCTATATGAAAAGGCGAAGGAAAGCACACTCATTTTTCACGAATTTCTAGAGAATTTGTGGAGCTCCAAACAAAATACTGCGTTTGTTTAAGTTTGGACCTGGCTTTAATAAAACTTTTTATAGTATCTAAATAACCAGCTAAGTGGTCGAGCGAGTAAAGCCGTAATCGCCTCTAACCGTTTGATCTTAGCCTCGGAGGTTGCGAGTTCGAATCCAGGCAGCGGAGCGGTAGCCGACTCCACTCACACCATAAAATTGCATGTATTCGGATGTAAATAAAATTAATAAATAAATATTAAAAATAATGATGTGAGTGGCCTCTGTTATAGACGTGTATTTCTATAAAAGAGTAGAGGAGCAAATAAGGCACAGTACATTAAAATGTATAATACAGTATGTATCTTTTGTCTTTTCATTCAATGAAAGCTGAGTCTAACATGTAGGATTTACCAGTTTTTTTAGTCTTGGCGCTGAAATCTCATAGGCTTGGTGCTACATTTTTTCTTCTATAAAATCATGGACAATGCTTCAGTTGATCAACAACAATGCTTCTAAACATTTTTTAGCGGGAAAACTTCATATGCAGGAAACATTTTGAAAGTTAGAGTAATTTGTTTCATTTTAAATCGAATCACTTGAAATAATAAAAAAAATATTCATCTTACATAGAATTTATGAAACCCCAACATAAAAATGCCAATTTTGAGCTTGATTTTTTTGAGTATGCACAATTAAAACACGACAGACACATAGCAGTAGTATAATCAAGTAATTATTCGAACATTTTTTTTTTCTAATTTACTTGAATTCTTGTGTATTTTTTACGTTTCAAACCGCGTCTTTAAATTCTCGAAAAATCTACCATTTACTGAGTATCTATATTCATATTATGTAAAAGCAAAATTCTAGCTGATTGGAACAGTGGAATTTTCTAGGTGAAGGGCTTCAAAATTATTATTTAAAAAAAAATAAAAAATAAAAAAAAAACAGGCACCATTTTTTGAAATGCCAGTTATGGTCTGCCTGTCTCATTTCTCACTTCACCTATTTATATTCATTTCAAAAGAATTCAAAAACAAATATTCTAGAAAGAATTTTGCAAACACCAAATTGAAAATTAAAAAAAAAAAAAAAAGAAAATGAAAAACCAAAAAAAATTAAAAAATAGAGAGAAAAACACCCTTAAATAGAAATTTCACTGTGTTCATTTCATTAAAAAAAATGCAATATAAATACAGTAAAAATAATATTCTTTTATTAGAAAAATTAGCCCCAAATTTTAGACCCTGCGAAAAAAACGTATTTAGGGATGTCGAAGTTTGTAAAAAATAAAGATTTTGAGTCTTTTTGAGATATTTTTGTTCGTATTACGGAAGTTAAATTATTTTCAAATGTACAAAATATTGGGTTTTATCCGGCGATGCTTTGCACACTTTCCGAGAGACAATTATTGAAAATTTAAGCATTATTACAATGCTTCCAAAAAGAAAAAACTGAGTCATCTGGCATTATTCTCGATACTGAGTTATTCTCGACTAAGAGATCAATATAACATGTTATTAAAGCAGAGAAGGGATTCGATGGACCCAATTTGATAGTTCGGATCGCGCGAATGATATGGATATCAAGTATTGTTAACGTGAAAGGGATGTAGCGTCTACTTGCTGGTCAAGTAGACAATCGCTCCTAAAATTTTCTTGCCGAAGCCAATTATTTCCATAGCAAGATTCTCCGCGAGAGTTCAAATCAAAAGGTGGCCTGAATTTTAATATGAGAAGTATCGCTGTTCGATTCTTTCCAAAGGACTCTAGTTGTTATTCAGACACGTCACCCGAATCACAGCAGGAACGAGAATTAAAAGGTGATGCTCCTTATATATTTTTTTCGCAATTTATATATTTTTTCTGCCACATAGCGAGATCTTTCTTATTCCTTTATACATTTTCATGATTTACCCCTCATTTTAAAGATGAAAAATAGACTCACGGTTTAAAAACGTACCACTTAGGAATAAACAGGCAAGAGAAATAATATTAAGATTGAATTTTGTTCAGTATGCAATTTGTATATCATATCTGTAATAAAATTGCCTATAAAAAAAAGAAAATAAATTACTGTTGATATTTATCACTTATATATTATTTCTGTAGCCTGTTTTAGCCATGGGTATCGCAATGCGAAATTACGCACGAATCGAGCTAGTTGATACATATTAAACTTGGAGTGTTCATTTTTGGGTATCTCTATACTCGGAGACGGAAGGAACTCACTTGCTGATCAATTCCATTTGAGGTGAATGATTTTTTCTCAACGATTTCCAATTTTTTGCTAAAACTATTTTGGGAAAATTTTAAATTCGATTTAAAATCGTAAAAATTAAATTTTGATATCTTTGTCTGCAATCAAAATACGTTTTTCCTTCAAGATTCTTGGTATCTGGACTAATTTTTCAAACGATAACGTTTTGAAATAAACATTATTTTTACTGTATTATATAATAATAAACAACGTTATAAACGTGAATAAAATACTTAAGTATACTTAGTAGTTAATTACGAATAAGTCAGTACATATAAAAGAAACTTAATTAATGGGACGGAACTACACTGCACCTTGCATACCTCCATAAAACCCCCTCTGTCTTTAACATATAAATATAAACGAAACAGATCGAGGGGGTTCTTGGAGATGGTAGGACATGTTGTTATTGGTGTACGTCGTTCTTCCATGAATGCCAGTAATTTATCCAGCCAGGCACGTCGATCAGGACTATCATCCATTTCATATAATTTTGATAAACTATCACTTTTCTGGAACAGACATTTTGGAATAAAAAATATTTGATTAAAAATTGCAATTGTACATAAAATACAGGGAGTTTCAAATCTATTGAATTAGAAGAGCATAGTGATTAAAGAAAAAATTCTAAGCAGAAGGACTGTAATAAATACGTTATGCAGTTTTGAAAATATTTCGATTCATTAAAAAAATTTTTTTCACGACCAAAATGAAAATTAAATAAAGAAATGGAATCACAGGGAATACCAAACAAGAACATTACATTTGATTCAGTTGGACGTTTCGTCTCTTTGTTGAGACTTATTCAGCAATTACAAATAATAATTATCAAAATTACAATATAACCTCAAACTAAACAAATAAGTTCTGAATTTTTATTTGTATATTTTTGTTAAGTAATTATGTATTTGAGGTTATATTGTAATTTGGATTATTACAATTTAGAGTTGCTGAAGAAGTTTCAATAAAGAGACGAAACATCCAACTAAATCAAATGTAATGATATTCCTAATCTAATTTCCCTGTGATTCAATTTGTTTATATATATATTGCTAACAGGATAAATTGTAGCAAATTTTATTTTCTACAACTTTGCTTATTGTAAAAATTCAATTTAATTTAATATTATTCGAGATATTCTTAAAATTACAAACGATAATTAACGAAGTCCTTAAATTATAAACGATAATTAACGAAGTTCTATACAATTTGGTCTTCTAAATCAATCTGCTCTTTTAATGCGATAATTTGAAATATCATAAACAACTTTTATTTTAATTTAATTCTAAATTCATGCTTTCTCTTCTATCAGGTCGATAATACATTTGCTATTCACAATACTATCTTAATAAACGAGTCGGTAAAAATCTTATCGAAGAACACTTTCGATGAATATCAAACTGCATGCTTTTGTTAGTTTTAACGTTTATAAAAGTTTAAAAAGAAATATTACAGCAATGTTCATGAAAGACTGTTCAATTTATGGACATATGGCATATTAATAATATGCATTCCTTTAAAAGTAGCGTGCTACTAATTAGCAAATGTATTCTCGCTCTCATATTATACTTTATTACCAAGGAAATTTTAAAATAAATACATGCACAATTTTAAGAGGCGTTTGGACAACTTTGAGCATCTTTCATCTATTAATTTTGTCAGCATGCTTTAAAGCTTGAAGTCTATAAGCTTCTAAAGTTTAAAATTCGATTAAAAAAAAAAATTACTTCTCATAAATCGATTTTGCTTTAAATAATGTAAATTTGTTTTCTTGTGCTTACTTAATGGATGAAAATGCCCGCCCTTAAACTATTTACGTACACTCGAATGTAAAAAAAATGAACCAATAGAGCGCAGTCTTATTGAATTACGGGTTCATATTTTTCGCATTCAATTGTACTCAATAGATTTTTACTAACGAAAAATTATTGAAGTCTCCCTAAAAATGAGTTTACGTCATCTAAACTAATATTATAAAGAGGAAACTTTTGACTTTTTGTTTTTGTGTTTGTAATGTATAAACTCAGAAGCTACTTGACCGATTTTGAAAATTCTTTCACAATAAAAAACTACAACATTTCAATGAGACCAAGTGGCCCGGTTGGATAGGACAATGAAAGCTTTAACCGCGTTGATCTCAAAATTACATTTTCCAATCCTGTGACATCGATATAGCTCAAAAACTCTCTCGATTTTAAATTCTTTGTTAATAAAATGTTGACAGTATTTCTGACTAGGCATAAGCGTAAAATTATTTTCATAAATTTATCGCCTTTTTGACAAAAAAAGAAAAAATATACTTAACGATAGCGAAACTTGTCAAGATATTGACACACATCTTTGATTTTTAAATTTTCAAATTTTTCTATAAAAGGATTTAGATATCATAAGTTTTTTTTATTGTCGCCGAACCAAGTCGAATATCTAATAGAGAATCGATAATTTTAAATAAATAAATAATATTTACTATAAAAGTACATAACTCAATTTATGTTGTACCTTGGCGCATCATTTTATTATTTACAGGAAAATGATAAAATATTTATGATAAGATTTACAAATTAAATTTAAAAAAGAAATTATGTAGAAAGGAAGTACATATGTAATATTATTTATTCTCTCTGTATAAAAGGCAAGGTGGTGCAACATAAATGAAATTAACTCTATGTATAGTTTTACAGTAAATATTAAATTTATTTATTTAACATTAATTCTCTATTAGAAATAGTTTTGAACACGGTCTGTATACTTCATAAAATGTACATCACATTCTGTAATAATTAGTTCCTACAATGGAAAAAAGTACTCAAAAATTTTTCATCTGTCACATAATTCAATTTTTCTACAAACATGCTATGGGGATATAATAGTTGCATAACAATGAAAAATGAAATTATATATACAGGGTGGGCCATTTTGATCTATACACCTAAATATTTCGTTTTGTAGGTAACGAATTAAAAATTAACTTCAACAAAAGTTGTAGAGTTTGATGAGGGGGCATCATTTTCTGACATTTGATTGGACCTAGTTCTTCGGATTCGTTTAATAGCCAATTTAGATCCAAAACGGTAAGAGATAGAATAACACTTTAAATTAGAAACACTTTCGTATTTTCTTTCAATTAAATGCCATAAAGACATATATTTAAGTAGCATTTCCTCCGAAAGCTAATGTTTTTCGAAAAAGTGTTTTAACCAAAAATTGCAAATTTTTTGTGAGGATCAACTTTCTAATAATTCTTCCCGTTTAGGATCTAAATTGATTATTAAAAAAAAACCCGAAGAACTAGGTCCAATCTAATGGCCGAACATAATGTCCCCCATCAAACTCTGCAACTTTTCTTTAAGTTATTTTTTATTGGTTAATTACAAAACGAGATATTTAGGTGTATAGCTTAAAATGATCCAGCTTGTATAATGTATATATATTCCCCAAGTTTTAAAATTTAATGATTGATGACGTGAAACTCTTAATTTGGGCCGAATACAATTGGGCATATACTGTGACATAAAAGTGAAAAAAATCTAAATTAAATTAAAAAATATACTATTGGACATACTAATGAGAAGCAAAAATTTTCAGGAAATCAGGAATACTATAACCACCATTTATAGCAGGGAAAAAGAAATAGGATGGAACAAGCTATTTACCAAAAACGCATGCAGGAATATTTACATATTATTAAAGCCCTTTTACCTAAAATAAAATTTTTTTTTATTAGTTTACTCCAAGACAACTTCTACGATTATTCTCTTTAAAGTAAATGAGTCTGTATATCTGTGCATACTTAGGGACCGGTCTCTACCCAAGACAGAATGAGAACTACGGGTGGCTTGAATCCAGGATCGGCTTAGCTTGGATAACCCCACACAGGTATATCCTTCGCAAGTTTCAAGCAGTATGGCGATTTCGTAGTGGCAGCGGTAATCCCAATATCATGGGTTAGCGAAGTGGCAAGAGTGGCTGAGAAGTTTATTCTTCCCTAGCTTATCGTTTATGGGTTCAAGTCCTTTAATAGCGAAGAGTAGCTTTAATTCAGCGTAGTTCTGCACACTTCTTCGGTGTGTGTGGTTGCATCTAAAGTCAACTCAGCAACGCACAGCTACAAGTGCTATTAGATAGGGCGCGAACGTCAACCAAGGTAACGGTCCTGACCTGCTAGGGACTTTGATAGCCAAGGCAGAAGACACGCTAGAAGTTTTGGCGCGTCAACTGGGCGTACCCCACTGACCTGCCCTATCGGAGGAATCGGAGGAGGTCTTGTTGGGAGGTACTTGGCTCTGTTTGACCGTGGGGGTGTATCCGAATAAATTTTATTTGGTATTTGTCTCATGTACGACAAATACCAAATAACTTATTTTCGCTAAAAAAAGCCATTTTCGTTAAACAGACAGCCATATTGGATTCGCCACAGAATATTCCACATTGAAAAGTTTATATTGGTAATTTTGGACTACTTTTTTTGTTTATTGCCTTTAAATATAGAAATTTTCTTATGACAACCGTCCATACATATTCATTCCTAATTAATTTATATTTACAAATATTTCAAGACTAAATTCAAATCGATCAATCAACACGAAACCATTTCGAATACAACTCTAAAAATAATGCGTAATAAATAAAGAAAATTATTTATGTTATCTCGTAAATTTTAGGAACTTACTAATCAAATCTCGACAAATATTGTACGTTAAAAAAATTCTTTTGGTTTAGTTTTAGAGAAAAATCTCACGTGTCAGAATTTATGAATTTTAAAAAGTTTAAATATAATAATATTTAAAAAAAAAAACTCACGAAAAACCGCCACATTTTAATTACACTTCTGATGTTGATAAAACGTAAAACGCTTTTTTCTTCGATAAGGAATTTTCAAAATTGATAATATCTTTCAACAATGAAAATTTGAAGATATTTTAATTCTAAAAACTTTATAATTCTAATATTAACTAAAATATAAAATCGTAATAAATTTTCATGTAATTCACGATATTTTCCAGACTAAGGACGAGACAGTAAGAATATGAAGACCTCCTAAGGCTCGTTACACCTACACAATGTTGTTTCAGCCCTTTTTTAGTTATTTTCTATTGCATGTATTTTAATATATATCATAACATTTAAAATCGTATAGTTTGGAGGCTTAAACTTTGTGAAACATTTTCTAATTTTCTTATATCACTTCCAAGGGTCTATATTAGTAAAGTTGTTGCGGCTATTACAGGACACTGGTTGGGCGGCAGGCAAGCTAAACGCCTGGACCTGGTAGTGTATCACGACTACTGCAGGAGCTGTCACAGTGGTGAGGGGGGGGAGATAATGTCTCATTTTCTGTCACTGCCTAGCTCTTGACATGAGGAGATGGACTTACTTGAGCCAGCCTCTCTTTGACGACCTCTCCGACCTAAGGCCGTCGACATCAAAGCACTCCTACTGTTGTTAAACCGCTCCAAATGGTTCATGGAGTAGTGGCCGGGGATGGGCCAACCCTTTTTCTGTATCACAACGGACCCTATGGTCTAAGTGTGTCCCATCCCAGGACAGCCACTCTAACCTAACCTAAGTATTCAAAATAGTGGAAGTTTATTTTCATTCCAAAAATAGCCAGAGCGAAAAAGAAGGTAGCTTCAAAATGCAATTTTCCATAGAAGGAATTATCTTGTTGAAATATGTTCAGGGGTATCCCACGAATGTAAACACAAGTTGGCGGGACAGAAGAGAGCCGTGAGCTTCAACCGCCATCTTGGAAAACATGTTTTATCAAACATCTCGTGAATCGTTCACCGTACAAAAAAAATAGTAGCGTTCATTTTCGTAGATACTAAAATTTTTCTTATCTTTTATTTAAAACTTTTTTCTGTATAATGCATAGGTTTTTATTTATAGCGCTCCAAACTTTTTTAAATATGGTTATTGCTAAATGCATATGCATTTAAGTATTAAGTTTGTAGCGCTATAAATAAAAAACCTATGTATTATACAGAAAAAGTTTTAAATAAAAGTTATAGAAAATTTTCTTATCTATGAAAATGATCCCTACTATTTATCTCGTACGATGCACGATTCATGAGATGTTTGATAAAACGTGCTTTCAAGATGGCAGCTGAATCTCGCGAACTTGAGTTTACATTCGCAGGGCACCCCTGAACATATGCCAACAAGAAAATCCCTTCTGTACAAAATTGTAGAAAAAAGTACTTTTCTTTCTTAAGTAAGTAGAATTGGCTACATTTATTTTTCCCTGAATATTTTGAGTTATAGTGAATAACTCGAAAATATGCTGTGCTTTAATTCGAAAGGAGGCATCCATAAAACCCGTGGCCCGAGAATTATTTTAAATCACAGAAGATTATGGAATGATAACTTCACCTCTACTGATACATTACCACATTCACCTCTACTGATACATTCTATGAGAGTGGTTACACTCAAGGTGAGACACAATGTAAATCGGACTTAACTTGAACAATTTTCGGACCAACTAATATATTATATTTCGAAACACATTAAAATTGATATGCGTATTTAAAATCGGATTATTTGATTCTATTTAAAATTGGATGAAGCTTGTAACATCGTGTGAAACACATAATGTAATCCAATATCAAGAGAGTAACAGTAAATACAGGGTGTTCCTAAAAATGTATACACTGATGATGTTTTAATGAGATGAATCAACGTGACTCACAATTACTTGTTTGCGAACTAAGTTTGTTGAAGAATAAACTGTATAGAATTTCTTTAAAAATCGGGTTTCGGAAAACCATAATCGTTCACCGCAAGAAGAGGAAAACAAAAAGATTTCAGCAGATTTCATCATCAGTTTTATCAGTTATGCCTAGTCCCTAATCTGAACGAATTTGGAAAATAACTAAGCTCATACAATTGCCCACATTATTTTGAATTTTCAAATTTTTTACTTATAATAAAATTTCTAAGTGTTACAAGTACTAAAAGATTGTATACATTTTTTTAAACACTTTGTATTTATTGATGACACTATTTTCCAGGAATAATAGGATGAAAACTTGTTACATAAAGCTTTTCCAGTATTCATACATTAAGATAATTGCAGAATTATTATGTCTATTTCAATTTAATTAACTAATCAAAAAGATTTTATTACAATTTGTTATTGATAGACAAAATTCTAGGAAAACTGTTTGACAAATTCATTTACTCGTCTGAATAGAATTATCAAAAAATATTTCGTAATTTCGAATATCTCAGTTTAATCAAAAGCATACATACACTTTCAACTTTTTGAAAATGAAGGAAAAAATTATTCCAATTACTTTTATGATCTTAAAAATGAACGTGGAGTGCAAAAATTAAAGGACCTCGCACAAATTATATGTAATCTGCATTTCGTTCAAACTTTTTCAAATTTTGGGGAATGATAGTTTAAGTCATTCTAAATAAAAGTTCCCATGGTCACAAGTCATGAAAATGACAGAATTTCAAGTTATCGCTAAATTAAAATTGGAAAACGTACTCATTTATATAAAAAAAATTTTTGTAATTTAATTGTCAAAAATCATGTACGTATATATGAAGCAGAAAATATTGATCTAAACAATTCTATTGATCCACTGAACATTTAACACTGCTTCTTCTTTGAATTTCGTAACATATTATTCAAAAAAAAAAACAATAGTTAAAAAACAACACCCTGACATTAAAAAACATACGTATGCATGTAGGTATACATATCTGTATATGTATTTGCCTATACACACATAGGCATATATTATACAAATAAATACATTTTTCAACTTACATTTAGCTATAACATGAAATCCTGTCATTTTCATGACTTGTGACCATGGGAACTTTACTTTAGAATGACTTAAACTATCATATGCCAAAATTTTAAAAAGTTTGACCGAAATGCACACTACATAATATAATTTGTGCGAGGTTCTTTAAAGTACAGTGGGACCTCAATAACTTGAACAACAACGGATATGCAACAATAAGTTAATGAGTTTTCGACTTTACAAGAAGTTCGAAATACTGAGGATTTAATTGCTAAAAATTTGACTTAGAAAGGCGCGATTTTCAAGTGATTATATTTTACTGACTTACGAAGTCTAATTTTTGAAATTCGGGTTACAGGGAAATAACATTTTGTTCGAGTAACAAAGTTGTATTTAGGAGTTCAGCGGAAGGTGATGACAGTTTTTTTCAACTTACTGAGGATTACGACTTAACGAGGTTCAAGTTATCGAGGTTGCACTGTAATTTAAAGTCCTTCCTTTGAGGGGGGGAGTGATTCAAGAAATTCTCACGTAATTTATGGGTGTCCCTTTATTATACAAATTGTATTTTAACGTACGAATCAATCCTAAACTGATCTTTTAACCTAGAAACTAGTTACGGTTGAATTGGGGAAGTTTGCGATACTTCAAAGTGGACGATAATGCTCCCTTGTGGACGCTAGAGTTTTGATTCTGAAAGTGGGCGGTTATCATTTCAAATGATACGATATTAAAATACGTGGAAGAAAAAAAATATAATAAAAAAGGTTTCCAAGAAATCGCTCGCACACAAACTATGGAAAATACTTTCGATGAATTGGAAGATAACTCCGATAAATACATACTTCAAACGATGGTAAAAATTTACCTTTGTTGCTCATTTACGAACTCGATCTCACTATTTATGTCCTGAACTCGCTGTAAAAATTTCAGCTTGATATCTTTTTTCGTTTTTGAGTTATCGTTTTCACAGACGGGCAGACAGACAACCGGAAATGGACCAATTAGGTGATTTTAAACTTGGGACTAAACTTAATATACTATGATATATTTCATATATACATGGTATAAAAATCGATTGTTAAATTGTTGCACTTTTTAAAAGCATCATCAGATAAAAGAATTAAATTCTAATCACAGATATTTATACTAAAGATACGTCATTTAAACTTTCAAAAAAGGGCATAAATATTAAAATAATTAGGCAAAAACAACACAGATACAAAATCAATAAAAACAAATTAAAATCGTATGATAAAATTTTGCTATAAAGTCTTTTCTTTTTTTTTCTTTTTATTGATTATGTATTTTTATCGAATAATTTTAATACTTATGCAATTTTTTGAAAGTTTAAATTGTCTGATGAAAAAGTGAAAAAATTGGTTTTTTAATTTAAAATAAATCGTGGAAGATTGCAAATTAACTTATTAAAATTTAAAGTGATAAATTTGTTTTAATTTTTAAAAAATCTCGTTTAAAAAGTAGAAAACTTTAAATATAATTATTCAAAGATAATTTCTTAAACATTAACGTAACCTCAAAGTAGATTTTTAATCACATTTTATAACAAAAATAAAACAAAATAATTTATAAATCATAATTAACTATAGTTCCAATAATACAACATAGATGGACCTACGGTTAGCTTTGTTGTCCCAGGACATTTAAAATTAAATATTTAATTTCGAGATATAATAATTGGAATGAAATTTGTTTTAATGAAAACTAGAATATATAAAATCTAACGTTCATAGTTATTTCAAAATTTTAAAAAAGATATCAAATCCCAAAGACTATTATGATTGCCTATTTTTGAACTTTCACCAGTGATCAGAAACGAATTTTCAAATTTGATGGCCAATTAGAAATTTTGATTATCGTTTTATACCAATTTAGCGGGGTTAAATTCGAATCCACAGAGAAAGTATTTATCCATAAACTTTATACAAAATCTTTTACTTATAAAATTAGGAATCGCTTTCATACTTTGGCGGTTTTAGTAAACGTTTTTGGAACGCATATTTTTGAGCTGCATTAAAATTGATTACCATGTAAAAAGCTCTATTTAATACAATGTATAATAGCTACAAAAACTTGGGCTGAAAAAAAGCACCGTTAAAAAATATCGTCCTTGATTTTTAACCAATTTTTCCTAGTACGAATTAAGCATTAACAAGCAAGCCACATTTAAACATTAAAAAATCATGCAACATATTATTTGTAAAATAAAAAAGGGATTATTTTGTTAATTTTTGGATGGTTGATTAGAAAGAGAGCAAGCTATCTGAATGTATAACAAATAAAAACCTTGGATCTGTAGGTTTCAGCTTGAGGGACATGACTGTTAAATACCTGTAAAAATACACGAAAAAAAACACTAAAATTGTGATCAATTAAAAAAAAATATGGCTAAATTAACACAAATTAATAAAAATAAAAAAATTAAAAACTTGTGAATACAAAAAATCAATTTTTAAACTCACTTAAACGATTATTTTTGAAAATCACAGTAAAATCTATTTAAAAATATTTAACTTAAAAAAATAATTACATTATTCCATTGTAGCTGAAAATATCCGCGACTTTCCATCCAAGTTTGCATTGTTGTAAACTTTTTTTAAATTTGGCGGATAAAATAAGATTGATTCACAGACTTTGTATTAAATCATAGATTGTTTAATAAAATATAAATCGTCATAAATATTTAAAACTGTGTGAAAAAATACACAGAAAAATATTAAAATTACACTTTTATATAGATCAATTGATTTTCGATTGTAGTCAATAGATATTGTAGAAACTACTGACAACTGTTTTACGAATTATGAATAGCATGTGACACTTCGGCATATGTCGTTAAATAGTCCAGTGCGTTTACGCAAATCGAAGAAAGGTGATCCAAAAGTTTGTGACACTATATCTGTTTATTAATTCATTCAATAAGGATGTTATTTGGAGAACTTAAACTTGATTTTGCGTATTCGCGAAATTAATTCTTTTGTCACCATCTTGGAAAATAATTTTTTTTTACGTGACTTGTCTGCGTTTTACCTTCAAATTTATGTCAAAGAATTTCAAAAATTTTTTCGTGAGTTTTTTTTATAACGGTTTTTTGCAAATTGTTTTTTAATAGTGCATCTTTTCTATCAACCGTTGCGTCTACTTTGACATAAATCGGTTTGAAGATAAAACGCAAACAAGTTCAACGACACCAAAATCATCAAATTTTAATAAATAGAACGCAAGCTATGGACCAAAACGCAAAATAAGTTATTTTGAAAGATGGCGACGAAAGGGTTAATTTTGCGAAGACGTAAAATCAGATTTAAAGTCTCCAAACAACCTCCTATCGAACGAATGAATAAAAACATCTAGTGGCACATACTTTTGGGTCAGTTCGTAAATGCACTGGACTATAATTACTCGTTAATTCTAAAAATTTAACAACCTGCTCAAGATACCTGCTCGCTTTTATAATAGCTCATTTCTTTATATACTATTTCTCTAGCCTGTTTTTCTGTCACATTGAGATATCTTCCTTACCCTCCCCCCCCCCATCAAATTCCATGATTTAACCATCATTTTCAAGCTTACGATACTTGGCTAACGACGGAAAATAGATTCACGATCTAAAACTGTACCGCTTCATCAAATTTTAATAAATAGAACGCAAACCAATTCCTCTATAGTCGACAAAATCAATCCAACCAACTCCAATTAGTAATTACAACAATACTCCGGGTCTATAAAATTTTCGTTCTATTTTTCCGATTCTCTATTGCCGTAATGGGAAATGAGGAATTGCTCTCTGAAATCTGCTATTTTTGTAGCAAAATGTTTGATAAAATCAAAGATTGATTAAAAAATTCAAAGATTGATTGAAACGATGTCATTCCTATGTTCACAAAAAAAAATCCGTAGCGCAGGAGCTGCGTTAGCTAAGCGAATTCCCCCAGAGATTGGAAAAAATAATACAATTTTTCTTAAAATCGAATATTGCATTTTTAATTTTTCAAGAATTTTTATTTCAAAAACTAAGCGTTTAAAGAAAAAATCGCAAGAGTATTTATTTGTTTAAAAGTGATCAAAAAATACAAAAATTTTGTACTTTGCGCATTCTCCCACCCATGGTTTATTTGGAAAATTTTCATATGATATTTAATGATAATTTTCCGGTTTGTGGCCACTTGAACAAATATTTTTCAAATTAGTGCTGCCAATAAGTGCTGGACTACTTCTAATCTATCAACATTTTGAATTATTTTTGATAATATTTTATTAATATAAACAAATATAATATAAACAATCGAAAATACTAAACAATCGAATACCAGACAAATCAGAGAAAGGAAATCGGATATTTAAATAGTTCTGTTATCAAATATTTATTGTTTATTAATTTGAACAAAATTGATTATTTAATAATAAACTATTATTAATAATAAATCATATATTTAATAATAAACTATTTTTATGAAGGGTTTCTCATTAAAAATGATAGAACTTTCAACTTAAATGATTCATTTAATTTGTATTTTTAGGGCAATTTTTGTGACGTATAATACTGACCAAATGTAGTCCAGAGCTTTGCTAAAGCACGTATGCGAAAAATATAATATTTCGATTATTCAAACGCAGATTCGATTCGATATTATTTGTGCTTACATTTAAGATAACTAGAACAAATCTAACGTTTCGACAATGTATATATAGTGTGTCCCCCGTAAATTTTCTTATTTTTCATTTTAAGACAAAAAGTCATTCTTTATAAAAAATTTTGCTTATTCTGAAAAGTATGTAGGAATATTTAAAACTTCTAAATAATGGACAGGGTACCCAAAAAATTGAAATCACTGTTTTCTGGAAAACTACCGTTCTTTTTTATAAGTTGGCAAAATATTATTCAGAAAAGTTGCTCGAAATTAATAATTATGACTCTATACAAAATATCAAGAAGATCCGTGTACTTTAATTATAGCATCATTTTTTATTTGAATAAAAGTTGTAATTACAAAAAAACGTAACAAAGAAAATAATAATAAATCAATTAACATGTACTATTCGAGAGTGTATTTTTATTTTTTTTTTTTTTTTGTGGACTAGGTTAGAAAATTAAAAAAACAATTTATTTTTTCTGATAAACATTCACTAAGAATGGAATTGTCCGAGTTGGAAAGATCTTCTTGAAATTCAGTCATGAATTTGAATTTTGAATCATAATTTTTAATTGCGAGCAACTTTTCTAAGTAACTTTTTGTCAACTTATAAAAAGAAAGGGTAGTTACCTCTATCCGGGGATACATTATATATTGTAATTTAATATTTAATTATGATCATAGACATGCTGTTTTTTTTAAACTTGGCATATGCTCGAAAATCGAAAAATAAGTTGTATTGAGTTGTTTCTGATTCAATGAAAAGCTTACTCTGCTTCTTGACTATTAAAACGTTTAAAAAAATTTGTTCCTGAGGTAGTACGAGCGCCAAGGCAATTTTAGACTTGTGATTGAAATTATTTGTACATTATTTTCAACTTTGATGAAGAATTTTGTTATAACTTCATGAAGGTAGACGAAAAATAAGAATACAATTTTTCGATATCTGCCTTAATTTTCGAAATATCGAAAGCTGAATAATTAAACAAACTTAACTTTAATTTAAGGTAGTATGGGTAAAATATAAAAATAAACTCAGAACAGTTAGCCTTTTATTTTCTTAAAGATAAGCATCTAATGGTCCAAGAGCTCGCTGCAAAAAACCTGGCCTATCGAGTTACCGGATGAAGTATTTCTTAAATGATACTACTCACTGTAACTATTAAAAAAATCATTTAGTGCCAGGGCAAATATGGTGCATAACCTTGCTATATTTTTTCTAAGGTACATTTTTTGGACATAAACTGTACCAATCGAGTAACCGCTTGAAACTGATTTTAAAATGTAGTTTCGAGTGAGTAGAAAATAATTATGAACAACTGCCTCGGTCAATCTGGTGCTAACCCCATGGCACGACACATTTTTTAATTTTTTTCTGGTTGTGTTACCGTACCTATCGAGTAACCGCTTCAAACTGTAATTAAATTGAAGTTTAAACATTTCTTATTAAGAAAATATATTAGTGCCACTTCTATTTTGGTGACAAATGCCCGGCACGATACTTTATATTCCTTCAAGTCCCATACTATTGCTCATATAATCTATAACAGATACATTGGGGAATAAATGAATAAACATCTGATGGATAACAATTACAGTAATTTTTAAGTGATTTTTTTTATTTATACGAGTATTTTATAAAGTATCAACATAAAATACAATGAAAGTTCTCTCATATATTTTACTATAAAATTAATTAAAAAACTTAAATATCTAAAAATATACATTGAACTATATATATAGAATTATTATTAAATGTCATCATGATCATCATCATCACTATCGTCATGATCATTGTCACTACTGCCATGATCATCGTCACTTTTATCATAATTATCATCATGGTCACCTTTATTTTCATGATTATCATCGTTATTATCGTCATGGTCACTGTCATTTTTTTTTGTTGTAATCATCATTATCATAATAATCATCGTCACAATTATCAATTTCATCAAGCTCTACTTCATCAAATTCTACCATAACAATGTCTTCAACTAAGAGAGGTGTTGGATCACCTTCGAACCAAAGCGGTTCAATTTTATTGTCTTTTACTGTCCATCCGCATTGTTCTGGTGAGAAATTGATGCAGTTAGCTTCAGTAGCATTCTGCCACATTGAAGATACATAGATAGTTCGTAAAATTTTTTGTTTCAGTGACTTCCAACATGGTGGAAGTTCAGTTGAATCAAATCTTTTTACATTTTTCATTAAATATTCTGCTACAGACGTTGACGTAAATCAATTTTGAAACATTAATAATCTCGCATCATTTACATTGTTACAACTTATTCCATAAATTTTACAAGTATATTCTTACAATATTTCCATACTTCTTAAATTATCAATTTCGTCTATATTATTTAAACTAGCGAATACTTGTTGAACTTGTGGATTTTTTAATTGGAAACAATTGACTGAGTTAATTGTTGAAATACCATGTATAGACAGTGTTGATTACTCTGTCACATTACACAAACATACATGTCACACATATATAACTGATAATCCCATACTAATACATAGGTACTATAATACATAGTGTTGATGCGCAATTGTTTGTTTTTTTGACGTCACGTAAATAACAAAAGATATTCACTTTTAAATACACACACACACTCAACTGATATTCCTATATTAATACATACTATAAAATTTGCACCTAATTAACGCCCTCGTGGGTAAACAGTGATGTTTACAAAAAAATGTTTCAATCAAAAGTTTTTTATTTTTTTATAAGCAACATTTTTTACATTTAAACTTTTGTTCTATCTCTAACGGTTTACAAGATGAGTCCTACGGACCCAAGACCCAATTGACCTATGATGCTCATTTACGAACTTGACCTCACTTTTTACGTCCTGAGTACGCTGTAAAAATTTCAGCTCGATATCTTTTTTCGTTTTTGAGTTATCGTGTCCACAGACGGACGGTGATTCTATGAACACCTATACCAAAATTTTTTTCGTAGCATCAATATTTTTAAGCGTTACAAACTTGGGACGAAACTTAATATACTATGTATATTTCATATATACATGGTATAATATATGAGAGAACTTTCATTGTAAAAAATCACTTAAAAATTACTGTAATTGTTATCCATCAGATTATTCATTTATTCCCCAATGTATCTGTTATAGATTATATGAGCAATAGTATGGGACTTGAAGGAATATAAAGTATCGTGCCGGGCATTTGTCACCAAAATAGAAGTGGCACTAATATATTTTCTTAATAAGAAATGTTTAAACTTCAATTTAATTACAGTTTGAAGCGGTTACTCGATAGGTACGGTAACACAACCAGAAAAAAATTAAAAAATGTGTCGTGCCATGGGGTTAGCACCAGATTGACCGAGGCAGTTGTTCATAATTATTTTCTACTCACTCGAAACTACATTTTAAAATCAATTTCAAGCGGTTACTCGATTGGTACAGTTTATGTCCAAAAAATGTACCTTAGAAAAAATATAGCAAGGTTATGCACCATATTTGCCCTGGCACTAAATGATTTTTTTAATAGTTACAGTGAGTAGTATCATTTAAGAAATACTTCATCCGGTAACTCGATAGGCCAGGTTTTTTGCAGCGAGCTCTTGCTCTATAAATAATGAATTCTTTTATTCAAGTTTGAGGATGCCTTATCGACTTTTTAATGAAATATTGAAAATTAAAAATCGTAGTTTTTACATTGACTTAATGGGATCCCGTGCGTTATTCTTTATATAAGACTAAAATTCTCATATTTCCAAAAAAACTGTGTTCACATAATAATGCACCAAAAAAAACCTTTAAGTTTAAACAATTTATATATATAAAAAAATACATGTTATCGATCATTATCAAAAAATATTAACGTTAATCATAATTCACTTTGTAGTTTCCGTATGTTGCATTATGAGTATGATAAATTTAAAAATCTATAACAGATGTCGTTGACATCGGTTGACAAGTTTAATTAATAGGTCACAAAAATTGTTTTTATAAAATAGACAATCGACTCCGAAAATTTTAAAGAACCATAACTCGGCGCTTTAAACCGTTGTAACATTGCCAATCTATTATTTTCATTACGATACAAAAGATTTCTAGAGTATAACATGTCGATAATATAGGAATTATAACTACAATAGCTTATCAAATGAATGATCAAAATACTATTTATTTTTTTAAATAGAATTTTATGTGGTATCAAACTGTTATAAAATCAGTTTAAATATTATGATAAATTATGTTAATGTGTGTATTATAAATTTTGTACGCTATTTCAAATTTTGAAAAAAAAAAGATGGTCTGTTGACGACCTATACTACCTTAACCAGTAATTGATAGTAAAAATTCAGGTTTTTGTGAGTTTGTTCATTCAATTTGAACTAAAATGATTTTTATAAAAAAAAAAACGCACTACTTTTATTGGAAAATTTTTCGTAGGCTAAGTACTCTCCACAGAAACAATTATCCGGAATAACAATTCTGATACGAAAAAACATTTTTTTGATAAAACTTTCCGTTTTTGTCTAAACTGTACGATTTTCGGAAAAATTTTTCGAACAAAAATGTTACTTTTTTAATCAAAAACAATTTTCTAAATTAAAGTGTTCATCTATCGATTACCAGTTATGGAGTAGAATGAGCTTTTTATTGAGCTTGAAAACAGGTCAAATTTAATGTCTGCGTAAGATGTGCGCCTACACACTTAACATTTTTTGCTTGAAGCATTTTTATCGATAAAAGTTATCCCCCCCCCTATAAATCGGGCTCTGCATAAGAGTAAACCAGGTGCATACTTGAAGATTGCGAAAATTCTTCGTGCGAAGTCAGACCAGGCCGCTAGGTCGACGGTAAAACTTAAAAATTGCATTTCAAATTCGTTTCAACGCAAATATTCTATTCTAGGCGCAGCTTTGAACGTTAAAACGTATGAGTGCTTTGTTTAGGTTAAGTTGTGGTGAATGTCCACAGTCATATCATGTGATATTTAAAGAGAACTAGCTGCCCCCAACTACTAATTTTACATTTCCCTAATTTCCATAATAATTCCTGCTCAACTCCTAACTCTAATCCTGGTCTCAATTATATTCACGGATAATTCACAATTTTCCCGTGTTAAAAACACTCTTATTGAAATAAATTCGATTAATAAGTTTTGGTTGGTCCATCTTTTTAATAAGGAACAATTCAATCCAGAATTCATGTCTAGTAATTTTAAAGCATTTTCTCAAGATATCTATTTTCATTTTTTTTAAAGTTTCGAAATTTGTTGATTAATTTTAATTTTTAAATGTGAGAAACTTTGTGCGTCGAATTTTCGTATAATAAAATCGTTTAAGTGAGTTAAAAATTCGATTTAAATATCTAATTTTAAAATCCCATAAAACTTTTCCCAAAAAATCGTGTGAGAAAACACACTAACAAAAAAAACCTTCACCCGTGTCTCAAAATAAAACACTACAAAGTTTTTTTTTTAAATATTTACAAAAAAAAATTAAATCAAAACAATAAAATTTAAATAATAAAAGTAATAATTACCGGACTGGCAGGAGTTCGTGGCCAACTAGGGCTACTTATATCGTATTCGTCGGCGTGCATTGAATTCATACTTGCTGCACCAGGTGACGGTACCGTGCTTTGTGGTGTTGTTGGATGACTATAATGGCCGCCACTGGAGCTTAAATCATTCTTACGAGATTTTGGTGTACTGCATTGTGGATCTTCTCCAGACGCTATTTTAAAATAACAAATTTATTTAATATTATTCGAAATAATTAAAAATAAAGGATTCGAATCTTTCGAGTTTGATACCATATTACTAGTAATACAATCAAATTAAACATTGGACCTTGAATCAAATCAGGTAATGTTGTTTGCCATGTAAAGGTAATGTTAAATACAAGTTTTCGACCTCGGCCAACGACCGAATCATGCCGAAAAATAGAAAAAAACTCGAAAAGGTTTAGACCCGGAAGGACTGGTTTTTCCTCAAAAATTGTAGTATTTATTTTTAAAGAAGGAAATTTTCAACAATTTGATAAAACCGGTTTTTATAAGGCCAACAGTTTCGGAGATACAGCTTTTCAAGGTTTGACTATTTTTTAAGCTACACGATTTTACGCAAAATTCCTTCTTGTAAACAGTTAGAGATAGAAAAAAGTTTAAATGTAAAAAATGTTTCTTGCAAAAAAATAAACAACTTTTGCTTGGAACATTTTTTCCTTAACAATGTTTCACAAGATGACTAGTTAAAGCTACTTGCAATTATTCAACTCCCTATCTTTTATAGTTTTGGAGAAAATGGACACCAAAATTTTGTCCTATTTTGCAATATTTACAAAAGTTATTTATTATTTGATAAGGTACACTTTTTATGTTTAAATTTTTGTTCTATCTCTAACGGACTACAAGATGAAATTTAAAGAAAAAACACTTGGAAAAATAGAAAAATTTTGAAAAGATGTATCTCCGAAACTATTGGTCCTACAAAAAACCGACTTGACCTCAAATTGTTGCAAATTTAACCTTCTTTAAAAAAAATACTACAAGTTTTTATGAAAAACCAGTCTTTCCAGGTCAAAATCTGAATTAAGATCAAAATTTTCGAGGTTTTTCTTATTTTTCAACATGATTCGGTCGTTTGCCGAGGTCGAAAACTTGAATTAACATTGCCTTTACATTGCATATCATTGCAACATATCAAAGAAACAAACATATCTGCCTAGAATGCTCAGGAAAAAATCGTAAAAAGAAGTTAACTTTGAAGATTTTAAGAACATTCTTGGCAATTCAATTGAAGAATATACAAAAACCTTAAGGTAGTATGTTATCCAAATCACTTAAATTGGAACCCTCTCCCCCTAAAATTTTCAGAATTGATTTAGTCTGAGTCCAACTTCATATTAAAAAAAATCAAGCCTTTTATGCAAAATTGCCCTGGCGCTCGTACACCTTAAAATAATGCATTCATATACTTTTGGCAATTGTTGCCATATAGTCAAGGTGTACTTTCCAGAATACTTTTGATTGTATTAAAATTAAATCTACCTTACGACACTATATGACATGAACCACGCTTTTGCTTTTAACTATCTCCAAAAAAAGAGCTTTTATGCTTTTATAATAATTATACATACCAATTGAAGCATTGGACAAGGTGGATTGCTGTGATCCTTCGTCAAGTGATGTTCCATCAGGACCAGTTGTAACGACAGACGTAACCGTATTCCCACCAACAGACGGTGTAACATGTGTTCCCACATTACTAGCTGCCGTTGTAGTGATTCCATTATCCACGGAACTGGTTTCAGATCCCGATCCGGATGGTCCTACATCACCACCAATCGATATTGGCATATGAGAATTTGGAGTACTACTTGGCGGTGGCATTGGACCACCATCATGGCTATTTGATTGGCCAATATTTGGCGGACCCATACTTATATTATGACCCATATGGCCGCCCATTGAAGGTGGTCCCATTGTTGCACCCACATGATGATGCATACCAACATTGGGTGGACCCATTCCAGGATATCCTTGTGGTGGACTATGACTGGTTACCACACTAATACTTCCTCCACCACCACCGCCGAACTTGTGTGTTAAATGTTGCTTTAAATAATGAGGTGGCGGTCTGGGTGATTGGGAATTTGGTGCATGAAGTAGTGGAGATGATGCGGGTGGGCCTCCTTGACCGGGTGGACCACTTTGTTGGCTTACTGGTATGTTACCACCTTTACCGGCCATGTTTGGTGATAACGGAGGTGCTCCACCACTTCCAGGTGGATTCCATGGTTGCGATTGGTAACCAGGAAACTAAAAATATAAAAATCAAAGTTACTCGACAAATAAAGGATTAATTTTTTTAACTGTTACATCTAGTGTAGGGAAAAGTGTAAAAGAAACTTAGTAGTAACTTGAAGAAGTAGTAGTGACCGAGAAGCATGAAAAATAAAACCTTTCCAAGCCTTTTTTATCAACCCCTTATTAAGCCTCTTCTACCCTCCACCATACCTAATTTCTTTTCACTAGTCACTGTCGAATTGATTTATCTTTTTTTCGAATGATAGGGCAGCGTTAGAATTTAGTTGCTGCAGTGGATTCAAATATTAGTCAGCTCATTTTATCTATGAGAGGGCAGTTTGTTAAAAGGCAGGAAGGCGATCACCTTTCTTATCATATTATGGAAGAGTTGCCACTCTTATCCAGCTGCATGAGGAATAGATGCGTACATTGATCGGTAAGCCCTCCAATTATGAATTTTATGTCTTTTCGGTTTTTGCCAATGAAATTGTATCTTTCTATTTCCTATTTTTAGGTAATCTGTCTTCTAGTAATTTCAAAACCCGCTGACACGAGAATGTCTCTTTACGAGCAAGTCCATTGACCGTTTGGTGTCCTCGACTACGAACTCTTCCGTTGCACACATCATGCTAACCACATATTTTTGTCAAATTTTCGTTAACCCTCAAATAACAAGACACTTCCCATAATCAAGATGGAACTATAATATCCCAAGACAACGAATGAGACTTCAAAAGTCTTGCCAAGTTTTATTCAGTATACGAACAAATTTTTGCTACGTGAACGAAGATTAAAATTGTGTAAGATAAAAAGATTCGAAATTATTTCGATACAAATAGGAAATAAAAGGTAAGAATTAGATCTAGCAATTTTCTCTTAAGATCCAAGTGTTTCGATCATTTTCAGAGTTATATCTAGATATATGGTTCAGAAGAAAACTCACAGACCTTGTTTTCACGAAGATACTAATCCGATTTCTCGTAAATATCTTGTACTTTCGTGTGACAAGATGCTTTATTCCATTCACCCAAGTGCAAAATTTATATTAATTCATAAAAGAAAAAGGTCTAATAGACCACATAAATTTTTTTTTTATATTTAATTCTGTGTTTAGGGGACCTACTAAAGACGACCTATTTGATTGATCAATTCCGTACTAATTACAGATTCTTGAGCATTTCTGAACATCTTTGTTTTATAAAAAAAAAAGCTTTCCCTTTTTGATGTAACAGTTTATAACGGCCCGTATTTTCGAGCTAAATAATAAAAATAAATTGATTCTTACATGATTTGGCATTGGGCGACCTGAATATTGTGCGGAATTAATATTGTTAACATTTGGATTAGGACCTTGTCCACCAGGATTATTTGGCCCACCATAAACTTGATTTGGACTGTACTGCATATTTCCTGGTGCTCGAGCTGCTCCGTAATTTCCTACAACAAAAATTTTGTACAATTAACATTCATTCAAAAAATAATATCAAATCAATAATTTACCTTGAGTCGATGGTGGAAATTGGTTATGAGATTGTGGAGGCCCACTTGTATGTTGAGGACCACCTCCACTATATGGAGGTCCACCAGGTGGACCGCTCGAACCTGTTGATTGCCCGCCGACCCCACCAGGCATTTTATAGCCTGTTATATGAGATGATTGTGGTGGCCCTTGATATCCCCCTAAATTTTTAAATATTAATAATTAGTATCATATAAAATTTTTTGAATAAACTCATTATTTTTTGTATTTTTATAACGATTTTTTTTTTTTTTTTTAATTGTTATATACACGCTTTTATAAATAATAAAAGTTTAAAAAAACGTCGATTTTTTGTCAAAAAAACTGAAACGATCCTTCCTTAAATAAAGTAATTATTTTAACTAAAAAGATTTATATATAGTTTAGTTTTCGGCATCCACATGTTCTAAAATGAATATATACATGTAAAAAATAGGCCGAAAAATTATCCTTATTCCGTTTATCGCAAGAAAATTGATTACACAGTTATCCAATTTCAAATTGAGTTTGTATACGTGATTCCAAAAATTATTGGATTCCGAAAATCGAAATTATTTTTTGTAAACTTTACGCTTAACCATACATTCTTAGTAAAAGTACCTACACATTTTATTATTTTCGAAGAGATACAATGATTGAAAACAGATTTTGCTCACTAAAATTAATAATACTAGAAAATGCCCATGAAAATCCATTTTATCCAAATCACGACTAGTGTGAATCGTTCAAGAAAAAAGTCGAAAGATCTATGATCATTTAATATTTGTAATTTAATTCGTTTCGTTTACGTTGAAAATACTATTTGCCTGTGTGGAAACTTGCTGTTTATAATTTTGTTAATATAAATATCTCTCTTCAACTACCTATACTCTAACTATGGCCATTTCTTTTAAACAATAAAACTGATTAACTCTCCGTTATTATATCTCAATAATGAAACGGGCAATACTTTTGGTTTTTTTTAAATTCAGAATTATCCGAACTTTAATTAAATTTATCTCGAGTTAGAAAAGTCAATCGAATTCAAATTTTTATGGTAATTGTACTATGATATCCTCAATAGGTATAAAAAAAATTAGAAATTTCCGACACTATGCCCATAGCGAGACAATAACCTTAGGGCAAAAAACGCGACAAATACTTTCGATCAAAAAAGTTAATTTCACAGCACTGCCCGATTTGTTTTAGTTTTTGAATCTAAAATTGTAACAGCTATGTGATACCCGTAAACATAATAATTCTTCTTAATATAACATATCCTTGTAAGCAACTTTACTAACAATGGATAGACGAATACAAGTTTACAAAAAGTATTAAAATTTTTTTTCTTCTTCTTTCGTAACTTTTGGATAAAAGGTTAAAAACAGCAATCACAATAGCAAAAGCTACGATGGACTAAACGAATACAAATTATGTCTAACTATTATCCAATAATGTATTCTAATGAAAGGTTTTACATTAAGAATGTCCGAATTTTAAAGCTTAAATAATATATGATATTATTTTGATTTGAAAGATTTTTTATGCCATTTTGTGTCAACCAAATAGCAATCGCAGTTTCGACATCGCTAGGCAGCAAGCGTTTATGCGAAAAATACAATTCTTGAATAACTACCCGAAAAAATTTCTGTAATAGTGTCCTAGTTTTTATAGTTGATCAACTCAATCCAACCAACTCGGAATTAAAAATGAATAGTCCGGATCTATAAAATTTTCGGTCTATTTTTTCCGAACTTGATCAGCCCTCATTTTTCGATGACATTCGCATGTTTTCTGATTTACACAACCAGGTAATTTAAGATTTTTACAAATTGACTCAATGTAACGATATGTACCAATGAAAATCACGTAATCGCACCATAAATAGATCGAACTACGCATTCATTTAGATAAAAATACTCGAATAATTTGTCTGCGTTGTTCAACGATTTGCTACCCCAATAGCAAGAGCAAAAAAATAGGTTCATATTGCAATTTTTTACCGAAGGGATTTTCTTGTTGAAATATGTTCAGGAGTATCCCCCGAATGTAAAACCAAGTTGGCGGGACGGTGGGAGGCGCAACCTTCAGTCGTCAACTTGGAAAACACGTTTTATCAAATATCTCAAATTTGGTTTAGCGAACAGAAAAACGAAAAAAGATATTTGATAAAACGTGTTTTCCAAGACACATTTGAGGAATGTCCCTGAAAATAATCCAACAAAAAAATCCCTTCTATATGAAATTGCAAAAAAAAAACTACCTAATTATAAAATCGCGCTACTCAAGCTATAGTTGTCATTCGCTATTATGTGTCACACAAAATGGCATGAAAAAGTAACAATCTTGTTTAAGTTTAAAATATCTTGTATACAACTAGTTTAATTTTAAAGTTTGGACATTTCAATGAAAAGCGCTTCATATAGAGGTGGATGTGCCATTAAAAACATTACTTTTCTAAATTATTTAATAAAACAATAGAACTTCTGTGAAAATTAATTAAAAATTAACAACATATCAAATTTCAAAGAAGCGCGGGAATCAATACCAAAAAAATTATTAATTAGACTCAAACCGCTGAATTTTTGAATATAATTTTGACTTTATGAAAATGTATATATATATAAAGACTGTCACAAAATTAATGCAAGATTTCAATTTTACTGCACATTCGTGCGATAAAATGTTGACAATGAAAAAACAAAGTCAGTGTGGCAACTAATAGTTACTGGTTTTTTAAAATAAAGGATTTCTCGAAAATGACAGTAACCGGATTTAGGAAAAAATAGACAAAATAAAATTTCTGTAATAGTGTTCCATTTTTAACCGCAAGGTCTAAAACTTCAGACCCCAAAAAACTCCTCTATAGTCGACAAACTCAACCCAACCAACCCCAACTCGTAATTACAACAATACTCCGGGTTTATAAAATTTTTGGCCTATTTTTTCTGATTACGAAGTATCCAAAATAAAGTTTTTGAAATAAATACCACGATACTCGAATTTTTATATTTTAAAAATATAATTAAAAAATATACAAATTTCGCTAAATATCGATATCTTGACATTCGAACATTCTGTATGATGTTGACATCACTTTCTAAGGGCCAATTTTCAAGTAGATTTAAAGTCATTTCAACTGGGACACTGGGATATAGAGCAGTGGCGTTAAATGAAATCTTAGGGGTTTAAAACAGCATCTAGACTTTGTCTATCTCATTCCAAATTGTTTTTAATTGAGAAACTTTTTAGTGAGCAGATTATTAAATTCCGAAACAAACCATTTAGCAATTTTAAAGGAAAGAGCGTTAATGCTAGAAACTATTGGTCTACTATTAATTGTCCGATTGATTCTACTATTATTTATTCGATGATTTGTAAATTTTCGATAAGTAATGAGAAAGAATGTTTGTACTGTGTTATATGAATAAATTTAGCTACTGGCCATGGTTACGCTATCGAAATATCGATATTTAGCGAAATGCAAGTCTGTTGTTTGTTTTTTAAATGAAATTTCTTAATATGCAATTATATTTCGAGTACCGTGGTACTTATTTCAATAACTAAGTAGGAACCAATTTTCGAACAAACTAAGGTCGGAATAAAAATTTAACTTCATCAAATGTGAAAAGGTATATTTGAGAAAAAAAAACCGTAGAATTTGTATCTTTAGAGATTTTACGAAGTTTGGGGCTTATGTTAAAAACTTCTTTACTACCCACGCCTTCAAACTGTGTCAATGAAATGTTATATTTATACAAAATAGCCAAGGAAAATTTTTGTAAGTTTACGTTTTTGAGTTTTCTTTCAAAGTTAATTCTTGCGTTAATTTTAGGACAATCTTTATAACAATGATATTTATACCTTGAGTTGCCATTGGAGAGTGACTCATACGAGTGGGTCCGCTTCCATCCGATTGGCTACTAGATGGTCGAGGAGGCATCTGAATATTCTGTTGACCGACGGCCGGCGACATAGATCGTGAGCCAGTTGATCCTGTGGGCGAGGGACTTGGCCTCATCCCCTGTGAATTCGGTGTACCTGGGGCTCCACCCCCTCCAGCGTTAGTGCCTCCAGCACTATTGACGCCACCAGTAAAGCTGTCATTACTATTTTGGCCAGCCAGATCCTATAAAAAAAATTTTTAATATTTAATCAATTCCACACATTTTTACGTTATTGTTTTTCGTGAAAATTTTTATATCTACAGATTTTTTTAAATATTCATTAATTTGATTCAAATTACTAGGAATTTCATTGGATTGTCGTTATATTTTTTAAATGTTTTGATAGTTCCAATGAAATCACGATAATTCTACGATTAATTCAATGAAGTATCACTGAATTTCGCGCCTTATATGAATATGATCGACCAACCCAGCTTCTATGATATCGGCCGTCTCAGGCATTCAGCCCTTACTTTTCTTGGGAAAATATATTCCTCAATTAATCGGAACCTGTTTTAACTAAGATTTATCAAAAAATGAGGTTACTTTAGTATTAAAGAATACATCAGAGGCGAGATTTTTTTAGCCTTAAATCATGAACCCAAACATTCTAAGTTTACTTGGTATATTTTAGGGTCTTCACTAAGAAATTAACTGCATGCTACATGCTTGCTCGGCAACCAGGAAAAATCTGATAATCTCCGCGACTTTTCGAACAACAATTTCGCTTGACTGTCCAAGCTATACCAAATATGTGGGGGCTTTTAGACTTCTACAGGCACATAAAAAGTAATTACGTCATTCTCTAGCCTTGATATACAAATGGGAAATTCCTAAATTGAGAAAATTAATTAATATCCACGAATTAAGGCCGTGGTAAGATCAGTTCAGATTTTCTCATGGTTCCAGTTTTTTTGAAACGGAAACAAAATCAAACTTACATAGTTTTCCCTTCGTAATTTCCATAGATTTACTAAAGCATGTCAAAAACGATACCGAGCATTCTAATATGGAAATGAATGGCATTTTAATCAACGCCTCGTGTGATTAATGAATTGACAAATTCACTACCTTTGGCTTAATATTCAAAGCAGATAATCGAAACTAAGGTGATTTGGTCATTAATTAAATGCTTTAAGATGTACTTCAAATATTCCCTACATGAAACAATTGAAAAAATAACCCAAAATTCAATTAAGAAATCAATCGGATAAATTTCTCTACACCCGCCTAAATTAATAAAAAATCGAGCAATTCAAATTTGTTATCATATGTCAAAAATTTAATTTATTTCACCGGTATTTATAGATTTTAGTCGAGTTTCCTCGAAAAAATTCCATCGAAAATCGATTAAGACCTTAATTAACTTAAATAATTAATCAGATACCTAAAAAAATGAGGGATTGGTTTAGCATTTCGAAAGCTTATAAAATTCCACGAAACTGAACTCTAAAAACAAAATTGACATACAAAGATTGATAATTTTAAAAGGTTTTACTGTACCTTGAAACTATGAATTTTATTGCATTAAAATAAAATCAAAACAAATGAAGAAAAATTCGATGAAAAATCACAAAATTTTCAATATTATTTCACAAATCACATTAAACTAAAAAAAAATTGTTTCAATTTAGGTGTAGTAATGCAATTATAAAAAAAATTTTCATGTTGACATAACAGAATTTTCCTTACAAAAATATCATCAATCACTTTTTTATTAGAGAAAACACACACTAGAAAATTCACACAAAAATGGGTATAATATAAAACTTTTGAATAAAAATATTAAAATTTTTATTTAACAGGGAGAAAATTGAAACTAACTGTAAAAAGTACTTAAAAAAAATAAAAAGTCTTAATAGTTAAAAAGTAATGGCCACCTGGATTTAATGTAACAAAACTGTATTAAAATCAGAACAAAATCACACAAAATACGTTAAAAATGTTTTGTATTATTCTTTGGAATAAATATAAATTTATTAAACACTATTTTTATGGAATTTGGTATGATTTTTATTTGAAAATTTGTAATGGTTTGTATTTAAAGCGTATAGTTTTATTATCGGCCATATGCGAGGAGCATAAGAGAGGGAACCACAGCGCAAATATTTGGGGGTTCGACAAGCTATATCCACAGCCCATGTACGGTCGACCAAGCGTTATTCTCCTATGTAACTAAACATACATTCATACATGTATACCAAACTGTTATCGATTGAACCATGCCTTCGAAGTATATATTCAATATTATTTACTATTTATTTTCATAATCATTTTATATTTCCCTCTTAAAAACAAAAACTCAAAACAAAACAAAAAAGCATCATTTTATTTAGAGCTTTTTTTTTATAAGTTTTCATGTAATTGTAGCTTTTTTTGTAGTTGTCAAATAATGATTCTAGGAATTTGTAAATGAGAGATTAATGTAATAATCTTTTTTTGTATTGAAATATAACATATGAATAAAAAAAAAGTATTTTAATTCTATTAAGGGCTTAGTTCAAACGTATGCAGTACGCTTTTTTACCGTTAATGATATTCAATAAGAATAACTCCGACATAACATATATAAAATGCTTACAACGTTTAAACTTTTTTATTTAAGTCAATAGATGGCTCTATAATGTATTTATTTAAAATATAACAAAAAATGCATATTTTAAAAATTAATTCAATTTTTCTTGGAAAAATTTTTTTTATTATGGTTTTTTTTTAAATAAATTTTTTTTAAAATATGAATATTCGAGTTTTTAGAAATTTTTTTCATTTAGAATTGAGGGTCCTGCCCGTAAAGTTACTGTAATCAACCTTAAATAAATTTAATTAAACAAAGATCTATTAGTACAGTAAAAAAGATGTTAAAACAGTTTTAATATCTCAACAACCACCAAGTTCGCAAATTAGCCTTTCGATCATAAATCAAGGATCAATTTTAAAAATAGACAGTAGTATGTGCACGCCTTTGGAAACGTATATCTGGCAACAACTTTCATTTTAATACAACGGAAAAATATAAATTATAGTCTCCGATTTAAAATTTTTGTTAAACCGGAGATTTTGCTAATTTCCAGTTTTGTAAGTTTTCAAAGGTGGCAACCTTATACCCTATGGTTCAACTTTGACTTACAATATCTCTCAAAAACGATTATTTGAAACTTAGGGCTGACCCCTTGATAGTTTTGATCAATATGTTAAGACCGTTTACCAAATTGCAGACAATTTATTTGAAAAGTCTTTTGTCTATTTGGCCAGGATCTTTGAATCATAATAAATATTTAAAACTAGTTGGATACTTTTTGGGAAAACAAAATATCCAATTTGTTAATAGCTACCATAAAAGTTAATTTTGTTAAAATGGCTTTTTTTATGTCTGTTTTAAGTGAAGCTCAATAATAAAATAGTGAACTGGCCAAAAAATGTTGATTAAAGAATATACAGGGTTTTCAAAAAGAATCGCAATTGTATCAGATCTCAGAAATTAAAGACTAAAGAAAATTGAAAAAGGTGGTAAAAGTATTTTAGACACCTCGCAGAGGGAAAATTGATTCTATCAAACCTCGCAATCGGGCAAATGCATTTGATGACTGGTCGAATAGTTTTTGAGATACGGACTAAAATCGATCCAAATATTACGATATTTCAGAAATTTTGCATCCAATTATTAAATTAACCTGATTTTTATACTTTTTGGATCAAAATTACTCCATCCACCGAGTTTCATCAAATTCCAAAACTAAATTTTTTTTTGCGTTTTTCTCGATTTTTTAAAGGGGTACGTACCCCTTAAAAAAATTGCAAAAAATCGAGAATTTTTTTATCTCCAATTTCGATAAAACTCAGTGTTAAGAGTAATTTTAACCCAAAAAGTACAATAATCGGGTGCATTTGATGACTGGTCGAAAATCCCTATATATTATAAATATGAAAGCAAGGATGTTTGTTTGTTTGTTCACGCAAAAACTAGTGAACGGTTTTAAATGAAACTGTACAGCAATATAGCTGATATATCAGAATAACACATGAACTATAATTTATAAAGATATATAAAAAAAGAAAACAAAATTAAATTTAATCTAACATTTACTATTTTAAATTTTTACAGAAATCTTCAATTTATGGTTAAAAATGATGATTATAAATTGGAGCAGATCTATGACCATCATTTTGAACCATAAATTAAAGGTTTCTGTAAAAATTTAAAATAGTAAATGTCAAACAATTCAGAGCCACCTTTTCTAATATACACAATGAATTATGACTATTTTACAATTTTAAAAATTGAAAACTATGCATATCTTTTAGCTGCGTAAAATAATCCCTTCAAGTGTTGGAACGTTATTAAGTCAGATCAAAAGAGGTGGAGGCTATAAAGCGGTGGTTTTTACTTTTAAGCCCAATGAAGCAGACGGGTATCAAGCTAGTTCTTAAATAAATTAAAAGTCTACATTTTACGTTGAGAAAATACTTGCTTCAAAATTTAACGAACCAAATTCCTAACTTGCCTGAACTATAAGTGAATTTGCGAAATTCCATTAATAAATATTGTTATTGTTATGCATAATTTAAAATAAAATATAATTAACGATTTCCACAAATTATATTTTAAAACTCAAACATATTCATTTTAAAATGAAATGTTTTTGTAAACATTTTCTAATAAGTTTTATTAATTATTTAAACAAAAGAATGTGCAACGATATTAAAAATATTCGTTTTAATTAACACAACAAAAATTATATTCTTGTAAAACCAAACATAATTCTTCAATTAAGGTAGTACGATCACTTAGCATTGGTCAAGAGTTACATTGAGAAGGGATAGAAGTTTTAAGTTTTATTGGAATTAAAGAAGAAAATTTTTGGAGATACAAAACAAGTAAAAAAGGCATCGTTTTTATTATCCTAAAGACAGGTACCATTAAGCGGTTTCGACTAAACTTGAGCTATGAATGTACTAATAATAAGTGAGTACCTAGCACCTAGACCAAGAGTCCTTTGTGCTTTCCTTGAGAACGATCTGTTACCCGAAGATGAGACGTCTTCGGATAGGAGGCGCTATTAAAATCGGATGAAGCTAAAGGATTTTATCGAGGCCAGGCGCCACGCAAAAGCTTCTTCATCGAGATCTCTCCCAGGATTGATGGATTCAAGGTTTCAGACTCGAACATTCTGAATCTAACGCCCTGCAGATTTCTGCAGGTGCAAATAACATGTATGGAGGTTTCGTCATCCTCCTAAGAAACCCACCACCCTTCTTAACTATGCTCTAATAAGTTTCAGGCTTAGTTCACAGTCGAATGGCCTAGCTATGGTTATACACAGGTTGGCATATCGAAGGCCCTGCGTAAAGTACCATTAATCAAGATGGGATTATCGTAACCATTCATTGATTCGGTAAATTACAGAGCATCTTGCTATGAGAATGACAGATTCAAGTGAAATGGGCATTTGAGACAACCCCTCTCGTGCCAATGAGTCTGCTGCTTCATTCCAGAGTGACCCGAAACCCAGATCAGCCTGACTGTATTATTCAGTGCCAAATCATCCAGCTCCTCGAATCATTCATAGACTATTCTTGATTGGAATCTCGACGCATCAAGAGTCCGAAGAGCGGACGATTATCTGAGAAGATGCTGATATTTGCCCCACTGTAACCTTTCGAGTTACAGATCTGAGCACCTCTCAGCAGCGCGAAGATTTTATGAATATACTAATAACAAATGAAAACTAACAATTGACCATAGACGGCCAGGCGGGCAGCCAGAAATATAGAAATAGTGATAGTAAAAATACGTGTGGTAGCTCGTTGGATTCGAAATGATGTCTAGAAAAATGTACTAGAAGCGTTTTTCAGCACATAGAAAATTGCAAAAATTATAAACTATTAAAGACGAAAAACAAAGGTATTTCGTTTTTCGCCAATGTTTCATAAAATATTTATGAAATTTAAGAAAAAAAGATTCTTAAAGAGGAGGAAATTTTCAATAAAAAACTCCCACTCTCGAAAGTCTTGGTCCATTATTAATATACCTTTTCTTTCTTCCTTTCTTCATTTTTAATTGTTTATAACTTTTGAGCTGAAATACGCTCCTGGAACTTTTTTTTAGACATCATTCCGAATTCAACGATCTATCACTCGTATTTCTACGGCCAGTATTTCTATACGTCGTCAATTTGAACTTGTTGACTAGACTACTAACTTTTTGATGATTTCCATAAGAAATAAAATATAATTGAACGCATCAAAGATACTCCTCTATCTAGAAACATAATACATAAAAGAGAATATTTTAAAACTGGTCGGAAATGTAATAGATCAAAGCAATGACGTCACTAAATCTGCAATCGATATTGCATAGGAAACGTCATTAAGAAAGAATTAATTGTGAATCACAATAATTACGAAGTCATTAAACATTTCTTAAGAAAAATGACACGTTCATACATAAGGTTCGCCACCCCCCTGAAGCTTCGCACACACGACCGGGCATAACTAATTAATTTTGGTAATAATTCTACGTAAAGAATTTAATATATCACATTTAAAGATCACAAATAGAAAGTAGCCACGATCCATTCCAATTTTTATGGCATCTCTGGTTCGTATTTTATCAATAATTAGTTCCTAATTAGATTCCTTCCAAAAGAACAATCGAAACAACTGAATCCCAAAGTTTTTTCTATTTTAAATAAATTTTTAGCACCAAGACCAGAAGAAGAAGAAGACTAAGACCAAGGAGTCCCCTCTATTCTTTTTGAGAACAACATCCGGAAGACGTCTTCGGTTAATAGGTACTATTTCAAGTAGATGAAGCAATAGAATTCTGATAAGGCCAGACGCCACACAGAAAGTCCACAGCTTTTCGGCTGAGATTGCTCCAAGGATTGATGGATCCAAGGTTTTGAACCCGTACATTCTATACTTGACACCCTGCAGGTGCAAATAGCATGCATGGATTCATCGTCTTCTATCGACTCTATCATCGGGTTCATCGTCCTCTATCGACCCTACAATTGGGATTATGAGAAATTCTCATATGAAGGTGGTAATTCTATCAGTGCCCTGTCAAGAATCCCACCACCTTTCTCATCTGTGTTCTTATGAGGTCCAGCTTAGCTATCCGATCGGATGAATAGCGCAAAATCCCAGTAACCAATAAAGGCTTGTCGCAGCCATTCCTTTATTAGGTATATTACGGTTTTGCTATTTTATAGTAAATTGTAAAAACTTCTAACTATTGCGATCAGAAGACTTTTAATTACTGAGATCTAGAGCTTAATTTTATCTTTCCTTTTTAGGTAGGTAGCTTGATTTATCGAGAAAATTAGATGCTTTTGAAAGCCGCAGTCTCACATCAGTATGATAACTTAGCTAATCAGATGCAGCCATTGTCTTTAACGGTTAAAACAATGGAAAACAACTTAAAATAAATTAAAAGTACCCATGTTACCTTATATAGTTTGATAAAACTGCTTTATCCAGAAAGTCTAGTTATTTTTGATAGCAGTCTAGTAACTGCTTTAAAATCCACATTCTCAATAACCTATTACGAAAACGGTAGTTGAACTTAAGATTTTGTAGAAACAGAGGGTAGAATCATTCGAATATTCTAATGACGGTCAAAGCTACGAATATATTACAGTATTAGTATATGCCTAGAAAATGGCTTTCTATGAAGCTTTTTCAAACCGCCCCCAAAATGTTCTCTTCAAATTGTTCTGTTCAAAAACTCTCACGGACACAAAACTTTTTAACGAGTAGTTTTCGAGCTACGATCGATTAAAGCTACACTTATATTTTTATATTACCTATGTGATTAGGAAAATGACTTTCTGTGAAACTTTTTCAAAAAGCCGTCAAAATGTTCTTTGGGTCGTTCTGATCAAAAGCTCTCACAACAACAAAATCTTTTAACGAGTAATTTTCGAGCTACGGGCTATATAACTATAATGTATATGTAGGTTTGATTGCCCGTAACTCGAAAACTAGCCGTTGAAAAATTTTGTGGCTGTGAGAGCTTTTGATCAGAACAACCCGAAGTACATTTTGAAGGCGGTATGAAAAAATTTCACAGAAAGTCATTTTGCTATTCATATAGATACTATAAATATAAATATACGTATAGCTTTGATCCCCCGCAACTAGAAAACTATTCGTTAAAAAGTTTTGTGGCCGTGAGAATTTTTGTTCAAAACGATTGGAAAAACATTTTGGGGCAGTTTGAAAATTTTCACATAAAAACATTTCCCTAGTCATATACTAGAACTATAATATATTCGCAGCTTCGATCGCCCCTATTTCGAAAACTAATCGTTAAAGTTTTGTAGCCATGAGAGCTTTTGATACAAATGATCCAAATAACATTTTAGGGTGTGTAAGAAAAAGTTTCAGAGAATATTGAGGGATTCTTGGAATGGCTAACAAAAAATCCTTCGGATAGATTAAATGTTTTACGCATCAGCTCAAAGTCATTGTTTTAGGACAATGTTGTCATAGACACACATACTTTAGGACATGAAGCATTTAAGGTTGCAATTCTATGGAACAATATGACTTTTTATGAGACCCGGCACAAAATGTTCGTATGAGTGTGTAGAACAAAGTCATATTGGTTAGAAAGTATGCTTTTACTAGGCGCTCGCGTGCTTATAAGTTCATCCAAGCTAATTCTGCTGAAAAATCATGAAATTTGAGAAGAGTCATTGGAATTTATATTTTGGACTATTCTTAGCATTTTTTGTCTGACATGTTATCCTAAAACTCACCGTTTTTGAGATACAAGTGATTGAAAGAAAAACAAACTTAATTTTGATGAAAATTTTTTATTGTCGAAATTATTCTGTGGTTTCGATCAAATATTTAACTTAAAACTTGTTGCGTCTCATATTTTGAATGATTTTAATCAATTTTTGACTCTTGGCTCTTTTTACCTCTTCTAACCACTTTTAAAATATAAAACGTTACAAAAAAAATTCGCATTTTTAAGTTAAAATTTTGCCATCAACAAAAGTGACCATTATCGTATGATTGAAACATTTGATTCAAAAACGATTGAAATGTAAATTTTGGACTATTCTAAGAACTTTTTGTACCTTATAATTTTTTCAATTTTTCAACTTACCTAACCGTTTCCGCGCTTTTTTCTAGTTTTAAACATTTTACGGCTTTTTTTAACGTTTATATCTTGAAAGTGGTGAGGTAAGGTGAAAAATGACAGGACACAAAAAGTCCAAAATATAATTTCAATCGTTTTTAAATCAAATATTTCATCACAATCATACGACAATCGTCAAGTTTGCTTATAAGAAAATTATAGCTTAAAAATGCGAATTTTTTTTTATAACGCTTATATTTAAAAACGGTGAGGGGAGGTGGAAAGAGTCAAGAAACAGAAATTGTTTAAAATCATTCAAAATATGAAATACAACAAGTTTCAAGTCAAATATTTGACCGAAACCACACAATAATTGTTAATTTCATCAAAATTAAAATTTGTTTTTTTTCAATCATTGGTATCTCAAGAACAGTCAGTTTTAGGAAAAATCCTTACTATCCCAAAATATAAGGTTTATTTCTCAAATTACATGATTTTTCAGCAGAATTAGCTTGGAAGAACTTGTAAGCGAGCGCGCGTGAGCATATAGTAACAGCACACTTTATAATCAATATGACTTTGTTCTATACACTTATACGAACATTTTAAGATGGGTCCCGAAAAAAGTCATATTGTTCCATAGAATTGCAATCTTATGACTTTTTCTGGCTTTAATTCTTACAGTATAAAGCTTTTTCGGAGGCTTTGGAATAGATATGTCCCCATATCTTAGTTTTAGAATCACTTTTCCCACTAGCCAAAAATTCGATCCCTTATATTGCTTAATTCAAAGTAACATTCATATTTTCTCTTATTAAACCTCAAAATGTAATCTCTCGAATCCAAAATCTGGACTGATCAATCTTTATATGCATCTTAATTTTATATCTGAATCAAAAGACGCGTTAAAAAACAAAGACGCTCAAAAACTTACCACTGAATCTGGCAAATTTGTATTAGGCGTTGACGATTGAGGCGGTCGATGTACAAAAGGCTGTAACATTAAAAAATAGGTCATTGATTTTTAGAATATAAAAAATTTATAAATAAAAAGTGGTGTTCGGAAAAAAATAATATTCATTGCGCAGTTTCTCAAGAAATGTTGAACTTGGAAAAGTGATAATAATGGTTATTTTCATACTTGTGTGGATAAAGATTTGGAAATGCTGCATTCGCGAAATAGGAGATACATGAACAAGATAGCTTTATGTTTAAAAAAGGTTTATCGAAGTTAATTAACTATTTCGAAAGTCTATCGTAATCTATCTCGGAAGTAAAGACCTGGTTCATGATCAAATAAATTGTTTATATCATTTAAATTTTATTACTTTTTTAAGGCTTCATGTCTCCATGTCTTAAATATTGTGGCACGTATGAAAAAGTCCCTCAGCTTCCATACTCAGAAATACAGTTCATAATATCTAGCATCCCGAAACTACTTATTTCTGCGATTAGAGATTAATGGAGGATTATTAGGAGACAAGGTTCATAACATATAAAAACAAACAATTGACTGAGTTAATTGTTGAAATAAATACTCTGTATAGAAAGTGTTCCCTGTGTGGACCCTGTAAAAGCGACCTTTCGGCCGCCATTTATTTGATTTTCGAAAGTACTTTCTAGAATATTTCACAAGGCCGCTAGTTGAAGCTACCAGCAAATTTTCGAATCTCTATCTTTTATAGTTTTGGAGAAAATGGACACCAAAGTTTTGCCCTAATTTGCACCCTACAGTGACGTTTACGGAAAAATGTTTCACACAAAAGTTGTCTATTTTTTGGTTTAACGGTTTAAGATATTTAGTTCTATCTCTAACGGACCTAAAACCCAATTTACCAATGTTGCTCATTTACGATCTTAGCCTCACTTTTTACGTCCTGAGCACGCTATAAAAACTTAAGCTTGATATCTCTTTTCATTTTTGAGTTATCGTGTCAACAGACGGAGAGGCGGACGGAAATGGACTAATTAGGTGATTTTATATTTTGTTCATAGCATCAATATTTGCGTTACAAACTTGGGACTAAACTTAGTACACGTAGTTATATATTACATATATACAGGGTATTAAAAGCAACTAATTTGAAGTGAGCTTTGATCAAATTAAATAAACTTATGGTTAATTCTAAATTTTATCTAAGTGATCCAATGTCTTTGTTGCTCCAAAAAGCTCAGAAATCAGTATTTCGTGATTCCACTCGATGTGAACCATTCATCGACATTATTGAGTTCTGGATTTGATAAACTAGAAAAAAACCATAAATTTAGCTGAATTGATCGAAATTTTGATCAAATCACCTAAACTTAAAGTTAGTTAATTATGCCAAAACTTGGAACATACTGATTTTATGTTCCAAATGTATGAGCAAAAAATTATTTAGCTTACACGATCGGAGTTTCAGTCGAATAAGCTGAATTTATATTCGGTCTTCAAAATAGTACAATTGAGTTCGAATTGCTTTGAATATATTGTTCCTTGATATTTTTGTCCACGAAAAAAATTAAGCTCATTTGACTAAAACCTAGCTCAATTTGATTTAGCTTACAAGCATAAAAAATCGACGTATAAGCGCCCCAAAATTACTATGATCAGGATTGTAATACAGTAAAAAATTAATTATTTATAGACCACAAAGGAATCGAAACTTTCTGGGCCAGAACCTATCACAAATTTAATATTTTTTCCGATTATAATTACGTCGTTAACCTAAAAATATTTAGGCTCGCTAATAAAAAGTCCAGAAGTTAGTATGTCCCGAGTTATAACGTAATTAGTATTATCTGGTATTAAAGCGCCCTTAGTATTCTTCCCGAAAGAAACATTTCCATTTTGTAGGGAATAAGCGATAATTGTTACTAATGACACCTGTTACTAATGTTAACAGCACTGGGTAAAATTAGACGACATTTTTTTGATAATTTTTATCAAAATTTAGAAATTATTTATTACGACATCCCGAACTCAATCCAAACAAGGGGAGTTTCTTGAGAAACGAGACGAATCTTTGAGAGGGAAACGTAGATCACGAACAAATTTCTCGATAATTTTTAAGAAGTAATGGTAGCAATGATCTAAAAAAGCTTAACAGTTCCTCTTTAATAAGTAAGTCCAAGTTGAAAACCAAATGCTGGACTACAACGTTTTGAATAGCTCAAGATTGCATCCGGATGAAACTTATATCCGCCCATGCCAAGTTTTATAATATTTAATAACCAAATTTTCATTTTCTACTTCCCTTGAAAAAATACAATACAAAATTCAATTATACATAAACTTTTCGACTTTTTTTTACATAAACTAAAATCCATTATCGAAATTTGTCGTCCAAGAAATTTTAATCTTCTACAACGTAGTAACCTTGAGAATGGAACAAATTTCTTTGATTTAATCGAGTGTGCAGGGTTTTATTTTGCATACACTTTTCCGAACACCTTGTTATAATAATCAAATCATAAACCGCAACACTTACAGATGATGGATTTCCATAAATTTGGGGCGTTGATGTGGGAGGCATTGAGGCATTCGGGCTAGGTGGTATTGGTGGCATATTTCCTTGATGTGGTGGATACAACGTATTCTGTGATTGTTGAGGGGGTCCTTGAGGATGTTGCCAACTTTGAGGTGAATATGGCATTGAATCATTTGGTCCACTATTACCCCCACTACCCACATTCGATGTTGGTGGACCTTGAGGTGGTCCGTAACAATTTTGCATACGCTGCATTGTATTTGACGTCTGTAACAAATGATTTAATGTTGGAGTCGGGCCACTTTGTTGAGATATTCGATGTCCAGATAAATATTGTTGTGATGGCCCTTGAGGTGATGTATACATGACCATTCCAGGTCCAGGTCCACCAGGTCTTACATTTAATGGTAACTGCATTTTAGATGCATTCATTGGTGGATAACCCCCAGGCGGATTGTTAGGTCGTGGCCCTCCTGATTCATCATTACCATGCATAAATTCTGTATTTGATGACGGCGACGAACTCTGTTTATTAGGTCCACTATTTTCATTACCCGGTGATTGTTTTGGACTAGATGTATGTACACCACTACCTGGATCACTCGGTAATTGACCTGGTGTTGTAGTAACTTCTGACGATGATGTCGGTATATATTGATGATGACTCATACCAAATAAACGCTGTGTGGAGCCAGTATTTGATTCAATTTTCACATTACTACCTTGTTTTAAATCAGTACCGTTATGCATTACTTGTGATGGTGTGATTTTTGCATCACCGGACGTTTGTTGAACATTATTTTGTTCAGATACAGCTGTGGCCATTGTGGCACTGCTTGTTTTTTCTGTACATTGAATTCTTTATAAAATTGTTTAAATTTATTCGTTGTCTTTAAATTGCTCACTACTAACCAAGTCATTTGGAAAAATTTTTTTTTTTATATATACAAATTCAATATCAAGTCATTTAAAAAAAATTTCACTCAAAACACAAAAAAAAATTAAATAAAAACTCTAAAAACAACCGAAATTATGTGGAAAATCGACTCAAAATAATATTTAGAACAGGTTATGAGTGAAGATTAATAATTATATGGCTGGCTATAGATAAATAGCGCACTTTAATTTACATCACTTGTTATTTCGAAATCACATCTCTTGAATCTCACAAAAAAACACTTTTATTTAAAATGCACAATATCGATAAACAATTTAATATTACGATTATTATTATACAATTGTTATTTTATATAGATCACATTTAATAATTATCGAAAAACATACAAAATGCCGGGTGCCATTTTCCTAACTTCTTGAAAAATAGTTGTTTTCAATCACTGATTTTTTGTGCTAACAATCTGTCATGAGATCAATATAATATACATTTTGTTTCAAACACTTCAGTTATATACAATTGTTTTGTTTTAAGCTCATCAATTATGATGAAGAAACATTTTTTATTAATTAATATTGTTTGGTTTGAATCGTAAGTTTTGGATATTCTTTTGTAGAAAACGAACGCCATAAAACATATATATATACATATATAAATATCATAATATCAGTCAATCTTATGCAGTGTTGGCAAAACTGTCTTACCACTCACTAACCATAGATAACATATACAAAACAAATGAACTCTATATACTATAGAGATCATTTTTTTTTTATAAATGCACGAAATTTGAAATTATTCATAATGTGTAACCTAAATAAAAAATTATCATTTATGTAAATCCCAATTGATTCAATATTGAATTATTTTAATAATTGATAATAAGATTGTTTATTTATTCAAAAGGAAATTATCGTAGAAAAAAAAAGTGATTTTAATTATTTTATTTTTCTCATATCGACGATGGCAGATTTTCCAATAGACAGGGGCGTATTTATTCAAATATTAATGTTAAATTGACCCCGTATGCCAATATACTGTTGAAAATTTGCTAAATTGTATACATTTTAAAATTATTTATATTTACATTTTTTGTTTATGTAATCTAAACAGATTTTTTTTTTGAAGCTGTTTATTCCATTCTACAGTGGTACACAAAGTTTGAATTTGAGAGAGAGAGAGAGAGGGGAGTGGATTCGGGTCAGTTGTCAACTGGATAAGATGTTTGTATTTTTTTACCATAAATTGTCATAGAGGGAGGATATAGTCCCTCCAATAATTCTCGATGTTTAGTAAAGAAAGAATTGAATCGTTCGAAAAATTTTTATAAAATTAATAAGAAGTAAATTTGAACAAAAATTCGAATCATATGACGAGTAATTTCTGGTATATTGCTGGAAATCCTAAACGAAAAATAATATATCGTAGTGAAGGCTTCCATTTTCGGGAATAAAATCCTGCTGAGACTGAGACGCCAAAAATTTCTTACTTTGTATAACTATACCCATATGAAACTTCATGAAGGCTATGGTGTAGTTAGGGTGGGCTGTACCCACTCTAGAAAAATCTTAAGAAGGAATTTAATAAAGTTATATAAATACAAGCAAATGTCATTTTATTAAATGAATATATAATGAAATAGTTAAGTTACCCAACCGGATACATAGTTTAAGATATCAGTAAAAACAGTAGGAAGCTCTTGATTTAATTACTTATAAATATTCGAATAATAGAAAAATTTTATTTCTCAGAAGATAAAATATTGAGCTTCAGAAAAGCTACAGTTCGTTTTTTTCTTTCATTCATTTTCTATGAAAAGTTGAAAAATCAATCTAATAGTTTTGAAATTTTACTTCAAAACAAATTATGGTTATTTTGAAAATTCAATTTTTTAGATATTCAATTTTATTTTCGGAAATACGCGTTTCTACTTATAGATTCAATATTTCAGTAATTATATGTGTTAAGTCATTTTGAGTTTAAAATATCAAGAAAACAATACGATCAAAATATCAAAAAATTTAATTTTCTATGGCATGGAAATTTTTGGTGGCAGGTAGCCGACTGCCAACGCTAGATAAATTCTATATCTACGCAATGCATGGAAGCCAGTATTGCTTTAATTGTTTGGAACCATATTGTAAGCCATTTATATTATATGCAGTAAGAAGAGTTTCTATGGACGTTCTTATGTATAAAACAAAGAGGGGTTGTATGTGTGTATACATGAACACAGCCGGTCAGACTTATATTTGGAAATTGTACACATTCCCTCTTTGTCACACAGTACATATTCCTTCTTTGTTGTATACATAAGAACGTCCATAGAAACTCTTCTTACTTCATATATTATAAATGGCTAACGATATGGCTTGAAAACAGAGGGTTCAAAACTATGAGAAATCCGACACTGTTCATATCGATTTTCAATTGTTTAAAAATATAAACACGTCATGGATTATAAAAATAATAAAATTCTCTAGATTTCAATTCGAATTTCAAAATTAAATTCGAAACGTCATAGTTTATAGAAAGAGGAGAAGGACAATATGGTTCATATAGTTTCAAAATATCCAAAAGCATATTATAAATCCGTCACTGGTTATATCGATTTTTAACTGTTTTTAATATAAACATCATCATAGAATAAAGAAAAAAAAACTCGGACAGATCTCCATCACTGAAGTCATATTGCCCCCTCATTTTATATTTTTTATTAAAAGATTCATTTTATTGAAATGAGATTTATGTGAATCCCAATTTTTGAAAATATGCAATATCTACATAAAATACCGGTAGGGGGTCTAGAAAGTTGACATATACAAATAAGGATGGGTGACTCATTCAAAAAAATCGATTCTTGGATCGATCTTGAATCGGTTTATCGAGGCTCGATTCATTTAAAAATTGTTAAAATTGAAGAAAAGAAATGCCTGAAAAACATAATATTTCAATATAAAAAAGAGTAAATTAGGTCTGGGATTGACATTAACCCTTATAAGAAGCATCTTGCCACTAATCCAAACAAAATACTAGTTTTCAATCCATTAGCGCAATTTGGGAAGGCTGCATTGAAGATTTAAGCCATAAAAACGTCGAAAAAGGCGATTTCGAATTTGGAAAACAGACCTCGCTTTTAAAACGATTTACTGAATTTCAGCGTAATTGAGCACGTCCTGCTTTAGTTAAAAAAAAACTACATAAAATGTGTTCTAGAGGTCATAAAACAGATTTATAACACACGACAACTTTTCCCGTTGCCTTTCGATACTGTGCAATAAGTTTATATTTTCAGAAAAAAATATGACAAAACGAATGTGTACTTTTTTTTACATGTCAGAGGGAAAAATTTTTTTTCAACAAGCATGAATATGTAAAATAAATATACGTGCTAGAATTTATCTCTTGAAATTTTTATACTGGACGCCAACTCGAGAGAGTGTATATTTTATATGTTACAATCTACTTTTTTTTATACATTGAAGGACATTTCATTCTAAACTGAACAAAACAGAATTCAACGAAGGCACGAAGCAGCAAGCAACAAACGGAGCGGACAGCTTATGGATTATATCATTTGACACTACAACATCTAAATTATGACTAAATGTGACTAAAGTTTATTTTTATTATACAATATTTTTAGTCATATTTACCACGAAAATATAGAGTTATGTACTGTATCGAAGGTTAACGGGAAAGCGTGGGGATTTCTTATAAATCCGGTTTAAAACCTAGACCGAGCAAATTAGTTGATTATTATTAGTCGATTTTCTGAAACTAGCAGTTTCTCAATTAATTAAAAGTTGATATATTGATTTTCACTGAATTTTTAGACTTTTGATGTTTCTATCTTAAGGCTGTATAATTATTGTCTCGCTATGGTCATAGTCACAGAAAATTTGAAATACTACTTATTAAGAATATAATAATACAATTACCATAAAAATTTGAAGTCGCTTGACCGTCTCTAACTCGAGATAATAAGTTCGAATAATTCGTTCGGAAGTTTTTTAATTCTAGAAAAAAATTACTAGGCAATTTGTATGACGTAAATGTAATAAAATATTCTAAAAATATCGTAAAAGCGTCAAAAACCAAAGTTTTTTTATGTTTTCTTTTTGGAAAGCGCCGTATAAGGTAACGTTTTTTTTAGCATAAACAGAATCTGTGAAATATTCTTCATGACGAAAACTTTTTTGAAGCTCAATCATCGATTAATTTTTGTACAATTAACATCCAGTTCTTACAATTAACTTCTATTAATTATTAATTAACTTCTAGAGTTCTTCTATAAGGTACTGTGTTAAAAATCACAAGTTTAAAATGAAATAATTCAAAAATTTGCCCCGCAAGAGCCTCAAGAGGCCCCAAAACTGTGTGATCAAGGGACTTTGGACTATCATTCACCGTACTTGCTTAAACACTCGAATTACCTCAATCCTTTCTGTGCATTCAAAATTAAGCCGGATAAATTTTTAAAAAATTGTTAGCCAGACAAGTTGTAACATTCATTCGGTAAATTTGTCTATCTATACATAAAAAATTTCTTTTTTACTTAATTTACCGACTAAGATTAATGATATCTTCGTATAAATTACAGATGTTGAGACTATAGTTCGCAACATACCTTAACCGGAATGTTTGATTCTAGTAAAAAATACCTAAATGACGGAATTTCCAAAACTAACATCCTTAACGGAACTCTTTTTGTTAAAAAAACATGTAAAAACTAAAATAAAATTTCAATCAAAAGCTTCTAGTAGGTTAGGTTCTATTGGCTGTCCACGAAGGACACTTAGGCTATAGAGCCCATTGTGATACCATACATGTGTTTTACCACCTTTCCGCTGATAATTTCATTTATCAGCTCCTCAATTTCAGAGACTGAGTCCAGCTCCATCAAGCATATACCATGCACCACACCAGGCCATCACGACTATTAATTAAATTAATCTTGTTGCGACGGCGGGAATCGAACCCGCTACCCTAAACATACCGCGGACGGAATTGGTTACGTCTTAACCAACTGAGCTAATAGGGCGACAAATCATCTAATAAAAAAAAACATTAAATGAGGGGGAAATATGACTTTAGTGATGAAGCTTTGCTACTCACGAGTTTTTTACTATGTTATTTGTATATGTTTTTACTATGTTATATGTATAGATTATATAGCTAGAGATGACTCGCGCATAGATTCGCTCATAAATTTAATTATTGGATGTAAAAATACCGAGAAAAATCTTGTAATATCATTATAGCCGTTTCTAACTTCTATTACTATTTTTGAAAAAAAAAAAAAAAAAAATAGGTTATATAATCGAGCCAAGAAAAAATTTCCTTAAATTTTGAGACCTTACGTTTCAGAGTACATAGATTTCAAAAGCGTAAAGAAATTTTCTGCACGCTTAACGCAAAAGAGTTTTCAGAGCTTTTCCTTTGCAACTTTAAAAGATGGAAAGTTGAAAGAGTGGCTATCTAAGTAGCTGCCTCTCTTTACTTATATGCCGTGAAAAAACAAACGATTCCTTAATCATCACTGTCTATACTTGGTATTTCAACAATTAACTAAGTCAATTGTCACTTATTTTCAATAATTTTAATTTTACGTTTACTATACTAAATCAAAGAATACATATATATAACTAAATATAGGTAAACAATTGAAAATTAGTCTTAACTGCCTCGCTTAACGCCAAAATTATCCACTGGTAGCGCGGGTGTTGATCTGATTTTGCCTACCATGAATGTGCACAGAGTCAAGAGGATCTTTTCAAAAGTTATAGAAAACTTAAAATTGAATTTCAGAACTTTATTCCTTGCCTTTAATTGATTCGCTGTTGTAAAATTTTCATATGGGTCTTACCTACTCGATCAGGATTGGTAGATTTTGCAGGTAATAAAATTTAGATGGTAAAAAACCAGGAAAATGAATTAATTTGATAGAAACTTTTGATAATTTTGATTAGAGTAATTGGGATAAACATAAACCTTAATATTTGAATCACTTGACGGTATTTATTCTTCGAAAACAATTTTTCGTACAAGATTTAGGGCGATATTTCAAAATCTACTCATTTCACTGTTAAATGAACCCAATTTTCGTATTTTTTGGTTCAAAATTACTATGTCGCCCTATTAGCTCAGTTGGTTAAGGCGTAACCAATTCCGTCCGCGGTATGTTTAGGGTAGCGGGTTCGATTCCCGCCGTCCGCGCAACAAAAATAATTTAATTAATAGTTGTGATGGCCTGGTGTAGTGGATAGTATATGCATGAAGGAGGTGCACGCAGCCTCTGAAATTGAGGAGCTGATAAATGAAATTATCAGCGGAAAAGTGGTAAAATACGTATATGGTATCACAATGGGCTCTGTAGTCCTTCGTGGACAGCCAATATAACCTAACCTAACCTAAAATTACCTTCTATATACCAACTTTTACCAAATTCCGAAACAAAAATTATTTTGAGTTTTTACCTACTTTTTCACTCTGTGTTTGACCCAAAAATCGGGTTCATTTGACGGTGAATTCAATTTTCGTGTTTTAATTCAATTTTCGTGTTTTTCTCAAGTCAACTAATGGGCCAGTTTCAGTGGCAATGAAAAACAGTAATATATAACTAACTCAAAAAATGCTTATGAAAAATTAATATGCTCCCACCAAAAAAATTTGGTGAATTCACACTTGTCGATGAGGTTACTCAGATGAAAACTTTAGTTTTTTCTTTCTAGTACAATAAAACGTTTCTACTTTGAAATGTATTTTTTACAGAAATTTTTTATAGAATAAAAATGTGGATTTGAAAACATTGATTTTCTAAAAAGAAGGGGGCGATTACAATATGTAATATTATATCATAAGTATTATTATTCCTTTGGTTAAATAATAATCACAATGTATATTCATAGTTTTATAAAATCAATTTTTATGGAAGAGAAAAATATATATTCTTTATTATTTATTTAGTATTATTTGTAAATATTAAAAATAAACAATACGTATACGTGATTCTTGAACTGCCTACAGGTATTGTAATACACGACAAGTATACAACAACAGAACAGAGCTGCCAACTAGCGGATATTTATATAAACATATCCTTTAATTTACCCTTATTTACCTCTATGTACAGCAGGTAATACAGATTACAAAGTAACATTTAACCATTGTAGCGTTTAGTGCATTTAATTTTTTTAACCCACCGAGGCACTAGGAACAAAGTATGAATAAACGGTCCGAAACATCGGACAAGACTTTATTATATTATAAAATTGATATATTATTCTTGTAATATTTTTATTGAAAGCAGCCAATTATAAGAATTATTTAAAAACAAGGAAAAGCTTCAGTTTCTTACGGTCTTAGTAATAGAGTGAGGGATTCCAGAGGGAAGTTATATCAAACCAAGGACCTTGTTGATATATACCTTAATGCGAAGTTTCATTGTTGTTCTTTAAGACTCTCCCTAGAATATTCCATTTTCCTGTATTTGGAAAGGTTTTTCCTTGGGTGTGGCCCTTCTCGATTTTTTCATCAGTTATAGATACAAGCATAGCGGTATTTGGAATCACACGGTAATGAGGAACAGGCTTAGGTATTTATTGGATTTAATATAATATTTAGAAGGATGTAGTTTGGTAAGGGTGAGGTTAAGCAAAGATTACCAAGTTACAAAAGTTACTTAAAGAGACATTTTAAATAATATTTGATCAATTTTGGGTAGGGTTGATTTGACCACTTTTGACGATTTCATCCCCTCCAGCTCCACGGCTCCCGGGGGAATGGTTCCAGAGGGGAGTTATATCAAACCCAGGACTTGATATAAACTTGTTGATATAAACCCTGATACGAAGTTTCACTGCTGTCCCCTCAGCCTCTCCCTAGAAAATCCCATTTTCCTGTATTTGGAAACGTTTTCCCTAGGATGTGGGCCTTTTCGATCGCAATACTTTATTATATTTATAATATAATCAAGTAAAAATAGTACAGACAATAGAATATAAGTAGTTGATAAAATGTCTAATAAAGTTTTATACAAAAGTTGAAGCTGACAGACATTTTGCACATTTTTGTTTTTTATTCGACTTTCTCGCATCAAAATTGGTTGAGATACGACAAGTACTTACTTTTTACCACAAGTACTTGGGTATTTTTTACTTTTTTTTTTCTTCTAATTATACAATTATTGATTTTACATTATCAATTAATGTTAAATTCTAAATTCATTATCAATTATTTTCGTTTGACTAAAAAATTTACTGTTTTCTACTGCATTTTTAAATTTTACGCGAATATTATTTAAAGAACAAGTGAAAACAAAGAATTGACTGAGGAAATTGTTGAAATATCCTGTGTAGTAATAAGCTTGCATTATTTTTTATAAATTAGAAGAGTTTAAAAATACAATTCGAAGATTTCGAAAGTATTTTCTAGAATATTGTTTCGTTTTTCGAGCATGTTTCACAAAACCACTAGTTGACGGGACCCGCAAGTTTTCAATTCTCTATTTTTTATAGTCTTGGAGAAAATGGAGAAAATAAAGTTTTGTCCTAACTTGCGTCCTCACGGGTAAACAGTGATGTTTACGAAAAAATGTTTCAAACAAAAGTTGTTTATTTTTTGATAAGGAAGATTTTTTCATTTAAACTTTTGTTCTATCTCTAACGGTTTATAAGATGGATTCTAATTCAAATTTAAATAAAAAGAAGTAAAAACAAACAATTGACAAGTTAATTGTTGTCATGTCATGTTAAAGAAAGATAGGCACTCTTACATACAAAGTAATAAGAATATCTTTCCTCTCACTTTTTCAGTGGATATACCATATGCTTAAAACAAACAAACACAAATATAACATATGTAACGTATAAATTTAAAATATATACAATACCTGTATGTATACTAAATGTTCTAATCCAATTTGGGCCCTCACGGGTAAACAGTGATGTTCACCAAAAAATGTTTGGCTCCAAAGTTGTGTGTTTTTTTGATAAGGATCATTTTTTACATTTGAACTTTTGTTCTATCTCTAACGATTTACAAGATAGGTCCTTCGGACCCAAGACCCAATCAATTTTTGTTGCTCATTTACAAACTCCACCTCACTTTTTACGTCCTATGCACGCTATAAAAATTTCAGCTTGATATCTCTTTTCCGGTTTTAAGTTATCGTTGCGACAGACAGGCGGACAACCGAAAATGGGCCATTTAGGTAATTTTATGAACACGTATACCAAAATTTATAAACTTGGGACTAGGATTTCATATATGCATGGTATACAAATAAAAGCAGATTTTACAAAGTTATTAAAAAATTTTGAGACAATTCGGAACGTTCTATGCCATATCAAAATTTCTAAAATCGTCTATCATTCTAGATTAAATCAAAACAATGTAATAAATTTTGGAGCTTTCCAAATTTTTCTCGAAGTTTTTAGATCAATCCGGAATATTTCAGATTTTTCTAGAAATGTCTAGACTAATTGAGAACGTTCTAGATCAGTCAAGAATAATGTAGATGAATAATTAATAGCAACATATTATCGAAAATACATTTTCAACCCTCGTATTTTACACCCCTACAAACAATTATACGCAACCACCCAGTGACACAGGGACGTTAAGGCTACAACCATTTTAGGCCAACCGATTTAAGTACATATTAAAATAATTTTTTTGAAGTTGAAATAAAATTTAAATAAAGGCTTCTTTTTTTAACTGCTCCCCTTCAAAATCTCCAGCACCCACAAGGATTTATTATCTTTTTAAACGTTTCTAGCGTCCGCAAGGAGGCTCTATAAGTTGAATTAACTTATTTCAAGAGTTTTTCACCACGCTCTTCAAAGTCTTATGCGCTTTTAAGGTGGTTAATTTGAGAAATACTACTCTAATTAAACGGGGAGATATTTAATTGTTATTTTTACATGGACGTAGTGTAGTATTAATATGGAATTTTTTATACTTTTATTTGAAAAAAAAGTAGGGGAACATGGGGCAATGAGAGCTCGCGGGTAATGGGAACAAGGCCAAAATGGACTTCCCTAATGCCAGTAATTACGTACATGAAGTTCGAGTGTCTTTGTTTATGTTTGATAGAGCTAGCCTAAAGCACTTAGGACTTAGTTGCACACGTTCGGTGTAATGAGAGCTGTATGGCTCTCATTACCCCATCACAGGATTTTTTATTCCTCGTACCTATAATAATTGGAAGTTTCGTGGGAAATAGGAAAAAATATGACGGAAATATAGGCCATGAGTGCTCCAGGAATATTCATCCCACTTTCTTTTATTTTTCCAAGCCAACGCCATTCGCCTCAGCTTGAAAAAGATGGACCACCGGGAGCTATCTACACCTCCTAACATAATGCTTGGACAACCGAGACCATTTTGTCACCAAATGTTCCTTTTGTTATTTAATTCTTTTATATATAAGATTATATTTATTTGACACTGCCTGAAATCAAAGATGAGACTAGACTGATTAAAATGTTAATGGCTCCTATTCGACTTATGGAACATTTATTGGCTCCTATTTCCAAAACGTTCGGGTAATTGAAGACACAATCCAGAATTTTTTTAATTTTCGACAAATGTTACTTAGTCTTAAGATTTTTCTATGATTTTCTGGTAACTAGATAAGTACAACTTACGTTCATGCTAAATACAAATTAAATTTATAGAAATTATGAGTTTTTTTTACAATATTTCTTAGATGGTGCCAAATACCCCACGCTACCCTATATATATAGAATAAAATTACGTATTTTATGTAAGTATTTAGCCCTATTGCTCTTATTATCACTATAGGATTATAACAGGTGCACTTTTATAGACCTTCCCAACAATTTTAAAGAAATACGCGACAAAAAAATTAGCCTATCATAAGAATGGAAGGCAAACATTTCTCTTCAACCCCTCCTGTGTTAAAACAAAATCGTGAGTACCTAAAATTATGATAAAACTTTGCAGTCCATTTTTCCAAACTTATAATAGATAGGCAGTTGAAAAATTGCAAATGGTTTCAACTATTGGTCTTGTGAAACATTTTTGAAAAACTGTTGGTTTTTTCATCTATACTAATTTATTAAAAAAATGGAAGCACTGACATTCAACACTTTCTATACAGGGTATTTCAACAATTAGCTCAATCAATTGTGTGTTTTCATTTGGTTTATAGAAATTTTTTTGTAAAACAATTTTTTATTTTTATTAAATTAATAATTTTTTTATGTTTTCGAAATAAGTAAACAAAAAAAAAAAATTGATGGTATGATTTCTTCGATTTACGTCATTTTTAAAAGAAGACCTGCGAGTTGATTCCGGATGTTGAAAATAAGACATTCGCCGCACACCCACTTAAGAATAAGAATTAGAAAAGAAACCTCATGTATTATTGACCAACGGCTATTCCTTTTTCAATCATATTTGATTTAATTGTGAAGAGAATGATAAGATGGGATTTCTCCTAAAGGGTTTTGATTGGCGTACAAACATATCATCTGATACCCACCCTCCCTTAAATATTACAATTTATAAAGACAATGTATTTCGAACTCATCACTCATTAATTACAAATATCATCTCAATTGTACTTCAGTGCATCAGTCTATTGTTGGTCTTCAGTGATTTTAATTATTATTCGTTATAACAATCAAATTCTTTGATCAATTGGTAAGTCAGTTTTTTTTTTATTATTAATTTATTAATTTTTTTGAAATTTAAAAAAAAATTAATTTTATATTGAGCTTTAGGGATGTTCAAGGATTTTCAATTTTGATTGTGAATTATGTTATAACTTGACGATATAAGACGAAAAGTAAGAATACAATTTTTCGATATCCGGCGTATTTATCAAAATATCGAAAATTGAAAATTTTGTTTAGTTATTCAGCTTTCGATATTTGGTAAACCGACAGACATCGAAAAATTTTATTCTTATTTTTCGCCTATATTCATAAAGATATACTAAAATTCATCATCAAAATTGAAAATAAGATAAAAATAATTTACCCTACTCGTACATCCCTTATATGGATGGAGACTTTTCTTTTCTATGCCATTGCTGATATGTTTACTTTCTAGTAAAAAGTTTTTTTTTTTTTTTTAAATTTGTTTAATTCGTTCCAAGTGAAATTTATCAAAAACTTTCAAAATATGTCGTTTTTTGAGATTTCTCCATAGGAGCAATGTATTTTATATCGATTTTCAATGATATTTTTCTTAAAAATTTACAAAATTTGCATTCCACATATTCTTTGAGTAAAAGCCTGCCTATAGGCATAGGAAGTTATAATAATTTCATCATCTTAGTTGAAAATAAGATACAAATAATTTCATTAATTATACAATAATTTCATTGACAACAAAATTATGAGCTTGTATAAACATGAAATTAGTTTTTTACACATTCCAATGTAACACACTCCTCCTTAAAAAAACGCCTTAGATTAGCTATGCTGAAAAACCCTGTATATTTTTATACCATGCATATATGAAATATACATAGTATATTAAGTTTAGTCCCAAGTTTGTAACGCTTAAAAATAATGATGCTAGGAAAAAATTTTTGTCATAGGTGTTCATAAAATCACCTAATTAGTCCATTTCCGGTTGTCCGTCCGTCCGTCTGTGGACACGATAACTCAAAAACGAAAAAAGATATCGAGCTGAAATTTTTACAGCGTACTCAGGACGTTAAAAGTGAGGTCAAGTTCGTAAATGAGCATCATAGGTTAGTTGGGTCTTGGGTCCGTAGGACCCATCTTGTAAACCGTTAGAGATAGAACAAAAGTTTAAATATAAAAAATGTTCCTTATCAAAAATTAAACAACTTTTGTTTGAAACATTTTTTCGTAAACATCACTGTTTACCCGTGAGGGCGCCAATTAGGCGGAAATTTTATAATATATACTATACTTGATTATCAGTTATGTATGTGTCACATGTTTGTATGTGTCATGTGATAAAGAAATCAACACTGACTATGCATGGTATTTCAACAATTAACTCAGCCAATTGTTTCTTTTCACTTGTTTAATATATTTTCAAATATACTGTATTTTGAAATATAAGGTACGATTGTTAACAATTATCCGAAGCCGAACTAATATTATAAATGTGAAAGTAGCTTTGTCTATTTGTTACGTTTTCACACCTAAACCACTATAGTAATTTTGATGATTTTCGACTTATTTTGGTTTTTTGTAGAGAAAATAAAACTTGAAGGGTGTGAAATAGGTGATAAAAGTTTGAGTAAGGAAAGAATTATTTCTCAAGTTAGGGTTTGATTATTAACAATATTTTAGCTTATATATCAGAAAAGGACATGGATATTATTTTAACCACAAAATGCTAGTAAGGCTTTTAAGCCCTTATTGTAGCTTATATAGATTTCTAAAAAGTTGAAAACTTTTAATATTTTTAGTCTACTTTTAACATATTTTTGTAAAAAAATTTCCTTACCTTAAGCTATGCCCATTGACTGACGGGGGGGACACCCTGTATATAGGGAATAAAACTCCTAGCAAAAAGAGTTTAAATTTATTTATTTTAGAGGTAAGCTAAAAAATTCCATTATTTAGCTTTTTTTTTCAGCCTTAAAATTGACCATTCTTGATTTTTTACAAACTAAACAGTATCTACCTATAACTTGGAAAAGGTGCTTACGAAAAAATCACTACCTACCATTCAAAAACTGAATTTAGATAATAAAAATACATAAATAGGCTACTCAAGATGACTGGGCTCCTAGGCTATAAACTACAATTGTAAAAATATATTATTTGGCACAATGAGTTACTTATCATATTTCGTTAAAAAATATTTTGCATGTTTAAAGAAATTCCATCTATTTTCTAAATCCCTTATATAATAAATGTAAAAATAAGGATGTTTGTTTGTTTGTTTGTTCGTTTGATTGTTACGCTTTCACACCAAAACTAGCGAATGGTTTTTAATGAAAATGTACAGCAATATAGTTAGCTCATACAACAGAATAACACATGAACTATAAATTGCAAAGACATAGATATTTAATAAAAAAAATTTTAAAAATTAAATTTAATCTGACATTTACTATTTTAAATTTTTACAAAAATGTGTAATTTATGGTACAAAATAATTATCACAAATGGAGCAGAATGATCATCATTTTGAACCATAAATTAAAGATTTCTGTAAAAACCTTAAACAGTAAATTCCAAGGGATTCATGGCCACCTTTTCTGATGTACTCAATGAATTATGACTATTTAACAATTTAAAAAATTGAAAACTGTGCATATCTTTTATCTGCGTAAAACAATTCCTTCAAGTGTTATGGAAGGAGGATAACTGAAATCAAGAGCCCAGTTAAGCGGGCGGGTATCAAGCTAGTAATTTAAATATAGCATCATTAATTTTTCAAGTTTATTATTATTATTAATTAATTAGTTAATACTTTTTTTTTCTTCCTTGATCGTTACCATAAAGTTTTTTCGGCAAACAAGCAGAGATCACGAGTTAAAATAAAGGGAGTAAAAATCACTCCAACTACTGTTAACTCAACATCTATTAACGAAAATCAACTCATTGCTTTATGATTAGTTGGCCTGGGTCGTGTTACCACGGGTTGGGGTGGATTTAGCCCCTTTTTTTTGAAGTCAAACTTAGAATTTTATTAGTTAGTTTACAATATTACGGCGACATATATATCAGAATCAAAGAGTATGGAAACAGCCGAAAAATTCGAGAGTTACTTACCTGATTAAAAAAAATCTACCTATTACAGTGAAAATCGACTCCCCTCCCTTAATCCCCTGGATGTTGACAGAGGTCAGCTTTAATCTCTTAAATGGAAATCCAAATTTTTAGTGTCAGATTCTTCATGTTAAAAAAAGTTATTTTTTTTCGATTCACGGTAATGAAAAATGTTAGAGTATTAATCCTCGTTAGCCATTTAAAATATAAGAGGTAAGAAGAGTTTTTATAGACGTTATTTATCACTTGAAGTTGTACACATCGGTACAATGCGCATCACACACAGTACATTTCCTCTTTATTCTATACATAGGAACGTCCATAAAAACTCTTCTTACTTCATTTATTTTAAATGGCTAACGAGATGGTTGTCAAACTGTATACACAACTGTGACTATCTAAGAGTGGCTATATTTCCACCCAAACAACGTAAAAAAAACAAACGATTCCGTAATCAACACTATCTATACATGGTATTTCATCAATTAACTCAGTCAAGTGTTTGTTTTTACTTGTGAATTCTATGTTTATTTTTTTTTGATTCTCGGTTTTATTTTTCTAGGGAGTAATTTGATGAATCTTTTTTAATTGTTACAGCAACAATGGTTCGTTCAACAATTGTATTCGTAGTCATCTGCACAATATTGGTAACATTAATCATTGAATCAGAAGCTCAATTAAATTTCTCAACAGGATGGGGTAAACGAAGTCGAAACTCTGGTTTAAGCCTAGACGTCGATGTAAACGATGGTGCCAAATGTAAAGTTTCGGTTGATTCCTTAATGCAAATATACAAGTTGATTCAAGTAAGTTTAAACATTTTTTAATTATCGGGTACAGACTTTTAAAATAGAATTTTAAGAAAAAAATTGTCGTAATTTCAGATATCTGTACCCTTTGTATTAGAGAAGACTGTTTTAGTCGTTTAGTTTCGAATGATGCTCGTTAGAACTCTGTGCGATCTTTATATCAGCAGATGCAGTAATTTGTAGTTAAGTGAAAATGTATATGTTCTCTTTGACATAGTTATTAACTCGCTCAAAATAGCTCGTACGACGAGCATTAAAGAAGTTCATTTTGTGAACGCTTCCATTACATGCGTGCCCAATTACTTCATACTCCTCTACTGTTTTTTGAAGAAAATCTACCATCATTTTTCTAAGAGAGGGAATAAGAACGTTACAGAATACTTTTTCAGCTTTCGAATAATGCTCGCTAGACTTCTGCGCGATCATTATATTAGCAGATACAGTAATTTGTAGTCAGTGTAAATTTCTCTTTGACAGTTATTAATTCGCTCAAAACGCTAAATAGCACTTTTTCTAGAGAAAATAAAAAAATTTACTAATGGTAATGACGGTTTTCATGGAAACTAACGCTTACACTCGGTGTTAACGTTTGTTGCTCTTTTTTAAGATCATAAAAATAATAAGTTACTTTTAAGTTACATTTTCAAAAAGTTTAACAGAGGAACAATACTTTCGATTGTACAGACGTCTGAAGCTACGACAATTTGTTAAAAACAAACTAAAGTTTTTGCTTAGATTTTTCCTATAAACTGTGCTCTAGGTCATATACTTTAGATTTTTCCCCAATTTTAAAAAATAATTTAGGAGGGATGTAATCTATTTAGTATTGCTCATAACGAAGTTTTTCGTTTAATATGTCCCTTAATGTAAATTGAAAAAAGTTTTTTATTGATTTCTAATTTACAGTACCAATCCCCCTTCCCTCTAATCATAATTCGTTTATTTACACTATAAGTACTATATAATTTGTCTCAAATTTCAACTTTTGATAGGCATATTGAAAATCAGACAAACACTAAATTAATTCTTTAACGGATCCATTTTTTCATCAATACGGAACTTTAAAAAACAAGCTAGCAAAATTATTACAACGTTACCAAAATTATTAGTAAATAATAAACAAAAAACTTTAGATAAAGAAAAATCAGATATTTACGAAATTAATAGTGCAGAATGTCCCGTTATGATGTGGGGCAATCGGGCCGCGCATTCAAAGAAAGAATAGAGGAACATAGTGCATCTATTCGACTAAAAAACATTGATGCAACAGCTTTTTCAGACCATTGCATTCTAAATGACCATAAATTTGAAGATGAAATTTTACACACATGTAAGAAAGGGAAGCTTATGAACGTTTTAGAAGGGTTAGAAATTTGGAAAAATTCAAAAACAACGTGTAACGATAAAAAGGATGTGTTACGAACTCCTATTTAAAATTTTCGACAAATTTTGAGATCAAATAAAAAAACTTGTAGCCATACACCAATAATAAAATTATTTTTTATTATTTTAATTATGTATTGTAATAAGTATGTACTACCAAAAACCTAATATAAATTCAATTAATATTTTAATAAATTTATTTTTGATTACAGATGGAAGCGCAAAAATTACTCAACTGTGAAGCTAAATAATTTATGGAATTATAAAAATGAAATTTGTTTATTAAAAATTACACAATTATAATCTAGTCATGTATATTACTTAACTTATAATTTCAAAAATGTATATTTACAAAATTAAGAAATATGAATAAAAATTAAATTTTCCTGAAAATTTTTTGTAAATTTGAACCATATCAAATTCCTTTCGAACAAACCCACATTTTCTTGTCTAATTAACTTATGTTAGTATGTTTAAGGACGTTCCCGAAAAATCAGGATTTTTAAGGATCATCTTTAAATCGTATATATATATATATATTTTGCGTTTTTATACTATGTATATAAAATATATGAAGGTATACTAAGTTTAGTCCCAAGTTTGTAATGCTTAAAAATATTGATGCTACGAACAAAATTTTGGTATAGGTGTTCATAAAATCACCTAATTAGTCCATTTTCGGTCTGTCTGCCGTATGTATATTAAGTTTAAACTTTTACTGCGGGCTCAGGCCGTAAAAGGAGAGGTTGTGTTCGTAAATGAGCAACATTGGGTCTTGGGTCCGTAGGACACATCTTGTAAACCGTTAGAGATAGAACAAAAGTTTAAATCTAAGAAGTATTCTTTATAAACTATTTACAGAGTTAATTGTTGAAATACCATAAATAGAGTGTTGTTTACTTAAATTACACAGACAAAAATTTGTGATCTCACGGGTAAACAGTGATGTTTACGAAAAAATGTTTCAAACAAAAGTTATTTATTTTTGTATAAGGAACATTTTTTACATTTAAACTTTTGTTCTATCTCTAACGGCTTATAAGATGGATTCTAATTCAAATTCAAATAAAAAGAAGTAAAAACAAACAATTGGTTATGGTTAACAAAATGGGTCCTACGGATACCAGTCCCAGTTCACCTATGTTGCTCATTTACGAACTCGACCACACTTTTTACGTCCAGAGCTCGATATAAAAATTAACTAATTGATATCTCTATTCGTTTTTGAATTATCGTGATGACAGACGACAGACAGACAGACAGACAACCGAAAATGGACTAATTAGGTGATTTTACGAACACCTATACCAAAATTTTGTTCAAAGCATCAAAATTTTTAAGCGTTACATACTTGGGACTAAACTTAGTATACCTACCTAAAATATTTTATATACCATGGTATAAAAACTGGCCAACACAACTATAATATAACCAAATGATAGCGGAAATATACCGCATTGCGTGAATGCCGAATATTAAAGTAAAAAAAACTGATTAAAATCCCCAAGTGTATGTTACTCGTTGCTAATTTGGTGGCGGACAGCACCACCAAATTAGCAGAAGTACAGCCCGCCACCAAATTAGCAACGAGTAATATACACAATAAGAGAGTAATTACGATTATCTAATTCATACTGATGATGACTACTTGGTAGTCGAAATACGTATTTATAAAATACAAAAAATTGATCTAGGAAATTGGAGATCGAAATTTATTTGTAAGAAAATGATTAACCCCCCCCGCAACTACACCCCCCCCCCGCCCAAACAGGTTAGACGCTCCCTTGAGAGGTCGAATTTTTTTTACGAAGTTTTTACAATCCTAATACACGACTGTGGAAAATTTCAAAGATGCATGAATTTTTTCCCGTGAGATATTTAGTTTCATTGTGCTAAAGATATTTTGACAAGAATAAAGAAAAAAAATTGCTTATAAAAAAATTATATTTCAAAAACAGTTTTACATATTTAAAGACTAAATTGAATTTTGCATGTCAAAAAAACATTAGCCAAAATTATAAATTAATTACAAAAAAATAAAGTCGAAAATTTGCTTTACACATTAATCCAATTGGCATAATAAGGCAACACTTCGCTTAACCCAATGTGTGGTTGGTTTTTTCGTTTCCAACAAAAATGGTAACACATAATTGGTAGAATGACCTGTCGTAGATAAAACACCTTTTCGTTCAGATGTCTTGTACAATGGCGCAACATATCTGCCCTTCTCATCATAATCTTTTAACATAATCGGAAACAGCCACACTGCTGGTAACGGCTCATATAAAACTTTTGGTTTTTGTTCATCCAAATAACGATTTGTATTCCATCGAGCACCTTCCAAAAATAATCCATAGCAATGAACACCATCATCTGGCGGTGGATTTCCACCAACATCCGAATCCAACACCTCAAAATCGTAAACTAATTGATCTATTGCAATCTTATACTTTCGTGCATAATTCTGTTTTGAGCTCGTTAAAAACGCTTGGGTAAAATAAAAACCAGATAACCAGAAACTATCTGGTTTACCATTATCAATCCATTTTTGTAAGAATTGTATACGTTCACAAAAATCCGTTACATAGCCGGATAATGATTTTAAACTTGGATACGATACTTTAGCCCATGCTGCTGGAATTTTTCCTAAAACTAGCGTATGCGCTAGTACTTCCAAATCAGGTGACATTACCATTAGACCTTGATTTGCCTTGTTTATATTGACCAAAGACTTGTGCATTACATTTAATAACTTGTTAAATCGCAACAGTTCCTGGCAAAGAACTGTGTTCATAGATTGCGTATAAAGTGTAGGATATTTCTGATAAGCTATTTCCATATCAAAAGGTTTTGGTATTTTATTTAAAATATCCAAGACGATCGTCCCTAATATATCAAATTCTCCACCCCCACCTTCAGATCCACCTTTTCCTTGGACCATAACTGCCGAATCAATTAACATCATTGAATCCTTATAATCACGTCGAATACCAGCATTCATGTGTAAACCTAACACTTCTGGAGGATGTACAGATGGAAGCTGTTCGATAAACTCAATGATCTTGGAATATTCTGTGTGTTTTGGGACACCATATGCCGGTCCAAAATCATTTACAAACATATATCGTGGATCATCAACAATCTTTGGATTTAGGAAATCAATTAATATTGTATTTAAACATCGTCGGTCCCAATCATCTGTGACTCGTCCACCATAATTACATTCCCCAACCAAATACGATATCGCCACATATGGCACTTCCGGGTACTCATTAATAAAAATCTGTAATTGTAAGACAGATATTTGGAAATCAGATTCATTAAATCCATAAGCAATATTCCATCCAATCGATCCATAAGTTCGTCTTTCTTGTACAATTGCGTGAAAAAATGCGAGACCATAAAGTAATTTATGAAAGGTTCTACTGTTTTCTGGACAACCATCATAAAATTCTTCCTCTTTTAACGGTTCCGTTGTAAACGATTTAAGAATATTTTGCGTTAAGCCTTGTGGTGGTTCATTTGTCATTTTCACTCCAGACTGTAAAACAGGAATCGGGAATTTATCCGATGGATAACTGGTTAACCATAACCGGAATCCTGCCCGTGTATTCAAATCATCGAAATTCTCAACGATTTTTTCTAACTTTGGCATCCATGACACTGCTAAATGACAATTTTGTAAACACACCCAATGTTCTTCACGTTGAGCCTCGGCAATCATTTGTGTAGCAATTGGTCCTTGTCCTTGTCCCAAGGATATTGATTTAAACTTGTTTTCAAAACCCATTTTTTCCGCGAAATTTTGTAACGAAGACATTGGATCAACTCCTGGAGATAAAATAAATATTAACGGGTATTGAGAACTTGAATCACCATACGATTTAGCGATATCGAACGGAGGTGGAGTAACAAATTTTTCTCCCATTTCCATTGCAACTAATTTCGATACACTGACCATTGTTTTATCCGGTCGAATAATACGAATTAATATTAATTTTTCAAATGAATTTAATTTTTCATTCCATGGTGCTGGGAATTTCACATCTTGCGGATTTGTTAGATCATAATAGTCATGCCATGCTGAAATATTTTGAAGAAATGATTCCCGTAATCCTGTAAAACTACTACTGAATTCATCTATTTGACATAATTGAGTCCACGACGTATCATTTAACCACTCGGATGCTGGATTCTCGTAATCAACCTTTAAACTCGAACCACCTGTAAGGAACCACATGTACAATCTTGCATCGATCTTATTTTTCGAGATCATAATTTTACTGTACAGAATAAATGAATATAATAATTTATCTTTCTCGAATAGCGATCGACAGACATTTTGGTAGAGATCATAGTTAAATGTATTTATCAAGAACTTTAATCTTTTATCTAGATCATTCGATCTGCTAGCATTCGCGATCGACATCATGTATAAATTAATGAACCAAGCCAAAGAATATTGGTACATGGGATCAACGTTTGGGAGTTCAGAGATTGTATAATACAAGACAGCTGAATGTTTCGCCATAGGTTTATAATTTGCTCGAGATAATTCGATTTTCTCTTCTGTATCTTTAGCGGATATTTGTTTTTTAATAATATCCTCAGATAATTTTTTCGATGAATCCAAGATATCAATCGCTGTTTGATCGTCTAGAATATTCCCTTCGGTTTCACTCATTGTACGTAAGATTTTTGTTTCAACCTCTTTTAATTTCGACTTATTTTCCGCACTCTCGATAATCAATTTTTCTCGTAATTCTTGTAAGTCAGGACGTTCTTTTGCAACAACAATACCTAACAATTGATCTTCAAGACCTTCAATTGTTAACGCAAAATTAATAATCGTTACCATGTTAAAAACTTCGGGTAAATAATGAGGATTACGTAATGTTGTTGTTAAATATAATTTAAACATTTTATGCACTTTTAAAACTTGTTCTCCCAATGCAATAAATTCGCTACCATGTTGAAAGTATGTTTTACGTTCTATAATCGGTTCAATTGGGGCGTCTAACGTCTCTAAAATATTTTCGATTAGAACCGGTAATCCAAATTCGATACAGTGCTCAATTATTTTCATATAATTACCATCGGTGAATTTAACACATAATAACCGATTTTTCTTCTCCATTGTACGGATCCAACGATTTGCTTGACGTTGTGGATCGATTAGTAAAGAACATCGTTTCGAGGAATCCATAATAATCGCGTTGTCTGTTGAGAAACTATCGTTTGGTAGTCCGTGTATATACCACGATTGGATTTTAATATCCGATCCTAAAGCTTCCCGTATACTAAATTTGTTAGAGCATGGTAGCTTGTATTGCTTAACGTAACCGAACCAAGTTTCGATTGCCTTTTGTCGAATATTGAGAGTGAATGGTGCAAGATATGCGATTATACCACATGATACCAAAATATCACCTGCCAATGAATTATAAGTTTGTAATAATTGTTCAGCTGCCTGTTCCCATCGTGTTTTTTCTCCACCTAATCCACCGATTAGTTTCTCAGCTCGAAATAATTTCTTTGTACAATGTTGAACTTCCTCAGTTAGCCGTTTCATTTCCGCTGTACCTTTTGTTAATTGATCATTTAAATCGGCTAATCTCTCCTCTAAATTCTTAAGCATTGTTTGTTTTTGGACTAAAATTTCCATTGTTGCGTTTAATTGTTCTTCGGCCTCTTGTAATTTCTCCTTTTTTGGAGCAACTATTTTTGCTACTATATCATATTGATTAATGGCAAGCATCCATTTAAATAGAGTGGCAGCAGCCAGTGAAGCTTTTTCCACATTTTTTTCGGTAAGCAGAGGATGCGTTAAGTATTCACTTCGAATTTTTTGCATAATTGCTGGAGGTATATTATCTTTATCGAATTCATATTTAATTGAATTTAAAAATCGAATATCACCGAGCATTCGTTTACTTGGACCCCAATAATCTAAGATTCTTCGTCCCGTTGATCGATCAGGAATTTTCTCTGGCGGAATACCTTTTAACACGCATATAGCAGCCATAACGACTTTTATTACTTCAGGTGGATTTTTCATAGATTTTAACATTGTTATGTCACTCGGATTCAACACATCCAAGGCTGCGGTAGCCTCCTGCATAATTGGCATAGCTGTATCTAAATCAGCTTGACATTCATTTTTTAGCTCTGTAGCTTCTGCCGCTTGAATATTTGCAATCGCTTCATCTTTTTTAACTAAAGCACCTGCTTGTTCAACCTGAGCTGTTTCAGTTTCAATTATTTTCATCATTTCGGTACAATTGGCAGCCATTTCTACTAATTTTGGCCTGAATTCCTCCAAATCTTTTTGCATGATTAATACCTATTAAATTATCAAAAATACTTTATGAGAACTCTAGACTCTAGTTATCTGAAATCAAATTTTAAAACCGTCCCAATGGCTAGATTAATTTTGGTATTAACAATAACTTCGTTGTTTAAATACCTTGCAAAAGCTATTCGATTTTCGTAAGGGGCTATATCCAGTTAGGATTTTCAAAGAATCAATTTTTGGAATGTACATAAATTTAAGTATATTCTCTGAAAATTTCAAGTTGATCCGATAAATATTAACGAAGAGAAACGCACGAAAATCAAAAATTAACTAAGTGTAAACGTCCTTTGGAACTTTAAACGCGTTTTTCTCGAAACAGCATTTTCAAAGTCGGTGAGAAAGATTTCTCTGAAACGGCTTGACTGATCGGTTTCGAATATTTTCACAATCTTCTCAGATATTTCCCCCAAGTATTAATCGAAGGAATAAGATTTCTAAAAATTATTTCGAAATTTTAAGCCACTTTGAAGTTGCGACAAAAGTGAGCCCTCTCAGATCAAAGTAAGACAAAATGTTTACAAAATATCAAAAATTCAAATTTTGTTATTTACTTGCCTGACAGTAATTGCAGAATTAACATTTGGGCATTTTTCAAAATTTGGGCATTTATAAAAAATGAATTATTAACTAAAAATGAAATTTCAATTAATTTTTGTAATTAATTTTTGAAAAATGTCCCAAATGTTAATTCTGCAATTACTGCCAGGCAAGATAATAAAAAATTTGATTTTTTGATATTTTATAGATATTTAGTCATACTTCGGCCTGAGGAGGTTCATTTTGGTCCCTAACTCCCTCAATTTTCAGCGGTGGTCCATCAATTTTCAAATTCGAAAAAAATATCATAAATAGTACCTACATGAAAGGTGTTACCTTCTCACACTATTATTATACATCCCCCCACCCCTGCCGTTTCCGAGAAAAAATCTTGTCAATTGCAAAAAATCGATTGCTTATGACTAGAGAACTGATAAAGATAATGGGTCGAGTCTTAGCTCAAAATACGTATCTTCAACTTTCCCATTTAATGTTATAAAAAAAAATCAATAGTTTTCCCAAAAAAACGTCTTTTTTCATAAAAACCCACCAAAAAAGATCGTTCCGGGGCAAATTTATGTGATCTAGACAATGGAGCAATTTTGAAATTTTATATAAATTGAAATATTATCCGTCCGCGGTATGCTTAGGGTAGCGGAATAGTTGTGATGGGCTGGTGTAGCGCATGGTAGATGCACGAAGGAGGTGCACTCAGCCTCTGAAGCTGATAAATGAAATTATCAGTGGAAACTTGGTAAAATACATATATGGTATCACAATGGGCTCTTTAGCCTAAGTTTGTCCTTCGTGTACAGCCAATATAACCTAACCTAATACGCGAAACTTTTACCTTCGACGAAAATGTTTGCTGGCTGTTTTGATTTGCGGTTTTTTTGCATTAGCTTCAGAAAATTATCCTAAAAAAGGTCTATTTGGTTTAAAGCGGAAGTTTTTAGTTTTAACCCCCGCGCCATTGGGGTGAAAGTGGTTTATATCGTAAAGTAAATCAGATAACTTTTAAAACCGTCGCACCCCCAATGGTGCAGCGATTAAATCTAAAAACTTCCACTTATGTTCCGCTTTCCGTTAGATTTTTTTTAGGATAGTTTTCTGAAGTCAATGCAAAAAATCAATACACCCAGCAAACAATATTTTCGTAAGAATCAACAAATTCTAGGTTCGTTTATTGTACTATAATTATTACCTGTTCAGCGGCAAACGCTAGTTGTTCTAAACCAATTATGTAACGATTTCGATTTGATAAAAGTTCCTCCTGTTTTAAATTACATAAAGTCGTAAATGATTTTATTAAATCCAAATACGATGCCGATGTTATATAAGTTTTACGTCCAAAATTCAAATAAAATTCATCCGAATAATCTCTAGCATCCACATGAAACATTTTGCATATAATAACGGCATTATGTTTAACATCGTCTGGTAAATTGACACCAGTCATATATCGTTCTGCAACCATTTCTAAGGCATCTTCTGGCCATCCTTCGAACCAATCAATTGTGCAACAATTCACCAAGGCTGGATACAACCGAAGACGCGTTCGTAACGCTGAACCAATTGGACTGAAGCATAATATGATATGTAATTTTTCTTTGCAACGGTTCGCAAAGAATGAGAAGACTTCTAGGGCACTAATATCTAAAGATCGGTTACCACCTTGAGCTGCAAGTCGTGTTAATTCTAATATTTCCTGTTTTTCATCGATGGCATATATATTGGGCACTTCACCAGAATTCAATAAGCCGTCAATATCTTGTAAGAAGGCTTCTTCCTTTATTTGGCCTTCATTGAACAAAAAGACTAAATCTTTACCCAAACCTAACAAAATAAATTTTTTAACAAAACATTTAACTAATATTTTGTGTTTTAATATAATTTTTGACCCAATAATCCTTACTAATATTATAAATGTGAAAATAACATTGTCTGTCTGTTACGGAATCACGCCTAAACTACTTAACCGATTTAAATGAAACTTGGTGCAGATATAGTCTAGAGTCTGAAGAAGGACGCTGGCCACTTTTAATACTAACAAAAACGGCTGTAAGGGGTTGAAAAAGGGAATGAAAGTAAGGATGTTTGTTAAATTTAATCTGGCATTTACTATTTTAAATTTTTACAGAAATCTTTAATTTATGGTTCAAAATGGTGATTATAGATGGAGCAGCTCTATGATCATAATTTTGAACCATAAATTAAAGATTTCTGTAAAAATTTAAAATAATAAATTTCAAACAATTCAGAGGCACCTTTTCTAATATACTCAATGAGTTATGACAACATATTTACAATTAAAAAAATTGAAAACTATGCATATATTTTAGCTGCCTAAAACAATCCCTTCAAGTATTATGGAAGGGGGATAACTGAGATCAAGAGATGTAGAGGCTATAAAGCGGTTTTTTTTAGCGGTATCAAACTAGTACAATATAATAATTATATTAATATATAGTAGTGGGTCGTTACTATGGAAACCCAAAGGCCGAAGGTCAGACAAAAGGCCGAAAGTCTAAGATCAGGCCAAAGGGCGAAGGCACGGCAGTGATCTTTTATCGGGGGTTTATCAAATTTTATAAAATATAAACCATATTGTACCTCATCGAAGCGTGGCAGAATACAGCTAGGGCTTTTGCCCCAAACTTAGGGTTCCGATTCAAAATAATAAAATGGACGAAATTGTGAACAAAAGGAGGATACGTTACGGCATATGAAGTGAACGTTATAACTCAATAATCTCTGATTTAAAATTAAAGTTACCCAGCGAAGTGGGTAGTTCACAGCTAGTTCGAATAAATAAGATCCATTTTAACGTACTATCTACATTACTATTCCAAGAGCTGGTGACATATTTAGAGCACGAATTTGATGCCACCTGTCGATGCTAGTGAGACTAATTATTTCACTATCATAGACGATACTTTTAAGCTTAATAACTAGATGGATCAAATCCATGCTCTAAATGTGTTACCAGCTCTTGGATTATATTATATCATCCGTTCCTTGGGTGAAAATCATTTTTTCGTTTTTAACCAAGTGTCCTCTATTTATGATTTAAACAAAATTCTAATAATTACCTCCACTTGTTTTTAAAATTCGTTTAATATCCTCACGCCATTCATTTAAGTTATAATTTTTTGTAATTTCTGGTTGGAATATACCAAAACCACAAATCGTCGCTGCCAAACGTGTAATTGATTGCCGACCAGAACCACCAACTCCAACAAGTAATCCGCTTCCAGATGGTAATGATAAAATTCGACATACTTTCGATAAATGTTCCAACACATATCGAAATATTACCACAATCATTTTCGTTTTATGCGAACTATTATAATCGTCTAAACAGTTTTCGGCAACGTTTAAGAATGTTTTAACATCTGGCATTTCCTCGTAACGCCGTTCTTCTGGCGGTGAATCCAAATCCAAGAATACACCTAATTCAGTAATTCTAGTTGTAATACGATGAAGTAAATTACAATTATTTGGAGCGAAAACATTTTTCGAGTACGTTTGGGTTCGTTTTATGGAAACATGTTTATACTTAATTTAATTGAGGAAATAAGACGCGCCCGGTCCCGTAAAAATATGAATTTTATTATTATGTTCCCATCCCAAATGCTTTATTTCCTCAACTAATAACCTAGGGCTCTATAGCCTAAGTGTGTCCTTCGTGGACAGCCAATATAACCTAACCTAACCTAACCTAATAACCTAAAAATGATTTCGCCCTAAATAAATGAAATTTTAAGGCCGAGCTCAGCAGATTGAGAGGCAGCTTGGTGAAGTGACGTAACGCAGTTTTACGTAGATGGCGGCCACTGTGTAATCCGAGTATATTAATGGTGCCTGTGTATATTTTTCTGTATAGTGATAGTAGGTCAATTAAATTAAACATTGAGCTTTGCATGAAATCAGGTATTTTTATCTTTTTAACATGTTGTTTGCAATGTAAAAGCAACGTTAAATCCAAATTTTCGACCTCGGCAAACGATCGGATCATGCCGAAAAATAAGAAAAGCTCCGAGGTTATTTCAGTTTTTTTCTCATAAATTGTGGAAATTTTTCAACAATTTGAGATAAATCCGGTTTTTATAGGACCAACCAATAGTTTCGGAGATACAGCTTTTCAAAGATTGTCTATTTTTTCATTTTACACGATTTTACGCCAAAGTTCATCTTGTAAACTATTAGAGATAGAACAAAAATTTAAATATAAAAAAAGTTCCTTATAAAAAAATAAACAACTTTTGTTTGAAACATTTTTTCGTTTACTCGTGAAGGCGCAAATTAGATAAAATTTTGCTGTCCATTTACTATAAAACTATAAAAGATAAGTGTTGAAAATTTGAAGGTAGCTTCAACTAGTGGTGCTGTGAAACATTCTGGAAAAACGAACAAAAATTCTAGAAAATTTTTGACGCCTTCGCTGGTAAACAGTGATGTTTACGAAAAAATCTTTCAAAAAAAAGTTGTTTATTTTTTTATAAGTAACATTTTTTATATTTAAACTTGTTTCACCTCTAACGGTTTACAAAATGAAATTTGCGAAAACTATTGGTTCTATAAAAACCGATTTTACTTCAAATTGTTGAAAATTTAATCTTCTTTATAAATCAATATTACATCGATCGAAATGAGGTCGAAAACTTGGATTTAACAATGCCTTTACATTGTAAACATATCAAAAAAACAAAAATACCTGATTTGATAAAGTGTGTACACCGTGGTCGTTACTGCATAAAAAGGCATGATGTACAAACTGCGTCATCTGCGTCACATAAACTTGCGTTACCTGCTGTTCGCCATCTACAAAAACTGCTACACGTCACGTCACTAAGCTATGTCTTAATTTGCACTCGACCAAAATCTCTGTTTACTCAACCTACCAAATATTAAATCTTTTAAGCTCTCCTCCGTAACTTGATTATCGAATTTCGGTACGTGTGCTTCAAAAATAGCATCGAAGCTTGCTTTAAAATTTTCCCGCACATTATACTTAATCCTCTCGAAAAACCATTTACGATCCTCTTCTTCCACCAAACAATCGTAGAACACCCGTAATACTTCATGGACCCATAATCGTACAAAGACTGATTTCTCATCACCAGCAGTTTCTTTACGCATCATTGCACAGCCTTGAATAACACGCGCAAAATCTCTTAAATTAAAAATATAATGCGATTTCGCTGGCGTAGGTCGAAGCGTTGCTATCGATTGTTTATAGATATCCACGGTAGAGTTAACGATATACATGACACTCATCATGACATCTGTTGCAAATCCGTTCTTTCGCAAACCTTGCATTAGTGTATTTGTAAATATTTTAAACAAACTCTCATCCGAGAACTCATTTATGGAATAAATATTAAAATGTCGTAAAAATCGATGGTAAATATCTTGTCGACTCCCCCCAACAGGACCCATTGCAGCCAAAAACAATAACTGGTGCAAAAATATTTTTGTTGTATCCTTTAAATCGTACCAGTGTTCGTGATCGAAGTATTGACGTAATAATTCGATAGGAGGTTGTGCCCCATAAATTTCCTTAATCGGCAAGTTGATATCATCCACAAAAATGACTGCTTCTTTCTCCTTATCCGGTCCATATATTCCTCGTTTCCACTTATTTAATTTGCTAATAACTAGTGCTTGAGCTTGATTCGCACTTATTTGTACGGTAAAAGTTATAAAGGAAGGTTCATATAAATCCATTTTGAGTTTTTTCATCATGAAATTTTGTACGTAGAATGTTTTCCCAGTACCAGTTGGACCGATTAATAACAGTCTCTTTTTCCATTTAACATGCAATTTCAATAAGAATAAATATCGAGCAACATCAAGGGTTGGAACTAAAGTTTGCTGTAAACTTTTGGATTCTTGGACTGGCATTGATTTAACTTCCTCTGGCCAATACTTCCAAGATCCTTTCATGCGATACACGTAAAAGTAATCTAAATAATACCCATCTCCAGGAAGTGAAATGCTTACATCAAGCGGTAATTTGAGTGTTTCATGTTGTCCCGTCCAAATACTTCGAAAAAATTCATCAAATTTAATTCGAGATTGTCCATCAAGTGTTCCAGCAATTCCCCATGAAATCGATGTAATTAAGCTCGCCTGAATCCAACCATTGAAATGCTTATTCCCCTCTGGAAATTGTTCAACTGCTGTATTCATCAACATTTCTATTAAATTCAACGTGGATCTTACTAAATTTATTTCACCAGCGAAAGATAACATTACACAATATTTCTGAACAAAGTAAAGCGTTGGTGGGATCCAAAATCTTAACCAGGTCATTATATATTCTTCACGACTTTTGATCCAAATTGGGTTGGTCGTTTCGGTCCATGATTGTGCGATAGCTTCCCAGCCAACGTTAACTGCTTCTGAATAAATCATTCCACAACGAGAAACAGTGGCCGGTGATGCTTGTGCTAAGTCCATAACTTCGAAAATCATTGACATAACATTTGTCATGGCAATTACTTCACCTGACATTAAACACAGTTTTTTATTATCATCCAAAACCGTATTCATATTTTCGATCCAAACAGCATCTACTGGGCCATCAAAAATTACCCATTTACGATTGGGACTTGGATCCATTGCAAAATTTCGATAACAAGTTGCAACAACGCCATCAGACCATTCATATGAGACCGCATCAAATTGTCCATACAATTGACCCATGGTTATTGATTTGGGGTTAATGATTTGGTACTCAACAATGCTTTCCCCCAAACCGGTTTCAAACATCCACGACAACGATTCCGCTAAAACTTGCAAACAGGTTGTTTTACCCCCGAATGGTTCCCCAACTAACATAAATCCGTGTCGAACAATCATCATTTCGTACGTTTGGATAATTTTTTCCAAAAATGCTGGTACAGGTTGAATATGTTTCTTTGCACAAATTTCTAGGAATGCAGTCATTAGTTTCGAGTAATCAGGTTTTGGTAGCACAATACCAGGGAACAAGTCAGAGATAATACCTTCGAATAACGGTACATCGAATGAGAGAAATTTTGGAAGGTTGACATCCGTAATTGATCGTAGTAAAATTATATCTTCATTTTCATCCGGAGAAGCTAATTTGTTATTACCAGCAGCTGATAAAACTGTCTTTACAGCTCGCATACCATAATCGTAATGATTTTGCGAGGATAACTGCTCTGAACATAATCGATAAGTTTGTACAATTTTTACAGATAATTTCCGAGCATCCACAAAACCATATGAATACAACGAGATTTCCCCAATTAACGCATAATCTGGTACCATCATAGCGACTGTTCGAAACAATACTTTCAAGTTATCTGGCAACTCAGATCTTCCAGCATAACCTGGGTTCATTGTAATGCATACGTAGCACGAGGGCACTAATTTTAGTACGGTACCTTCGAATAAAAATGTTTCCACATTTGCACGAACGGCTACAATAATACATAAAATCTGTTGAGCAACAACACTGAGTACTTCTAACTCAATTCGATTAAATTCATCAAAGCAGGCCCAAGCTCCACAGGATGCTAAACCTTTAAAGAATTTTCCCATAGCTTTATAATCTAAGCCATCGGAACAATTAAACACCACACATTGTACGGCTAGGGCTTTCGCTAAATCTTTTGTGGTTTCAGTTTTACCAGTTCCTGCAGGTCCTTCGGGTGCTCCATTTAAATGTAATTGATAAGCGCATACTAATGTTCGATAGCAACGATCTGTTAACGGAGTTATCACCAAACGGTCACTGTTACCTAGATATTCGTATGCGTATGGAACAGATGCGTTAACAACTTTCACGATAGCTTGATCATTCTCCCAGTAGTAACGCAACTGGGATAACCATTGGAAATCCATAATATTATCAATTTCCATTTGGACCATATTATAAATAACATCTTTCGCATGGACATCTATAACAATTAACGCTTTGACTGTGATTCGAGCTAAATTCGACATTTCTGGTGATCGAACCAAACGAACAATATCGTTCAAAGCTTTGACTAAATCCTCGTAATATTCTGCTAAATCGGAAACACTTTGTGCACGTAAATAATATTCAGTTTCTTTGGCCCAAAATATTTGTGATACACATAAAACAACTTGCCCTTCCCAACTAGTTACCCATTTTGGACGTGATTTTGTTTCGTAATCAACTTTGGATCGGTGGATTTCCTCTCGTATACTTCGTAACATTTGTGATTCAACTTGGATTAACCATTTTTCCACAGCCCCATTTGTGGCATCTGTATCGATTTGATCCAAAAGTTTAACATTTTCACCTTCTTGACTGAACATTGAATGGATGACACGATTTTCATCGAAAAATAATCGATAAATACCTTTAAAACACAAAATTGCTTTTACAAAATAAATAGAAATAAAAGTATGCGATCGAATCTAAATAGGCAAGAGTTCAAGTCAAGAGACCGGATAGGACCCCGCACGATTATAGAAGAAAATGGCTTTCTGTGAAACTTTTTAAAACCGCGCCTACAATGTTCTTCGGATCGTTCTGATCAAAAACTCTCTCGGCCACAAATTTTTTTAACGAGTAGTTTTCAAGCTACGGGCCATCAAAGTAACACATATACCTATTATAGTTATAGTATATGACTATCGTGTGTGGTATGTGTGTAGTCGTTTTATCACGAGAAATGAATTTATTTATATTTTTTTCTTAATTTTACAAACAATTACCATGTTGTTGGAAAGAAATTTTGAAAATTTGTCTAATTTTTCATGAAAAATACATTTTTCATGTTTTTTTTCTATAATGTCTGAGGCTACTTGAAAAAAATTATGAATAGCTCGAAATGATTGTGTATCGCTTTTTTCTCTATCAGCCAAAAAACGAGATTAGCTTTTTTGACGTAAACACTTTTCGACCATGGATAATGGATCCGTAATGTTATTAAAAACAAAAATCTAAAAAAGTTGCACAAAAGTTTATCCTGGAACGATTATTTTTGGCTGGTTTTTGGAAAATTAAAAAAAAAATCGGTTTTTGAAAATAATTAAAAAATACGTATTTTGAGCTAAGACTCGTCCCTGCATCTTTATCTGTAGGTATTTAGCCATACTTTGATCTAAGGTGGCTCATTTTGGTCGCCCTCAATTGTCAGCGGCGGTCCATCAATTTTAAAAAATAAACAGGTATAGACCCGTTTCTATAATTAAAACAAATTTGAGTAAATAAAATCATAAATAACACATAAAAAGTGATACCTTCTCATACTATTATTATCATCACCCCCCCCCCTTTCAAAACTTCAATTGCTTATAACTAGAGAACGGATAAAGATCCAGGGTCGAGTCTTAGCTCAAAATACGTATTTTTGAATTATCTTTAACTTTCTCATTTAATTAAAGTTGTCAGCGGAAATCAATAGTTTTTCCAAAAAACAGCCTTTATTCGAAATTTTTCAAAAAAGCCGCAAAAAAGATTGTTTTAGGGCAAACTTGTATGCAACTTTTTTAGATTTTTGTTTTAGATAACATTAATAACCCATCCCATGGTCGCCAAGTGTGTACCTCAAAAAAGTTGGACTCCAGAGAAGGATACTGGAATTCGTTAATGTTTAAAAACAAAATTATTTACCTTCAAAACATTTACGTAAATGTGGTTGAACACGCGTAGGATCTTTTGTTTCCGATAATATTTCCAACATTTCATCATTAGATAAAAAGAAAAATCGTGGAAAATATAATCGTTTCTTTTCCAAGTAAACAGTAACACCTTCATTAATTTTATCCAACATTTTTAGACATTCGGTAAATGCTTCTAATAATCCAGGACTACTTGCAATTTCCAAAACATGTGGATCTCGTTCAACCGCTTGCATGTATCGTTTATATGTTCTATCGACTTCCTTGAATAATGCACCTTCTTCAGGCATTTGGCTGACAATATCCTTGGACGAGAAAATTGGTAACAAATAACACCTAGTTGAAAGATTATTTATACATAAAAATGAAAAAAACTCGAAACCTGGCTATAGTAAATGAATTTGGATAAATTTTAATATTGTTGCCTTTCTAAAATCATATACAGGTCCAAGTATTGCACAACTCGATAATCCTAAAATTTTTAAAGGTTATTTTTCGTTTAAATGGAAAGATGAAAAAAAATTTTTTCACTTTCTATACAGGGTATTTCAACAATTAACTCAATCAATTGTTTTGAAATCTAGTTTCAATTAGATGCTTAATATGATCAAAAACATCTTAATCTGCCTTGGGTCAATTTTGAAAAAAACCTTTCGCCTTCTGCTACTTCAAAAGGAAACGACTGAACATAAGAACTTACTAATTTGAACATTAGGAAACGCAGACATTAAATTTAAGGCATTAAAATAAAGGCAAAGTTACCAAAGCAATATTGGTACCTATATTTTTCTGCACCCCCTCCCCCCGGTTCTTAACATATACCTACACGAGTGAGACAGCCCTATTTATATGATGTAAGAAACGAAACAAAAGATTTATCAAAATTCTTTTACCATAAAAAATATAGCTTAAAAATACTAACCATTGTATTTGAGTTTTACCCCAAACATCTAATGCCTTATTCGTACGATCGATTTTTGTATACCAATCTTTAACCTCTTGTTCAATTGGCTTAACAAATGCGGAACCACGCATTGATAACGTTTTTTGGATATGATCATCAAGAATTGCTTGTACATCGTCCAATTGTGTCAAAATTTTAACACCACTGTCTTTATAATAATTTGTCTTAAAACACACATCAACCCATTCAGCTTTCATTTTCGCCAATAGCCTAACCAAAGCTAATTCTTTTGTGGCTGCTATACTGATTATCTCAAAGTTTTCCATAAACTCATCAAGGTGCATATCCACAATTTTCCGTAGCGTGGTACCAGCGTTTGGTGTCATATCTTGTCCAGCCAATTCACTCATTTGGTCCCAATGACGTTGCAACAATGCTGGATTACGCATAATTGTTATAATATTTTGTATTGAGCGAAAATTCTTATATTCTTGCAGCATTGTTTGTGTTAATTTTAATGGGGCCGGTTGTTTATTAATATCTTTATCTTCCAAAGATCCTTTGAAACGTCGTGGATTCTTTTCAACAATTTGTTGGCGAATTTTCGTTCGAAATGTTTTTTGAAAATTTTGAAAACCTATAGAAATTTAAAAAATTCAAAATTCGTTTTTCTGGATGGCTCATTAGAAAATTTTACCCAACAGGGATGAATTTCGAACTATTTTTACAATTTTACGATGAATTTTCTCATAAATGCTTTTAAAAAAAATTTTTCAATTAAACTTCGCGCGCTTAGCTTGACAGTAGCTAACTTTTAATATTTTGAAAGTAGCGCGTTGCGACCGTTTTTAGTATTAAAAGATTACTCAGCACACACAAATTGGTTAAATGGTTAAAGATTTTTAACCATAATACTCTTAAATTCAAAGAAGAACAAAGTTACGTAACAAAACAGGGGGAGGGTGGTTCAATATTTTGTTACAATCTGTTGCCTAGGGGAGTAATTTAAGTACAGCCCCTTACCTGATATGTCTTCATACTTCTTCAATTTCCCTTATATTTCCAAAATAATTATTGATCGAGATATAATAATTCCAGGTTTTCCCGGTTTCCCAAGAGAGACTGTGACACGCTGTATGTGTACCAAACTTTACTTTTTTTTGTTCGTTCAATATATTCAGAGAAAATTAGCTATGACAAGCCTATAGACAGGACCAAGGAGTGTCCTATAAGAGTTTCGATTTTTATGAGATTTACAGAAGTCTAAAACTTGTATTTTACGACCTTAACTAACCATATCCTCAGGTGCGGATCTACTCAAGGGCTTCTTGGGCTGCAGCCCAGAGCCCTGTGAATACAAAAGGTCTGTAGCTTCCATTTAAAACAACAGACGATATTGTGAAAATAAATCTAAAATTTAAAAAAAACCTATCTTAATGTTAACAAATCTGAGATTTTCGGACTTCTGTTCTCGTCGTTTAACCCGCCAGCGCTCGCGCAACCGTTCCGTAAACTATAGTCACGAAATGAGAGATTTGCTCACGCGTTTTGCACATGCGTCAAATATTACGCGCGTTAAATATTTTTTAACTTTATAATCATACCCCCCCCCCATCCTATTTCAAAATTAATGACCTGAAAATCGAACAATTCTTTTCTCTGATTTTAATTATTTTTGGAGCTTACCTTTGTATGCATCCTCCACTTTCTCGTCAACATCCTCAATCACAAGATTATCCCATGGCCCGTCCAACCATACCGAAGTATTACGATACCATTTCGCAATCAAAAATACCAGATCATAAAATGGATAAATAATATTTTTAAATGCCTCCAAATCAGGGAAAGTAGATTGTGCCACGTTAAACAAATCCTCCTCCTGATTGATCCATTTCACCGTCCTCTCATAATCTTGTATTTTAACCGTTATCTGACGTAACGTATCACAATATTGTCGTGCACGTTTCCCATCCGACATATCATCAAGTAACTTCAAATATGGTGTCAATCCAAATAAATTTTTTTCTAATTGAGCGATTGTATCATGTAATATATCTTCTAGTTCAGCTTTTCGTTGTTCGAACATCGAATTGTGTGCCTCTAATATTGGTTTAATTTTTCGTATCCAAGTTAGCGTTTCGGAACACGATTCAATTTCATCCCGAGTGATTTCTGTGAGATCAGCTAACCTGATCATACGCTGTAGAGAGTCCTTGATCTGAGTTTGTAGCTCAGCTAAATAGACTTGTTTGACCCAGGTCATATATTTGCCAAGCTCAACTAATTCTGCGGTACTTTCCGGAACTTTTAACGCACGTTTGTTTATACTCTCATATTCATTATAAATTTGTCGATTCATTTCGGCGTTTTTCTCAATCAAAACTTTCACCAGGTTCTTTAAATAACCATCAACAGCTTTATGCAATGTTTGGATAGTACCATATTGATAGACAATTCCAAGATCGAAAAATACATTATAATCCATTTCATTAATTTTCGATTTATATTCTTGAAAAAATTCGATCTTCCCATTAATTTCCTCGAACGTATGATCTTCATTAAGAAATTCTTCCATTTCATTTGCCATTTCTTCATCGAATAATACTTTAAAGTTTGTTTCGATCTGTTGCATGTGTTGGACAACCGGCTCGAACATATTTCGAACATTCTGATCAACTTTTTCTTTTGCGGAATCAATCATAAATTGTGGTAAATTTAACTCAAATCTTGATGGTATCGTTTGTTTTGGTAATTTTTTCGAACTTGTTGAGAGATTTTCTGGTAGATATCTAATTGATATTGATTCTGTTGTTTTTAGAATTTTTCGAAAAAAATGTGTGACCTCTGAAAGACTTGGATTCAAATGTAATTTTCCATCATACTTCAAGGAAAAGCTAATATAGGGCATCAGATGTTTATTGCTTAAAACTGCAAGACAATTTTGGTTTGTACGTTCCAGTAATTCCATTGCACGTAACTCGATAAATTTTCGGGTAACGTGAATATAGCGGATATATTCGGCAGTGATTGGTTTAAATTCTTTGTAAATTGTTCGTAAGATATCTTTTTTTACCTCCATTAAATAAGGTCTCATTACACGGTTTTTTTCTATCCATAATGTGGTTGCAATTCTTAATGATAAATCCTCTAAGGTAAATCTTGTATTCGTTTTAAATTCGGAGAAATCAACCAGCGATTCTGGTACATTTTCGGACATCATTTTAAATACTTTACGAAATAATGGACGTAAAATAACCAATTCTCTTTCGATATAGGCACGTATTTTTACAAATTCAGGATATTTCTCCGTACGTCCTTCAAACCTATAATCTTTTGTCTTTTTCGCAACAACTTCACCCGGTAATGCCAGAGTTTTATGGTCAATTGCAATTTGGGCATTTGCTTGCCAATATTGTTTATCAATTTCCATATAGAGAAGATATGCGGTTTGTGGATAAGCTTGTGTTAAGGATTGTGGTAGAAGTCGGGTCATTGTTTTACGCCATTCTCGTGGCAAACGGCTGATCGGTGCTTTGCGAGAAAAGCTACGTATATCTCTATGTGATGTATTCATATGGGGTACAACGTCACGCTCTTTTTCTGGAGGTAATTTATCTATACGTGCTTTATTTTTCTTAGCTAATTCTACCAAATACGAAGTTGGGGGTGGAGGTTTAATTACCACAAATTTATAAGGATGTGTTCGATCATATTCAGCGACAACTTCATGTAAATCAGTAATTTGTCCTTGAAAACTTGGACATTCGTCTAAAATTTTGGAACTATTTTCACTTGGATGATATTCAAATTCTTCAGTCTCTGGTCTTTGTTCTTCTTCTTCAAGAAAATATTCGCCAAAACTTTCGGAACTTTGTTCTTCAAAAAATTCACTTTCGCTTTCTTCTTCAAAATATTCATCAAGACTTGAAGAAGGTTCTCCGCTTCCTGAACGGCTGAGTTTATTCGTTGTATAAGATCCGTCCATGTTTGAAAGGAGTCATTCAAATTCAAATTCGCATTGCTTAAATAAAATCAATGATTTTGAAATAGTAATAAAATATATAAGAACATCAGAAGATGAAGGAGAAATAAATGCTAATGGTCTGGATTTCGATTATGCCTAAGTGTGTATACAGGGTGCACTAAAAGGTCTTTACAACGCTTTACCACACACAGCTTAACTCAAAATAAGTCGATATAGCTAAACGTAGTAAGTTACTACATTTTGGCGCTATACGCTCTTGAAGTTGGATCAATTTTGATAAAATTTGGTGTGTTGACACTGTTTTTCATACAAAACAGCTTACATCAACCTTATAAGTACTATCAATTCATAGGCGTAAAATGTGTGGTTTTCCGTACTTAAAATCCTTTATCTCCATGGGGGTACAAATTTGAGAGGTTTTAGGTACCAAAAACCCCACATTTTACGCCTGTGAATTGATATTACTTAAGTTGTTTTGTATGAAAAACAGTGTCAACACTCCAAATTTTTTCAAAATTGCGTTATCCGTTCTATAGTTATGGAAGAAATACGATTTCAAAGTTCCAACTTCAAGAGCGTATAGCGCCAAAACGGGGCAACTTTTACTAGGGGGCCGTTCATAAAATACGTCACACTTTCTGTGACCCTCCTATAAATATTACGTCACAAAAACTAAGTACCCCCCTCCCCCTAAAAATAGCAAATTTTGAATAATAGTACACAAATTTTTATATTAAAAAAAATTTTTTTTTTCAAATAAAATTTAAATAAATTAACAAAACTCTTTTATAATAAAAATAAATAGTGTTTTCTATTTATCAGAAGTCCAATGATTCTGTAAATATTCCGATATGTCTATTATTGGTATTGTAACATCTTCTTCTATATCTTCGAAGCTACCATCCACTTCATCGTCAAACTCAAATGGCGAGTTCGAAAAATGTGTATAGAACTGGGATTCTATTTATGTATCTGTATTCTTTGGCAACGCCATTAAAAACAAGTCAAAACGATACAGTATAATAGAGTCGCACTGCAAAGCTAGCGCTTATAATGGAAAATAAACATAAGTAAATTACTTATTCGAAATGAATGCTTTTTATCATGACAAAAAATGAGAAAAAAAAATAGCTGAAAGAAATTCTCCAATAAAATTTTTTTATAAGCCGCGAACGTCACATTGTCTTAGACCTCCTGCCCCCCCCCCCCTTGTGCGAACGTATTTTATGAACGGCCCCTAGGGCATATTTGACAACTATTTGAATTTTTTTTAAATTTGCTGCGTAGTTTTTTTGTAATTTGTAAAAACCTGTTTTTTTAACCCCCCAAAAAGAAAGTTTAAGCCACCCACCCCCCTCTATGAGTAGTTGATTTTTCAGCACGAAGTTGTTACAACAAAAAAAAAAACAACTGTACCAAATTTCAAAGATGCAACACTTTTTTCCATATTACCATGATTTTTGAAATAATTTTATTGTACATATCATTAAAAATATAAATAAATATTCGTCAAATAATTAAAAATAAAGAACTATTCAATTTACTTGAATATGAAATAAATAATCCAAAAAAAATCTTTGGAGGATTTATGTTGATATCAAATTTTGGTAATCCACCTCTCCAGGTCAAATCTGGAGAGGTGGCAACTTTAATTGTAGATTTGTCATTTTTGTTACTAATAAAACTTAATTATTAGGAAAATGTTCGATTAATAATTACGAAATTTGCTGTTTTAGAGCTTTTTGTTCGAGGTTTAATAATTTCTCCGACAACATCCCTAACTGTATATGAATTTATGAAAAAAAAATAAATTAATTACCTTTTCTATAATATTCTTGGAAAAATGTATAAAACAATTAAAAAAAATAAATGTATATTTTAAAATGTATATAATTCAGTATTTTTTAATGTAAAAATCTACTAAACGTTTATCACTGTTAGGAAATAAATAGTTATCATTTTTCATTTGTTTTTAATTTTCTAGAATTTAAACACCTACTTCGATTCAATATTAAAATTATTTTTTCGGCGCAATTTTTCAAAAATAGAAATTTTTATGTTTTAATTTTTAAAGTAAGCAATTTTCATAAAAATATTGTCAAATAATTGAGTATATCCTAGATGGGTAATTAATTAAATTAGAATTGGTGTCCAGGTGAAAATTTATATGAAAAATTCGACTGATTTTTTTAAAAGTTGATAACCCTTGAACTCTTTAATTTTTTCATTAATGCATAATTGTAATAACGTCTATTTTACCCTGGATAAGCCGTGTTATTGATGGCTGTTATATTTTTTTGAAATTATAGGTACTCCTTTTAGAGCGTTATAAAAAAATGATGAGAATTAATTTTTGTGATGCTCGCACACAGGGTGACGTGCAAACTATATGTTGAAGTTAGTTTCAATTTTTTAACACCATGAAGTTAGTCGATCAACGTAATATCATTCACAAACGGACAAGGATAGTAGATAACCGATTAGGTTTTATCTATGAGCACAATAGTTAAGCTTATATAATCGAAATTACAGTTTCCTACAGTTATTTGTTTAGATTATTTAGAAATTATTATATTTGTTATTACCGAAGAAATATAACTTCTAACGCATGTACATAACAACTTCTCTTCCATTTCGGGCGGATTTACCATGAATATATGAAATATATTAAGATATACTAAGTTTAGTCCCAAGTTTATAATGCTTAAAAATATTGATGCTAAGAACAAAATTTTGGTATAGGTGTTCATAAAATCATCTAAAGATTCCATTTCCGGTTGTCTGTCTGTCTGTCGCCACGATAACTCAAAAACGTAAAAAGATGTCATACTGAAATTTTTATAGCGTGCTCAAGACGTAAAAAGTTCGGTCCGAGTTCGTAAATGAGCAACATAGGTCTTCTTGTAAACCGTTAGAAATAGAACAAAATTTTTTATTTAAAAAAGAGATGTTGTGCCTTTTATTGTTCAAGCGTTATTGTTAGTATTTTGACACGTTGACTCCGAATTTGAATGCCACACTTTCAAAAGTCGTAGCATCAATTTTTTTTAAACAATTTTTTGTTATCATAATTTTAGAGGTTCAAAAAAAAATATGGATAGATACATTAATTACGAACCAAACGTATTTTGAATTTTCCAAAAATCTCTATTAAATTCAAAGTTATTGCAAAACGAAACTTTTGATATCCTATATTATTTTTCTAGCCTGTTGTTTCTTGTCCTCGCGAAATCTTCCTTATTCCTTTATCAAATTCAATGATTTACCCCTCATATTAAACCTTATCGTGCTGGCTAATGTCGAAAAAATAACTCACGGTTTAAAAATGTACCGCCTAAGAAAAAACAGGGTAGATATAAATAAAAAGAATCACTTATGTATTATTTCTATACCTTGATTTTAGCCACGAGTACCGCACTACGGAATTTCTCTCGAGTCGAGCTAGTTATCCTTATTTGGAAAATTTTTAACATGCGTAGATAGAATTTGTAATAAGGAGCACCAAGCTTTTCGCAATTTCTTGATTTGTATAAAATAACGTATGTTACAGCCATTTTAGTGTGTCAGTGTTTGTCTAACATTGAATAATGAATACGGCATGAACCGCTGTTTCGGTCGCTGTACTATACGAAATCGCACTGCATATCTTTTTCATGCCTGAAAATTAATCAATTCAAATACAAAATTTGATATTTTAAAAAAAGTTTTGTATTTATTTTTAACAATATATTAAATAAATGATGAAAATTTGAAAATTACAATTGATTTATAAAAAAAAATTTATCTTGAATTTGAAACGAATAGAAAACAGGAATATGAAAATATTTTGTTTTAAAAAATCACGTAATAATTTATAGAGTGATTCTCATCTAATACATACAATTTCACGGAAAATTTACAATTTTAAGAAAAACTAAAACACACAAAGTATGTATAATTTATATAAATATTATTTGCCACTAAATCCACTTAATAAATTTCCTAAACCACCCGTACTGCCAGCTTGTAATTGTCGCATCATATTTTGTAATCCAGACATACCGCCCATCTGTTGTAATACACGTGGGTCCATCATTTTAGCCATTTGTTGATTTAATTTTGCCATTTGTGTAGAGTTTACGTTCTTTGTCATATCGCCACCTTTGAATAAACCTACAAACAATGATAATAAAAATTAAGAACAGTTTGAAGAAAATCATTAGAATAAATAATTTGAAGGAAATCATTATAAACCCAATAAAAATCTTTTGATAATTACATAACAAACGGTCAAAATAATAACTTTTCAACTTTGTTTGTAACTTATTTTCAACTTTGATGTTGAATTTTGTTATAACGTATGTAGACGAAAAATAAGAATAAAATTTTTCGATATCTGCCTTTTCGAAATGTCGCAAGCTAAATAATTAAACAAAATTTTCAATTTTCGATATTTTGAAATTACTCCAAATATCGAGAAGTTTTATTCTTACTTTTCATCTTATGTTGTCAAGTTATAACATAATTCACCATCAAAATTGAAATATATTTTTTTTAAATTTGTGTACCCACTGCCGTGCTCATACACCCTTACTTAGTCGGGCACAACGGGATTTTTATTATTTTCAATAATTTATTAAGGTTTTAACTTTAATTTAAATAGTTTTTTTTTAAACTTCCGCCGACTAGTTTTGAAGAAATCTATGAAAACATATCATCCATCTACCGTTGTCGCATAAGACCAATGTTAAATATGCTTACTTTTGAAGTCATTTACTAATAATAATTTAACCTCCGTTTCTCAGACCACGACTAGCTACTAGCCGGAAGTAATTTTTTCATTTAATTAATTGGGCAACCCCTTCTCAAATTTACAGAATGGATTTAGACTAAATCCAACTTCATATAAAAAAAAAATCAAGGACATCAAAGTTGTGATCTAATTTGCGCCCTCACGGCTAAACAGTGATGTTTACAAAAAAATATTTCAAACAAAATTTGTTTATTTAAGAAACATTTTTCATATTTAAACTTTTGTTCAATCTCTAACGGTTTACGGACCCAAGACCCAATTGACCTATGTTGATCATTTACGAACTCGACCTCACTTTTTTGATGCTGAGTACGCAATAAAAATTTCAGCTTGATATCTCTTTTCATTTTTGAGTTATCGTGTTGGCAGACAGACGGGCAGACAACCGGAAATGGAATAATTAGGTGATTTTATACACACCTATACCAAAAATTTGTTTTTAGCACCAATGTTTTTAACCGTTATAAACTATTGGGTCTAAACTTAGTATACCTTGATATATATTTTACATACCTAGTGTCCAATTTACATCTAGGCATAGGCCTACCACGAGTATGACAGAAAACATACGTTAAGCAATGCATCTAAGAAAGAGGTGTTATAGACATGTGTTGAAGCTTCAATAAGCGTTAAGTTAGTTGTAAGACGCTTGGAGTTGTACTTTGCAATTTCATATAACGTCTATAATACCTCTTACTTAGATGCATTGCTTAACGTACGTACTCTGTCATACTCGTGATAGACGCCTATGCCTAGATGTAAACTGAACGATTTGTACACAAGATTGTACTGCGTATTTTACAGTGCGATTGTACCAGTTTTATCTATTGTAAGTGCTCCAAAAGCTCTGCAATTTTCATAAACTTTAGGGTATTTCAAAGCTTCATTTATTTTACTTGGGTGGAGTGATCCCAATCAGTCCATCCCAAGTGATGATGTCGTTTTACATAGAGGCTTTCACATTCACACAGAATGTATATTCCTGTGAGTTTGGTTTTGTACATATGCTTATTGAGTTTACAATGCCCAATAAGCATCCTCAATCATTCTTCCCCAGTTGTAAATGCTCAAAAACCATTTTCCATGATAAACCTTTTGTTTTTCCATGATCTTGGCTATGTTGGCCCAAGAGAAGTTGGAGCGGTATAACCCATTCCTTTATTTTACTTTTTATTATGTTTTTCGGTGCTCCACGACATTTTTTAGATCGTTTAACGGAGTCCATGCACTCATTTTGGATAATTTGTTAGGTTCTACGATCTCATTAAGTTTTGAGTGTCCGGACACTCAACTAATAATGATTTTGTTATGTTTACTCAGATTTTTTAGTGATCCAATACACTCCAAAACAGTTTTGTAGTTTATATCAGCTGAAAAGCGCTTATAAACAGGGTACTGTTAACTTATTCAACGCTTAAAATCATGGTTTCGATATGGTTCCCGCTTACACATGCCAGACAAGTAGTATGTAATTTGAAGTATTATTTACCTTTAATTCCACCCATTTTCTTGACAACTGCAGCAAACTTAGTATACTGTGTAACTAGATCTTTGACTTCTTTTTCAGATACACCAGCACCTTGAGCTACTCGTGTCACACGTCCTGGTTGTTTACCAAATAATTTCGCTCCGTCTCTATTATTCAATTCACCTTCATTCATACTATCCATAATTGTCATTAATTTCTTTAAACCAGCCATGGAAGCTTGTTCACTTCCTTTTGTCATAAAATCTTGACTAAAACCAGGAATCATACCCTAAAAAATATTAATATTATAATATAGCATATAATACATTTTCTTCAGGTTGGCCACGGAAAAATAACTTTATAATTCACTGATAATTTCAAATATTTTAGAAAATTCATTGATCACAAAATTCACTATGAAGAATTATATAACGAACGAACGCGAGTGATCTTACGAACGTGCGCTCGTTTGTTATTGTAGTTACATCGTGGACCATAATTGCTAATGATGCATAGTTTATCACATTTTCAGGGAGATTTTCTCAGTTCAAAGAATTATCGGGAATAGTCAAGTTTATTATGTACCCCGATGTGATTCTATTTGATAAAATGAACTTGTACTAATTCGACGGGTTGAAAATTGAAGAATTTGAAATGGAACTGATTGATTTCCGATCTAGTTCAATATGGATTCAAATATTTATTGAAACAAACAGAAAGATTGACAAGCAATATAAGTAAAATTAACCTGCAAATTCCGCACTTGAGCCTTAATGATCTTCAATTTTAGTTTTGCTTTGCTATCATAAGGATGGTTATTTGAAAAATACCGAAACGGAGGCTCAAATTGTTATCAAGTTGTAAGTTAATATCGCTTATGAAAGTGGGAAGACACGTGATGAAGTCTGTGTCGAATTTAATGAGCCAAAATCTACGCTTTGTAGAATAATTCAGAACAAAGATAAAATTCAATCACAATGTTTTGATGGACAAGGAAAACTAAAACGTGTACATTTATCAAAATATCCTGAACTTGAACAATGTTTGCTAACATGGGTTTTGCAACTTCGTAACAAAAACGTTAGGGTAAATGGACCGATGATTAATGAAAAGGCATAAAATTTCACCCGACGGCTCGGTATTCATAATTTTTATACAGCAATGATATTGATAATACGTTATTTTATTTAATAATCGCACCTCTATAACTAAAATAACCTGTATTCTGACTTCTATTAATGGAAGGTATCCTCTGTAAATGAGACAGATATTTATTTATACCTGGATATCTGAAACACTGTAAGTGAAATATCTCTACAAGTGAGGCAAAGCAGGTCCCTTGATGTCTGACTTAACCAGGTTACACTATACATCAATAAATATTGCATAAGAAATATAGGGAAATATGACCTAATTAATGGAGCTATATTGCTCAAAAGTGTATTTTTATTGACAAAATAGAATGTATACTAACCATAATTTGTGAGAAAGGTCCCATTTTCATAATATTCTGAAATTGTTCGTACATATCACCTAATGTAAATTGTCCATGTTTTATTTTCTCTAATAATTCCTCGTTATCATCTAAATTTAATTCATTTACTTTGTCAATTAAACCTTCAATATCACCCATACCTAACAATTTACTAACGAACGGTTTTGTTTTGAATGGTTCTAAATCGTCAATGTGTTCACCGGTACCGATAAAGATGATTGGACTTTGTGTCGCTGCCACACTGAAAACAAAAGTAAACTTATTTTAAAACAGAGTTCTCAATGTTTTATACAGAACGTCTTTATACGACTTTAATGCAAAGAAAGACTCTATCTAGTGATAGAAAAAAGTACTATAGGTGTTAGATCGCATAGATAAATAATATTCAACGGAAATGTTGTATATTGCATACCATACATTGACAAAGAAATTTGAAAAAATTCTCTGATTTCGTCTTGAAAACAACAGTTCTCGCATAAGAAAGCAAGGAAAATATTTGTAGTAATTTTTTTTTAGATATAAGCTATCTTTTTCCCCCTATAAAATACGAACCGCCTGCAAAAAATATAGGATTCCATTTGAAAAAATAAAGTTGAGCACTATTTAAGGCAAATCATTTCAACTCTAAATCTAAAATTGCCTTGCTGCTCGTACTACCTTAACCTAGAACCTATTCACCTAAAAATAAAAATAGCTTAACAAGGTGGGCTTGTCACAAGTGGTCTTGCTGTAATAATGACATTCTCAGCTGAGAAAATTGTTTGAAACGACTCTTTCCGTACAAGCGCGTCAATTTTCTCGTCCCTTTTTACGCTAGAGCAACTCAGTACCCAAATCAACCTGAATATCATATACAGTACCAGACTGTTCATTCCTTAAAGCATTCTTAGACATATATTTTTAAATTATTCCAGTACCTGAATCAAGTAAAGCCTGTATTTTTTTGTTTCCCCTCTAATTTTGTTGGTAAAGCGAGAATGACGGGAAATGCGAGTATGTATATCTTTACAAATGTATTTTTCCGAGCATTCAAATTGCAAACTGTTGGCGAAAAACATTTAAAAGTATACTTACGCACTGAGAGCACCACCACCTTTTGCATGTCCATCCAATTTTGTGATAATTACAGAACCAATATCTACTTTATCTTTAAAAGCTAAGGCTTGCGCTTCACAAGCTTGACCAATCGTTGCGTCCATTACGAAAATAATATTATCAGGTTTCTAAACAAATAAAACAAAATCAATATTAGTTTCATATAAGTATGAATTTTTGTTGATTTTGAGTAGAGACATAGTTATTGAAATAAATACCACGATACTCGTTTTTACTTCGAGTATCGTGATATTTATTTCAATAACAATATTAGTTTCAATTAATATTAGTATCAATATTTTTAAGCGTTACAAACTTGGGACTAAATTTATTATACCTTGATATATTTAATATATACATGGTATAAAAATTAATATGTTGAGAAACTGATCGTTTCAGAATTTAAGTAAATGCCTTTTTGCTTGGAGTACAGATCGATCACCTTTCTGCAACGTCAAAAAGTGTATAAAATTTCTGATTTTTTTCTATGATTGATACATAAATCCTGGAAGAAATCCCGGTCAAGAAGCTGTGGGCTTTTTCGTAGGGTCTGGCTTCGCTACAATTCTATAGGGTGAAAGGTTGTTCTGAAGGCGGGCACAGAGGACTCCTTGGTCTAGGTGCTAGAGACTCATTTGCGGTATCCATCTTATGTATTATTATTATTATTTCCCAAGTGGCTCGTCAATTTCACTGAATTTTTCTGCGAGCAGTTTTAACTTCCTCATCACTCCTTGACTTTTTATAAAGTGAACACTGACAGTATTATAACAGTATGGATACTTACAATTGCATTAGAAACTGCCAACATCTCCTCGAATAAAGATTCCTCTTGTTTGTGACGACCACTTGTATCAACAATAATAAATTCAAAGCCCTCTTTTTTAAACATATCAACACCATCTTGAGCGATAACAACTGGATCTACTTCCGTGTAACTACCATAAAATGGTATACGTGCTTTTGTACAATTCTGTTTGACTTGATCGTAAGCGCCAGCACGAAATGTATCAGCACAAACTAAACATGCTTTCCAATTTTTCTTTTGATAATAATATGCTAATTTTGTACAGGTTGTTGTTTTTCCTGAACCTTGTAGACCAACAAACATGATTACGTTTGGTCGACCTTTTACTGGTTGATATGGTTTCACACCTGGATCAACTAACTAAAATAGAAAACAAAATTGAAAAAGTTGTAGATCATATTTCGGTAAAGTATCTTAAAAAATTAGTGGCCTAAAGTATCTTAAAAAATGTGACCTTTCATCCTGTATGAGTGTGCAGAATTTCAAATCAATATTTCTATAATTAACGAAAATATGAAGATGTCTTCATCTTAAATGCGACACACTGTATACTGTACTGTATACTACATTCCAATATATCGATGAAGAATTAGCTCTACGGAATTTAATTCTAGAGACTCAGTATTTTTTATGATTTTCCCTGACCTATGCCCAATCCCTTGAATTTTTCAGAATTTAAAATTCCCTGACATTTCCAGGTCGATTGTCACCCTAAGTTCTGTTACAGAACACTAAGTATGATTTAATTTTAAAATAATTTGCCATGCATACTTTAATGAGTTCCTTGAACACAGCACTTTGGATCATTCGCCGTTTATTGAGTCCACCAGCCATATCCTCGAAATCAATAACAGATCGAACATTTTCTCGTAATTTTTTCACAAGACGTATATTTACATCAGCCTCCAATAAAGCGGAACATATCTCTTTTAGCATTCCATTTAGAACCTAGAAAATCGTTACAATTAGAAGAAAAAAATTTTTATTAGAAAAACAAAATTGTAGCAAATTTGCCACATTACAATTTTCTGAAGCTCTTTTGATGAGTTCTTTTAGATTAATAATATGTAAATAAATTATATGTAAAGAATGAAATTTTTCGAAATATAAAAATTTGATATATGTTTAGAAATACATTTAAAACCGGCTAAAATGACATTGAAGGGACTAGTAAATATGGTCGTTATAAGCGATATTCAAATTTATACAGTGGAACCTCGATAACTCGCAAAAGAAATGCAAAAAATTTCGTGTTAATGAATTTTCGACTTAAAAAGAAATTCGATATATATATCTGATCAATTATAATTAATGGATCGGTAAATTGACCACACTCTCGTCGCTTGGATAAGATCCAAGTAACCAACTCCCCTCATATCATAAAAATTTAATTGTATGTTTTCGGATGTAGTTTAAATAAATAAAGATTAAAAATAATGATTTGGATGGCCTCTATTATAGATGTATGTCTCAGGAACGGAGGTTTATCCCCATTATTATTATTATTATTATAGTAAATCGGGTAAGACTGTTACATTTCGTCGTTAAACCGATTTCGACTTTAGATACATTATTTGAATGACACAAATCACAATCATTTCGTCGAAACCCTTAAAAAATCGCCATTGTCAATAATTTTAATAAAAAAATACTTTTATTAAAACTTTTATGGCGAATAGGAACTAACTTAACGCAAAGAAAACCCAATCGACATACATGTCAATAATTTCCTAAATATTTATGATAAAAATTTCAAATTTTACTAAAATTAACAGAGTAATTTAAAATTTTGTGTTTTGAAGCCAAACTGTATCTCAAATTGAGGTAATTGGATCGAATTAATAAATGTTTTTTTACCATATATGTGAATTTTTACTAAAGATCGGCTTATACGAATGTAAATATCATCATCCTAAATACTTCCATTTTATTTTTATTAACATTTCCAAACATCTACCAAAATTTCACCTGGTATCTATTTATTTTCCTCTTTTCCGAGAGTCTAAGAGCTCATTATCATTGAGATTTCGCAGTTTGATACAAAAACGTCCAGGAAGAATTTATTGACAGATTATTAAAATTAAAACAATAGATTTCATTAGTCAATTACAGCTTTTGTAATAATTTATTAAGAAATTCAAAGACGAAAATAAATTTTAAGTACACAAATTATTAGTTACCTCTTCATTAATAACCGTTGCTTTGCTCAAAGACTGCAAAGCAGTGGTTATTTTTCTGCCCAAATCGGCTAAAACCATCTTGTCACACCTTTTTCACACTTAAATGTTCAAAAACTAAAAAACAAACGAAATTTATTGAACAATCTGTTAAGGCCACATCATTAACCAAAATTTATTTTTTTTGTTTACTTTCTTTAAATAAAATAATTATTAAATTATAAATGATTTTAAATAAGTAAATTAATTAACTGTTTATTAATTTTTTAATTAAATGGAAGTATTATTAATATTTAATTGAAAATATTTTGTAAATCACCTGTACAAAATTGACATATCTTGGTTACATGAAAAAATACAACTCAATTAGAATTACAACTCGTGGAATAATAATAACATCGTAGAGTACGGACATCTAGCATGTTTTTTTAATATTAAAAATAAATAAAATATCATTGACCATAAACATATAGATTGGGACTCCTTGCTACCTCACTTCATTCAAAGAAGCAGTTAGCAGCTGCCTATTTTTTTTATTTTCAATCAATGAGCGCCTAATTCAAATGTGATCTTTAATAGTGTTAAGAAATTAATTTTAACAATTTTTTTAAATATTATATTTGATATTTTTGTTGTAGATCGCTCGATGAAGTGCTAATATAGCACGAAATGTAGAGTGAAATAAAAATTTTCTTATCAACGAAATCATCATGGACACAACACAAGGACTTTTAAACGAGAGAATTGACAAAATTTGTCAAGGAAATGGCAGAAATTGTAGCGTCGCTGGTGTTTCTTTTTCACCGAAGTGAACGTATATAGTCTAATAAATAGGAGTAAAAGGAGCTATAAATAAAAAAATTAATTTAATTACTGATTCAATAATCTTCAAAATTGATTTGAATCTCTATCACGGTGCAAAAGAAACACTACTGACTGCAATTTTTTTTTTGCAGATATCTGGTTACATGAGTATGGTTGGGTAGTGTCCATACAAATAATTTTTATTTGATTCTCAATCATCCTACATTCATTCCAATACAATCACTAAGGATCTTAACCTTATTTCATTATTCCTTGATACGTTTCATATATATAGGGACAAAATTAGGCCTTCTACTGGACTCAAGGGTGGGCGTGGGGGACCATGACGTATGATCCACCTTCCACGGTAGCTGAAGGACTGACTGTTTCAATTATAATTAAATAAAGTAATGTTATAAATTCGTTACCATTAAATTATTGTATTTTATTTATTATACTGATTAGTGTTAGTGATTACTTATTTATATTTAATTATACTTTATACAAGGTGTATCAGATTAAATGGTCCATCATTTAAGGATTGATAAGGTACACCAAAACCAGAAAAAAAAAAGAAAGTAAAAAAAGAAAAGAGTGTTTCAAAAATCAAAAGAATAATGTACATTTTTTGTGTTTTTGCATGACATTATCAGTGGATGCCATCACAGAGTGAACGCAAGGGCCAAAAAACGCTGAAACTCTTTCTAACTACTCGACCCCATTAAAGACTTGACCAAGCCGTGAATAACAGAGTAGACTCCATCACAGGACAAACGCAAAAGACAAAAGTCCCGCAGACTAATTCGACCACATTAAAAGCACTTCCAACGTCGGATCACAGGGTGGACACAATAACAGGGTGAACTAGCTTATTAACTCCTGGCAAACCTTTTTTTTTTAAATCGTTTGTGCACCTAATTTATTGTTTACGCACCTAAAAAGCTTCTAATTTTCACCAAATTCAAGTTGGGCTAGCCATGTTATGGATTTGAAAAATTTTTTTTTATATAAAATTTTGCTCTATCTTGTGAGATACCGCAAAATTTTTTACGAAAATATCTTCAAAGACGAATATTGCCGAACCTATGTTCTTTATACCAAATTCCTTACCTCGGTGTAACCTATCACTCCCTACATTATTAACATTACTATCTGAGCACCCACCGATTAATTATTCCACATAGAGAGCTGAGTCTAAACCTAGATTTTATTTAAAAGAGTAGAATTATTATAGAATTTTTGTTGACTTCGAGTTAAAACATAATTATTGAAATAAATACCACGATACTCGAAATAAAAACTGATACTCGAAATTTTATTTATTATGGTATTTATTTCAATAACTATGTAAAGTTATTGTTAAGTGAAAAGATTCGTTTAGGAATTCAAAAATATGGAAATTTTTCTTTTACGTAATTAAAATTTATTTATTTTGTTACATTCTTTTAAATTATAAACTAGCCACCATAATGTTGTTGCAGTATTACTATTGCTATCAAAGTTGATTTAAGGTCTCCCCTCATGGATACAACTTGCGGTTATTTGCAAAAATCTCATTTTAATTTGAAAATTGAATAATGAAATAAAAAAACATGGTTTGCAACCAAAAGTTGTGTCCCTGAAGGGAGGCTTTTTTTTTCATTTTTTATACAAATATGCTTTCTACGGAAGCTTGAATGGCTCACAATCAATTTATGAGAAGTGGCGCTACATTAGCTTATTTTTAAATGTGTACTACCCACAAGTATAAAACCAACTTTTTAAATCCACTAGTTCACTTTCAAAAAATGCACTTGTGACTTGTGGTATTATGGAAACGAACTTTTTTGAAGATGTCAGTAGGTGATGATTATCCTTTAATTAGATACTACCGAAACTGTCTGGAATTATTAATAATTATTTGCCCGGATTTAATAATAATATGATAATGTTTATAATTTGTCTTATGCAGTTAGTTTAAAATGTTCCTTAGTATTATTTAAAAAAATATAAAGCTTTAATTGTTGATGTTTTTCTTTTGCATCTGCACATTTCTAATTTCTAACCTTTAAAAGTATTATTAAGTGTTTATTATGACGTTTAATTAGAAATCTGCACATGAAAAAATACCAACATCTTCAACAAGGTTCGTTTCCATAATACCACAAGTCACAAGTGCACTTTTTGAAAGTGAACTAGTGGCTTTCTAAAAGTTGGTTTTATACTTGTGGGTAGTACACATTTAAAAAATAAACTAGTGTAGCGCCCCTTTCTCATAAATTGATTGTGAGTCATTCAGGCTTCCGTAGTTTTCATATCAAAATAAATTACATTAATTCTTTTTGACAGAAATACTTTTATTACAAATATCAAACAAAAATGTTTTTTATCGACGATGAATCCATTTATGTTGAAATAAATTACTTTGTTGATTAAATTTTTTATTACAAACATCACATGAAAATGGTTTTTCTCCAGTATGTATCCGTTTATGTTTAATTAAATTACTTTTCTGATTAAATGTTTTATTACAAATATCACACGAAAATGGTTTCTCTCCACTATGAATTAGTTTATGTTTAATTAAATTATTACGAAGACTAAATGTTTTATTACAGATGTTACATGAAAATGTTTTGTCTCCTCTATGAATTAGTTTGTGTGTAACTAAAGCTTGCTTATATTTAAACGTTTTATTACAAATATCACATGAAAATGGTTTTTCATCACTATGGATCCGTTTATGTGTAACTAAAGAACCTTTTTGACTAAATTTTTTATTACAAACATCACATGAAAATGGTTTTTCTCCAGTGTGTACACGTTTATGTTGAACTAAATGAGGACCACGACTAAATGTTCTATTACAAATATCACATGAAAATGATTTTGCTTCACTATGCATCCGTTTATGTGTAATTAAAGAACCTTTTTGACTAAATTTTTTATTACAAATATAACAAGAAAATGGTTTTTCTCCAGTGTGAACACGTTTATGTTGAACTAAATGAGGACCACGACTAAATGTTCTATTACAAATATCACACGAAAACGGTTTTTTTTCGTTATGATCTTGTTGTAATTCTAAATCACTTTCACTCAATATTTCAGTTTTAATAATTAGTTCTGTATGTAATTCTTTTTCACACTTAATATTTTCACAATTAATTGGGTGCAAATGTTTATCATTTTCATGAACAGGTTCATGTTTCACACTGCTGTCTACTTCTAGTATTTCATTTTTAATTCGCCCAACTTCCATTACAACATTTTCATCGAATGTTCCATTTTCAATAATTAATTCTGTATGTAATTCTTTTTCAAGTTTAATATTTTCGTAATTATTTGTGTACAATTGTTTATTTTCATCAAAAAGTTCATGTTTTACACTTACAACACTATCATTGCTGCCTTCGTCTGGTATTCCATTTATAATTCGTCCATCTTCTATCGTAACATTTTCTTCAGTAATAAATAAATGGTTATTTTTAGTAAAAATGAATTATTTGCCATCTTTTTAATATTCAATATTATTTCTAAAACTTATTTATCCAAGATTCAATTTTGCTTTTAAAAATTTAATACAGGTTATGTTAAGCAGTGAAGCTATGGAGTGTAGAGTAGAGATAATACTCCATAAGGTAAGCACTAGCCATAAACCAAAGAGTATAAGATAGAGGAGAGGCTCCCGTTATTGGCAATGTTAAAAAGAGTACACGAGTTTCAACACCTCTAGTGATAACCCATTAAATTGAACTTAAATTTGAAAGATAGCATAGCAGCTTATACTCTTTGCCATGAGAAACATGGAAACTACACAGGGATACTAAACTCCATCAAAGCACACTAACAAGACTAGAACAGAGGAGAGTTAATTCTGGGTTTCGAGTGGGTCCATTTACGTCCGATATTTGTAAGTTCGAATATCTGGATTTGGCGGCGCTGATTATATCTCAAGAGAATATCCACGGCACTTAAATCAATGTTATTATGTAAAATGAATAATAATTGCATGAAGTTCTTACGAGAAAATGAATTTTTTTCTTTAATATCCGATAATCGAATACATTGCTTGAGACCCAGAGATTAACTCTCCCCTTGTCTGGTCTTCTTGGCTCACAAATAATATGTAAGTAATATTCGTTTTGCACCAGGGTAATGGAGCGAGTGTAAGGCTCGAGTTTATGATTTATAAAATATATGACGCATTTATATAATATTTCATTCATATGCTCGTTTTTGTATTTATTTCGTGTAATGAACTTCAGTGCAAAAGGGACACTAACGATGCTAGTGGTATAAATAATTTCTGCCATATCGTTGACAAATTTCCAGTGCGTTATCCGTGGATGAAAACAGGCTAGAGAACTGCTATATAATGAGTAATTTTTTTTTTATTTATAGCCAATTTCATTACAAATATGATATAAAAATAACATAATGAACACAATTAATCTTAATATAATTTTTTGAGCCTGTTTTTTAGACCGTGAGTCTATTTTTCGTCAATAGCCAGCTCGATAAGCTTTAAAATAATGGATAAATCATGGAATTGATAAAGGCATAAGTGTTAATTTGATAGTCTACAGTTGGGATCTAAATAAAATTTCATGCGTGCCATCTGTCGGTTCAATAAAGTTAACACTCGGATATGTAATTTGGTCTTTCCAGAATAAACATAATTCCTTTTTACTAGTCGAATAGAACAGATGTGTTATTTATTTCATCGACAAATCCCTACCAATCCTGCGAATCTCTAACAATAAAAAAGATATCGCCATGTGGCTAGAGAAATATATAAGATTCTCCCGACTAAGGGTAGATGTAGTACGTCATTATATTTTATTAACTTCGACTTACAAAGTCTGCTTTTTGAAATTCGAATTACAGAGCATAAATATGCACTATCAATACCTCACAGGGAAATAATATTTGTTCGAATTATTTCGAGTTACCGCGTATTTAGGGATTCAGTGGAAGGGAATGGCATTTTCGATTTATCGAGAATCTACTGTAATATTAAAATTAAAAATTTAGTAACATTTGATCATATCACAGTATACTTGGTTGGCAGCCATACGATGATACTGTCGTGAGTCGCTTGTGTCTATGGATTGTAGAGGCAAAGGAACACAATCTCTGTGATCCTAAAAATGCATTAAATTAAGATGGCATTGGTGTTACAAAGGACCATGTCTACAGATATATTCATTTACATAAATAAATATTTTTTTGTATTTATTAATGGTTATTTACATAAAAAAAATTATTATTATGAATCTGAAAAACATTAGAAATTTAAAATCATATTGAGCATATAAAGTACTCACTTCTCTGAGAAATTTCGATTGATATGTTATAAATTCTGTATTTAATTGTTTTTCAAGCTTAATATTTTCATAGTTGATTATCGTCAAATTTTTATGAATTTGTTCAGATTCCATATCACTGCTATCTAGTCTTCTAAAACTGTCTTCTAAAACTTCATTTTTAATTGGTCGATGTTCCATTGTAAAATTATCTTCTTGAACTTCTTCAATTCGTTCATTTTCCATTGTAACACCGCTATTTTCTACTATTTCATCTTTAATAATGAGTTCTGTTTTAGGTTGTTTTTCAAGTTTAATATTTTCCTCATTGATTAAAAAATGATTTACATCATCAAATGAATTACTTACCATTTTCGTTATATATTCTATTTCTCAAACTTCCTAATTCCTTTTGTATCAATTTTTGGACAAACTTTTTAACTTTTATTCTATTACGGCGTCATTGGACGTCACTTTTTATTTAGAAGCGTCGATAGGCATTGAAAAGGTTGGTTCACACTCATCAAGGGCTGGTTCACACTCGTATTTTTGACGTATCTATTCCAAAAAAAATGGAGCTATTTCTTGCTACCTATCATCATTTGATGATAAAAAATGCTATTCTTATATTTTTTGGTGACGTTTTCATAATTTGGAGTAGATAATTAGCGTGAATTGAATATTATATATTATATTATTAGAAGTTAGAGCTTTTCTGATTATGTGGGTGAATGAAGGAACGTAATCAAAGGTTTATCCAAAAAACCGCAGACCCGTGCTAACTTGACCCCATTTAAGGCATGACCAACCCGTGGATCACTTTGATTGAGATATGATTTTGATATGAGATTGCATTTAGAATTGTGTTTTTCAAAAAAGAGACGGGCAACAGTCTTTGAATACTTAATAACTTCTTCATTTTTTAATCAATAGACCTTTTTCATGAAAAACAGAAATGCTTTTTGTTAATTTTTTATGAAAATATAGGTTGAGTAGAGCCTGTAACTCGAAAATTACGCATTGTTAACAATAAAAACACTGTCAAAAAAATTGTTAAAAAGTCACAATATTTGAAATAATTTAAAAGGTTTTTTTTGGCTCCGGCAAACAATGAGAATAAAACAGTGTCAACAGTCGTATTAATATATCATTATTATCAACTTTAAATGACGTCAAACCAACCTTCGTGTAACTTCGTGTGTTTCCGTATCGTTTTCGTCAATTTGAATTTTAATGATTTTCATTGTGTTTTTTCGGTCATATGGTTCCAAAAAAAAAACGGGGAAAAAATTAGCCCATTTATCAAGACTTTTACTTTCATTTAAAAAAAAAAAGTGAAAAAGGCCTATTTTAATTTAAGGTAATTATTAGCTAATGACCCGTATGAGTCCACTAAGAATAAATCGTATGGATAAGAGTTTCTAATGATTAATCATGATATGAAGGTAAACAAACACAAATTATTTTTTATAAAAAATAAGGATGATTATAATTTTTAGAAAATAAATCCAGTAAAATTAGGCATTCACGTGACACCAAACACCAATCAAAAAATGCACGTCACGCCAAGCCAAACGCTTTTAATGTTTAAATTTTAATAGAAAGAAGCAGGTTTTCTTACAATTGCCTACAATTTTTATACACAAAAATGATTGTTTGGCAATTTATGATGTAATTCAAGACGCCATGATACTTTACACTATTTTAGAAGTGAATTAGTGAAAAATGTAAAATCATTCTCTTAGTCTGGAAAATATTATAGAGCAACTTTTCAAAGCTCAAGCTCTTTGTCTTTACTTGTACTACAATGTGAATGTAATTGAAAGTAAAATTTGTCAATTTTTAATGCCAAAAATGGTCCTCGAAAAACACTTATTTTTTTGTTAGGTTTTTTGAGTTTGGGAAAGGAAGGCTTGGGAAACTTGTCAAACCGAAAACAAAAAACGCTAGCTTTTTTGTATTGTATTCATCTACATCAACACACTTTTTGTTTTCTGATAAATTTAACATGGCGCTTCCGTAGGTTAATTGGACTATCAGCTTATTATATCTTATTAATGCAGCTCAGACTTTCTGAAAAAAACTTTCTCTTTTGAAAAGAAAAGCTTAAAAACTTTTCGATTTCTTTGTAATACAACCTTTAAAAAATTTAATTTTTTTGTAAAAATGTTTATTTAGTAATACCAAAACAATTTTCTTTTATCACAGAGTTATTAGAAAGTGTTAAGAATATTATGTGTTTGACATATCACAGAACTTTTTTATATGTGCCCAGACACGAAGGCGAACACCAAATAACAACGAAAATAGGTAAATATCAAATATTAATCACTCCAAGCCAATTCGACCATTTGGGTACTTAAATTCTGAAATAAGTTGTAGGTTACTAAGTTTTAAAAATGATTTTCGGGGCTCGTACTCTCACAACACCTGACGAATTTTATATATAATCCGTTCGTTACAGTACGTACGTACAGTATGTGAGAGAGTACATATGTACAATACATATACATTAAGCAATGTGTATAAGAAAGATACTATTATATAGTTTTCTTAAGTATTTCATATACATTATTTCATACACTCAGCTGAATCGTCATTGAAGAGTGAAGATTTTGTGTTCTTTGATCAACACAAAATTTGTCACAGAGGAATAAGTTTATTTTTTGAAAGGTTTTTGACGTGCTGAATACGAATCTGAGTGCAAAATTGGTTCAGAACGTCACGTTTTCGAGAAATTCGACCTTTATATGGGAAAAACTTGTTTTCTTTTAAATTCAGAAATTCAGAGTCATGTTTCATCGATTAATAATTTTTTCTCACAAAAAAATTTACTCCACCAAAAAAAAAAAAAAACCATTCATTCTCCTTTAAAAGTCATTTTGAATCCAAAAAATAGTATAAATAGGAATATATAAATACAGAGTGGCCCAAAAAAATGTGTACACTGGTGAAGTTTCAACGAGATGTACAAAGAGTATTCTGATGATTTACCGACTCCACAAAAGAAAGAGGACTTGACGAAAAGTATTAGTAGTCTAGAAAATTCCTTTTTTTTTTCTGTAGGGACATTTCAAGCACAATATTTATAGAATAAGGAAGGCTACAATCAGTAACATAAAATCAGTTATTGAAAACGAATGTAACCAAATACCAATTAGAACGATTAGGAAAATTTTGAATTTCATAGTTCAGCGTTATTACCTGTGTCTGGACCACAATGGCCACCAATCTGAATACTTTCGATAAATGCACCCTGTATATAAGTAAAATTAATTAACTACCTAAATAATTATACTAACAGTAATTTGCCTCCTTTCGTTGTTTGGTTTTCACCTTCATATTTGGCCATAATATTATAAAAATATTGGGCTTGTTGAGCAGAAATAGGGAGTCTAAGCGCGTTATTAAAATTATTATTGTGCGCATAAAAGCAAACGCGCTACAAACCGAGTAGTATTGCTTAACAAGACTATTGGTTGTGTTTGGCAGAACTGAGCGCTCGATTAATTTTCTACGGCATCCTTATGTATCTAACTTAAAGAAAAAATGAATTGTCTATATATGCAAGAGATGAGTAAATTAACCGAACACTTAATTCGGCCAAACGTAGCCATTATGTAGAGAGCTTAATCATAAATAAAGAACAAATTCTAGATAAAAATTATTAATACATAAATTGGTTTAACATACAGTGGCGGATTTAAGTTCGATGCAACGCTAGGCCCCATTCATTATTGAAATTAAACATCTAATTTGCAAATATTTAGTATTTTCTAATGAATCTTTGTGATAGTGAGAGAAAAATAGTAAATTTCAAATTCACAGTTGATGAAAAACTAAATTGCACTTTTTAAATTTTTGGGGCCCCTCAAATGTTGCCTCCCTAGGCCTGGACCTCAAGGGGCAAAATTCGCCTCTGTTAACAGAAGTTGCCATTTTAAATGTAAAACTAACATCTAAGTTGTGTTTGACTTAAGCTATTTAAATACTTTCGGGCTAATATAGAGCCCTAAACCACTCTTTAAAGCCTTCCACTCGCCAAGGAAAATAAATGGGAAATTTTTTTCGACTTTTTCAACTCTCAGAGCAAAGCAGAAGGATAATAGCTTTTGAGCTAAATTTTCAAAAAGTAAAATGGTTGACAAATGTTAAAGTTATTCAATGTTGACATACCAACATAGAAGATGGCGCACCCGTATATTACTGAAATTATGTTTTAATTTGTTTAATAATTCTATTTTAACGAAATTCTGCGACAGTGATTATATGTGTACATGTACTCAAACCTACTTTCTCCCACTGTTCTTTGTTTTTCTCGGCCGATGCCATTTCAGAAAATTCAGCTCTGTATTTTATAAAAATAGCTAGTCAAACACAAACACTCGTCTCTCTTACTACAGTAAAAAATACGAGGACATATTTCTAATGAGAATAATAATCTAATAATTTTTTAGAATATTCTAGATATGTAAATCATTCAGTTTTTTAACATAGAATTTAAATTCTTAGAATCCGTATTTTTAACAATAAATAATAATTATCAACCATAAATAATACTAAAACCATGTCAAGTTAAATCACTTTCGATACATTTTGATAAAAAAAAGTAATCGATCGGTATCGAATCCGAAAAATAGCTCGTAACTTAATATATCCTGGAATTCTTTGTTGTTAAGAATAATTTGATTATTTACTGAACTGCTTGATTTATAATTTTTTATCAACTATTGAAAGTTGACTCATATTGATGAACCAATGAAAATCATGTGATACACGGCCTGCACAAAGATACCAATTTGAATGTTCCGGTAATGTACTTTAATTCGTTAACTACGATATACGTATATCACACCAGCTACAGGTAATTCAAAACTGACAAAGCCACACGGACTTCACACTATACAATACACACGAATCGAACCGCGTACATTATATATATTTGCCAATAAATGTCAGGACGAGTCATATTTTGCAGTTTATGTTTCAGTTTTTCCTGAAAACATGGATAAAACGACGTTTTCTAATCATGAATCGGAACACTCATTTTATTAAAAAAGTTCAATAATTTGGTCATTTTTGGATCAAATATAGTTATTTGAAATTTCAGAAAATGCGAACTCACAACATATTTTTCGAATTAGATACCAGTCTATAAAATATAAGTAAAAAAATTTTTTTTAGAAATAAGGAAAAAATGTATCACATTTCAAAATAATACGATTCCTTAACTAAGAAGACCATCACATACAAAACAGGCGCAACTAAATGTATCCATAATTAATAATTAATGTTAATTTTGTTCAATATATAATTTGTTTATCATATCTGTTATAAAATTGCCTATAAAAAAAAAATCATTTATATAATATTTCTCTAGCCAGTTGTTAGCCACGGGTACCGCACTGCGGAATTCCAAACGGGTCGAACTAGTATATATTATTAATATTTAATTATGATATCATTCAAGAACGCGTTATATATAATCTAAGGAATTTATTTCCAGTAAGCTACAGAGGTAGAAACCAGATGATAATATTAAAAATTATTTAAACATTTTTTCTAATGTACGCTTGAGACTGCGCTGTATCTATTATAAAGTTTTTTTGGAAACTCAAGTTTGCCGCTTTTTTATAAACCCTCGACTTTCGGAGTTATTGAACAAGGACACTCATAAGACTTCACATATTTTTGCATAACTTTAATTAATTACATCTCGCGAATCATGCGATAAAAAAAAACGAGTAATATCGGATATTTTCGGATTTGTTTTCTATAGATGCATTCAAGTTTAATCTTACGAATAAATGAATAAAAATGTGGGGTCAAGTTTAAAAGATTTGGGTACCAAACTACCTGAATTCTTATGTTAATGAACCAACCAACTTTATATCGATATAGAATCTACTCATTATATTTCAAAATTATTTTTTACTTTTTAGTTCGGATTGTTATTAAAGCATGTGCTTTTTAATTTTTTTAAATTATAATTTATTTTGATAATTGTATTTTGGTGAAATTCTGTACCGGTGAGTGTATTTTAAGGATCACAGTTAATTCAAAAAACTTAGATCCACGATATTAAGTATTACGAATGCTTAAAATTTGACTTACTGGTTCAAATATTTTGCAAATCAGTGTACAGGATACATGCATACTCAGATTCGTGCTAGCCTTTTTCGGAGCTAAGGAATCGCATTATATAAAAAACTTAAAAATAAATAAAAATTGTGTTTAATGCTTAAAATCAAATCCAGTAGAGGATTTCAGCGGTTGGCGAAGGGACAATTGTTCTCTAGGCTCATTTTAGTCACGGAAATGAAACACCAAAAACAGTCAAAGTCAAGAAAAAATTGAACAGTAAGACAGATTTGAATGCGGTTTTCTGCATTCGATTAGTTAGAGCGTCACGGGGGTTTTTGAGGTCGCTGAACACGAATATCGCAATAACAGAATTGGTCTCCGAGGTACCTGATATCCAGGGTAATCGGTATCTCCGTCTTCTCTTGGAGTTTTCGGGAAATTTGTTCTATAATCGGTCCAAACTCGTTACACGGGGGTTTTTGGGGTCGCTGAATATTGTGACAAAATCGGTTTCCGTCGCAAAAAAACCCCGAGTAATGAGTTTGGACTTATTATAACGAATTTCCCGAAAACTCCAAGAGACTACAGGGATATCTTTACCCTGTTTTTAGCGTTTGGAATCGTTTTCATCACTATTAACCGAATTATGAATTTAGTATATTTACGATCAATTTAAAATGCATATTATTTTTGCAAATTGCATATTTTTAATTTCTTATAAATTTCCTGACGCTACAACCAATCGAATGCAGAAACCGCATTCAAATTCGTCTTACTGTTCAAATTTTCGAACTTGAGTGCTTCGTTTCCGCGACTATCTAGTGGTTTCTTTTTTTTCTACCGTGAGGTAAAATAAAAGGTCAGTCGCCAAAAAATCGGGTTGGGCCGCTGCTATTCAACACATCAGTTTGTCACTCAATTTTTCTATAAAAGTCAATTTTCACTCGAAAAACCGTGAGCGTTATTACTCGAAGTATTGCTTGAGCTTTTTTTCTTAAATCTGCCATCTGATCAATTAATCGATTTTATAATCGTTTTAATCGTTTTTTAGATTTTTTCGAACCAATTATACAATCGTTAACTTTAATACGTGGTGGACTATCCGACGGTGATACTTCACGTGAATTATCTATTGAGTAACGTGATGACTGTTGTTCGATACTATCACTTGTGTTTGATTTAATACTATTGGCGAAAATTAATGTACGTCGTACTTTATTATTATCTTTTCGATAATTTGGAATGTTTGTAGCGGGAATATTCGAGAAAATTGATGAATTCGAGATATCGGATAATGTAGACATTGAGGATGCTTCGTTTTTAAATGAAATTTGTTGTTGATTTGGATATGCTTTGCTACATGGTGGAGGTACAATTGGCGCACGTAACTTTTCCAAATCTATAAAATATAATTCATCTTTAATTATTGCTTTTCAATTAATATTTTCAGAAATTTATCTTGAAAATGAAAACAAACAATTAGAAATAAACTGAGTTAATTGTTGAAATACAATGTATAGACAGTGAGTACGTATTCAAACACACTTTAGAGTTCAAAGTGTGGGCCTCGATAAAACAACTCAAATATAGGATGGTTTCTAACAAAGCCTGTCGTGGCTGCACATCTCCCCCCCCCCCCCTTTTTAGTTGATCTTTACCATTTTATGTTTTTTGCATTATGGGTGTATTCCGTAATATTAACCAGCATACTGGTCAGTGCATATGACGTCATAAGCCGACGCCATACTGGTGAATAATTCCGAAATATACTGGCCAGTGCGTGTATATGTATATTCTTAAATACAATTAATTCTTATTGTATTCGTCAATTACGATTAAGTCTTTTTCAGACGTTCTTATTCCTTCTTAATGAACAATAAATAAATTTTTCTTGTACAAACACCCGGTGAAAACATGTACGCTGTCATGTCCGTTTTACCAGTACAATATGGCGTCGATTTCTGACGTCATGAGCACTGGGCAGTATACTGGTGAATATTACAGAACACACTCTATATGTATTGTTAAAATAAAAAAGGATGAATAATAAAAATTTAAATTGAATTGAATTGCTTGCTTACCTAAGTTTTCATCATTTTTCATATGATATTTATAAAATTGAACTGAATGGCACATTGGATTAAAACATTGATCACAGTAGATAAATAAACAGCCTTTTCGAGTACATCGAACCACATTATTTAGTACAATGGCCGGATTTGAACAGTTTATACAACGCTGTAACGTTTCATTTGGTAGTAAATTTTGTGATAACTGAAATATTCAAAACAAAATTAAATTTTTGTTTCTCTGGAACATTATTTAAGGTAGTATAACATTGGCGAGGTTCAACTACTTATTATACTATGTATATATGAAATATACATAGTATATTAAGTTTAGTCCCAAGTTTGTAACGCTTAAAAATATTGATGCTATGAACAAAATTTTGGTACAGGTTTTCATAAAATCACCTAATTAGTCCATTTCTGGTTGTCTGTCTGTCTGTCTGTCTGTCCGCCTGTAATCACGATTACTCAAAAACGAAAAGAGATATCAATCTGAAATTTTTATAGCGTGCTTAGGACGTAAAAAGGGAGGTCAAATTCGTAAATGAGCAACATAGGTCAATTGGGTCTTGGGTCCGTGGGACCCATCTTCTAAACCGTTAGAGATAGAAAATATTCCTTATCAAAAAATAAACAACTTTTGTTTGAAACATTTTTTTGTAAACGTCACTGTTTACTCACGAGGGCATACATTAGATGCAAATTTTATAGTATGTATTAATATGGGATTATCAGTTATTTATGTTTGACATGTATAGGTATATTTGTAAGGTGATAGAGTAATCAACACTGTCTATACATGGTTTTTGAACAATTAACTCAATTGTTTGATTTACTACTTTTTTTAATTTATTCAAAAAATTATAGATCCCTTAGTTAACCAAGAAAAAACAGATATTTTTCTGATCGTTTTGATGATTTACTCGAAATTTGCAATTTTAATCCTTGGAAACAGTTTTTTGGTGAATTTTTCACAAGGTCACTAGTTGAAGTTACGTGAAAGTTTTCATTTCACTATCTTTAATAGTTTTGGAGAAAATTAACACCAAAATTTTTTCCTAATTTTCGTCCTCACAGGTAAACAGTGATATTTAAGAAAGAATGTTCCAGACAAAAGTTGTAGTAAAATTCTTTATGAGGAATACCTTTTACATTTAAACTTTTATTCTATCTCTAAAGGTTTACAAGATGGATCATTTTTCATTTGATTGCATGAGCAAAAAGTTTCCATTTTAAAATTGGCATATCTCTGTCAACTTCAAAGCTAGAAAAGCAAAAATAACAAAATGCGCACATTTTAATCAGCTTGAACTTTTATTTAAACTTTTTTATTTATTTGATGCATAGTTTTTTTTTTAATTTGTAAAAAACTGATTAAAACCTCCAACTTGACCCCCCCCCCTCGGTCGAGTGGTCGATTTTTTGGTTCAAAGTTTTTACAAAATTATAAACAACTGTGAATACATTTCACAGATGCAACACTTTTTTCCTTTTAGATATCTAGTTTCATTGTACTATTTCTTCTGATCCAATTCCGATTGGTTAACAGATCAGTGTTCATACCATTACCATATGAACAGGTCAATCAACCCTGTTGGAAAAAATATTTGAAGAATGAATAAGTCTTAAAAACTCTGAAAAAGTCTTAGAAACTCTGAATTTCCAAACGTTTTTGGACTGTTTAATTCAGAGTTATTCAGACTTAATCAGTTCAGAGTTATTCACAGTTAGTAAGACTTTTTCAGAGTTTTTAAGACTTATTAAGACTCATTCTTTCTTCAACTATTATTTCCACCAGGGTAATATAGGTAACTACACCGATTTGTTAACCAACCAATCAAAATTGATATCAGAAGAAAGATAATTTGATTACGAAAATAATGGTATAGGTTTGCCTGAAAAAACCGTTCATGGAAATATTGATTAAAATTTATTTAGTTAAAAATAGCCATAAACACTTTTGGATTGAAAAACTTTGATAGGCGTCTTTATAAATCAATAAAATTTCATAAAAATATGTCTCATCTGGTTATCAGATGGGTGAAGATCGACCTTATACCCAGGGGCGTAGCTACCGCCGTATGAGCCTTATCAAAGACTTTATTGCAAAGTGAAATCAAGAGTAAAATTATGATCCTATTGTAAAATAACTTATTTTAAAATCGAAGGGGGTCCAAAGCTTCATTTGGGCTCCCCAACTAATTTTATACAGGGCCCCTCCAATGCGAGCTAATCCACTGCTTATACCGTCTCTTTTAGACTAAATTTACCCATACTATTCTCATTTAATGCGAGGTATAAAAATTGAAAACAATCATTTAAAATGAATTACCTTAAAATATTTCAACCATTTACGTTTATTTGGACTAACTTCTGGAGTACTTTGCGATGATTTACGTGGTAATAATTGATTCAATTCCAACAATGGTATTTCCTTTAAACTTTTCTCAACACTATGTTGTAATAATGGCGCATGTTTATTTAGCTTTGACAAATCGTTTGGTGTTGATGTCTTAAAATTATTATTATTTAATATTTTCACATTTTCCTTATAAATTTTCACATTATACAAATAATTTAATCGTATTTGATTTAAAGAATCGGTTTTACGTATTAGTTGACTCGAACATTTACACACACAATCTAATGCAGATAAATCGATTGGATCCACATAACTTAGAATTTTCTTGCAAAGATGTGAATTTGATGATTTTACGATAAATAATTGAAAGAAATCCGTACGATTCTGGTATAAATTATGTGATACTGGAGTCCCGATACGTGATAATGTCAAATTTTCAAAATATGTATGAAAATCTTTTGAATTTTCTTTTGAGGTTGTATTTGTACTGAAAAATCCACTATCACAAGGTGTATTCATTTTCTTTTTGATAATTAAATTTGTTGATAAAATTTAACATACATTTTTTTTTCAATTTTAAAGATTATAACCAATAATTTAATTTTGAAGTTTGCTTAGCAAAAATTGATTGATCAATATGCATAACCTTGAAAATGATTTAAGAAAAAAATGCAAATAGTAGAGTAAAATTACGCCTTGTGTATGGATTAAAAGTTCGGGCACCGAAACTTTGGGGTTTTTATTTTAGCATCAAAATAAGTATTTTTTCAAAATTTTTTACTTTCCCGGAGTGGTGCAACATGTTTAATTATTTCCATAAAGTGTTAAATTTTCCGTTTTTCGCAAAAATATGGATCAAGGAGTCATTTTACGGGCAAGCCATTTATTATAAAATCGAAAGATAATAAAAAATGCTACAATTTAAAAGAAAATTTAACCTCGTAGGACAAAATGGCATAAAATTTAAACAATTCACTAAATTGGAAATTTTGTCCGAACTATTTAACGGATTTCGCTAAAATTTTAACCGAAAGTTGTAAGTAATAAAATCTACTATTGGTATTAGTTTCATTAAAATCAATCAAATATTTTTCAAGTTACAACCAAATGAACTGTTTTACCATATGTATGTATTCATATGTATATAACTGGAGGGGATGGAACGAAACCCCCCAAAAAAATATGAGGAGTAGTTCTTAACATTGACTACAAACCTACCAAATTTGGATATGCACCGATGTCTCCTTTTGCGAATATAAAATAATAATGATAAAATTTCTGAAAAAAATTTCATTTTTCACGCAATTTTGTTGGTTAAACATGTCGCACCACTCCGGGAAAGTACAAAATTTCAAATAATACTTATTTTGATGCGAAAATAAAAACCCCAAAGTTTCGCTGCCCGAACTTTTAATCCATATAACAGCCTTTTTTTGCTTAGTTTTACTCCAGTAAAATTAAGTAGGGCAAATAGGGGAGATTTACAAAAATACACAGACATTAGAATACTATGGAGTGTAGAGTAAAAGGAGCACTCTCTCATATAGGGCTTCACTTTCAAAAGTGTCCATGATAAGCTGTTAGATTATAGTTCCAAAACCAACTAAAAAGGCGCTGATGACCACTGATGATTCGATGTAAGTTTCTCTATCCTACTCTAATAACTTGTTTAGTAGTCTATCCTACTCTTATTACTTTGAGCACATGTTTTAAAATGTACATTTATTTATTCTTATTTAATGCTTTACGACGGACACTTTTTATATACAGAGATGGTTCTCCTTTTACTCTACACTCCATATGGAATACTTACAATTTTAAAAAAAATTACTGAACTACCGAAAAAAATAAACTGAAAAGTATGAAATAAAAAAACTTGAGAAGTAAAGCTCAGACGTTTTTTCATTTTCGGTTTTTGAACGTATCAAATATTTATAAAAGTGTAAAATGCGAGCTATAAAAGGCACTTCCTTAACATTAAATAGGCTTTAAAAATCGTGAAAGCATATTATTTTTAGACAAATGTATATTTATAAAATATACATCAAGGTAAATTTAATTTAGTCCTAAGTTTGTAACGCTTAGAAACAGGGCCGGATTAACAAGTAGGCAGAATAGGCAGTTGCCTGGGGCCCCCGATTTTAGGGGGCCCCCAAAAAATGAAAAAGCCTTCTAAAATTTTCTTACAAACATAAAATTCTAGAGAGTGAAAGGAAATATAATCAGAACTGAAAATAAATTTTACTCAAATAAATAAAACTCAATTGGCCGCATTCAAAAGGCGACGACCGACGAACTAGACAAAGTTCCTAAAAAGGACATTTCCGACTACTTTGACACAACTTATAGTCATTTGTATAAGATTCTAATGGAAGATCAATTAGCCGATGTATTTCTTAACACAGAAATAGCTCTTCGGATTTTTTTAACATTAATGATCACAAATTGTTCTGCCGAACGATCCTTCTCGCAATTAAAAAAAAAATCGAAGCTGCTGAAAGAGCTACAACGCGGCAAGATCGATTCGAGATGTTAGGTATACTTTGCATTGAGCCAGATTAAGTTTGTATTTTTTAATCGAAAAAAGAAGGGAACGGACGTGAAAAAAGGGCCCCCAAGTTGATGGTTGCCTAGGGCCCCGTTGAGGATTAATCCGGCCCTGCTTAGAAATATTGATAATACGAACAAAATTTTGGTATAGGTGTTCGTAAAATCATTTAATTAACACTAATTTTGTTTTCAATCACTGAACATCGCTTTCTCTCTATATTCTATACTTGTAATTAGTTTGGTTTGTTTCGATTGTTAAAATATTATATCTTACAATATTTAATTTGTTTGTTTGTTTCGCTTTCACGCAAAAACTAATGAATGGATTTGAATGAAACTTAACAATAATATACCTCATACGTCAGAATAACACATGAGCTATAATTTATAAAGACATATTAAAAATAAAAATTAAAAAGATTTAAATTAAACTTCTCTATCCTTCTCTAATAACTTTGTTTAGTTATCTATCTATATACATGGTATTTCAACAGTTAACTCAGTTAATTGCTTGTTTTCACTTGGTTATATATATATATATATATATATATATATATATATATATATATATATATATATATATATATATATATATATATATCTATGTTGTGACCAAGAACCGTAAGTATTATAATGTGCTTTTTAGAAGTAGATACTGGAAACTATGTCTCTTTGCGTGACTAAATGGGTTCTTTTTCTTCTGTAAGGGATTATATGTGTCATCATTCAGTACAAAATTATCAATTTGAACTATTATATTGACAGAATAGCGATAAAAAAAGGAAATCGAAACTAATCACGAGTAACAAAAGCAAACAGTGGAACATTTTTGTTTTGATTGACATTCTACCAGGCCCGTGTGCAGGAATGGTCCAATGAAGGGGATCAAACTTTTGTTCGCCATTGATGTCATACAGTCAATAAAACAAGAAATTATTTTTTCGAGTAAGAGAACATTTAATTAAGTCAAATATTCGGTCACTGGTTTTCAAGTTAATTCGAGGTACAGAAAAAAAAACTTTTCCAAAACTCGGTGGGCATCAACTTCTACATCGCGATGTATATTGATCGAGGACTTAACCGTTTAGCTGATCTTCAAACATTGCCGATCTAGTGCTTCGAGTGAATTTTTGGCCACATTTTCGCTAAAGTTGAATTACGTCAGCCTAGATCATACGGAAATCATCGTACAAAATTTAATATTCTAGTTCAAAAAGTCGAGCAAGAGTTTTCATCAAAATTTTTCATTTTATTTAGAAAGAGACAAGCAAAATTTGATAAAATATTGCTATGATTCGAAATTCGATCTCTAGTCTTCAACTGAATCAGTCTGTATATTCAAGCGTTGAGTCTGGTTTAGTTTTCTTTAAATCAAAATGTGTTTCGAAGCATCAGCTAGTTCGATAGCCTCGCCAAGATCTAGAATTTCTGTTTGAAGTACTCGACTCAAAGACAAAGTCAAAGAATGTATCGAGCTCAAAATATGCATGGATATCTGATTCGTCAGTGGAAATGCGGCTTATAAATGGGTGCATTCACAGGACTATGGGTGCATCTGTTAGTTCAAAATTTATGTGGACAGATTCTTAATGGGAGGGGGTTTGACACCCAATACTCCTCCCTTGCGCACAGGCATCGTATAACCTCACCCTATTATTAATGCGGCTCTGTGCTGAAAGAAGGATAGGACTATAAATATTTTTTACTGTTATATTAATTAAACCATGGAAATTAATTTTAATCATAACTAAATTTTAACATAAAATGTTTCATAAATATTATTTTCAAATTTAACAGGCCTTTTTAGGTCTGTAATTATTTTCTGTAAAAAATTCGATTATTCAAGTGATACTAGAAAATTGAACTTCTATGGACTGTCATCCTTGATAAAAAAATCCAATTCATGAATCGCAAATTTCCAATTCAACCAATCGACATGAATAGCATTCAATTGGGAAAAATTTTCAATTCATTCCAACTGAAACCAATTCAAAATTTCAAACGGAAATTTAACTGAAATGAATCGGATTAATTTAAAAAAAATTTCCAATTCATTTCAATTGAACTCCGATTCAATCCGATAGAACTTATAATAACTTTTTTATTGGTCTCAATTCATGAATGGGATCGAATTGGAAATTTTATATTGGGTTGAATAGGAATTAATTGGAAATTTGACTTTTTTACCATGGAAATTAATTTTAATCATAACTAAATTTTAACATAAAATGTTTCATAAATATTATTTTCAAATTTAACGGGCCTTTATAGGCATGTAATTATTCTCTGTAAAAAAATCGATTATTCAAGTGATACTAGAGAAATTGAACTGAAATTTTTTCTACGTATAAATCAATAAAACTTCATGAATTATAATAAATTTCGATTTTTGGCCCAATTTCCTAGATCAGTTTTTTGTATTTTTAAAATAGGTATTTTCGACTTCCAAGTAGTCATCATCCGTAAGAATTAGCTAGTGATTACTCTTATTATGAATGTTACTCTTTGTTAATTTGGTGGCGGATTGCACAATGATATTTTCGTGTACCTACAATTTATACTGTTCACAGTATCTGTCAAATTGTAGTATCAGTGGCGCTAGCCAATCAACTTCCATCAGTTGATGGAAGAAATTTCCTAGCGCCACTAATACTATAATTTGACAGATACTGTGAACTGTATAAATTGTAGACATACGAAAGTATCATTGTGCAGTCCGCCACCAAATTAGCCATGAAGGTTATAAAGAAGGAGAACGATCGCTACTTGCTAAAGCATTAGCGCATCTGTCCCTGAAAATTTTTAGAATTTATAGTTCATTTTCAGCCACCAGCCGCGCTGTCGTCGGTAAGTAGTATATTAGCGCACAACAGCCCGCATTTAATGAGACAACTTAGCGATCCCAGCGCCTCACTTATTTTGTCCATATTTTAGGGACAATATTTTCTATTGCGATCGTTCTCCTTCTTTATAATCTTCATGAAATTAGCAAAGAGTAACATTCATAATAAGAGTAATCACTAGCTAATTCTTACTGATGATGACTACTTGGAAGTCGAAAATACCTATTTTAAAAATACAAAAAACTGATCTAGGAAATTGGGCCAAAAATCGAAATTTATTTCGATATATCCTAGAGTTCTCATTTATAATCTTCGATAATATTTATATTCATGAATTATGTAAATGGTTAATTACAACCCTGGTGGAAAAAATATTTGAAGAAAGAATAAGAAATTCTGAAAAAGTCTTAGGAACTTTGAATTTCTCAACGTTTTCGGACTAATCTAATTAGGAGTTATTCAGAGTTCTTAATACTTTTTTAAAGTTTCTAAGACTTTTTTAGAGTTTCCTAAGACTTATTCTTTTTTCAAATATTTTTTCCACCAGGGAAATATTACATGAGAATTATTTATTTTTACCATGGGTTAGTTTATGTCTCTTCATCATAGTAAGTTGTCTAAACTTTCTATCACAAATATCACAGACGAAGGGTTTGTCTCCAGTATGAATTCTTTGATGTTGAACTAAGAGGTGCTTTTCTTCACTATGAATTCGTTGGTGTGCAGTTAAACTTGACTTATGCTGAAAAGCTTTATTACAAAAACCACATAAAAACGGCTTTTCTTGTTGACGACAACGATGACTTTTTAAAGAGCTTTGATGAATGTATGTTTTATGGCATATATCACATGAAAATGGACCTCCTCTGGCATGATATCGTTCATGGCTAGTAAATTGACTCTGCCGATAAAATAACTTATTACAGATATTACATAACATTGGTTTTTGTCCAATATGACTGCGTTTATGTAACACTAAATTGCGTTGAAGTTTATATTTACTTTGACAAATGTCACAGGAAAATGGTTTTTTGCCATGCATCTGTTTATGATTCAATAACTCACTTACTTCATTAAAGCTTTTATTGCAAATAGGACACGAAACTTCCTGTTCATCACTTTCACTTGAAGAGTCATATGAAAATTCGTTTTCTTTATTTTGACCTTGATGTGTTTCTAAATCACTTTCATCCGATGTTTCATTTTCAACTTTGATTTCTGTTTTAGGTTGTTTTTCAAGCATAATATTTCCATAGTTGATTATCGTCAAATTTTCATGAATTTGTTCAGATTCCATATCACTGCTATCTAGTTTTTCATTTTTAATTCGTACATTTTTTAATGTAACACTGTCTTCTAAAACTTCATTTTTAATTGGTCGATGTTCCATTGTAAAGTTATCTTCTTGAACTTCTTCAATTCGTTCATTTTCCATTGTAACACCGCTATTTTCTAATATTTCATCTTTAATAATGAGTTCTGTTGTAGGTTGTTTTTCAAGTTTAATATTCTCCTCATTGATTAAAAAATGATTTACATCATCAAATGAATTACTTGCCATTTTCGTTATATATTCTATTTCTCAAACTGAAATAAATATGAATAATACATCGAAATATGAATTAACATCCTCAATTGAATTATTTTCATTCATTTTCTTTATATAATAAATTTCTTAAACTGCCTCTTACCTATTGTATCAATTTTGTTTAAATTTTTATTTTAATATTAATATTTTTTATTTATATCACTTTTAATTGGAACTCAATGTTAATGCTTTTAATTTCCAAGAATTATTTGACATGTTTTCGAGAGATGTTCGTTAAGTTTGTTTGTTTCTCATATATTCAAATTTTATATTGTTGAAACTTACTTTATGCGCATGCTTTTTTATACCATGTATATATGAAATATACATATTATACCATGTATACAGGGCGTTCTGTTATTGACTGCAGATCGTTGGCCTACAGAATAAGCTCATAAAGACGAAGGAAAAAGTCATTTACCAATTTTGGATCTGAGCCCTAATTTGGGCGCTACAGGTATGACAAAAATTGATAAAATTGTAAATTCACTGGCTATCATTCGATAACCCGTAGCCAATGATAATCAGTAGATATTATGTATATTTTATTTAATAATATTAAACTAAAGAAGGGATATGAACTGATTTCAATTGGATTATATTATTTTGAAAAAAACATTTAAAAAAAACTATTATATTATTTCATTGGTTTGGTCAATTCCCACTTTTTTTTTATTATTATATTTTTGCAAGAAAACATTAGATTCTTAGTAAAAAACAAATAATATCACAGAAGGAGTGTTTTTAATTTAGTCCCAAGTTTGTAACGCTTAAAAATATTGATGCTACGAAAATAATTTTGGTATAGGTGTTCATAGAATCATCTAATTAGTCCATTTTCGATTGTCCGCCCGTCCGTCTGTGAACACAATAACTCAACAACGAAAAAATATATCAAGCTGAAATTTTTACAGCGTAGTCAGGACGTTAAAAGTGAGGTCAAGTTCGTAAATGAGCAACATAGGTCAATTGAGTATGATATTGATAGTATCTTGTAAACCGTTAGAGATAGAACAAAAGTTTAAATGTAAAAAATGTTCCTTATAAAACAGAAACAACTTTTGTACGAAACATTTTTTCGTAAACATCACTGTTTACCTGTGAGAGCGCAAATTGTAAAGAATGTATGTCATGGCTATGTCACATGGTTATACATGTGTTACATGTATGTATGTGTAATGTGTCAGAGTAATCAACACTGTCTTTACATGGTATTTCAACAATTAACTCAGTCATTTGTTTGTTTTCACTTGTTTATTTATATACTTATAATTTTAAAGAAATATTTATCATAGAAAAATTATATTATTCAAAGTTTATTTGATATATAAACTGCGAATAATTATTATTCAAAGTTTATATTTTTACTGTATCTTCCGCGTAGGGCTTGATCTAGCTATATTTAGCCGCCCTGGACAAAAATAATATTTGCCGCCTTTTACACTAATACCAAGTACAGGGTGTCTATTTTTAGTTAGCATATACTTGAAACTCGATAAATAAATTTAATCAAGTAAAATAATTCAAATCAAAAATATTAGTTTCCTCAATTAAAACCTCACTCTGATTCATAACTGACAAACATTATTATTATTATTATTATTATTTATTTTCACCATAAGATACAAACGTACATAGGTATAGTCAACATGAAAATTAAATAAATTAAATTAAACTATATGGGCACGACGTTACAATATGCTTCTTCAGCTCACGTTTAAATTTTGGCATGCTCTCTATGTTTTTTAACTCTACGGGTAGATTATTGTACAATTCACTTCCAATAATTTCCGGAGAGTTTTTGAACTTTTGCAATCTATAGTTTGCAATATGCAAATCATTATTATGACGAGTGTTATAATCATGTATTTCATTTCTAAGTGGTAGGTTTTGATAATTTTTTTTGATAAATATTAATAGCTCGTAGTAATAAATGCCATAGAATGTTAGCAAATTATTCCGCTTAAAATGATTAACGCATGATTCTCGATAATCAAGATTAAACATGAGCCGAATAATTCTTTTTTGGAGTATAAATATTCGTGTGCATTCTGAACATTGTCCCCATAATATTACACAATACTGCATGGCAGCATATACAAACGCATAATACACAGCCAATAAAGCTTCAGTGTTATGAGTTTGTTTTAATTTTTTGATATAAAAATAAGCCGTGCCTAACTTTTTACACACTGTATCAACATGTCGATTCCATTTCATACCTTCATCCAAAATTATACCTAAGGATTTCATTTCGCTTACTTGCGTAATCGGATATTTTATTGATGACGTAATAACTGATGCATCATTAACTTTATTTTTAAAAACTAAAAAGGTTGTTTTAGTCACGTTTATAATTAAATGATTATTTTTGCACCAATCAGCAAATTGTTGTATTACAATATTCATTTCATTCATTAAACTATGTATATTATCTGAAGATAATATCACAGAGGTATCATCTGCATACATTAATAATTTACCATACTGTATAAAGGACGGAAGGTCATTTATGTAAGTCAAGAACAATAATGGTCCAAGATTTGAGCCCTGTGGAACTCCAATGTTGACACAGAGTGGGCTTGATTTTATACCTTCAACATCCGTTATTATTTTTCTATTATCTAAATAGGACATAAGCCAGGAAAGTGGAAGTCCTCTTATCCCAAGACTTTCTAATTTATTTAACAAAAACCTGTGATTTACCATGCCGAAGGCTGAAGTTAAATAAAAAAATAGTGATAAAACATATCTTTTTTTATCAAGTTCTTTTAGAACATGATGCGCAAATTCATTACTTGCAGAGCAAGTAGAGTGTTTGGGTCGGAATCCATGTTGGCATTTAGTCAAGATGTTTTCCGTTTCTAAAAACTCAGAGAGTCTATTGTACATGATTTTTTTAAATTTTAGAAAATTGCGGTAGTAAAGATATAGGTCGGTAATTTTCAGGCTTCGACATTTCACCTTTCTTAAAAATTGGTTTTATCATACTGGTTTTTTAAATATCAGGAAATATCCCACATTCAAAAGATAGATTGTAAATATAAACTAGCACTTCCGCTAATTGGGATAGGTAAGTTTTCTTTTATAAGTTTAATAGGTATTTCATCAACTCCACATGAAAATTAACTCTTTAAATTAGAAAGTTGTTCTTTACAAATACGCAAACATTTTTTTTTTTTTTTTAACATTTTTATGTAAACCGAATAGTTTATAGACAATAATTGATAGCAAAAATCTAGATTTTTGTGACTTTGTTAATTCAATTTGAACAAAAATGGTCTTTATAGAAAAACGAACCACTGTTGACCTTATTGGAAAAATTTTTTTGACTCTTGCTTGCGCAAAAACAATTATTATACGAAATAACAATTTTGATACGAAAAAACAATTTTTGATAAAACTATTCAGTCCGTTTTTGCCTAAATTGTACGGTTTGCGGAAAAATAATGTGTTCATATATCGATTACTAGTTAAGGTGTAGAGTGAGCTTGTGAAAATCTATGTCACGTTTAATGTCTGCGTAAGATGTGTTTATTTTCCGAGTTTCAATTTTTCCGCATTTGTCAACTTAAAAAAGCACCCTGTATAGTGTTTTTTCAATATTTTATTTTATTTATTATAATGAATTTTTCCATACAATCCCACTTTTCTGAATAGCCCTGGTCTTGTTGAATCCTCGTTATCGAGATTACGGCATATCATATTTTAAGAATTTGCCGCCCCACGTTTTTGCTGCTCCGGGTATTTTCCCGGAGCGACTCCATCTTGGATCGGGTCATGTGTGCCCGTATAGCCTTACCCTATTACCCTGGTCTACAAAATTAAGTATTGTGAATAAAAGTACGCAGTTATTTTATTTTAATCACTTATCAATTTTATTCGGCGAAAAAAAACGAATTACAAGAAAAACATAAAATAAAAAATAGTTCTGCAGAAATATGCAAATTATGTGGTTTGTAAAAAAAAAGGTCTACGATTTTCCAGAATATTTGACTTCCGATTGCTCCGTTTTGATCGTCCAGCAATAGTCAAGCAACATCCTAGGACTCCATCTACACTGTTAACGCTTCTCCATCTTTGAAATGTCCTGATGAAACCTTTCTCCATGCTCATAACTTACGATCCCTAAATTCTCTGGGAAAAAATCCAGATGTGAGTTTATAGAAAAATGAATATTAAGCGACATATTGCAACCCAAAGCTTCATATGACAATAGGAGCTCTTTAATAAATTTTTTATGGTTTTCACTATTATGGTAACCTAAAAAATTTTTAACTACGTTCTTGAAGCATTGCCAGGCTGATTATTCTAAAACATTTAATTTTTCTTGGAATTTCGGATCTTTTATTTAATTCACTGATAATTGAGGTCCTACGAATTTACATTTATGCCCTTTATTGGAGTAAGACAAAAATAGCAGTCTGAAACATGATCTCTAGGCTCAGTCCATATCATGGATACAGCAAACGGCATAAATTTTTTACCTATATCACGCAAAAAATATGTGGGGCCCAATCCTTTGTCCTGATGAGCCACCGCAAAACTAAAATACTCGTGATAGCACTTCAAATAAATTTAGAAAAATTTCGCCTTTGATTTTTGAGTCAGTTCACCACAAATATTACAGAAAGAGTTAGGATCCTTAATACACTTTCTCGGCATATTCGCAGAAGCACAAAAGTTAATTAAATCCACCACAATCAAATTAATAACGAAAACGGATATATATTCGTTGTGTGCGTAGTCATGGTAGGGACAATAAAATCGATGCCAGCGTTTGGATTGAAAATGTTTGGCGATAAAGGAGGCTGTTATAACTAATTTGAAATTCTTATGTTAATGTTATAGAAAATGGCAAATTAAAATTATTGAAAAACACTAATTAATTAAACTAAATGCATTAAAAATTGTGAAAATAAGAAATCAAATTTCCAAATATTATGTTTCAAATGTAAATTTTCATAATTATTTATTTAAATTTGTGAGACAATAACATTATATTTTCAATGTAAGTCATAAATTCCTCCAATAAAACTCACGCACGGTGCGAATAGCACGCTTTTACAGCCGTACATATGTGTTTATCACTACAATACCGAAAATGAACTTGCCTCATCGCAAGAAAACTAAGGGTGATTGAAACAAAGTAAGTGTGTTTTCGCAATAAGGGTAGATAGTCAAAACACGATCACCCATCAGAGTTCGTGTGGCATGACCACTGATGACCAGTGCTGATAGAAGGATAGGACTACAAAATTGGGTTAAAATAAAACAGTATTTTTATATAGAATTATTAATATATTTTTCGGTCCTACAAACAATGAATTTTTTATAAAAATAATATATATATTTTAATTAAATGAAAAAAGCATTTTCCATTATATTTTTTTATTTAAATTGAAACATAATAAATTGATCAATCCCATAGTTTTATTTTTATGTAAAAAGAATACTTCATACATTTACATTTGTCTCATTGTTTATCAAACAAAATATTTTTTACTGTTATATTAATTAAACCATGGAAATTAATTTTAATCATAACTAAATTTTAACATAAAATATTTCATAAATATTATTTTCAAATTTAACGGGCCTTTTTAGGTCTGTAATTATTTTCTGTAAAAAATTCGATTATTCAAATGATACTAGAAAAATTGAACTTCTATAGACTGTAATCCTGGATAAAAAAAATTAAATTCATGAATCGCAAATTTCCAATTCAATCAATCGGAATGAATAGAATTCAATTGGGAAAAAATTTTCAATTCATTTAAATTGAAACCAATTCAAAATTTCAAACGGAAATTTAACTGAAATGAATCGGATTTAATTGAAAAAAATTTCAAATTCATTTCGATTGAACTCCGATTCAATCCGATAGAACTTATAGTAGATTTATCATTGGTCCCAATTCATGAATGGGATCGAATTGGAAATTTTATATTGGGTTCTATTGGATTGAATCGGAATTACTTGGAAATTTAAATCGAACTTTTTTACCAGGTATGTCCAACATTGGCTACGCTTAGCTATAGCACAGCATAGGAGGTTTCACATCCTGAATGTTCTTGAGTCTCTTATTAAAAAATAATTCAATTTCATACCACACGAATAAATATCGAATTCCAATTGTTTTTTTTGAATATATGAAACAATAAAATTATGTAATTAAAATTTATTTGATTTTTATTTGAAAATAATTATTTGGAAATCCTCTAGTAATTTTATTTTTTAATATGCCTTATAATCACAAAAATGTTTTTTTTTTAGTACAAAATTTATATATATTGTTATTATATACACTGTACAATCAATCTCAAAATAATTTTGAGATTTTTATTAATTTTTTTTTTTAAAATCTTCATTCAAAATCATTTTTCTTTTTTAAATACATCAGTTTTTTTGAGAAAAAATATAACAGCGAAAATTGATAAATTTTATAGTAATGTGAAATTCATGTTTTGAGAAAATTTTCTGAATTTAGATTTGAATAGATCCGAAGAAAACGCATAAGGTCCATCTTCATATTTCAGTGCACGGATGATATCTTCAGTTCAGTGAAATATCTCCAATCTATTATACAGGTCTAACTCCTCAATAGGACTATAGTCCTCAAACACTGCTGTTTTGGGAGCAAATTGTTAAGAGTTGCAATGAAAAACGTTTTGAAATAGATATTTTTAGGTATTCAGTTTGGAAGGTGCAATATTGGTTTTGTATTTTACACGTAGGCGGGATTTTTGTTCTGAATGAGACAAACTCCGAACTATGCTTTTTCTGTTGCGTTGATTGTAGCAACCAACAAGAGTTTAAGCAGTGGACAATAGACAGTCAAACCGAAATAGTTAGACAGTTGAAATTTTGACGAGAGTGTGTTTTACTGATATCGCTATAACAAAAAATAATAAAAATAGTAAATTATTATATAATTAATCGAAAACCGGAAAATTTTTTATTACATGAGTAATTTTTAGTTTATAATAATAGATGACATTATAAAAATAGCATTTGTCTTATAATCATAGAGGGCAATATTATTTTTTGAATAATTAAATTTATAATGATAGTTTTTGTCTAAAATCATAGATGGCTATACGATTATGGTTTATTTATGGTTTTGTCATAAAATAGAAGATCGTTTCATTTCTTATCTAAAGATACATTAAAAAAGTTTATTTTGTTTGTCTATTTAAAGCTATCTAAGTGACTTAAGTGAATGTAAAACTCTAAGAATAACGAAAATAAAAAATTATCAAGTGCGAGTTTAGGGTTCCGTACTATTTTCTTTTAAAAAGTTAGGGCTGCCACCTCAAAGTCGAGAAATAGTGAAATTAATCTAATTATACCACCGAATTAAAAAACTGTTGTGTAGTTTTTCCATAATTTGTATTTTAATAAATATGATTCAAGTAATTTAAAATAAATACTACTCAGAATTGCCGAATTTACCTGAATATGAAACAAATAATATTTTTTACAGAACTCTGGAGAATTTATGTTGATTTCGGCAGTCGGAAAGGACTGACTACACGATTTCGGGAGTCTCCCGAACAAATCTGGAGAGGTGGCAACCCTATATACACATTAAATTAAATAAGAAGTACATAGTGTTATACCTCTATGACTCATTTAGTGTTCGAGTCCGAATCGTACTTGACCAAATTATTGAATACTGAACAGTAAAAATCTTTCTTTGAGTCATATTCTGATAAAAAACTTTCACATTTCAAGATATCGATGTAGAATCACGTCCTCCAAATTCATTTCGAACAACTCGAGAATATTTTTTACCCATTTCCTGATCTATACCAAAATTCCCTGACATTTTTTGTTGTCCAAGTTTCTCGGATCAATCGCCACCCTACAAATTACTCACAAATTCAATTTTTAAATTTTTTTAAGCATACAATAGAATAAATAAATAAGCTTTTATGGTGCGCGTGATCACACCATAAAAGAGATAAGAAGTTGTCGCTTTGCTTTGTTCGAATCCCCGAAAATATATCAAATACCTACCAATGCAATAAAGGCAAGAATATTAGTATGAGTCTCTTTTTCCTCCAATCGTATCGTTATCACTACATTGCTCAAAATATCAGAGTTGTGTTAGATATATATCACTAAAATTATCTAATTGACATCAACTTGACGCCACACATGGAACGTAGCTCAGTAATTTCCAGTCAGCATGACGTATCAATGGGGCTGAGCCTTTTCTTTAACATACTTATAGACTACAACGTCATTGCACTGAACTATGTTACATTAGCACCCCAAATATTGAAAATCTACTAGATTGAGGTATTGGGGTACTATGCCATGGTCATTTATAAACCGTCATAATCGGTCATTTATAAATAAATTTGAACTATCATTCTAAATTCATATTATATATTCCCGAAAACTTGAATTACAGAAAAAAATAAGTAAGTATAATTGGAAATATGTCAAAATTCATGTCATATATAAAACTCATGTCATATACTCCGCAAAAATAAAAATACAACACTTTTTGTTTCGTTATAAATACACAATACTATCTCGATCAGTGCGGAATTCCACTCCTGTAGTTACCGTAACCCGAGACTACCCTGTACCCGTGGGTAAAAACAACAAATTTCATAGAAAAGTGGGGAAAAAAGTCAAAACTCCTTAAATTAATATTAGTAGAACATGTAAACAGCAATTATATGTCTAGAGTATTAAGAGAGCATCTGTAAAAGCTAACATGTTCGCCAAATAAACTTATTATTTAAATTTATAATATTTTTCCGTTCAAATTATTTGTCTAGTGTGTTTTTTCCTAAGCGGTACATTTTTAGACTGTGAGTATATTTTTCGTCAAACCTAGACATAATAAGCTTGAAAATGAGGGGTGAATCATGGAATTTGATAAAGGAATAAGGAAGATAAGGGTAGGATAGAAAAAACCTTGCTAGAATAATAATATATAAGATGTAACGCCGTTATCTTTGATCTTTTTGGGCTCTACTAAGACTGATTTTAAGACCAAGTGAACTGAAGAAGTCCTACTTCAATTTACCCTCAGACTCAAAATATTGTCATGACAAACGGAAATTCAGGGTCATTTGTAAAAGGTAAAAAAGTTTAATATTTGTCTTTAAGCACGGCACGAGTCTGCTCCTTTTATGAAAACTGTTATGATCTTTACACTTTAGAGCATTTATTCCCAGAGTGGTCTACGGTATCGTAGGGGGTCTATTCGTTGTGTGTGTAGTCATGATAGGGACAATAAAACGGACGCCAATACTTCCAGTGGATTTTGTCGAGGTATTGAGAAAAAAACTTACAAAGGATGGTGTTTTTAGGTTAAACTAACCTAAATCTACAAAACCTATTTTGATTTTTTTTAAATAACTGCATTTTTTGGCCTAAAAACTCAATTAAACTTCCGGAAATGGGTGCTTTTGGCGCCAGAAGTGGCGCTATTCAAAAAAATCAAAAAGCAGGCGCAACAGCATAAAAAACCACTATCTTTTCAACCTCTTACTCGCAAAAAATTATTTACCTCGGGGAGCAAAATGACCCAAAAGTTTGTGATCAGCGCACAAAATTACCCCTTCGAAACGGGATCTATTTTGACTATCAGGTGACTGGCTTAAAAACGTACTCTGTAACGATCATAAAGAGGCATGAGACGTGCCGTGCGATATAGTAACACTAACAACACTTCAAGTCTAAGAATAAATTGAATACCGTATTTTCAAGTTCACTTCTTTGCCTTTAAAATTAGCTTTGGTAGAACTCACAAGAACATGTCTGTAAATATTGTGTATTTTAAACGACACAGAAAAGGTCACGTTTTTATTTTTACGGAGAGTAAATTTGTCAGGACCAAAAAATTTGCTTAAATCCTTTTATTTTTGATTGTCAAAATATATATATACTTTTTATTAAACAGAATAATACACATGTTACAATGTAAAAAAATATTTTTTTTTTATTTTTAGTTTTTTCATTTTTACCCAATTACAATACTGAATTTGACTATAATTCCAATTTTTTTTTTTAATAGAACGGCACGCAATAACCATGCTCAGCAAAAAACAAAGCGCCGTCACGCTTTCTTTAAATTTAGCACCCCCTATATATTTTTAGCTGTGGTAAGAATAAAAAATTTATGGGTATGCTAAAATTAAATACAGGCGGGTAGCTTAAAAAAGCTATCTCTATTTTTAGACAGCGCGTTTTCTGCTGAACACAGCTAATTATAATATGCGGCTGCCAAAATATTTCCAAGAATTTTATATAATATTTATATTGGAAACTTAAAGAGAGAGATAGAAAAAAAATGAAAACGAAAATTACAATTTATAATTCTACATTTAGACTTTTTTTTGTTTTAATACAAGGTTTGTTTTTTGTTTTATTGCTTTTTTGAAATTTTGTTAGTAGTACGCACGCGTATACACATTATTTAGCGCGGTTGTGACATTTACTACGTATAATCATATACGTTCTCAAACACATGAGTATAAGCTGTAGCCGTAATTAAATTATATGACAAATTTTGCCTTGTACTCAAAAAACTGATTGACCAAACACATTGCTTGAAACGTTAAAGGTCAACCAATAAGAAATGCCGTACCTTAAATCATCGTCACGAATTTCTTATTGGTTGATTCTTTAAGTTCCTGTGAACTATACAGTTTCAGAGAAATCTCTCAGATATACGTGTTAAATTTCTTCTAATAAAGCTCATTTTTTAGCCGTTACATAAATTGCATGAGCAGGGTCGGATTAATCATTAAACAGAGATAAATGACCGGGACCCGCATTGGATATCGATCCAGTGCACGGACAAAAGAAATTGAAAATGTTTCAAAGAGGCAAAAATTAATTGAATTTTGTATCCAAAAAAGATTCAATTTGGAAAAAGCTGATGATTTTCAAACGGCTGAAAAGGGGATAAATAAATATTCCAACCGTTAACACGAGACACGCCGCCATCTTAAATAAATGTGTATAACGTAGCGCAGTTCAAGTGGATCATACAAAATGTACGCCATTTTCGTTTAGAATTTATTTTTAGTTTTTTTTTTATAGACAATTCGAACAAAAGTTGTTTTGTCAATAAAAAATTTAATATATCTTTTTTTTTTTACTTAAGATTAATATTTTATTTTTTTTTTAGAATTTGTATGCCATCTGTTAGCCAAATACAAAAGTTATCGAGTATATTTATAATTATATATTTATCCATGCACCTCTTCCACTAAAATGGGCTGATAATTATTAGATATTAACCGAAAAAATGTTGCCTTTAATTTTACTCTATCAAGGGGTCTTATAAACGAGAGATTCTCCTTAAAATACTTAAAATTCTTTTAGCCGTAGGCTTACACCAGCTTACCCAGCTCAATGGTCGTGCGAATTAAAACGTTTTTTTAAACGTTCGGCTACTGATTGGGAAGGTTGCGGGTTCGAATCCAGGCAGCGGCAATGTGAGCAATTATAATTAATGGGGCGGTAAGATTTATCACACTATTGTCGCTTGGATAAGAACGAAGTAACCGACTCCACTCACATCATGAAAATTTAATTATATATTGGGTGTAGTTTAAAATAAAAACGGAGGTTAAACCACATTATGATTATTATTGATTTACACAATGGTCAGAACTTCGATACCAGTGATTTTTTGTCATCATTTCATTGCTATTACTTAACAACGATATTTCTCAAACAATATAGATATATCGTTGCCGCCGCTACGACAGTAAGCATGTATTATTACCAACGTTTCAATTTTGACCCCAAATATATCCAAAGGTTCAATTTTATTAAAATAATATAAATTATTCTACTTGAATCTAGAAAGAAGATTCTCCCCTTAAAAATATTTCGTAACCACTAGAAACATTAGAGACGTTTCTATCGAAAAATATCAAGGGTCCGATGGTGGACATCCCTTGCATGTTTTTCAAGATAATTATTATCAAACCATGAATGTCATCGAGGTGCATGAAACTCATCACAATAAAGATTTTATTTTTCCATTATTTATTTTTTTTTTTTTTTGAAAAATGTATAGTAAAGTCAATAACAGCCCAGATATTTACATTAAAAAAAATTACAATAAAATAAAAAAATTCATATTAATTGACTTTAACCTCTCACATATTTAACGAATAATATAGATAATTAGATTTCTCAATATACTGACTAGTTTTTTTTTTTTTTTTTTTTTTAAATATTACATTCACTGCGCATACTCATACACGTTCTAAAAAACACATGCGTATAAGTTGTACCCATAACGAAATTATGTGACAAGGTGTGCCTTGTGTATGCATTAAATCCACCAATCATATTGTGGATAAAAAGCAACCTGCCATTTTTTTTTTTTTTTTTCAATCAAAGATTGTTTTCCGCTTTTAATTCAAGCGTGATTTTTAATGATCACATTACGAGCACACCTTTATTATTTATTACGCTATGAGTTGTACCAAGTTCGGTATGATTAAATATGAATTCATTTATTTTCACAAAGTTCAGATTAAATTAAAAAATATACAAGCACCAATTTTTTTTTACGCACGTTTGACATTACAAAGATTTATTTTTGTTTTGTTTTTTATTAGTCGAGTTAATGAAGTTTAAAAATTATTAAAAACACTTTTTAATTTTGAACCGATTTTGTTGAGTTGTTTTTTTGTGTCATTGATTTTTTTCGAAATTTAGAAAATTAAAACTGATGCAAACAATTTTGGGAAAGAATTTTACAGTAAAAGTTAAGTTCGTTCAGAAGACAAATATCTAAAATGTAAGTTCGATCTTGTTCTTAAGGTAATTAGGTCAAGCAAAATCTTAAGAAATCTTCAAAACTTTGAATATAAGTAATTAAAAGTTTAATGCACACACTGGCTCTTACTAGAGCTTACACTCACCCTTCCCCCCACTCTCTTAAATAGCTTGAATTTTTATAAAAGGCAAAATATAGTATAACACGTTAGACAGCGAGCTGAATAAGTTAAAATATTACCCACAAAATACGCCACACTTAATTCTGGCTGTTAATTTGGAATATTTTTTAAGGACTAAAATAAATTGAGTGCTTTGATGTAATATGAAAGCCCAATAATTTTTTATTTGCACCAATTGATTTGGAATAAAAAACTATTAAACAAAACTCATCAAAATCGGTTCAAATAGAACTAAAAAGCAGGAAAATAAACCATCACTGATTCGACCATTTGGCTAGCATAAATTTTTTCTTAATACAATTTTTTTAAATTTTCTTTTATATATATCACTTCCTTAATTTCTAACTTAAATTATAATTTTATAACCTAAACAAAATTTCTAACAGATCACAACTTTAACCACACCAAATATTTTTAAATATTTATTTTTTACAATTCAGGCCAACTAATTTTTAGTATTGTGCGCATTTGTTACTCTGATAAAAGCAACATGGAAATATTTAATACAAGGGATCTGCTAGTGTTTTTATTTATTTTTTTTATTTTACACAAATAAGGCCTTAAAATTTTGTTTTAAAACATTTTTAGGATGTTTCATAAAACAGGGAAAATGCATTTTAAGAGGAAAGAATAGGTTCGACTACAATGGGGAGTTTTTTAAGCTTTAACCAGAGAAATAAAATGCGCAGATGCGTATTTTCAATTGTTTCTTTTTTACAATGACGCACCTGGCATATCTGTTATGATTTAAAATTTAGCTCTAAACAGAAGATTAAGTTCCTTAAAATATTAAAACGAAAGAATCGTTCCGTTAACAGAATTTTTTCAAAAAAAATTGATATAATTCCAGATATTCCCCGCGAAAAATCATTCGATCTTGGCAGAATGAAGCTCATTCGAAAACATAAACTATAAAATATTTGAAAATGTAGCTAAAAAGTTATTTTCACCCACTATTTGCTTGATTTTAAAAAGTGAACGCCGAGTGAAAAGAAGATGAAGAGGTAACTGTTGAAACTGAAGCCTATTTTGAGGCCAGACATATCGTACTCATAATCGCCGTATCGCCCTCGAGGGCAACTATGTTAATCAATCAAATCGAATTTTACCAAGAAAAAATGTGTTTTACTATGTTAGCCTACGAACTTTTCAGCCCAACTGTTAACTCGTGCCTCGCGTCAGGACAAACATTTTTTTTTACAACTAATCTTGAATTTTAGATTTCCATAATCTTCAAGTTCACTTCCTCATTCATAAACTGAGCTGTGGTAGAGCCCAAGTAAATGGTGAACCACAGAATGAATATGAAGTTGTCTTTTTTTTAATTCTATATCTACCTTGTTTTCAAAATAGCGAAAGCAAAATAATTAAACAAAATTTTCAATTTTCGATATTTTGGAAATTACTCCAGACATCGAAAAATTTTATTCTTAATTTTCGTCTTATATTGTCAAGTTATAACATAATTCACCATCAAAATTGAAAAAATCTATTTTATTAAATTTGTGTCCCCAATACCGTGCTCATACATCCTTAATTAGTCGGGTACAACGGGTTTTTTTGTTTTCAATAGTTTATTAAAGTTTTTACTTTAATTTAAATAGTTTTTTTAATCTTCCTTTATTAATTAGCTAATAGAATATCCTTTAATTCTCTCCCTTCGCCTCAATTACCAAAAAAGTCCTATTTGTTTTCATAGATTGGATTTTTAATACCTTTCTCGAAAATAATTACTCATTAAAGCATGGTCAGATGTGCCATCATGTACGTCATTGTATTCAATTAAATTATATTAAAAAAGAAAAGTTTTTTCATCAATATCTTCTTTTGTTTCTGAATCTTTTGATTTATCAAATATATATATGTTTAGAAAATTTGAAAAAGAAAATATTTTGATTAGTCAATAAATAAAAATCAAGATCATATATTATAGTCCGAAAAACTCTTTGAAATAAAATGAAAAATCAATTTTGATTCGTCAAAGTAGTATCTGGGATCGCCGTTTGATTTGGGTAGACGATCATGGTAAAAATTAAACATAAGAATTCCATTCCTTACGACTAACAATTCTAATAAATTTCCAATTAAAAAATGATAAAATAAAATAAATATTTTAGTCAAAATAGTCGAGTAAATGAAACTAAAAAAACTTTAAACCTGAAGGATAGAACCGAATTTGAGGAGACTTTAAAAATATTCTTTAGATTTGAAATAATAAGATTAATGTAACAAAATTTAATTCGTAACAAATAAACGTGAAAAATAAACAATTGACTGAATTAATTGTTGAAGTACCATATATAGACAGTGTAGATTATTCTGTCACATTACAAATACATACATGTCACACAAATATAACTGATATTAACATATAATACATACTATACAATTTGCGCATAATTTTCCCTCTTGCGGGTAAACAGTGATGTTTACGAAAAAAATGTTTCTAACAAAAGTTATTTCTTTTTTTATAAGGAACATTTTTTACATTCAAACTTTTGTTCTATCTCAAACGGTTTACAAGATGGGGCCTACGGACCCAAAATTCAATTGACCTATACTGCTCATTTACGAACTCGACCTCGCTTTTTACTTCCTAAGCACGCTATAAAAATTTCAGCTCGATATCTCTTTTCGTTTTTGAGTAATCGTTATGGCAGACGGACAGACAGATAGACAACCGGAAATGGACCAATTAGGTGATGTTATGAACACCTATATCCAAATTTTGTTCATAGTATCAATATTTTTAAGCGTTACAAACTTAGGACTAAACTTATTATACCTTGGTTTATTTCATATACATGGTATAATAAGTTTTGGAAAACATTTTTTTTTTTAAATCTTATCAAAATCGGTATTATTTTTTGAAGTTAAAGAAAAAAAATTAAAAGACGGTTCATTTGACTCGAAAATACTTAGAAAAAAATAACTTTATTCATTTTAATTTTTAAAGATTTCATTTTTTTCTTTTTTTTTTAGATTGTTAGTCCATTTTTTTCAATTCTTTAAAGAAAAAAAAAACAATGCATGTACCCCATTTTTTTTTAAATAAAAATTATTTAATTCCACATTTTAAGACTTTGAATATCACAATTGAAAGTTTTGTTTTTTCTGAATGACAATTATTTTAAAACAAATTCCATATTTTCAAACTTCATTTTGATAAATTGCGATCGATTTAAATGAGATCTAAACAATAATCAAAATTAAAATTGGAAATCATAGATCCTTTAGATGTTTCAATTATCTGTCAAATTTTACTGGGTGTTCCATTTAAAAAAAAAAAAGAAAACTTTTGAGTTTTCTTCAGGTATAACCTTGAATTTAATTTTAAATGATTCAGGTCAAATTCAAGGTAAGGACGTTTATCTCTAAACAAAACAATTTCAGGGTCATTTTTTTCCAAAAAATGCTTCGTTGAAGATATATTTTACTAAGCTATGCGATTTTAACGCTAAGAAGTCAACGCCACGAGTAAAAAAAGGAAGCCATACTTTTTAGACTCAGCTGATGTTTTCATTGAATGAAATGATAAAAGAGAGTAATTTTTAATCAATTATGAGTTCAATCCCCTCGTTTGACCTTTTATCATAGGGTAATCATTTTAACATACAGCCCAAGCTTATAAAAGCGTGTTAAAAAGGGGAATACATCATCTAGATATAAGATCTATGATTGTAGCTATGAATTATAATATACAAGGTGGGACTGAAGAAATAAAATTTCCAATTTTCTTTGCTTAGTCCACTTTTATTTATTTAATATAATTTAAAAATATTAAATAAATAAAAGTGGACTAAGCAAAGAAAATTGGAAATTTTATTTCTTCAATCCTAATTATGGAGTTCCACAAATTAAAGCTCTCTACAATTAATTATCATATACAAGGTGTTTAATTTTGAACGAACTACTAAGTATTTTTCTCGGTTTACTGGAGTTTCAAAGGGAAATGATTTTCTATTTCAGAGCAGGTTTATTTTCTTTGATGAAAACATAAGAAAGTTTTGGTTGAAATGTGTCTAGTGCCTATCTAACGATGAAAATTTAGTACTTGAAAGTAATTCGAAGTGTATAAAAAAAGTACTTAGAGTCCAACCTCAAAATTAGGAGCTTTTCGGTAAATATTTCTTACCATTTGAAAAATTTGATAAAAATATTTTTTCCATTTTGAAAAAATTGTGTTTGGGCTTCCTGCAAACCCTCTTTGAATATTTTAACGAACTTTCGTCTTTCAAATACCAAAATCATATCCGATATTAACTTTCTTACAAAACTTGGCTGGTTCAAAATTGATTTTACCTTAATAGCTACATTCTCTTTAAAAAAGAATTGACATGAAGTTGATCTTCATTTTTCATCGAAGTTCTTCATGAATAAGAAATCATAAATAATTCCCCATACACATTGCTCAACTTGTGCAAGAAATAAAAAAAAAAGAAGTAACCATGACAAAATAAACGTCTAATTCGTTTAAAATGGAGCACCCGTAGAGTTTTGTCTCTCGTGTTCCTATTGACTCTTAGCTAAATCTTGCTCTAAAGAAGAATATAATATGAGAAGGAACTTATGAATTAGCTTTTTTTTTGTTTAAGTACATGTAGTTATTATAATTTTTTTTTTTTTTTGGAGTGGTACGCTTTTAAAATTATCAAAATGATTAACGTAAAATTATTATAATCAGAAAATTTGTAAATGAAATCGAAAAAATGTCATGATTTAGCGAACTGTAATCACTGAATGTATTCCAATCGGCATTATAATTGGATGTAGCTTTTTAAAGCTGTTATGGAGGGTAGAGAACCATATTGTATGGAGGGTAGAGGACCATCTTGTATGGAGGTCAAATTGAAAAGGTTTCCAGCAGTAAGCAGCAAATTATAACTCAATATTCCACAAAATAGCGCTAGCATAGCAAAAGATGTTTGATGCGAACTTCTCTACCCTTCTCTAACAACTTGTTTAGATCTTTATCATACTATTATTACTTTGTGTTTGATGTGAGATGTGACTCTGATAAAAAAATTCTTTTAAATTCCGACTCAAATTTTCAATTCATTCCGATTGAATTCCAATAGAACCCAATATGAAATTTCCAATTCGATCTCATTTATGAATTGCAACCAATTGGAAATTTCCGATTAGTACTATTGGATTGAATCGGAATTCAATCGTAATGAATTGGAAACTTTTTTCCAATTAAACCCGATTCATTTCAATTAAATTTAGATTCAAAATTTTAATTGGCTTCAATTGGAATGAATCGAAACTTATTTACAATTGAATCCTATTCATGAATCGGATTTTTTATCAGGGCCAACTTCTTTACCCTTCACTAACAAATTATTTACATCTTTATCTTACTCTTATTACTTTCTTTTAAACTTACACTTTAACTACAGTAACGCTATCAGATGGCCCTCCTTATCTTTATCCTCCATGGCTGGTTCCTGTTTTCTCCACTATGACTGTTTAACGTACGATTTGAAAATACTGTCGTAGCAAGACCGTTTAATTTGTGGGAATTTAAAAATATAGTTTACCAATTTACAATACCCTACTTCTACTAGAAACTAATTTTAAAGGTTTGTTTTCCACATTAAGAATTATCGAAACACGTGGAAATGATTAACATATCACAATTTATAAACAAAAATTTAATTGAACGAAAGTTTCGCATACGTTCTGTATACATTTTCCCCTAAAATTTTGTAATCATTCGACCTCATGAAAACATAATCTAAATTTGACGAAACGTTGGATCATTTACGGCTCGATAATCGATCCATTAATGATTCGTAGACGTCTCGTAAAGTGTAAATAATCCTTTAAAATTATGGTGTTTCATTACAATATGATCAATTTCACGTACAAATTTTCTAAAAATCTGTGAATTTAATCCACCCCAATTCAATTACTTCTAGGCAGCTAAAAGTCTTTAATTGAGTCACTAAAATAAATATTTTTTTAACTGCCGAGGTGGCTTTCTAGTACGAAATCCCTCGTAATTTCCACTATTTTAAATGAGGAGAAAAAATCCTTAAGCGATATTCAGCATGCTTTATTCTAGTTCCAAATGATTCCCAAATTGCTCATTGCACGTTTTGTTTATCTACAGAGGGTTTTTTGCTACGCTGTAGCCAAAATTCACAGGCCGTTCTTTTTGTGTGTGTTGTCCACAAAATTGCACAGAGGAGGGATTAAATTCACACACTTACGGATTTTTGTCAAAATATAAAAGTCTGAATCCACTAGCTAATAATTTAAGTTTAGAGACAGATGAAAAATTGTCTTTTCATAAACACTTGAAAATAATTTTCTCTGAAAACTCCATAAAAAATTGTATAAAAATTTCCCCTATGAAAGTCAATTTTCGATTAAAACGCTTACAAACGTGGAAAATCTTTATAAAATAAACTAAAAAAACTTTTTGAAATATTTTTTCGTAAACTCGAATAAATTGGATGCAAAATCTATCTGTACTAGTTTTTGCATTCGATTTCTACAATATTTTAAACTTTAGAAAAAATGTTTCGAACAAAAGTTGTTTAATATTTTATAAAGAACAACTTTCTAATTTGAAATCTTAATCGATCTCTTATTAATTTTAAATATGATTTAATTTTTTAATAAAAGAGTACGTGAACCTTTCTTGGAGCAGGCACTGTAATTACTCTTCCACCCTCACCGTTGATTTAATCGACGCTCATATGATGTTTTTTTTTTTAACATAAAACTGGTAAAATACCGGAAATCGCTATTTATCTATTAAAAAAATTTTTGCAAAAAAAGCAAGGCTACAAATTACATTTTCAGGTTTTAATTTTTCATCTCTGATAAGATTATGCTCTTTGAGACCTTGTTAAACTAGTTCGGCCATCACGAAACTAGTCAACCAGGCAATTTGAATGACGCGTCAAAAACTAAAGTTTTTTTTATGTTTTCTTTTTGGAAAGCGCCGCAAGGTAAAAATTTTTTTTTTTTGCATAAACAGAATCTGTGATAAATTTTCTTCATGAAACTTTTCTTGATTAACATTATTGTGAGTTCTTTTGACAATTTTAAAATGAAATATTTCAAAATTTTACCCCGGCAAGAGGCCCTAAAACTGTGTTTATTGTGATCAAAGGACTTTGAACTATCATTTACCCCAAAAAATGGTTCACCGTACATGCTCAAACAGCCGGACTACTTTAATATTTATAAAATTTTTGTAATTGACAAAACTCGATTCCCGGCCATTCACAAAATTTATCAACCGTTAGGATGGAATTTAACGCATAATCAAATTCAACGTCTTCGTAGGATTTTACACTTTTGAAGAAATATTCAGCTTTTTTTATGAAATTCTCAGACTCGCAAATAAATTCCAGAAAACAAATATTTTACATAACCAAATAAGTGAATAACGCATATTATATAACTAGTGAACACACAAACCTTCCAAAAATTTCGCCACATTACTTTGTTTTGAAATATATTCCTTAGAAATGATTGCTAAATATAAATTATATATGTTCGTAGACTATTTTTTTAATTAATTTTAATATAATATTATTAATTTATTACCTAATTAATTAATTTTGTTAAGCTGGGATGTATTTTTTTTTTTTTTTTTTGTTATTTTCATTTTTTAATAAAGTGTGAAAGATTTTTTTATTATTTTTATAAGTTCAAAATTGCGGCTGAAATAAATTGCACTTATTTTTTTATTTTTTAAATTCAGTCAAAATCTGGTTATAACGCCATCGGTTGTAAACGGGGATAATTATGATTTAGTTGAAAGAGCAACGGCGGATTTGAATGAACAGGCGCCCTAGGCATCCTAAACCACTTTTTTTGTGTAACGACATAGATATATAATACATGTTAGACAAAAAAGAAGTTTTAATTTTACCACCCTAAGCCCAGGACTCACGGCTCTAACTCTGAATCCGGCACTGGGTATTATATTGATAACAGGGACCATAAAAGATTTTCAAAAAGTACGGCTGTAAGAAGAAATTTTTCTTTTCCTGTATCTCCTTCTTTCCAATACTTTTTCAAAACTCTGTATAATATTTTGAACTTTATACATTTTGAATAGTGATTATGCAATAAGGGAGTCATTTGGTTGCTAGGACACTAAAATAATCTTTTTCGGAGGAAAATTGAAAGGATGCTCCTCAAAGGCAAGCTGGAATATTTAAGGATAGTATTGAGAACCTTTCTCTACAGTTTGGCAACCATCTCGTTAGCCATTTAAAATATATGATGTACGAAAAGTTTTTATGCAAGTTCTTATGTACAAAACAAAGAGGGAATGTACTGTATGAGATGCGTATATGCACATATCACTCTGTCTTATACATAAGAACGGCCATAAAATCTATTGTTACTTCATATATTCTAAATGGCTAACGAGATGGTTGCCAAACTGTATATTTATCTGCTTCGTCGCAATGAAACACAGAAATTTTATCACTAGACCAATCTTGATTATAAATATCAAAATTCAAGTTGCGTCTCCTTTCTACGTCTATTAAAAAAACTAATTTATTTCTCGCTATAAACAAGTGGCGAAACCGCGGGTAAATACTAGTTTATAATGGTTGAAGTTAAAGACGAAACGGATCATGGTTTGGCCGGATAACAGATATCCGGCAAGATACGAGGTCGGATATTCGGCCCGGTAGTTCTACTTTATTTCACTTGGCGTCGTAGTTCAAGTCAGACTATTTAGGTGAAAAAGAAAAAGCCCGGCAGAAAATCATGATAGAATATATAAAAAACTCTAACGAAAAATCTTCTTCTTTTTGGGGACTATTTCCTATTTGGGACGAGATTGTTCCAATTGCTAACGAGATTGACTTTTTCTTAAAGACATTCTGAACCGATCGCAATCAGCGAAAGGCAATTTATAGAATCTTGTCTGGTATACGAAGCCAAGCGGAGTCAGTCGCCTCTTACCAACAAATGTGGAAAATTTACTATTCATTCACCACAATTTGTCACTTGTTAATTTTGAGTACTAAAATAATTCATAAAACAAACATTAGGACGTGCGATTATTAAAATAAATTTCTGTAAACTAATGAGAATTTTTTGAATTTTACTATCCGGAATTCGGCTGGATACTGAATTACTATCCGGTATCCGTCCGTACAGTGAAAACAGGCTGGATAGGTCGAATATCGGATAGTTACCAGATATCCGTTTCATCTCATCAGTTGAAATTACATATTGGGGCCCCAATCCGATCTTTTAGCATTCCAGCATATCTTTTGATGATTATGCTTTTATTCTCGACGAACGATGATTTTTTTAGTGAGTCATCTGTTATCATTTATAAGAGATGAAATGTACATATATAATGACGTTATAACAGGGTTTGACTGTATTTATAAATTATTGTTTTACTTATTTTTTGTAAGCAAATGGTTGTTTTGTAGACATTTTTTTTGATTTTGATGTTTTGATTACGAGTTAGTAAAAAGATTGTGGTGGTAAGATGTTGGATGTGAATGTTGAATGTTGGAGGTTGATTGATGATTGGAAGCAGTTATCAATTGTTTGTCTCGTAACTGTTTAATAATGCAGCATCCACTGGTTCCATACAAGTTGGACATGTTAAACTACGCATTAACCAATCGTCGATACATGCTCGATGATACATATGCAAACATGGTAAATAACGTACCTGGATATTGAAAAATTTATATTAGTTTTAACTTTTATTTTTAAACCAAACGATTTGGGTTGTTTTACAAATTAAGGTAGTACGTATGGAAGCCTGAATGGATCAATCAGGCTTATTATGACGTTTAATTAGAAATCAGTACATGACAAAATACCGACACCTTCAAAAAGGTTCGTTTCCATAATGTCACAAGTCACAAGTGCACTTGTTAAAAGTGAACTAGTGACTTTTTTAAAAGTTGGTTTTATACTTGTGGGTAGCACACATTTAAAAAATAAGCTAGTGCAGCGTCACTTTCTCATAAATTGACAGTGATCTATTCAAGCTTCCATAAGTACGAGCACCAAGGCAATTTTAGATTTAGGGTTGAAATAATTTGTACATTATTTTCAACTTTGATGATGAATTTTGTTATAACTTCATGAATGTAGACGAAAACTAAGAATACAATTTTTCTATACGTGCCTTGGTTTTTGAAATATCGACATCTAAATAATGAAACAAAATTTTAAATTTTCGATTTTTTGAAAATTACTCCAGATATCGAAAAATTGTATTCTTATTTTTTCTTGAAATTACATTTTTTGAGGTGGTTGACATAATATATCAAGTTCTATTTGACCGATTCTTTTGAAATTTGGTGGGAATCTTCTCTACAAATCTCTCTATCGTCTGACGCTTGAATTTTAAAAAATTCAATTTTTATCGTTCTATTATTAGATCCAGTATTTTTTAGCATTTTCCCAGCCCTATACCAAAATTATCCGAATTTTCAAAATTTTCAAAATTTCCTGACATTTTCTCGTCAATTGCCACCCTTTTCCTACACTGTCATTCGCGCCCGGTTGAAATATTTCAAGTTTTAATAGAGATATTTGAAGAAAATAAAAAATATTCTTCAACTAGAACAAATTTTCTCATATATAATTATGTGGGGTTTTCTTTCGCTAAGGGCTCGCTTTCGACCAATAAACTAATAGCGGGCCGGAAAAATGAAAAACTTAATACTTATAATCAAGCTACCTTCGTTTTTGCATAAAACGTATTTTTATGTGTATAACATTAAAATATAGAGTCATACCTTTAAAACGAGTACCTTAAAGCAGGCCTGGGCAAACGGGACTTACAGAAATCCCTCGGATTTCTAACCTAACATACGAATAAGACAGTGACAACCTAACCAACGACAATCTAAAATACGAGTAAGACAGAGAGACAACATTTTTTTCCTACCTATCTCATTACTATTAGAGAAACTGAGATAGATAGAAGATTCGTATACCCGTCTCGTTTCGTCCTCTATGAACAATGTGGACTTGGATAAAGAGACACAATAAAGTTTATGACACACAATAAAATAATAAAAATGGTGATTTTGACTTAAAATAACTCGCCTATGCCAGCCTTAAAGTATAAAAATATTATTTATTGGCCAATCTACGGATATTTCGAACCAAGCGCTGCGCGACGATCTTATACAATATCATTTTTGTTTATAACCATTATTTATTAACCATATCTCCGATTCTATTGGTCGTATCAAGACGAATAAAAAAAAAAAATATTTGTTTTTTCATGAAGAATGAAAAGGTATAAAATTGTTTTTAAAATTATTCAATAATTTAGGAGCTATGGCCGTATAAAGAATTAATTTGTTTATAACAAATTTTCTCCCACTCTGAGCGGTGTGCAAGTTGAAAATTCGAATTCAGTGGGTCAAAATACGTTGAAATACACTCTTTGTTCGGTAGGATCTGTAAATGCATACGAAACCCACTCAGCGCACTATTAAATCACTTACCAAGTTTCTTCTTAATCTGACTTAATGTTACAAGACATCATACAGACGGGAAAGTTTTGAATTTTACGACCTTTGAAACGCAAAACTCAAAATTTTGAAGAAAATATTAAGCTATTATTAATTGGCCCGATCATGGTTAGATTAGTTTAGGTTATATTGGCTGTCCACGAAGGACACACTTAGACTATAGAGCCCATTGTGATACCATAAATGTGTTTTACCACCTTTCCGCTGATAATTGATCGGCTTCTCAATTTCAGAGGCTGAGTGCACCTCCTTCATGCATATACCATGCACTACACCAACCCATCACAAATATTAATCGAACCCGCTACTCTAAGCATACCGCGGACGAAATTGGTTACGCATTAATCAACTGAGCGTTAGGGCGACTGGCCCGATCATAATTTAATTAAAAAAAAAAAAATTAACTTACCGGATCGGATACTTGAAAATTAATCATACAAATAACACATTCACGTGATTTTTTCGAACCATCGTGAAGATCTGTCGGTAAATGTTGAATTAAACCAATTCGTTTAGCTATTTTTACTTGTTCTTCTTCAGTTAGTTGAGACGCCGGGCGACTCACATTTGGTGCAGGATAGTAAACAGGTACAATTACTTGTGGTGGATCCTAAATTTTTAAAAGATCGAAAATAATCGAATTAGTTTTTGATAACAATGTTTTGTAATAAATATAACTAGCTCAATCCGTGCGAAATTCTGCTCTCGTAGTTATCGTAAAACCTGTGGCTACCCTGTACCCGTGGCTAAAAACAACAAACAAATTTCATGTGAAAAAAATCAAAAGAAAAGTTCTTAAATTAATATTAGGAGAACATGTATTAAAAATAGTTATAATATGTCTAGAGTATTAGGGCATCTGTAAAATAGGACGATGGAATAGGAGTTTAAAAACAGCTATCAAATGCCACTTGAATGGAAACTGGTATTCAATTCTACCAACCGTTCTACTCGGATTACGCACAACTACAATAAAATTAACTTTTGGAACCGCTCTCCGTATTCCGGGACAATTCATAGTCGACTCCCGAAATGACAACGATTCACCAATCGAATTCATACGGCAATTACAAGAGTACATGCGCAAGATAAAAATTAAACCAACTCTACACGACAATAAAAGAAATATTTACATGTATCCTGACTTAAAAACGTGCAGCCACGTCTTTGTCCGAATCGATCGTACTAAAAAACCACTCGAACCTCAATATTCAGGTCCACACGCAGTAATTGAGCGAAACGGCAAGTATTTCAAAATTTCATTCAACGGACAAGACAAAATGATTGCAATCGACATCATCAAACCAGCATAACTAAACCGGCAAATTTTACGAATCGCGCAGTGAGCGAAAGCGTTTTTCACTTCATCGACACCCATGGCACACCTGTTACGACTAGACCCAGACGTCTTGCCCCTGACAAGTTAAAAATGGCACAAAAAGAATTCCAAACGATGATGGAACTGGGGATATGTCGCCCTTCAAAAAGTAATTAAAAAAGATATGAATACAAAGTGTATTCATAGTCGAAGGTTGTTGCTGTTACCACAGTTGCCCTACACTAACATGTTTGCCAGTAAACTTATTTAAGTTTCTGATATTTTTTTCGTTCTAATTAGTTGCCTAGCGTGTTTTTTCCTAAGCGATCCATTTTTTAGACCGTGGGTATATTTTTCGTCAAACCTAGATATAATAAGCTTGAAAATGAGTGATGAATCATTTGATAAATAATTCAAACAATTGACTGAGTTAATTGTTGAAATACCATGTATAGAAAGTATTGATTACATCACATTACACATATAATACATGTCAAACATACATAACTGATATACGAAACATTTTATAAGAAAGATTTTTACATTTAAACTTCTGTTCTATCTCTAACGGTTTACAAGATGGGTCCTACGGACCCAAGTCACCTATGTTGCTCATTTACAAACTCGGACTCACTTTTTACGTCCTGAGTATGCTGTAAAAAATTCAGCTTGATATCTTTTTTCGTTTTTGAGTTATCGTGCTGACAGACAGACGGACAGTCGGGTGGACAACCGAAAACGGACTTATTAGGTGATTTTATGAACACCTGTACCAAAATTTTGTTGGTAGCATCAATATTTTTAAGCGTTTATTACAAACTTGGAACTAAACTTAGTATACCTTGCATATAACATATATACATGATATAAAAACTGTACGTAGGTTGAAAAAATCTGAAAAATTCATAATTCGAAAATTGATACAATTATATGAAGATAGAAAAAGTTTCATGTATCATTTGAAACATAAAAGTTATTTATGTTTAAAATCGAGCGTGAACAAAATACTAATAACGCGACCAAGGTTTCTACCTCAAAATAACAAGAAGTAGCGAGATAAACCAGAAAGTTGGGAGATAGTGAAATTAATCTAATTATACCACCAAAATATAAAATTGTTCGAAATTTTTGATGTTTTGTGCCCGCAGCTTTTCCATGAATAAATATTATTCTAGTAATTTAAAATAAAAGCTGCTCAGAATTGTCGAATTTACCTGAATATGAAACAAATAATCAAAAAATATCTTTTATGGAGAATTTATGTTGATATCGGGAGTCAGGAGAAATTACACGATATCGGAAGTCTCCCGATCTAATCTGGAGATGTGGAAACCCTAGACGTGAGTGTTTACGGGTTAACTGATGAAACTATGATTTTTTTAAATAAATTTTAAAAAGATAGTAATTAATTATGAACCTTGCCAATGATATAAATACCGTCCTTAAATTATCACAGACTTTTCCCTCTTTCAAAAATTTATTTATTAAGACTACAACCGTTTCAAATTGAAACAAAACTGAAAATAAATCAATTTCTGACATTTAATTTGGCAAAAATTGTCTCTTCTCAAAAAAATATTATCTCATATAAAAACCGTATCCGTTAAATTTGGAAAAAGTTGCCATAAGATTTACCAAAGTGTTTTGAAATCACCTTGGAAAATAAAAACAGGCTATGGTCTTCGAACATTTTGCTTAAAACTTTCAGTTTTTAAGGCAGTTTCATATTAAAATGACACTATTAGATTTAGAAAAGTTTGGAAAAATCACAGATTTTTCTTCTAGTTTCATATTACAAACGATTTATCGATTTGGAAAAGATTTCCATTATATTCATAAAACTCTTGAAAACAAATCGTTTCTGCTCTTAATTACAAATTTTCGCGAAGTATTTCATGTTTCGATTTGAACTGCCACAAAAAATAATAGAATAGTTTTTATTGTGTCCGTTTTGAAACTACTTTAAAACTCAATAAATAATAACAAATAATTTTGACGTTTAACCGAGACCCTTAGAAACATTTAAAAAAAAACAATATTTACCTGTAAACTAGGAGGCGAACCAAGTGGATCTGTTGATTCTCGTGTACTATCTGCGCCCCGTAATAAAGACATATCGTCCGACGTATTTTTTTTAAGACAATTACCCATATTGTCTCCGAACGAACGATTTTTTATTTGTCAAAACAAATGAATAATGTTTGTTTTGAATTTGTTAAAATAATAATAATATTATTATTATTAAATAATATACAATCAAAATATTTCAAATGAATAATAACAAATTTAAAAAAATCAAAATAAGTTTTTTTTAAATTATTTTTTTACAATGCTATCTACTGTTTACCATATCTATAAGTCTTGTGTTTGACATAAACTGCCAGACAAAAAAAATAATAATAAAAATCGACGACTTTAATTGTAGTATTTTTAATTACGATTTCAAAATATCACACATAGCGATTAATTGAACAATATATTTTTTTCTTTTTGTTTTTGGTACACTCAATAAAAAACAAAACAAAAACACACAAATTATTATTTTCACATCATAATTGATTTTTGGAAAAACGTTTTTTGTTTTTGTATAGCTGGTGGAAAAAAATGAGACGTTTTTGTTGTTGTTGTTTTTTTTTTTTTTTGTATTTCTAAACAAAATTAACTTTTGACATATTTGCTCTACGACTTGATTAAGTCGTGTGCTCGGAATCTCGATGATTTTTGTTCTAATAACAAACCAACATGTAACACCATCTAGAGCACGGATTTAAAAAAATGTTCATATTTAAATTATTTTTTAAGGATTATTCTTTCATTCTATCTTCGACGAAACTTTAAATAAATTATCTTAAATATACAAATTATCATTTAAAAGTTTTTCTTGATTCTTCATTCGGTAAGTTTTTAATAATAATCGATTTAACAAGTTTAAATTTGAAATTGGTGGTCGTATATTTTATCTATGTTGGTGGCACGAAAGTACGATGATTTTTTAAAATAGTAAATAATCATAACTAAAGACCGGATTATATGATTATATGCTTACGTGATTTGTTTGACGCTACCATGAAGAATAGATTGCGAAGTTATGGTATTTTGAGAAGATAGGGATGTTCAGCAGAAGTAGGTGGTTTAATGTGCATTAGTCCTATGCGGCCGCAAAAAAATATCTTATATCTAGCAGCAAAAGCTAGTCGCCCTATTATGGGCTGGTGTAGTGCATGGTATATGCATGAAGGAGGTGCACTCAGCTTCTGAAATTGAGGAGCTGATAAATAAAATTATCAGCGGAAAGGTGGTAAAACATATATATGGTATCACAATGGGCTCTATAGCCTAAGTGTGTCCTTCGTGGACAGCCAATATAACTTAACCTAGCAGAAAATCTAGAAAGCAAAAACGTATTTGTTCGTTTGTGTCTAAAAGCATATTCGCTTCTCTATGTTTTATAAAAGAGCGAACGCGCTAATTTTCTGTTAGACAATAATATTTTAATCCGCATAAAAGAAAATATACATTAAACCGCCTATTTATGCTGAACAAGCCCATTTTACGGTGTATGTATTCTTTGCGTGGCATTAAACTGTTGAAACTTGACGTCAAGTTGAAAATTGTGATAATTCGGTGCCATACAAACACAACTAGTAAGTATTTTCTTCAAAATACGAAAATAAAATTTAAAAAACGAAAGAATTTCTCGGTATTTATTTATGTAACAAAGTTTTTATAAAATAGTTGCCAAATCGTCAAAAAAACTTTTATTTTGAAATCATACTTCTTAATCCTTAGGTGTGTTATGGGATATTTTTTTGGTATGCTTTCGAAAAAAAAAATTAAAAATATTACGCTAGATATATGCTTCCGAGAGCTTGTGTTGCAATGTATATTTGAACTTTGACACTTCATACCTAAAAATTCAGTGTTTTTAATACTTCGTAGAATAGAAATATTACGAGTAATTATACGGGGGTGTAAACCGAAATTTGTATAATGAATTAATAAACAATAGTGATAAACATGTATCCATAATTTACTCACAGATTGTATAGTTCTTTTCTACTCGGGAAATATTTCAACAGGTCTTTTATAAGCGATTTCAATGTTTTTTTTTTTTTTTTTTTTTTTTTGTTTTTGGCAGAGCTTTGTCTATCCAAAAGCGGAACTTGAGTACGAGCTCTCGAGGGACCTAATATATAAAATAAAATAAAAATACGTTCTATTTTAAAGACAATTGGAAGCCAATTATCAGATACCAGAATTTACCATCTGGACGAAATTCGAGTCTATTGTGCTGTTCTGAGTGTATTGGCCTTAGTAACCGTACTTCTTCTTTGTGAGAATATATAGAACGCAACCTATTTTGTTTCCTACAACCAATATTTTTGATAGAACTAAACCTAATCTATGAAATAAACCATCAAGAAAAAAAAGTATGGTTTAATGTTTAAAATAGAAGTTATAAATTGTAATAAATTAAGAATATTAAAGTGTTCATATTTAATTAATAATTATAAATAATAATATTTGTGGATTTAAATCATAAACTTAAAAAAAATCTGTTTACAATTTCTCTCGAATTAAATAATTCTCGTGGATCTACATGGAATCAAAAACCAGATGTTTGCACATTTTGGTTAGAAAATAATTTTGTGTAATAATTTTTCATTTGATGAATTAGTTTCAGTTACTTATTTAAAATTGGATCACAACATTAGTTACAGAATCGGTAGTTCAAAATAAAATTTTTGATAATTAACGGACAATTATACATGAAAATTTCAAGTAGGTACCCTTGTCCACGCTTTGTGGAATTTGGAATTTTCAACCTGTGTATTTAAATGTAAAATTTCTATTTGTATGAAATTTGATTGGAAATAAATTTAATTGAAATTTAAATTAATTTTAAATGCGATGATATCAAAGTGAACACGGGGTTGTCAAAGCTAAATTGATAATTCAATATTAATGTCTACGGAAAATTACAGACAAAGACATTAACATACAACGAAGAAAAAACTGTGTTCATGTGCTGTTTGTGGTCGAAATTTAATATGAACGAATTCATACCGGGAAAAACTATTTTCATGGGATAATTGTGATGAATCTTTTACACAATCAAACAGATTAGTTTCACATAAACGAACTCTTGTTAGAGAAACAAGTGCTATTTGTGATGAAATATTTTCCCAATGCAACTTTAATTTTAGGCAAATGGATATGGATTCATACTGGAAAAAACCATTGTCATGTGAAGTTTGTAATAAAATATTTTGCCTTTATGTATCTAAATGTTTTATTACAAACTTCACGAGAAAGTGGAAGTCTCTACAGCATAATTTACATTGGAGAAAAAACATTTTTATAAAACATTAATTTATTTAAATAAAACCGAATTTTAGGCGGAATAAGTGATAATAACAGGTAACAGAGTTAATTGTTTTAACATCTTACATATACTTGGTTATTAATAATTTAACTGACTTTATTACGGTTTCTTTGATAAAATTTGATGATTGATTGTTGTCAACCTGACGATGGTAGACTGAAATTGAAATCAATAATAAATTTTTTCCACATCTAACTTTATTTTCGAAATAAGTATCAATTTTTGTTTATTTTAAACAAACTAGCCATTTATCTTTTTTGTGAAGTGAATGTTTAAAAGTTCGCTTGAGACATTTGCTAGAGCGAATTTACTGTCCCGTTCGTCTGCGTCAATTTTCCTGTCTCTTTACGCCCCGTTCCTCTTTACAACTTTGTATTTCAGTGGATATAGAGTATCTTTCTTCTCATTTCCTCAGTGGATATAGTATAAAACAAGATTTTAAAAATAATGATGTGGGTGGCCACTGTTATAGATAGATATCTGAAAAACGGAGGTTAAACCCGATTATTATTATACTATATAATATTTCTAATCTAATTTGCGCCCTTACGAGTAAACAGTGATGTTTACGAAAAAATATTTCAAACAAAAGTTGTTAATTTTTTTTATAAGGAACACTTATACAATTAGACTTTTGTTCTATCTGAAGATGGGTGGGGTAACGGTTTATAAGATGGGTCATTTCAGTTTGATATATCTTTTTGTTTTTTAGTTATCGTGTTCACAGACAGGCAGGTGGACGGACAACCGGAAATGGACTAAATAGGTGATTTTATGAACATCTATACCAAAATTTTGTTCGTAGCGTCAATATTTTTAATATATACAAGGTATAAATTTTATAAGTTTCTCAAATTCTGAGAATGAGAAACTTGTATAGGTTGCAACAAGGGCTTAAGAAACCTTGTTGAGGGATTTACTGTCATTTTATGGTTAAAATAATACTTTAACTACATATTTGTATCTTTTTCTGCCCTAAAATCCGGATCTTAAAAATAAATTAATAATAAATAACTAATTTGTTCTGTTTAGGGGATGAAAAAAAAATATAAACACAAAACGTTAAAGGAATTTTTTTTATTGTATACACACTTTTAAACAAATAAATAAAATTTAATCAAAATCAAACCCTTATTGTTGCCATTATTTCTTAATTGCCAATTTTTTATTCATCTTTCAAGTACAACCATGTCCAAAATAGCTTGCAATACCTTGATTTTGATGAATACTTACAATTTGAGACTTAAAAATCAAAATCTTAATAAATTAGGCAAACCTCATGATTGTTTTTTTTATTGTTTTAAATCGAAATTTAGACCTAAAAATGATATTCAAATTCATAATTTAAAGCTCTCAATTATTTAAATATCAGATTCTAATTATGTCTACATTTCAAACACAGACATTTCTGCGTCACAAAATTTGCACAGGTTTTACCATTCTAAGTGATAATTGTAATATCAATTAGAATGGTAAAAACCGTGCAAATTTTGTGACGATGAGATACATATAGTGTACCTCACTTTGAGTGTAGCCGCTTTCATATTTAAGAAAAGAAAGATTAAAATTTTTTTTTTGTTACAATATTAACTACTCGAGGAGACGTATCACCTATTAATGATACAAATCTGAGATTTGAGTTGGAGATATCATTCGAAAAACGTCGCAAAAATCAAGGAAGTATATAAGGCTCCGTTTTCTTTCGAAAAATTACGACATCTGTTTGTTTAAGTCTCAAATACGAACTTTCATACAATAATTATGTACCGGGTGTTCTTAAAAGTATACAGGACATTTAAAAAGTAGGACAACAGCAAAAAAACTCAAATATATTTTTTAAAAAATTGTGTACTTTTTAAAAATCTATCTATCTAATGAACGGAAAATCGAAACAAGGCTATAAGCTATATAACATCATGCACTAGCAGTTATCCGTCAGCTTCAATGGACGATTTCGATTTTAAAAGCAAAGTAATTTGGTTTCATAATTTTTCAACATATATTTCGAGTGTTATGTAGGGGGGATAACTGACGACAAGAAAGGTCAAAACAGGGAACTGCTAGTGTCTAATATACGTTTTTTATTTTGCAATGCAATTTGAATCACAGAAGGTCATGAAATGAATCTTGCTAGACCATATGATACGTGCTCTCAAGTAGTAAATATTGAGATAAGAAATTATTTATTTCGCCCTTTTTACTTCAAAATACCTTAGCAGTTTCACTTAGAGTAAACAGAATGGAGACAAAATTTATGCTTAACAACTTTTATCAGTCGTTTTTCCCTAAAATGCAAAGTTTTAAAAAAAAAACCTCCAAAAACAAGGAAAGTTGTAAATTCATGTAGATTTTTCAGAAGATATGAAAGGTAAGAAAAAGCTATATACAAATCGATTAGAACTTTTACGCCCGATAACTTTGGACTAGCCTATTTTTTCTCTAAAATGCACAGTTTCCGATTAACATGCAAAAAATTACGGAAGCTCGTTTCTTTTAGTGAAACCACTTTTATTTTTCTGCGCATATGAAAATTTTTATTATACAGTGTGTCCTCGGATAGAAGTTACTATACTTGTAAATTTTATTATTTTGCATTTTAAGAAAAAAAGTCATTCTTCATAAAAATTTTGCTTATTCTCCAAAGTATGTAGGAATATTTAAAAATTTGGTATCACTTTCTTTTTTTTTTTTTGGTTAACTACCCATACTTTTTAAGTTGACAAAATGTTACTAAAGAAAGGTTGCTCGAAATTAACAATTATGACTCAAGATACAAATTCATGAGTGAATTTCAGGAAGTTCTTTCCAACTTTGACAATTCCATTCTTAGTGAATGTTTATCCGAGAAAATTAATTTTCTAGCCTAGTCCACAAAAAAATACACTCTCGAATAGTACATCTTAATTGATTTATTATTATTTCTTTGTTATGTTTTTTTGTAATTACAACTTTTGTTCAAATAAAATGATGATATAATTAAAGTAAACGGATCTTCTTGATATTTTGTAAAGAGTCATAATTGTTAATTGCGAGCAACTTTTCTGAATAACATTTTGTCAACTTATAAAAAGGAAGGGTAGTTAACCAAAAAAAAAAATAGTGATTTCTATTTTTTGTCTACCCTGTACATTATTTAGAAGTTTTAAATATGCCTACATTTCAGAATAAGCAAATTTTTGTCTTAAAATGAAAAATAAGAAAATTTACAAGTATAGTTACCTCTATCCGAGGACACACTATATAAGTAAAAAGCTAAAACTTGGTATAGCTGCCTCCAAGACTACAGTAAATCATATTAAAATACTTTTTGAAACTCTTTGTCCATTTGACACTAGAACAAAAATGGCGAACAATCTTACCCACATGCATACAGCTCTAGGATTTTCATAAATAAACAAAAGCTTAAGCATCAATAATTTAAATATTTATAAAATGTTGATCACAAGCAAAATAAAAACAATAAATACATTTAAATTGACAATACACAACACAATAAGTTTACATGCAATAGTTTCAAACAAATCAAGTTAAAATCGTATACCACTTTGAACTTCAGCTATAACCCTTGCAGATTCCTGTAATTGTTGTACTTCACTAGGTGTTAATTTTTGATTTACCACTTGTGTGATACCATTACAACCCAAAGCGGCTGGCAGTGATAAGAATACTTCTTCTTTAATATTATGGAATCCCTAAAAGAATTTAAAAAAAATGTCTTTGTTAATATTAGACGTACAAAAAAAAAAACTTTCGTGAGCAGCAAACTATTATTAAGGTGGTAGTATATCCTCATTAGGTGCTTGAAATAGGATTTTTACCTTTCCGTGTTATATGTTTGCTCAAAAGGGTTTGAGAAGTTGTCACTATCAAAAGGAATTTTCTTAACACAAACTCAATTTACGTTAAGAATGTTTGAATCTGAAACTTTGAAGTCAAATGAATCCATCGATCTTGGGAGCAAAGTCGTCACAGAAGTTGTGGAATTAGAAGTTTTCAGGAAAATATTATAAAAATAAGGCATTATCACTTAAACCCTTTTAGGTGATTTTGCCAATATATTTTAAAGAAAATTATCATGCGATTACCAGATTTGAAAATGCGTCATAAAGTAAGTAGTAAATTTATTTTACTTGTATAAATTTAATAAGAATCTGGAACGAAGCTTTGCTCGGAATAAGAAGCTTTGCTCGGTATTTTGTGGGTTAAAAAGACACAAATTTTATCACTAATACAAGAACCGTTTAAAATATCTCGACACAAATACCAATTTGAATGTCCCGCTAATGTACTTTATTTCGTTAACTACGATACACACCAATAGATGTCAGGAAGAGTCGTATTTTACAGTTTGTTTCAGTTTTTTCCTGAAAACACGGATAAGACGAAATTTTCTAAGAATAGAACCTAGCTAGATCGATTTTTCGCCCCCATAAAACCCCTGCATATTCATTTTCATGAAAATCGTTGAAGCCGTTTCCAAGATTGCTTATATATATATACAATAATTGCTCGTTTAAATATATAAGACAAATTTCCACATCATATTCCAACAAGAACGTTCCGTTCGGCATTGGCACTTACAAGCATCTCACATCTGATACATATCGCATATGATATATGTCTACAAAACATCGAACTCGGAGAGTTTTAACGAATAGAATGCAGAAAATGTATACTACCTTGACTAGCGTAGAAACAGCATACAGATTATTATTATTTCTTATAAGACCGCGACAAATGTCAGCAACGCTAAGACCAATAGCCCATGATGTATAACCTTTCAATTTGATTATTGTATAAGCACTGTTAACCACTTCTTTATGAAGCTGTAACCAATTTTCTTCATCCTCAGCTGTTCCAATTTTTGGATTTATTTCGGTCAATCTTACACCTGATACATTTACGCTGGACCATACTGGAACTATAAATTGAAGCCAATATGTTAAATTTATATAATTTTACAGGGGATAATATTTAAGTAAATTATTCGAAAAATTAGCCCAGAAAAGAGACCTAGGGAAAAATACATTTAGGAAACAGACCGATATCGGAAGTTTTTTTACAATCATGTATGTAATACTCTTATATGGCTAGTAGGTATGGGACGGAATATCCTACATTACGGTGCCGAGAGACATTGGTCACGATGCATACGCTTGTCAACTTGATAATTCTCTGAATAACAGTAACAGATGCGCAGAACAAGCTTAGTCACTCAGAGGATAGGGAACAGAAGACACTATCTGTCTCACTTTTCCGGAACAGATTCCACTTAAAGAAACTGACCATATAAGAGAAGTACATATATGTTTACAATAGTAAATTTGTTGTTAAATGTTACCTCCATTTTTGTTTTTATAGCCTCCTATTTGAAATAAAGAAGGCTGTAGGGAAACCTCCAAACGCTCGGGGAGAAAATATTAATCAGCCACCCATTATGTCCTATAAAAGGACCCTTATGGAAATAAATTTGTTCTGGAACTCAGAATATTTTGTTTGAAATTCAGAAAAAGAATATGTGAAGTAAAACTATCTCTGAAAGAGTCAGAAAAAGTCTGAAAATATCAAATAAATTATTAATCAGTAGAAAACGATCTCTCTGCGGTAGCTACGCTGGCCGGAAGAGTCACGCTACAAATCTTGATCGCATGCTTCAATGAGATGAGCTACCGACTCTGGTATGGCGGAATTATTTTCACATTTTGTTTTCCATTTTTCCATCCAGAGTCGGTATTCATTTATAATAGTTCTGAAATGATTCTAATTTTGTTCAGAAATACAGGTGCTGTAAAATTTAGTAAATATTTTAATTTTTTTAAAGTGTATTTCTGAATTTACCTGAAAAGGGAAAAATATTCAACAAAATATTCTTGTTTCTAGGCTAATAATTTCGGGAAAAATTCTATATTTAAAACAAAAAATCCATACCGCTATTATCACCATGTTCCCCAATAATCCATCCATGGCAGCTAGACGGTGCAATATTTAATTTTTCCGAAATTAAAAACTTAAAACGTGATGTATCTAAATTTGTTCCAGAGCCAATAACTTTATGTATAGGCAATCCACTCAACTTCCATGCAACATATGTGAGTATATCAACAGGGTTACTGACCACCAGTAATATAGTGTCTGAATTGTATTTCATGATTTGTGGTATGATTGATTTAAAAATATCTGTGTTACGTTGAACCAAAGCAAGCCGAGATTCACCTTCGCGTTGACGGGCTCCAGCCGTTATTATAACGATACGTGAATTCTTTGTAAGTGAATAATCTAAAAATAAATTATACATTAATTGTTTTTTGTTTACTTTATAGAGAGTGGAATTTTTATAATAGTATACAGGTTGGTCCACAAAAAATTGTAAGTGCTCCATTATCATAAATTTTATTTAAAATGTTAGAAGAACGGTTTTGACCATTGTCTATTAAAAAGTTCGAGTACTATGGGAGTTCCTGTGGTTGTATTTGTACCTCCTGAATGCGAATTTCGATCTTTTTTTAGCCTAAAATTATTCGAAAGGACCTCGCACAAATTATATGTAATGTGAATTTTTTTGGGTCAAAAATTTTTCAAATTTTGGAGAATGATAGTTTAAGTCATTGTGAATAAAAGTTCCCATGGTCACAAATCATGAAAATGACAGGATTTCAAGTTATCGCTAAATTTAAGTTGGAAAATGTACTCATTTATATAAAAAAAATTATTGTAATTTAATTGTAAAAAATCATGTACGTATATATGTAGCTTAAAATATTGATCTTAACACTTCATATTATTGATCCACTGGACATTTAACACTGCTTGTTTTTTGAATTTCGTAACATATTCTTCAAAAAAACAAGAATTAAAAAACAACACCCTTACATTAAAAAACACACGTATGCATGTAGTTATACATATCTGTATGTGTATTTGCCTATACACACATGGGCATATATTATACAAATAAGTACATTTTCCAACTTACATTTAGCTATAACATGAAATCCTGTAATTTTCATAATATCCGGTTTGTTTGTGTACCCAGTTTTTCACTACTTAACCCTATCTGGCATCCAAGTTTTTTTACAGAATCCCCATGCCCGACTTTTAGAAAAAATTGAATAGAATCCTATTTAATCAATTTTTCATAAGGTTTAATCTAAACTATTTTTGAATCACCAGTTTCTAGTCTATACTTGGTTTAAATATTTACTTACCATCAGTGCTACTTTTAACTGAAACATTTCTTAAAAATGCTGCACCATGTTGTAAATCTAACATTTCACCTTGCAATTTATCTTTAACCATATCCATCAGGACTAACTCGTTTGTCAATCTCTGCAATCAAATTTATATATTTAATAGTAACTTAAGGCTGTTGTCTCGTTTTGGGTATATCGACAGAAAATTCTAAATTTGTGTATACTTATTAAGAATATAATAATACATTTGCCATAAAAATTTGAAGTCGATTGACCGTCTCACAGTGAATTATTTATACCTTTCCGGACAAAAGTCAGAAAACTCAACTCTATTGTTTTGCACTTAAAGTTGTTTTTTGGTGTAGTTAGATAACCACTCAATCACAAACGGGTCATTTGAGTTACATTAACCTCGCCTCGCCTATTTAGTAAGCCGCAATCTATCTGCTCTTACGGATTTATAATTTGACATTATATTTGATCGCCACTTGTTTTAGTTTGCGAAAATTTTTTCTAAGCTTTTTCAAAAAAAATTTTTTACCTACCATTTTCAATTCTCTATCTTTTAAGCACGATATAAAAATTTCAGCTCGATATCTCTTTTCAGTTTTGAGTTATCGTGATGACCGACAGACGAAAACGGAGTAATTAAGTGATTTTATGAACACCTATACTAAAATTTAGTTCGTATTATTAATATTTCTATGCAGGGTATAAAAACTTTCAACGCGTCTTCCTCGAATTTATTTTAGAATAATACTTTTAGAATTTTTAATAAACAAGATTTACCAAATAAGTTTAAAAAAATAAATATTTTGTATTGGTAATTAGATTCTAGAAAAATCTGGGGACCTAGCGGCCTCCCATTGTTACGTGGCCGGTGCTTATATAAACATTTTAGTCTCAAGCTGTTTTCGATCGTATAATACTTCTCGAATTTATTTTAGAATAATACTTTTAGAATTTTTAATAAACAAGATTTACCAAATAAGTTTAAAAAAATAAATATTTTGTATTGGTAATTAGATTCTAGAAAAATCTGGGGACCTAGCGGCCTCCCATTGTTACGTGGCCGGTGCTTATATAAACATTTTAGTCTCAAGCTGTTTTCGATCGTATAATACTTCTCGAATTTATTTTAGAATAATACTTTTAGAATTTTTAATAAACAAGATTTACCAAATAAGTTTAAAAAAATAAATATTTTGTATTGGTAATTAGATTCTAGAAAAATCTGGGGACCTAGCGGCCTCCCATTGTTACGTGGCCGGTGCTTATATAAACATTTTAGTCTCAAGCTGTTTTCGATCGTATAACAGTGTCGAGGTACATAGTTAAAGTAGGCCTGTGGCTGCTGTGTAGTTAACTGTATAGTCAACTAGGCAATTTGTATGACGTAAATGTAATAAAATACACTAAAAATTTCATAAAAGCGTCAAAAACCATAGTTTTTGTATGTTTTCTTTTTGGAGAGCGCCGTTAGGTAATGTTTTTTTTTTTGCATAAACAGAATCTGAGATAAAATTTTTTATATTATCATAATTTTTTGTATTTCTCTATTTATAATGTTAGACACATGAACATCCTTAATACCAATACATCCTTAAGTAATTAATATAGATTTAATACAATTTGATTTAAGATTTTCAAAATCAAAAACACAAAGATGCTTTCAACTAAAACTTACCTCAGTGAGAAGAGCATATGCACAAACCATTCCAACAGCTCCAACTCCAACAATAGTGACTTTGTTGCCTCCAGTTGCAACAGGCTGGGAGACCTCTGTGAATAATTTCTGCATTGTTGTCATGATTTTTACTATAAATAAAAATAATATAAAATTGAGTTAAAAAAGCATCACAAATCAAGGCACAGTTTAGTACTGTTAATGAAATTGAAAGGGATTTTTTCCGAAAAATGTTTTGGCTACTTTTGGTATTCATCAAAAGCACTACTGAGTTCAAACTTTTCTTTAACGTACAGTTTTACACAAATTGTACAGTTCTATTTCTGATTTGTGGGGTTCTAAATTCCTTTTTGTGTTCTAGAAATTGCTTTACGTGTCCCATGTTCGATGTCCGATGTCCAAATTCGATGTAGAAAAAAAGCCATATTCGCGTAACGTTATTTACCTGCGTGATATTCGAACCGGTATTCTATACAAAGGGGCATTAATAAAAAAATATTAAATTCATTCTTCTCGAAACTACGTTTTTGAAACTGGCACGACTTTTACCAAGCAAAAGGTTTTTGATTCGATATAATAAAAACTAGACAATAACAGGAAAAAAAACTTAGAAAACTGGCCTTACGCTTTTAGTATAGGAGACGAGTACGACACTAGCTTAAATGAACTTTGTGGAAGACGCATTATGTAGAGGCCAAAATTGACCAAAAGTGTTATAAAAAATTTTGCACTTAATGTTCAAACACTGCTATTGACGACTGTTTCTGAGATAGAGATCCTCTCACCCCATTGATATCTTGTAGCTTTATTTAACCTGTACAATATAACTTGTCTCAAAGAAAATTCTTTGTCTTCAGTTAACATTCTATATCCTACGAACTCTAAAAGTTAGAGAAACTTCAAGATTTCTAGACCTTTCAATCTGAAACTATAAAACATAGTAGCTTGCAATTGTAGATTGTTTTTTTTATCTTAACAGCACTGCATTCCAAAAAGAGGGCAATTGAAAAAGTCAAAATTATTTTTAAAAATATCTCAAGAAAAAATACCAGTTTTGGAATCTATACATAAAAAATTTTTGCCGATTTTAAATTTAAAAAATCCTAATTCAAAAAATATTTTTTTGAAATAAAGGTCATTTTTGGAGACGATTTTTCGAATCTAGATACATGATTTGAAACGAACATTTACATATGGAATTTGGAATGAAAAAATTATTTTAAGAATTTTCCTAGAAACATTTAGGTAACCATTAACAGGTAGAAGAGAACCTTAATTAAAACCGTAATATTTTAATTTTTAACCCCCGAACTAAAAAAAGAGGTGTTAAAAGTTTGACCAATATGTGTGTGTGTGTGTGTGTCTATGTGTCTGCCTGTCTGTGGCATCGTAGCTCCTAAACGCAAGAACCGATTTTAATTTTTTGGTGGTGTTTGAAAGGTAATTTAATGGAGAGTGTTCTTAGTTATGTTTCAAATTCGAACTTAGGGTTTCGTACCTGAAAAAACTAAAAATTGGCGATGATCTTCCAAATCGGCTCAGTTTGGAAAAGGCAATTTAATGGCGAGTGCCTTAGATATGTTTCAAATGCGACTTCAGGGTTCCATACCCGAAAATTTGTAGAGGGTTTTTAAAGTTTTGTAAATTTCACTTCATTTCACGTATTTGTCAAAATTTCAAAGTAAAAGAAATACATGTATCTAATAAAATCTTTCCTAAGCTAGTTTTAAAATTAATTTTATTAAAATTTACTAAATCTAAAACTTGCTGGTCTGTTCTCTAAGGATCATATCCGAAAGATTTTTAAATAAATTAAGTATAAGAAATTAAATCTATTTTTTATTCTCAATTAATAAGTCATAAAATATTAAGTTAATAAGTAATGGAATGCTCAACCCGTACAGAAAAGTATGTATTATAAATTTAGTCCCAAATTGTAATATTGAACGCAGAAAAAAATTTTTGAGAATGTTCAATATTTTTCGGAAAAAAAATTCGACCGAAAAATTTGATTAAATACATTTTGAAAATTATGAACTAAATAAACTTTTTTAAGAATTTTTTTAAATGGATTTTTACATATAAATTTTTTATCAAAAATAACAAAAAATCATTGATCCAAAAATTTTTCAACTAAATCCAAAAATAGATTAAGGAAAAAAAATGAAAGTCGAAATAAAAAGCTCTTGTAGAATCACTTCCTGTGTTTTTAAAAACAAATTTTTTTTGAAACAAACAAGTTTTGTTTTCATAAACTTCGTAAACATCGAGAGTCTCTTGCGAAAAGGGCGTATTCGCCAATTTTCCAATATTGAAATATTTTCCCACTGAATTAAATTATTTAAGAAGTAATTTCGTGCGGCAAAAGGACGTAATTACGTCGTTTTAGAACTAAATAAAATTTCGTGCAGAAAAATTAGCAAAACAGAAGAATGTCTCTGCATACAATCAAGGAGCAAAAACGTATATACATAGTATTTACACAATTAACTGTGTTAGTATTTCCATTGATAAAACTTGTATTTTACTACTGATAAAATTAAAAAAAATAATCATACCGTTATTCGACACTATTTACACCCTTCAACACCTGTACAATTCACAGATACTTTACTTTTAAGATAAAAAATTCAATCACACATTAATTTATAGAAATTTTTTAAAATAATCAATTTTTTTAACAATAATGTTTTCAATTAAAAACAAATTCAATTATGCATAAAAAATAATCGATGAAAAATTTGCGTACGTGCTGGTCGAGCTATGAATATTATTATTTATGCTGATTTATATTAAAAAATATAATTTATTATACAGGTAATTTCAACAAGAATTAAATCTGAGTATAAACGGGTGATTTAAAAAAAAAATGTTTTAATGAATTTTTAGTGATGAATCAGTTTCAATAACTCTCACTGTAAACGGACGAAATGCTTATTACACTCGCTTAAAATGATTTCTGTTTTAAATTGAAGACAAATAGCCGATCAACCAATAGTACTGACGAAATGCATCGACAAATAACTCTATAGTAAATAACTAATTAAAAGAGAATTCTTATAATCGGAAGTTTATTCAATAACATTTCGGTTTTAATTGTCTTAAAGTAGTCCGGCTGTTGTGTATTCAGCTAGGCAATTTGTATGACGTAAATGTTCTATAAATATCGTAAACTAGGCAATTTGTATGATGTAAATGTAATAAAATGCTTTAAGAATATCGTAAAAACGTCAAAAACCAAAATTTTTTTTATGTTTTTTTTTGCAAGATAATGCTTTTTACTTTTTACTACTATAAATATAATAAAGTATTGCGATCGAAAAAAAATCGATATCGGGGTTTCAACGGAAATACACGTTTTGAGAGTCCCTGATTCCAAAAAAGTGGTTTTTAAAAAATGTTGCGTCCGTTGGTATGTCAGTATGTCCGTTACCAAGCTGGAGCCATCAATTTTCAACCGATTTTTCTCAAACTCGGTACATAGGTTCAGTTTGGTCATAATTCCAGACAATTTTTTCCCTAGGCCTTTTTTCAAGGGTACTTCCCTCTAGGCCAAAACAGGATTTTTGGTGTTTTCTCTAAAACGGTTCTAACGATTTCGATTAAACTTGGCACAAGGCTAGAAATTAAGGTGTTTCTAGGATTGGTATAAGCCACATATTGGTATAGCCGGGAAAATTCGAGAAGGCCCACACCCTAGGGAAAACCTTTTCAAATACAGGAAAATAGGATTTTCTAGGGAGAGACTGTATCAAAATTAGTTGGGGGCCCCAATGCGCAATGCAAAATAAGTAATTTTACTATTGATTTCACTTTGCAATAAAGTATCGATGGTATTTTCTTGTAACCAATTATTATAAGATAGGGATGCATTAATATGCTACTGTGAGTTTACATGGTCAAATATACATTGCGTATGCCCGGAGCCTCTGTAGCCCGGGGACTCCGTATCATTGATACGGCGGTACCCCCTGTTGAAATCTTTTCAATCTTCATATAATTTTATTTATTTCCGAATTATGAATTTTTCAGATTTTTTCAACCTATCTACCTGTCTCAAACTATTTTTAATTACCTAATGCATTAAAAAAAAATTTATATAAAATTATGTAGAGGTAATGATTTACAAAGTCAAAGAAATATTTGACGCATGTGTAGAACGCGTGAGTAAATCTTTCATGATGCGACTAAAGATTATCAAACGGTTGATATGAGTGCTGACTAGTTAAAATTAGCAGATTTAAAACATGCTGTTCTAAACATGCTCATAATGGTTTTATAAGGTGAGCGGCTTGCAATTCCTAGGTCCTTGCGCCCCTTGCATCGCCGGATAATACGGCTTTGTATCTGGCTCTACCTGCCTAGAACTGCCTTTTGGCTCAGACATCAAAAATTAACTTTCATACTCTTTTGAGCAAAATAATGATATATAGATAGGTAATATATTTAGTTTAGACAAATAGTACGGTTTCTTAAACTTGAAATGCGCAGCTTTGATGTAAATTCTGAAAGAATACATAAAAGGCTTTCCAAAAAGAATACATAAAAAACTTTGGTTTCGGATGCTTTTTCGATATTTTTATCTTCCTAATAATGAGCTCCGGCAGTTAAATGCGCTATGTAAACTACTGGACTTGTTTTTTTATTTTGAGTTTTTTTAGCTAAGTAACCGTACTATAAAGTATGTCACCCGTGAATATACACAAATTCACTCATATGGTGTCTACACCCAAAAATTTATTTTATGATTTTTTATATGTTTATATAAAGTTTCTAGCTATTTTAACCTTGTGGAATGTCATTGCTTGAATTCATATTTTCAATTATTGACTTGTATAGTTACAGTCAATAAAACTGAACCAAACACAATTTCAATCAGGGTTCCGTAGCAGCCCTAATAAACAAATGCAAAAATGCCTATTTTTATTTCATCATCATTTTAACCGGGTGGATCTCGGTATAGAGTTGCTAAAGCAATTTTCAAATTTTCGTCCCAATAAACCTATAGGGTCGCATCATGTGGGATGGAGATATGGAGGGGATAAAAAATAATAATTTTTACACTTGTAAACCGAACTGAATTGCGGTTAACAGATATAGTATACAGGATGTCCTGTTATTGACTGCAGAACGTGGACCTCCAGTATAAGCTCATAAAGACGAAGGAAAAAGTTATTTACTAATTTTGGATCTGAGGCCTACTTTGCGAGATAATTAATTCAGTTACCGATAAATTAAGTTTTTTAACAAATTTTTGCAAATCGAGGTAAACATTGCTTAAAACGGATGGCAATGTAAATATACCTTAGGAGTGGTTTCAAAAGTAATGTGTTTCAATATCATCCGATTTCGACTAAATTGAACCCCAACCCGAAATCTGTTGTACGTTTCGGCTGGCAAAAACTTTGTTTGTTGTGACATTCATTACTTGCTGCCGTGTTGTGAATACTATTTTTCTGCGGCGGTGGCGGAAAGCGTCAAATTCCTTAAGCACAGCGGGGCAAAAGTTAACACTTTCCGCCCGGAGGAGAGAAAATATTTTTTTAAACTAATATTTTAAATAAAAATTCCGTCATAACTTATGATATTTATAAAAATGCATGAAATGTATTTTTTCAAATCAATTTTTATGGTCATTGTAGCTTGAAGCGGTATTGAATAATAAATATTGATACACCTTTATTATCACAAAATAATTAAAGAGCTTGACAATATTATGAATCATCTGGCAATCCATGATAAAACGATGCGATTTTGTATTGTTAGTTCAAGAAAATTAGACTTTTGGGTACTTAAATTCTGAAACAAGCAGTTTCTTAATGTAAAGTTGTAGGTTTTTTAGACCTGGCAATCGTCCTCTATAATCAGACTTTTGCACCACAATTAATATAATTCGATAATTTATTGGTTTTAAGGGTTCAATCTAGTTATTCAGCCGCTCCGGGCAAAAATAATGTTTGCCGTCCTTTACACTCATATCATATACAGGGTGGCTTTTTTTAGTTGACATATGCTTGAAACTCGATGAATAAATTTAATCGAAGAAAATGCTTCAAATGAAAAATATTAGTTTTAAAGGAACACATCTTATACCGGCATCGAATTCGATTTAAGTTTACAGGTTCAACTAAAACTTCACTCTGATTCATAACGGACAAATTTCATACATGGATTATGTCATTTATTTGATTTTTTTATCTTACTAAGTATTCATTTAAAATGTTTTTGTAGGATTATTTTTTATCATATAGACAGGTATTATCATAGTTCAAAATTCTTTTGAAGTATTTTTTTCACTTCTATTCCTATTTTTGTAAAATACGATTAATAGAAGTTGTTGTAATCGAGTCATGAAAAAAATTTTAATCTCCACTCCTCAAATATTTACGTTTCATAGTACAATCATTGTAAAAAAGAAAAAATCAATGCATCTTTGAAATTTTCCATAGTTGGTTATTAGGTTGTAAAAACTTCGAAAAAAAACCTCTCCTGAGCGAACTTAGCCCCCATTTCCGGGGAGTAGTGGGGGGGGGGGCTTAAATCAGTTTTTTACAAATTACAAAAAAACTATGCATTAATAAAAGTTCTAGCTGAAGTATTTGTGCACATTTACATTCACTTTTTGTCTTCCGACTTACTAGCTTCAAAAATTGACAGAAATATGAAAATTTTAAAATGAAATTTTTTGCTGATTTAATCAAATGAAAAAGAATCCATCTTGTAAACCGTTCAAGATAGAACAAAAGTTTAAATGTAAAAGTTATTCCTTATAAAAAAATTAACAACTTTTGTTTGAATCATTCTTTCGAAAACACCACTGTCTACCAGTGAGGGCGCAATAATTACACCTAAGTATACCAAATTTTTTTTTTGTAGCATTGATATTTCTAAGCGTAACAAACATTGGATTAAACTTAATATACTCTGATATATTTCATTTACTTAGGGTATAACAAGTGAAAATAAACAATTGGCTATACTCTATGTAAAAAAAAAACGCTCGTTTTAAAACATTCTAAGTGTTACTATTATAACATAACATATGATGAGTACGCCTAGAATGTTTTTACTGTGGCGATTTTTATGGAATCAAGTATACATGTCACACATACATGACTGATATCCCCATATAATACATACTATAAAATTTACGCCTAATTCACACCCTCACAGGTAAACAGTGATGTTTACGAAAAAATGTTTCAAACAAAAGTTGGTTATTATTTTATAAGAAATATTTTTTACATTCAAACTTTTGTTCTATCTCTAACGGTTTACAAGATGGGTCCTACGGAACCAATTGACCTATGTGGCTCATTTACGAACTTAACTCACCTCACTTTACAGACGGGCAGACAACCGAAAATGGACTAATTAGGCGATTTTATAAACACATATACCAATATTTTGTTCATAGCATCAATATTTGTAAGCGTTACAAACTTGGGACTAAACTTAGTATACCTTGCATATTACATATATCCATAGTATAAAAATTGGTAAATACATAGGGTTGGTTATTTTATCAATTGGTTTTATCATTGGGTTATTTATTGCATCATTATATTTTATTTTTTATTAATTATTAGTAAAATACTCTAGCTTACTTATTACTCAATGTACTCAAAAATAATTGTTTTATAAAACACGACTAGACACAACTTTTAAATTCAAACACACTTAAAAAGTTTTTATTTTAAGTAAAAGCCGTTTTACTTATTCAAACAATAATTAATAATAATTATTATTATTGATAATAACTTTTAAGTTTTAATAAAATCTAGATTCTATATATTTAAAGTGCAATAATGAATAATCAAGGTTCGCATATATAAAAATAATTTTAAAAGAACTGCAATTTTAATCCAGTGTGGTGAAATAAATAATTGTACTATGTGATACATTTTTAAATAAATTCCAAGAAAGAAGGTTACAGTGAAATCCCGGTAATCCGACCCTTAGCTAATTTAGCGCCCCTTGTAATTGAACATAACTAACTATAACGATAATTACAATGCAGATTTATTATAAACTAGAGTGATACCCACCCGCTTCGCTAGGTTTAAAAGTAAAGATTGATAAAGATTGCTCTCGCTTTTCCCCTTTTTATAACACTCGAAATAATGGTAAAGATTGTTTTACACTGGTAAAATATATGTATGGTTTTCTATTTTTTTAATAGTATAAAAGTCGTAATTATTCATTGAGTTTATCAGCAAAGATGGCCGTGAAATATTTCATATTGACTATTTTTACAGAAATCTGTAATTTATGGTAATGTCAAATTAAATTAATTTTTAATTTTTTATTAATATATCCTTATAAATTATATCTCATGTGTTATTCTGAAGCATTAGCTATATTGCTGTACAATTTCATTAAAAACCATTCGCTAGTTTTAGCGTGAAAGCGTAACAAACAAACAAACCAACAAACATGCTTACTTTCGCATTTATAATATATAGAGATAAATGAATTTTTCGCGGTTAAAATTAGAAAATAATTGAAATCTTATCACTTTGATACATTTTTATATAAATTCTAAGAAAACGTATTACAGTGGAACTCCGGTAATCCAGTCCCTGGCTATTCTTTTTTACAAAGTTCCGGACTACAGGGTGTTTGTGGCAGTAGTGCAATACTCTATAGTTCGACAAATTCGATAATTCGCCACTGCCTTGCAAAAAGTTTGTCGGATTACCGCGATTTCACTGTATTTTCAAACAATTTAACATCAAACAACCAACGATGTACACTTTAAATTGCACGATTACATCACTTTATTTTATTTATATAACAAAAAAAAACTTGTGAGCAGCAAAGTATGACTCCATCATCAAAGTCATATTTCCCCTTCATTTAATGATTCTTAAAATCAGGGTTAACTTTCTAATTTTTTTTGATAAGGAACCGATTTTTATCCAATGCGGTTCATTTTGTTCATAGTTCAATTTAGAAAAAGGTCAGTTTTTGGTCTCCCCCTCCCTCGTTTCGGAAATTCGACTTTTAAGAGATTCAGATCATTTCCTACGTGTTTTGATCCGTATAATCGATTTTGGCGCAACTCTTGTTAACACCTCCATGTCCTAGCTAGCAACTGGAGTAACTACACGTTAAGAAAAGTCTGTTTAAAATATCTCGATGTGCTTAATTTATAAGATGATGTATTATAGGAAAAGTTTAGGCTAGGAACTATAGTTTAAAGATGTTTGCACAAACGTTCAATTAAAGTTAAGATTTTCTTTACGAGTAAATTCATCACATCATCCTCATGGGCGCCGCCAGGATTACCTACATTCAGGGAGGTGCATCTGCATCTACACTAGAGTGGGTCAAAACAATCGACTTTCGTTTTTACTTCCGATACCGAAAAATTGGTTCCTATGCACCTCTAGAATGCTCATACATCCTTAAAAATTAAAATATAGCAAGAAAATATTGTCTTAAATCAACGTATTTAATTGCTGCCTTAAGATATATTTCCCGCTAATACTGTTTTTTCAGTTTATTATTTATTTCTCAACTTTCACGGTAAATAATATATTTTAGTACAAAAACAGAAACCTGTATATTACGAAAAACTAATTATCAGTTTTTTTCACTCCATCTAATCGATAACTGGTAGTATAATTCAAGAAAAATTGGTAGACTTACTTTCTTGTAAGATTGCCCCAAATGTTAACATTTTTTTACACGGTAAAGTATGATCGATACTTCACTATACGATAGATACGGACTTTAACTATTATAAAACAAGTGAAAACAAACAATTGACTGAGTTAATTGTTGAAATACCATGTATGGACAGTGTTGATTACACAATCGTTTGTTTTTTGATGTGACGCTAAGCGCGCTATAAAAATTTCAGCTTGATATCTCTTTTCGTTTTTGAATTATCGTACTTACGAATAGACAGACGGACAGACAACCGGAAATGGACTAATTAAGTGATTTTATGAACACCTATACCAAAATTTTGTTCATAGCGTTAATATTTTTAAGCGTTACAAACTTGGGACTAAACTTAGTATACCTTGCATATTACATATATGAATGGTATAAAAATTATTTTTCATTGTAATCTTATATTTTTTAATTAACACAGGCGGCAAAAGAACCTCCTTAATTAAAATGATTTCGAGTCTGTTGTTTAAATTATATTAATTGCTCTAAAAATATTTCTTGAAGTTTTAAAAATACATTTACTAACTTTGGAGGCTTTTGATAATTTAAAAATGGAGCCTGATAGTAATTAACTAATTTATTAAAATATATTCACTTACTTTTTAATAGACTTAATCAATAACTGGTTATTATTAAGACCAAACTTTTAAATCCAAACACACTTAAAATTTATTTTTAACTATAAAAAATAATAATTAATTATAATAGTTATTATAACAATTACTTTTAATACAATCTAAAATTTATAATACAATGACGAATAATCAAGGTTCGCAGATATTTATATAAAAATAATTTTAAAAGAAGTGCAATTTCAATTCAGTGTGGTGAAATAAATAAAGTAATTGTACCTACTATGTGATATATTTTTATATGAATTCTAAGAAAGTATATTATTTTCAAAGAATTTAACATCAAACAACCAACGATGTACGCTTTGAATTGCACGATTACATTACTTTATTTTATTTATATAACAAAAACAAGTGAAAACAAACAATTGACTGAGTTAATTGTTCAAATACCATGCATAGACAGTGTTGATTACTCTATCACATTTCACATACATACATGTAACACATATATAACTGATATACCCATATAATAGGTACATACTATACAATTTACGCATAATTTGCGCCTTCACAGGTAATCAGTCACGTTTACGAAAAACGTTTCAAACAAAAGTATTTTACTTTTTGATAAGGAACATTTTTTATATTTAAACTTTTGTTCTATCTCTAACAGTTTACAAGATGGGTCCTACGGATCCAAGATCCAATTGACCTATGTTGCTCATTTAGGAACTGACCTCACTTTTTACGTCCTGAGTACGCTGTAAAAATTTTAGCTTGATGTATTTTTTCGTTATTGAGTGATCGTGTTCACAGACGGGCGGATGGACGGACAACCGAAAATGGACTAATTAGGTGATTTTATGAACACCTATACCAAAATTTTGTGGGTAGCATCAATATTTTTAAGCGTTACAAACTTGGGACTAAACTTAGTATACCATGCATATTACATATATGCATGGTATAAAAATACATTCGTGGTTATAAACACTGGAGTTTTCATTTGGTGTTAAAGTTTAAGATATTTTTTATATCGCATTTCCCTTAAAAATTTTTTTTTAATGGAAACTTCCAGGAAATAATTTATAATTTATCATTCAATAACATAAATGGATTCATGCGAGTTAATTTTGACCATATGGTCCGGGAGCAAACTGCAAAATCCATAAAATCCTTTGACCCATCGACAATCGGCTCAAACTTTATAATAAAGCGACAATCAAACCCGTAAAAACAATGAGCTATGGCAGCATTACCAGACCGGGGGAGGAGGGAAGAGATTTGTAACGTCATTTTGGGATACCAACTTTACCCATAAGGTAACCGGATAACCTTTGAAAAAAGGTTGCCATACTTTAACTACAAAGTTGATCTGGCAACCTATAATCTCTTTAAAAAGATAATTGCACGTGAAAATTATCCGGCTACTTATGGGTAAAGTTGGTATCTCAATATGGCGTTGAAAATTTCTTTTCTCCTACCCCGGTATGGTAGGGTAAATGTTTAATGCTGGGGCAATTTGTAATGTTTGACATTTTATAGATTTTATAACATTTTTAAGAGTAATTGCTGGGTAACAATTTTACTAAAAAACAAGTGAAAACAAACATTTGCCTGATTTAATTGTTAAAATACCCGGTATAGAAATTTTTGAATGACAGCGCTTGGATTATTATACCATGTATATGTGAAATATATCAACGTATACAAAGTTTATTCCCAAGTTTGTAACTCTTACAAATATTGATGCTACGAACAAAATTTTTTTATTTTGTTCATAAAATCACCTAATAAGTCCATTTCCGATTGACTGTCTGTCGTGTGTCCATATTACTCAAAAACGAAAAGATATATCAAGCTGAAATTTTTATAACGTGCTTAGGGCGTTAAAAGGGAGATCAAGTTCGTAAATGAGTAACAGAAGTCAATTGAGTGCACCTCCTTCATGCATATACCATGCACTACACTAACCCATCACAACTATTAATTAAATTAATTTTGTTGAAAGTTCACATTAAACATAAAGAAATAAGAGTAAGATAAAAATCTAAACAAGTTGTTATAAAAGGATAAAGAAATTCACATCAAACACCTGTTGCTACACCAGCGCCATTCTGGTCAATTTTAGAATTGTTATTTTCAGTTTTCAGCTGAACACTTTTTTACTTTGACCCCTATTTAAGATTTTTTTCCTTATCTCTACCTTCTATAATGCACAATCGACACTTCTAAATAAAAAAGTACCGTGAATAAATGTAAAACTTGATCTAAATGAAAGATGATCTAAGTATAAAACCAAGATTTATGGTTACACCGCAATAAAATACATGTTACAAAATTTATCAAAAGAGAAGTTCCCATTTTCACAGTTCATGAAAATGACAAGATTTCATGTTATAGCTAAATTAAAGTTGTAAAATGTACTTATTTGTATAATATATGCCTATGTGTGTATAGGCAAATACATATACAGATATGTAAAACTACATGCATACGTATGTTATTTAATGTAAGGGTTTTGTTTTTTAATTCTTGTTTTTTGAAGAATTTGTTACGAAATTAAAAGAAGAAGCAGAAATGTTCAGTGGATCAATGATATGAATTGTTAAGATCAATTTTTTCAGTTACATATATACGCACATAATTTTTGACAATTAAATTACAATAATTTTTTTTTTATATAAATGAGCACATTATCCAATTTTAATTTAGCGATAACTTGAAATACTGTCATTTTCATGACTTGTGACCATGGGAACTTTTATTCAGAATGACTTAAACTCTTACTTCCGAAAATTTGAAAATGTTTGACCGAAATGCAGATTAAATATAATTTGTGCGAGGTCCTTTGTACTAAAGTAAGAAGAATACATAAAGAAAATGTCAGATAATTCATATGATGATGTACACAATCAGTTGCAATAACAATATTAACTTTGTTACTTGTGTATCCTGAAAAAAAATTGCCCTGATCCCCAAATAATAAGCTCAGAAATATTCGATTTAAAATAAAATTGTTTATTTATTCGTTATTCGCTACAAAATTAAAACAGTAGTTTACAATATTTCTTTAAATGTGGCTTAAATGCTCAAATTGCCAATTGATGATACAAAGTGGTTTTATGAAACGTACCAAACAAAAAAAATAAGTTCATCAACTTCCAACTCAGTGGTAATCTGAATATCTAAGCTTCCACAGAAATTTCACCAAACGTTATAATTATATAAATGATATCGATTGTCTTTCACTTCATTCTACAGAATTAAATGACATCGACCGTAGCATTAAGGTTTAATCATATATAAAAGAATTGTCCAGAAAATGAAAAATTATGATTTTTAGCGGCAATTTTCTTTGTTTTGAGATTTTTCGACTTTTTAAGCAAAAAGGTAAGGATCCAAAAAATTAAAATTAAAAAAAATACATCATTTAAGACTAGTTGCGATCTTTTATCTTTGGCCGTTCAATTGTTATAAAAAAATTAGGGGTTAAATTTTTCTGATTTTTTTTCTGCTCAACAAAAATTCGTATGGATACTTTATTTCGATCGAAATGTTGAGTTTGCTTCATGGAATACACAGTTTTGTTCTGTTATAATAATTCACATATTTTGCAATTGTTTAAATAAATTAACCAATTTGTTTATAAGAAATTTGTTGAAAAGTTGATCTCAATCTGAAGATGTCAACCACTTTGCGTTTCTCCGCCTAAATTGTTAGTTAATTTTTTTTTGAATCTTCCAGAAGCATACAGTTAATATTAATTGTTGTAACTTGTTTTATTTTTTTACAAAATTAATGAAGTTTTTCATATTTTTTTTGTTTTACAAAATTTACTTACGAACGCTGCCAAAGGATTTTTAGTTGTTTTTGTGTATACAACATCCTAACCACTTGCCAGTTAGTCATTACTAACTTTTTATATACACCGTGTTCTGTTATTGACTGCAGAAAACCGGCTTACCAAAATAATCTCATCAAGAGCAACAAAAAAATTATTTCACAAATTTGGATCTAAGTCCTATTTTAGTAGCCAATAATAATCAGTAGATATTAGTAAATTTCATTAAAATTAATAATGGAAGGGATTTTAAAAAAACTATAAAATTATTTAATTGGATCTGGTCAAATTCCACTTTTTATATTTTTATTATATTTTTGCGAGAAAAAATTAGATTATTAGTAAACAAATTACGCCACAATGGACGTAGTTTGTTTGTTTACGTCCAATGATATAATGTTAAATCAGAATTGTTATTTTTTTCTCACAAAAATATAAAAAGTGGGATATTTTGACCAGATCCAATTAAATAATTTTATAGTTTTTTTTAAAATCTCTTCTATTATTAAGTGAAATTTACTAATATCTACTGATTATCATTGGCTACTGGTTATCGAATAATAGTCAGTGAATGTACAAATTTATCAATTTTTGCCATACCCGTATCTCCCAAAATAGGACTCAGATACAAATTTTGAAAAAAATTTTTTTGTTACTCTTGAACCACCTGTAGAACTAGGTCCAATCTGATATCAGAACATGATGTACCCCATGAAACTCTTCAACTTTTATTTAATTAATTTTTTGATTGGTTAACTAAAAAACGAAATAGCCCACCCTGTATAAGTCTATATAATCGTGATGAGCGACATCGAAAACTCCCCGAGGAAAGATTTTACTCCACTTTCGTTAAAAGCAACAATATTAACAATCGGCTTTATTGGATCTCCCATGTTGAATTTTGGTGCCGATCCATCAATTTCCAACAAAATCGGTTCAGAAGACCATTAAATTTTTCCGGTATGAGTTCGTTGATGGTAAATTAAACTGCTTTGATGAGTAAATTTTCGATCACAAACTTCACAGGAAAAAGGTTTTTCTCTAGCATGAGTTCGCCTATGGTAAACTAAAGCGTTTTGTTGGGTAAATTTTCGATCACAAATTTCACAGAAAAAAGGTTTTTCGCCACTATGAATTCGTTTATGCTTATGTAAATTCCATTGATGAGTAAATCTCTTATCACAAACTTCACAAGAAAAAGGTTTTTCTGGACTATGTATTCGTTTATGTTGAATTAATTGCTGTTTGTGCGTATATGCTTTATTACAAATTTCACATGAAAATGGTTTTTCTCCAGTATGAAATCGTTTGTGGTAAATTAAAGCACTTTGTTGAGAAAATTTTTTATCACAAACTTCACAGAAAAAAGGTTTTTCACCACTATGAAGTCGTTTATGTTGAGTTAATTGCTGTTTTTGAGTAAATGTTTCATCACAAATTTTACAAGAAAAATGTTTTTCTCTAAAATGAGTTCGGTTAATATGTCTATACAAACTGCTTCGCCGAGTAAATGTTTTACAACAAACTTCACATGAAAAAGGTTTTTCTTCAGTATAAATTCGTTTTTGCTTAAGTAAACCGCTTTGCTGAATAAATTTTTTATCACAAACGTCACTTGAAATGTTTTTGGCTTCATTTTGAAATGATTCTTGTTCTAAAACATTTTCATCCTTAATTGTCAATTCTATATTTAAGTGTTGTTCAAATTTAAATTTTTCGTATTTATCCATGGAAAACTCTTCATTTAAATCAATTCCTTCGTTTTTTGTTGTAACATTTTCTTCAAGAATTTCCTTTTTAATTGCTTCATGATCCTCCGTTGTATTATTTTCTTTTTTAATTGATTCATGTCCTATTGAATCACTTTCATCAAATATTTCTTTTTTAATGATAAGTTGATTATTTTCCATTTTTTATTCGGTTTACTCAAATTTAAGATCTCATTACAGTAAATCAATGACATTGATGCCTTTAGCCATATTTCTTTTTACTAATGGTTCGTTCCAATAAGCACTCACAACGATCAAGTTCACATCTGCTACTGTTTTTGTTCCACTGGCATTCTTATTCGCAAGAAACGATGCGAAAGTTTTTGACAAAAAAATGAAATTATATACGGATATGTAATGAAAAAACATCTAATAAGTTTTATATTTTTTATTTACTTATATTTTGATAAAAAAATGATTAATTTTTAACAATTATTTATTAAAAAAAAAAATCTTCCAATATTCAGAATCTTCAGTTTTCGGGTGTGCTCCGTAATATTCACCAGTATACTGGTCAGTGCTTATGACGGCGGAAATCGACGCCATTTTTTAATGATATTCTACGTCATATTGTACTGGTAAAACGGGCATGACAATGTACATGTGGTCACCGGGTGTTTTGGACTGTTCATTAAGAAGGAATAATGGCGTCTGAAAAAACTTACTCGTAGAAGAAAAAACTTACTTGAAGAGTATCATAGATCAAATACAGGTTATTTTGTTGACTAACCTAAAATATGATGCCACGTACTGGCCAGTATATTTCGGAACGATTCACCAGTATGGCGTTGATTTATGACGTCATTAGCACTGGAAAGTATTCTGGTGAATATTACGGAACAAACCAATAATTTTCTTCTTCAATTACATATTTTTCCATTCGAATAATGTTTTAAAAGTACTTTCGGAAATCAATTTACATTCCCCTATTAGATTCCGTTATCAATGCTTTGGGACAAAGATTGTCTCCGGAGAAACTCAACCAATTTCAGTTGAGAGTTTTGCTACCTGAACCAAATGTTGGTATCAAGTACTTGGATATCGATATCCAGGCAGTGAAAAAAGTGGTTCAGATGTACCTGCGATTTATTAATGATATACCTGAATCAACTGTTATAAATTAATACCGACTCTGGATGGCCAAATAGAAAACTGAATGTGAAAAAAATTCAAAATAACAGAGTCGGTAGCTCATCTCATCGAAGAATGCGACCAAGATTTGTGCCCTAATATAAAAATGTTCTTACAAATACTGACAACTCTTCCGACCAGCGTAGCTACCGCCGAGAGATCGTTTTGTACACTTCTCGGGGTAAAGTCTTGGTTGCATGCCTCAATGGGACAGGAAAGATTATTCCGGTTAGGTCTCCTAAACATCTGTATATTGATGACATTATCAACGGTTTTACCCACGTGGGAAAATACACTGTACAAAATCTTGCCCAGAACTCCCATTGGGAGAATTTTCGGGTGGCCGCGCCGTACCCATTTCCTTTTTTGTGGGCTAAATCCGCGTCTGATTTGAATTAGTGTACATCCAGCCACAACGGGTATTTTCTATTTGGTCACGAATTATAATGTCGGATTAACCATTCATCCTTTATTTGACTATCGTCTTTGGGAAGATATCTATCCTCAACCCAAATTTCAGACTGGTCTGATTTAGATTTTCGAAGCTAAATAAAGAAAATAAAAAGAATTTTCTGGAGATAAATAAATAAAAAAACAGTTTTAATTCAACATGATTTAAATTTTTTTTATTTATTGTTTTTAAGTATAAATTTATAAAAATATAAAAAGTAATAACAATTTAAAAAATTAATATAAAATGTTACTAATCATAAAATTGGTCAAAAATTTGAGCATTTTTATTCAAAGCGTAATTCAATATTAAACATTTATTATAATGTATGAGAAAATGAATGAATATTTTAAAATGCTTTTATAACTTCACAATTAACATTTTTATGAGACAGCCTGAGTAATTTCGATACTTTAAAGTAAAAAAAAATTATTGGGGGGAGGGGAGGATTATTCTCAGAAAAACAACTTTTTCGGCATTTTTAAGGAAGTTGTTATCGACATATTTCATTGTTTATAGTTGGTAGTCGGTTTTTGAAAATAAGTTCCTTTTGTTTTCAGCTTATCACATTCCCGTCTTCCTTTTTTATGCCGCAATATTTCAATATTGTTATGCCTTTTTTATGCGGCAATCGCGTTTTTCGCGGTTTTAGGCACTTTTATAGCCCCTCCAAATTGAGTTAGAAGGTCCCAAATTTGTATGTGATTGAGTTAATATTCAGGGAATCATATTTTTTAAAATCACTTATAGAGGAAATAACACTTATGTCATTCATTTTATCACTTTAAATGTATTTTATGGACGTACGAGTGCCGCATGTTGAAATTTTCTTTATAGGAAAATATTTTGAATGCTTTAAATTAATGAGTATTAGTTTTCTAAATTAATCTTTTTAAAATTAGCCTTGTTAAGCATACCTTTACAAACACTTCTGTAGGTACCTGCTTTAATAATGATAGTAAGAAAACGTGATTTTTTGGGAACGTTCTTAAAAGCACTTTCAAATAACACATTTTCGGATGCCACTTATGACACTGCCTGCATGTAATACAATATTCAACCATTTTCTCATACATACTATTTACGTTCATTGAGGTTGGCGAGAATAATTGTCGTGAATAATTTTACCCTGTTTTAAGAAAAAAACTTATTTTTTAAATTATATCCAATTAATATACATTTATACTTTAATTAATAATTCAGTGGCAACGCTGAGAAATACAAAATATTTATAAAAGCTTTTTTAAAATTTTAAATAAAAGATCTTCAATGTTTATAAAAAATAAACTTCACGGGTACAAAGTCCTCAGAAGTTCAAACATACCCAGTAAATACACGCCTTCAAAAGCTTTTAAACAGTTATCAAAAATTGACAATTTTTAAACTTACCACTAACAGATTGACCCCCCTTAAATAATTCTGCTGCGATAGCACATGTAGTCGAGAAAAATTAAATTTTAATAAAATAAATTTCATAAGGTTAGAAAAACGAGTTTAAAAAATATTTGTTTATGTACAATTCATGAAAGAAAACAATTATTATTATTATTATTATTATTTTAAATAAAATTATTCAATTCTTTGAAAATCAAAAACCAATTTTTGATCCCTAGCATATTTATCACACTTTGTAACATAGATTTGTGAACGAGGTAACAATCCTTTCACCGATAAGCACATATTTGATTGAGTATTCTTGATTTGTGAATGCTGCAAAAAGGATTTACAATTAATTATTTATAAAAGTTTTATTTCAACTTTAGAATTTTGGATATACAGACACATTCACTTTCTGGCAAACAAAACCAGACGTATGTTCGCCAAATAGTTTTTTAGCATACCAAGAATATTTGATATTCTCGCATTGTCTGGGTTTTTTAATACACTTATTACTACAGATAATAGAGAATTTTCTTTTGCACTAAATTACAGGAGTTTTTTATACCATGTATATGAAATATATCAAGGTATACTTAATTTATTCTCAACGCTTAAAAATATTGATACTATGAACAAAATTTTGGTATAGGTGTTCATAAAATCCCCTAATTAGTCCATTTTCGATTGTCTGTTTGTCTGTCATCACGATAACTCAAAAACTCATAATTTGTATTCAGTGCATAATACTGAATCTATTTAGAAAAAAAACCTCCTGTAATTTAGTGCATTATGGCCAAGAGTGATTCGAAAGTCCGATGTTCGCCAAATTGTGGATATGTGAAGCGGCTTTAAAAGAAAATAATATTTATAATTTTGGCTCATACCTCAGTAAGTATCCAATGTTGAGAACCAAGTCGTCCATGGCATTTCGTCATTTCAACAAGCTTCTCTCGATGATTATTTCCACGACCGACTACTTCGGCGCAAGCAGATTCCTTTCGTAACTCTCCAGTAAGACTTAACGAAAAATACTAAAACACCAAAAATTATTTTAGCATTTATTTTTAGGCAGAGTCAAATGCGGAAAATTAGACATTCTTTACTTTTACTCCCTAGGTGTGTAATTTAGAAAATTTTATCCTCTTTTTTTAGATTTCTAAAATCTTTATTACTTTTTGGGATATTTGCAAAAAGCAAATTCACTAAATTGTTTATAACAATTGCAATAAATAATTCAATAATTATTAGGCTGAATTGTATTGCTAGGGTGATTGTAAATAATTAAGTCAATTTTTACCTGAGTTGCAATAGGTGAATCCAAATCGCATGTAAACACACCCAAAGAATAAATTAATTGATCAGAATTTTGTAAATCATCCAAACATAATTCAGAATCGTGATTGATAACACGACCATAAGCAGTTACATTTTCATCGGGTATAAATTTTTCTGGATACACATTCTTTAAATACCAATGGAAATCCTTACAATGTAATTTTGATCGAAACATTTTACGATGCGTTATATCTCCAAGAACAGCTTCATTCTAATTTCATACACAAAAAAAAAAAAAAAAAGAAAATTTAGATTTAGACACTCCACAAATATGCTAGACATCGGTCATATTTTCCTCGAAAAAATAGACTTATGCACTGTATCGAAGATCTACAAGAAGGAATAAGGGTGTAATATAAATTCTTCTTTCGATACTCTTTAGTTCGAGCGAAAATTTGGGTTGCAAAAGTTTTTTTTTTTAATTCACATTTTTTGATAACCGTTCTGACAGAATACAGTTCCTTTGTGTTTAGTTTGGTTTACCATTTTATAATGACTAGACTCACATCAGAGTAATGGGCCAGTTAATTGACTTCCAAAGTCATTGCGATATAGCCTCATCAGATTATTTTCTTTGGGGATATGCAAAGTCACTTCTCTACGTCGATAAATCAGAGACATTCAGATTTAAACATTCGACCTGTTATTGGCAAGATACGACCGTAATTGCTGCGAAAAGTGGGCATCCAGATAGCGCCATCTATACGCCAGCCGCATCGGGAACATTGATCGAAATCATATTCAAACATTAATAGCACAAAATATATTCCTAATACAGCCGATTTCATTGACATTGACAATTGTCTTTCTTTTATTTTAAAGTTTTGCACCTCTAAAAATCACCGTTATATCCGGCAAAACGATGTTATAAAAGCAGGGGTTGATTTCAGCAATTACCAAGAGAAAATTTGAACTAGAGGGCTGGAAATTTATATGAAGGTTGAATTAGTATCAAAGAAGTCCCTAGGGGGTGTCAACTTCTCAGTCTCCCTTTCTCCGTTTTTTTTTTTTTTTTTTTTTTTTTTATAAATACAAGTTGTGTTAGAGTCAAGGAAGTATCTTCTGGGGGTTATCAACATCCTAAATTCTCTTATTTTTTAGGCCTTCCGCACCTCAATAGCTATTTCAAGTAGATATTTATTGCGTTCAAAAACAAGACATAAAACAAAAAAATCATTTAAATGAGAAGAAGCATCTAATGAAGCAGGACCTTAGGCGATCCTGAGTTTCTCTGATAACAAAGAGGAAGTGGTCATATAACAGGGACGAAGTAACGCCAATAAGTTTGGAATTTTCCGAGATCTTTCTAAAAGAGTTTCAGAGATGAAAAGCGCTCACTAAACACTGCCTCAGCTATGTAAAAACAGAAATTACTCATGTAATATACTCTTTAAATTAACTTACATCAAAAGCTTTTCGATGTAGAAAAAATAATCGTTGATAATCGTCCATCCACACTTTTGCCATACGAGCGGTATTTATGCCATGTGTATCTTTGTTATTCGGGAAATCATATGGATGAAAATCTCTGAAAAGAAAATAAGTGATTGTATAATCGTAAATTTGAACATTTCATGAATAGGCTCATTATTTGAATACTATGATTGATTCAAGTACCGTCAAAATCAGTTATAACGACAAATTCTTTAATACGACGAATTGGGTCTTGACTGGATCAAAATACATGTAGCTACGAAGCGCCAGTATGCATAATGTAACTACAACATTTTCATTAAGAGGCCCATGGTCTTGATAGAAGTTAAATGACTTGTATATATTATATGACTGTGATTTGAGGACATTTTGTGTATTTGACATTATCATAAAAATGGCGAACGGTCTTACTCACATATATAGAGCCCTACTTTTAATAGTTGACAACAAAAAATTTTCTGTAAAAAATAATTACTATGTTACTAGTAGCTCATTTGATAATTCTCTCAATAAAAGCATCCTTCTCGAAGGAAAATAAAAACCCGGTTGTAAAAAAAACAAGCTGAAACGCCAAAGGATCGGGTGTCACAACTCGACAATTTGATGTTTCAGCTTGTCGTAGCTACTAATGACATTTCTCTATGAAAGATAGTTATTCCACTTAACGATAAAATGTTCATGTCGTTTACAACGACTATCGGATGTAACGACCATAAATGAACGGCCCCTTTATTGTTGTCATAATCAGTTTTGACTGTATTTGAATTAAGGCATTAAATACAATTGTGAGCACAAAAAACACGTTTTCTTATGAGTTTTTTTTTTTTGGGAAGACAATTTATTTTACATAAATATAAAAAACGTATACATAAAGTACATTTCTTTAATTTTAAGTTCTCGTTGACCGATTTCAAAAATTTTATATGGTACTGCTTATTAGAAAATTTCTTTATTCCATAGATGAATACAGGTATTAATCGAAATCAAGATTATGATTTTTGAAAAGTGGTCCAAAATATCGAAATAATTTTCAGAAACCTTATTCGAAACCGATCAGTCGAGCTGCTTTGGAGTAATCCTGCACACCGACTTTGAAAATGCTGTTTCCAGAAAAACGCGTTTAAAGTTTCAAAAGACGTTTAAACTCAGTGAATTTTTTTGATGCGTTTATCTTTGTGAATATTTATTGAATCAAATTAAAATTTTCAGAGAATGTGCGTAAATATGTAAAGTCCGGAAATGCAAAAAAAAAAAAAACTTTTCTTTGAAAATTCTAACTGGATATAACCCTTCATTTAATCAATGAAATATGAAATACATACCGGAACACATGACCAACTCTGGAACAAGGCACAGTCTCCAAAGAACCACCACATTGCCAAATACGAAATGATATTTCTAAATTTTCTCCACCCCAACCATCCATTTGTTCATCATACGATCCAATTTCCCAAAAATAGTTTTTATCAATGGCAAATAATCCACCAGCCATTGTGGGTGTTCGTACTGGATCAATAGGTGTTTTTTGGCGATCCAATTCACTCTTTTGTATATCGATCCAATCGAATGTACCATCCCATGTAAATCCACCAACATGATACTTATATTCCTTGGCTACGGTATACTCAAATGTTGATTCCGAAATTAAATCAATTATTGGTATCGCTACAATTGTTCGGTTATATTCTATCCTGAAAATATTTAATACAAAATTTGTCATATTTTTCCTGTATTCTTCTGTATTGCATCGAACGTTAATAATAATAATAAATCAAAAGAGGGGTACCGCAAGTGGGTTCCTAGCACCTAGACCAAGAGTCCTTTGTGCTCTCGTTGAGAACAACCTGTCACCCGAAGATGAGACGTCTTCGGGTAGGAGGCGCTATTAAAATCGGATGAAGCTAAAGGATTTTGTCGAGACCAGAGGCCACGCAGAAAGTCGACAGCTTCTTCGCCGGAATCTCTCCCAGGATTGATGCATCCAAGGTATCGGACCCGAACATTCTGAATCCCTGAAAATTTCCCTGCAATTTTCTGTGGGTGCAAATAACATGTATGGAGGTTTCGTCATCCTCCATACAGGCTCTACTCCATACAGGGAGTTGGATCATTAGAGATCTCCATGTTATGAAGGTGATAGTTCAATCGAGAGTGTCCTGTCAAGAATCCCACCACCCTTCTCAACTGTGCTCTAGTAAGTTTCAGACGAGCACAGTCGAATGGCCTAGCAGTGGTTATACACAGTTTAGCCTGTCATATGCCCTACGCAAAATCCCAGTAATCAAGATGGGCTTGCCATAGACATTCTTTGATGCGGTAAATTACAGAGCATCTTGCTATGGGAATGACAGGCTCAGATGAAAGGGGCTTTTTAGATGGCCTCTCTCGTGCCAACGAGTCTGCCGCGTCATTCCCTTTAACGCCAGAGGATCCGGAATCCAGCTAAACCAGACTGTGTTTTCAGTGCCAGTGCATCGAACGTTAACAGAGAAAGGTGCGAGGTTCCGTTTTATTGGTAAGGAGCATAGCAAGTGAAGGGAGCAGCTAAATCGACAGCAGCGCTGTTATCTTATAAACTGTCTACTCGCAAGGGCAATTTGAATATCCGGCATTATTTGCTAATTACTTAAAATAATTGACTTCCTTTCGAAGGGATCAAGTGTTATTTTCTGCAACCTCGCTTGTTAGATGTGTACTAAAAATACTGAAACTCAAACAAACTTACCGATCTAAAAGAGGTTCAATCCAACGTTTCGTAACTTCACAATGTGCATCTAAAAAAATGATAACATTCGCTGTTTGTCGAACCAATCGTGCACCATGTAATCGAGCCCGAATCAATCCTAAACGTTGTGGTAATCGTTCCAATACTACCGGATAATTTTTAAACCTTGTTTTTACATAATATGATAATTTACCATGTAATTCCTCTGTAAAATTAAAAGAAAATCATTTTAGAATGAAAATTTGATTAAAATTGGTACAGTGCCTTGATAGATACGCACCTGATGTACTTGCATCATCAACCATAATAATCTGATCAATGTATTGTTTAGGGGTAACATCTAGCACACTCCATACTGTTCGCGCTAATACTGATAAGATTTCATTGTGAAATATAATCACAATAGTAGCTCGCCGATTTTTTATTTTTGGGTATATTTTACGGGAACATCTTTAAGAAAAATGAAGCAATATATAAAAATATATCCTAGAAAGTTTCCTAGAAATTTATTTATTTGATGGTTTATACTTACATTGCAAAAACAAATATAGGATCTGTTATGTAAAGATATAAAATTTAAGGGAAAAATTTTAAAAAGTGTTACACTCAGTAACGTATTTAGGAAAGAGCGATTGGGAGACACATCTACCATAGTAAATAAAAAATGACAATAGGATTCAGCCATGGAAGTAGTAAGGTTTTATATTACTTTATTGAGTTCAACCTTAACTTAACCTGCTTGTGAAAGGACCTCGCACAAAATACATTGATTTTTGGTTTCAGTTAAAATTTTTTGAAAACTATGGATTAAGGTAGTTTTGATCATGCTGACCAAAATTTCTTATGAACTCAATCCTCAAAAACCGCCATCCTTCGCAGTCATACGATCGTCGTCAATTTTGTTGATGATAAAATTTTAGCTTAAAAATTCGAATTTTTTTTATAACGCCTGTATCTCAAAAACAGTGAGTTTTACGCAAAAATTTCACGAGACTAAAAATGCTTAGAATACACCAAAATGGAGGTCCAATGAATGTTTTCTCAAATTTCCTGATTTTTCAGCAGAATTAGCTTGGCCGAACTTCTAAGCGCGTGCGCATAGTAAAAGCACACTTTCTAATCAATATGACTTTTTGTTCTGCACACTCACACGAACATTTGGAGCTGAGTGCCATTAAAAGTGATATTATTTCATAGAATTGCAACCTTTTAACTATTTTCCGACTTTATTTCTTACAATATTAATAAGTTAAGTTCATAGATCACTCTATATTTATGAAATCACCCTATTTATACTTACAATGGATGTGTAAATACTGCTAATTTTCGATGTAATGATATTCGATCACTTAATACTGCATTCAATGCAAATTTCTTGATTGAATTTTCACCGGATTCATGCAAATTTTTTGGTAACTCTGCAGGTGCACCCATATCGCCTAAATTTTCAATTACTTGCATTTCAAAATTTCTTATACTTATTTCATACATTTGCTCACTCTAAAATTCAAATCAATTAATTATTTGATCTACTGAAATTATTTGATGTATGAGTTGCTAATTCTATAGAGAACGCCCAGTTTGTTTACTAAACGCTCTTTCGACCAAAAACTACCATTTACCCTGAAAGTTTGCAGGGGCGATCCTAACATATTTTATGAGTTGGACGAAAGTTTTTTGTAGCGTTATAAAATGTACAACGACTTATTCGTAATAAAGATTATTCGCAGAGCCGGATATTGACAATTGTACAGTTATTTAAATGTATGACAGTCTAATTCATATAATTTCTGCGGAAGGGAAAAATTTTATTAAAAATGAACAGCAAGCTTTGGAACTGTCAATAGTTCTCACAGCAGATGAAACTGCCGAAGATGTTACTTTTTCATTATCTGGTGATATATGGTTCCATAGGCATGTATTATTGCCTATGTTTCAACTTTCACCTCAAATATGCAAGGCTTATCCTTTAAACTACAATTTTATATTTAAATATGGCATCTAGCAAACTTCACACTAAGTTCATTTTTTAGTATATTTATTCAAGAATTAAAACTGTATTTTACACGGTAAAAAAGGCACCGGAAAGGAAATACAACGTAAAATATTAAAATAACTTAGTTTTTTCGTCATAAATTTTTTAATAAAAAACTTCGACTTTAATTTACTATAGGTCCCCGAAATTTTTAATCAGTGTATTTTTTTATCAAGAATAAAAGTTTGTAATTATGATTTTTTTGAATATAGCGGCTGGGTTAATAAATTCTAGGTTATACTTACACTTGTTAAATTTTTTAAAAATAATGTGCCATTTTTACTATTTGTATGCGTTAAGTGCATACTTTTGGCAACAAATTTCCTATCTAATATATTGATTTGACCAGCATAATCATATAAACCCCATATTATAATTAATAATAGTATGATACAAACGATTATAGCACGAAATATTAGTGAATTTGGTGTTGCATAAATATATCGTAATATCATATTGGCAATTGTTTTATTTTATTTTATTCACTATATATTTATTTAACACTATCTACGATTATTTCTATCATTTGTTTTGTGTTTAATCATATATGACATCTCTTGACACCACATGGTTTGTGTTACCATTTTTTTAAATCAACAAAACACTACTTTGTTTATTATGTACATATTTGTCTTTGTACCGGTCTCACTTGACGTTACTAACTTCATGATGGCCAATTTTGATTTTAAGGGTTGGATAAAAAATTATTTATGGTTTTCAAGAAACTGTTAATATTACAGTTTCAAAATTTTAATTCGTTTTTGTTATTGTTAAAAACATTAACATTTATCTTTTTCATTTGAAAATTATTTCGAGTTTTACGCCAATGGATAATTTAGGGTGCATTCGGTTACAGGCCGTGAAGGAATAGTTACAATATTTCGTATTCTGTCAGTCTATCACACTGGTATCTATATTGATGGATATCTGATACTGTAGTTCGATATTTTGTGAAAAATCATATAAAATTCTCAGTATTGATTTAAATTTTGTTCAACTTCATATAAAAAAAATCAATCCTTTATCCTAAATTTCTCTCCCTGGCGCTCGTACATCCTTAACCTAGACTGAGTTTAAAAATAATCAGTCTGATGAACTTATTGGAGTATTGCTGGCTTACGACTTCAGAGTTGAATATCCAGCCTTGACTACTCAACTCAAAAAACTTTTCAAGCAAATTTCGAATATGTGAATTTTTTTAAGCAGATTTACACGCAGCTTTCTAGTCATTCAATAATTATGTTTTAATAATATTTTTTAATGAAATTTCCCAGTATATTTCAGCTATCTTCATTTACTTCAAGTATTTTTATCAGTGTTAATAATTATGACTGTTTTTTTTTATGCATTTAAAGTAGTAAAAATTTTTAATTGAATTTGTTTGAACGCCAAAGAACGGTTTACTCAAATTCAACTTCACACATTTTAAAGAGAACTTATTTTGAAATGACTAAACGCGCTTTCATATCAAATTAACTCAATATACTTTGTTTATTAACAGATTTCAATAGATTCAATGAAGAAATTAAAAAACTCAATTTAAAATAAAATAAAAAAAATTTATACTTAAAAATTTTATTATCAATAAATAATCGCATTAATTAAACAAAATTGATAACAGTGACTTCCCAATAGAATTTTTTTTAATAACTAGCTAATCAAAGTAAAACATTTTCGGAGCGTTCCTACTCTTATACAATCATATATTTCGAAGTTTTCCTACTGAAGATACGACACAGAGAGTTAGCCAGTTGTTGTTGTCTTAGATTATATTTATACATTGACAATAAAGAAAAAAATTCAAATTTAAACTGTCTGTTTTTCTGAACGTAACCACTTAAAAAATATTAGTGTGTGTTGTAAAATATAGATGACACTAATATTATTAATATTTAATTTTAAAATATATTGTGCAACCTTGCTTGATTCTCATAATAATTGAATGTTATGATGATATTTATGCCATCTAGTGGCTATAATTTCAACTATTTTATAGAATTTCTTTGTTTCAATTTAAACAATAGAGGTCGATTATATCACATTTAACCATAGAATATATAACCTAACGCATTTAACAAAAGATTCTGTTCAGAGACATTACCTTACTTATTTCCTGAAAATTTTTGTAATACCTTATATCATTTTAATAATTTTTATGCTTTAATCTTGTATTGCGAAAAATGTGTCGAAATATTTTTTAGAATCAGTTTTAAAGTAGATTTTTTTCAACTATTTGTTTCTTTAAAAAAAATCTTTTATGATTAAACAAACAATAATAAAAGCGTGGGATACTTGGAATATAAAATGCTGTATAACAAAAATCTGTGTATATCAAATCTGATTTAATAAACGCTTCACGTTTTCAATTTGATCGTGGCTGAGTAAATTCGTGATAATTTAGAAGTCATTATTTCTTATGCATTCATTTATTTTGAATGCATTCTTTTTATAAAAATATTGATTATTTCATTTCGATTCACTAATTTATATTTTAAATGGGATACTTTTGCAATCATAATAAAAAAAATAAAATTTTTATTCCTTGATTAATCCAATTTATCATTTTCACATCGAATATAGCGACGTTGAAGGTAACCCATAGTCGCAATAAGCGGTATGTAAATTTTTACATTGAATGCGCGTATGTTATTGCTGACTAAACTATATATTATAAATGTGAAAGTAAGAATGTTTATTTGTTTGTCACGCTTTCACGCAAAAACTATCAAATGGATTTGAATGAACAGATGGACTGACGGACAGCCGGAAATGGACTAATTAGGTGATTTTATGAACACCTTTACCAAAATTTTGTTCGTGGCATCAATATTTAAACGTTACAAACTTGGAACTAAATTTAGTATACCTTAATATATATTACATATATACAAGGTATAAAAAGCCAAAATTAATTTCATTTAGTGGCGGATCCACCCATATGGGCATGATGGGCATGACCATCACCCAAATAGACTAATGATTTAATAAAATTTAAAAAAAACAAGTGAAAACAAACAATTGACTGAGTTAATTGTTGAAATACCATGTATAGTCAGTGTTGATTTCTTTACCACATTAAACATACAAACATGTGACACATACATACTGATAATCAAGTATAGTACATATTATAAAATTTCCGCCTAATTGGCGCCCTCACGGGTAAACAGTGATGTTTACGAAAAAATGTTTCAAACAAAAGTTGTTTAATTTTTGATAAGGAACATTTTTTCCATTTAAACTTTTGTTCTATCTCTAACGGTTTACAAGATGGGTCCTACGGACCCAAGACCCAATTGACCTATGATGCTCATTTACGAACTTGACCTCACTTTTTATGTCCTGTGTACGCTGTAAAAATTTCAGCTCGATATCTTTTTTCGTTTTTGAGTTATCGTGTCCACAGACGGACGGACGGACGGATGGACAACCGGAAATGGACTAATTAGGTGATTTTATGAACACCTATGACAAAATTTTTTTCCTAGCATCATTATTTTTAAGCGTTACAAACTTGGGACTAAACTTAATATACTATGTATATTTCATATATACATGGTATAAAAAATGAATCGCTTCAAATAGTTAGTCTTCTGTTCCTAATTTTATGCTAGACCCCCATCTGATTATTTTTAGAAGGACCATTTATTTTGCTTAAAAATTCGTTTCAAAGCACGTAGATATCAAAAATCGAAAAAAATGTAAGCGAAATCGGTAGAAGAGTACTTTTGGAAATAAATTTACATACCCCTATTAGATTCCATTATCAAGGATTTAGGACAAAGATTGTTTCCGGAGGTACTCAACCAATTTCAGTTGGGAGTTTTACTATCTGAACCAAACGTTGGTGTCAAGGACTTGAATATCGATGGTTTTAGTCACAAAAACATTCAGAGTTCATGAGTCAATTTTTTATGTGAGTACTTTTATTTTTTCTGAAATTATTTGAAATTGGTTGTCCCTTTTCATTTGTTATCGAATAACCTTAATAGTTAGAATAAATAAAATAAAAAAACACATATGATTTTTATTAGAACGTTTTTTATTTAAAATAATAAAATTGATTAAATGTACAGAAAGAAATTACTTAATTAAGTTTAATTTATTTTCATTGTTGAGTCATATTATGACGTAACCACACCTGAATCTTTGCTCACCCAGTTTAAATAGAATCACAGGTCCAGCAAAAGGTCAGGCGTAATCACAGAATAATGTTTTGTTCATGTACCTAGATCAATTTTAATTGAAATTTTTATTACAGTCAAAACCGCTTACCGCGACCAATCGACTACTATGACGAATTGGTCCAATTTGGTTATAAATGTAAATTCATATGTGAGCATACCGGGGTCTATGAAAAGATCAGATAAAACGACATATTGGTTATAGCGACTACCATCATTAGTCCGAATAAATTAGTTATTATTAGTTAATTTTCGTTAAATTCAGAAACGAACAGTTTCTTAACGTAAAGTACAGGGTAAGAATTGCATGGCGCTTACTACAATACTGGTATGGTATAGAGACAGATTTCGATTTTAACGCTTAGATATCAGCGCCACGAGTAGAAAAAATGTAAAACATACTAAAACATACAAATGTGTAACACTCAGCTGATTCTTTCATAGAATAAAAAGATTAAAGATGTCTATTTCTTATTTTCTATTAAAGATGCCTATAAACTGTGCCATATTTGCTCCCCGAGTCCCATATTTGCTACACCCTCTGTTCTATACATGCTAAAAAATGGAATTGACTCGAAATAAAGCCAAATTAACAGAAAAAGTCGAAAAACGAAAACTGGGAGGCTTAGAGAAAAATGTCTAAGAAGTTTATTATTTAAAAAAAAAAATTAATTTAAATAATATCCTACTATAGCAGACAATTTGTAAGAGATAAAATTTACATATCGCTTATAACGACCGTAATTGTATACGATTCATTCAATGTCATTATAACCGGTTTTGACTGTATTTGAAATGCATTTCAATTATTTCAAAAATCAAAATCTCCATCCATTTTCTTTTGAAGTTGGTGATGATATTTGTAGCTAAATACATTTGCTTACACACCTGAAACTTTGCTCACCTCATTTAAAATATGCGTAGGTTTTAAGCAAAGTTCAGGCGCGAAAGCTCAGTATTAAGGTGTCTTTCCATTTGAAATGTTGATCGCATTTATTATGATTAATGTTGAATATAAGCCCCGTTATAATATCCATTGTGTGCTGAAACAAAATAAATGAATTAATTAATTTTAGTTTGATTAATATATTCAATTCAGGTACACTCAAGTTCAACAAAATTGTATTGGGGGCTGCAGTGGCGTGCACAGAGTTTTTATTTTTAGACAGGGTAGGAAAAAATTTTTAAAAGCTACTATATAATCAAAAATACTGCATGTTGATTTTGGTTCATCGTCATGGTCATGAAGTAAATAATGATGTAAGATATTTGTAACCACAAATCCTGTCAGCCAATAATATGAATCAGATCGTTTTGTATTGAATTTACGATTGACTTTATCTTTAATTTGTATTAATTGCAAATTCAGTGTACAACGACCTTTCACAATCACTTGTTTTTTGTCATCGAAAAATAGTTTTGAAAACGAATAATTTTGTTTTTCTAAACACACAATATCTGAACAAGTTCGGCAGTGAGTATTATCCATTTTTCTCTATTATCAACGCTAAAATCTTAAACACTTGATAAAATAACCATAGACAAACCAAAATAATCAATATTCGACTCGGTATAAAAACAATAAGACAAAAAAGTAATGGTGATTTATGTGCATAGATCATTAATCGTTATAAATTATGGAGATCAACTCACAACTAATCACATGACAAATCCTTGTAGTGTAGGTGTATTTAAATGAATAAGAAACGAAGCTACTTCGGTAAATGTCGTAGTTTGTCGTGTTGCAAAAGACACTGTCTTAAGTCTGTCTTTCTATGCGTTCTTATGTATGTGTGACTTTTGTTGTATTTATACGAACGAACGTATGACTATCAGTGTACACATATAAACATTTAGGCAAGAATAGTTCGTCTTTGTCTGGAGGCACTCAGCAGCGCTAGTGTAGCGATATCAGACTAAAATTATACATATTTGTCTGAATTATGCAGGGTAGGCAGTGTCTTTCTGTCTCTATATAATAATGCAGGCCACTAAACGGCCCTGGTTATTAATCAGAGAGACCAATCAACTACATATTTGCTTTTTCCAATTTTCTTAAGACAACATTACGCAATAATGCCAACGAAAAGTAAAGAATGTAAACAAAATAACAATTTGACAAAATTATGACAAGATTATGCATTGTAAACAACTGACAAACCACCTCCCTCTGTCCCAGCTTATCAATTATTCCAATGATCCATATCAATCATTATTATATAATTTTATTTAAATATACATTTAATGGTTTTGTAATGACGTGTTTAAAGTGTTTCTATACCTGGCGGCCAAAATGACAATTAATTCAAATGTTTGATAATATTTTTCTTAATCATAAATAAACAAAATAACATTTATTGCGAAGATCGTCATACAACCTCTATACACAGAATATAATTAATTAATTGTAAATATCTGGTGGACCGAGCTTTGCTTGGTATATTTTGAGTTAAAAAGACACCAATTTTATCACTAATATAAGACCGTTTAAAATGTCTCCACATAAATACCAATTTGAATGTCCCGGTAATGTCATTTATTTCGTTAACTACGATATACACCAATAGATGACAGGAAGAGTCATATTTTGCAGTGTATGTTTCAGTTTTTCATGAAAAGACGGATAAAATGACGTTTTTTAAAAATGAAACCTTGCTAGACCTACTTTTCGTCCCAAAAAACCCTTACATACTCCTTATCATAAAAATAGTTGGAGCCATTTCCAAGATCGTTGATATATATAAATATATATACAAGAATTGCTCGTTTATAAGTAATATATATAAGATAAATAAGGTTTTAAACAATTTTTGTTTAAAACTTTTTTTCGTAAAGTATCAGTTTTCGGAGGAATGCAACTTAAAAATATTTCAAAAGAAAACACGCTAACTACGGAAAAATGCTTTAGCCTAAAGTTATCAACATGAATAGGATCATTCGCCTGTGTCCATGATTTTGACTTACAATTATCGATAAACTTTAAGCGTAATTCCGCGATAAGGGTAAAATTTAATTATTTTTATATATTAAAAATCGGTGTGATAGACTTTTCTGCCAAGAGCTGTTACACTAAATTTTCCTGAAAATAGATGAAAGTTGCAATAAAATGGTCTCTTAAAAATTAATCTCCATGAAAGTGCAAAATACTTGTGATTATTAAAAAAATAAAATTTATAAAAAATATTTGTGCCAGAGTAAAAACCGGCATACCGAGCCCATATTGTGTCTATGATTAAATAGTATTGATTCATATGCGAAATTTCGAAATCTCTGTGCAGTTTTACTGTAACCGACTACCGAGCTATTATGCATGATATCGTTGGAAAGGTCTGAGCTAAAGGCATGATATCTTCGAAAATTTGTTTCGGCGATCCAAAAAAAAAAAAAAAAAAAATACCCAAAATTATCTCGCGCATCTAGAATTTATAAACTCTGTTGCTTCTAGCTACCAAAGTAACAGGCTAATGTTAACTGTATAATGGATTTTTACCCTCGATATTTCGATATACATCTTCCATATACAGTGAACCCTATTAGCTCAGTTGGTAAAGGCGTAACCAATTCCGTCCGGGATATACATGAGGTAGCGGGTTCGATTCCCGCCGTCGCAACAAAATTAATTTAATTAATAGCTATGATGGGCTGGTGTAGTGCATGGTATGTGTATGAAGACGATGCTTCCGTCTTCAAATACTATGATTTTTATATGGAGGTTAAAACCAATCCATCATTATTCGACTGACTAAAAGTAGATTATATCTGTCTCATTTTAATTCCTAAATTTTAATCAATTGTAAACAGATGGTATTATATAAACATAATTAACTTGTCGAAAAAAATGTACAGTCAAAATTGGTTATAGCGACAGTAATAAAACTATCTTTCCTCACACTTCCTCAGTGCAAATAATAATAAACAAACACATACATAATATATGTAACGTACAAGTTTAAAATATATACAATACTTGTCACGGATAAACAGTGATATTTACGACAACATATTTCAAAATTTTTTACATTTAAAGTTTTGTTATATCTCTAATAGTTTACAAAAGATTACACTTTTTACGTTCTGAGCACGCTATAATTATTTCAACTTTAAATCTCTTTTCGTTTTTGAATTATCGTGGCGATAGACGTACAGACGAACGGACAACAGGAAATATATTTTATGAACACCTATACCAACATCTTCTTCGTAGTGTCAATATTTTTAAGCGTTACAAACTTGGGACTAAACTTAGTATACCTTGATATATTTCATATATACATAGTATAATTAGTCCCCTTCCATCGGGGGGGGGTGTAAGTTTATTAAAGGCTACGGTAGACTATATGCAAGAAGAGAGGGGTTCCAAAGAGGCTGGAATTGAGCTACGTGGTTTATGGACGCTCCGTCATTTAACTGTTTTAACAACTAATAGTGTTTGAGATCATAATATACAGTTTAAATACCCTGCGCTTCCATTTTATATAAACATATTTAAAGTTGTTTTAAAGCTAAGCCCATGATAATCAATTTGTGTGGAACAAAATGTGTTGTTTTTATTAACTACAAGATTGATACTCGCCCGATTCACTTTCACCTTCCATAACACTTGAAGGGATTGTTTTACACAGCTAAAAGATATGCAAAGTTTTCAATTTTTTAATTTGTAAAATAGTCATAATTCATTAGATATATCAGAGCTGCCATGAATTGTTTGACTTTTACTGTTTTAAATTTTTACAGAATTCTTTAATTTTTTCAAAATCATCATTCTTCTCCATCTGTAATCATTATTTTGAACCATAAATTAAAGATTTCTGTAAAAATTCAAAATAGTAAATGTCAGATTAAATTTAATATTTTTTTTAAATATCTATATCTTTATAATTTATAGCTCATGTGTTATTCTGATGTATGAACTATATTAGTGTAAGGTTTCATTAAAAACTATTCGCTAATTTTGGCGTGAAAGCGTAACAAACAGCCAAACAAACAAATATCCTTACTTTCACATTTATAATATATAGGGATAGCGATAGCACCAAATTAAAAGAAATTTTTATTTTCATCTTACCAAAATTAGAGTAGGTACTATTTTTGATTGACATTCGGTAGAAACTTGTGTGGCGTTTAATAATAAGATTTTTAAAATTTAAATAAAAAATTTTCATAAGAACTATATAATAATTGTAACAATAATTGAATTGTATTGTACGAACGTATTATAAAGATTTGAAGAGGATAAGTAGGTATATGTTTATATTGTAACCATATACCTCATCAAGAAATATACTGCTAGTTGAATATCATATAGCAGAAAAAGATTAAACAAGTGAAAACAAACAATTGACTTAGTTAATTGTTGAAATACCATGTATAGACAGTGTTGATTACTCTGTCACATTACACATACATACATGTCACACATATATTTCTGATATTCCCATATAATACATACTATACAATTTGCGCATAATTTGTGCTCTCACGGGTAAAGAGTGATGTTTACGAAAAAATGTTTCAAACAAAAGTTGTTAATTTTTTTATAAGAAACATTTTTTACATTTAAACTTTTATTCTATGTCTAACGGTTTACAAGATCCAAGACCCAATTTACCTATGTTACTCATTTACGAACTCGGCCTCTCTTTTTACGTCCTAAGCACGCTATAAAAAACTGCAGCTTGGATATCTCTTTTCGTTTTTGAGTTATCGTGATGACAGACGGACGACAAACAGACGGACATACGATAAACAGACAGACAACCGGAAATGGACTAATTAGGTGATTTTATGAACACCTATACCAAAATTTTGTTCAAAGTATCAATATTTTTAAGAGTTAAAAACTTGGGACCAAACTTAGTATACCTTGGTATATTTCATATACATGGTATACAAATTTTGCGCTCGTAGGTATTTTCAAAAATTAGCGCCCCTAAGAATAAAAAATTCAATAAATAACTTTTTTTTAGTTCTTTAGTTTCAAGTTCTTTATTTTTTAGAGTCTGTAAAATCGCGTTGGTTGTTCGTGGCAGTTTTCGGCTCGCGTTATGGTTGTTTTATTTAAATTATTTATTTTTTTATCTTAGAAAGAACAATTACTACGCCATGATATATGAAATATATCAAGGTATACTAAGTTTAATCCCAATTTTGGGCCACTTAAAAATAATTATACTACCAACAAAATTTTTGTATAGGTGTTTGGTTATGAAATCACCGTTCGATTGTCAGTCTGTCTGTTTGTCAAGACGATAACTCAAAAAATAAGAGATATCAAGCTGAAATTTTTATAGCATGCTACAGGACGTAAAAGTGAGGTTGTGCAAATTACGTTAGAAACATTATATAGTATGTATAAAGGTATTGTATAAATTTTAAATTTATACGTTACATATATTATGTATGTGTTTGTTTTAGTATATACTATATACACTCGGGACGTGAGAAGATCTTATTACTTTGTGTGTGAGAGTGACTATCTTTCGTTACTCACATGACGTAAACAAACAAACGATTGCGTTACCAACACTGCCTATACGTGGTATTTGCAAAGTTAACTGAGTTTGATTTCACTTGTTTTTCGTTTAAATTTAGATAATTTAAACCTTTGTCAGGATACATTAAACACAACTCGAAAACCGTAGAGATGACAACCCTAATACCAGGCGATTTTTTTTAACTAGCAGCATATTCTTTGTAGTTATATGGTTGGTTTATAACGCAAAGGTAAATAATATACATTATACAGTAAACTACAGACTTTAGTACACACTATTACAGTATATAAACTAGGGGAGTTTAAGTTACGCCAGTGTATATTTAAGAAAGGCTAGTTTATAGTAAATCTAGTAATATTGTAAACCGTCCATAGATTGTGAACAAACTATAAAAATTTACAATCTAATGCTTTATTTTCGTAAGATTACCAATGGCTAACTAGTCCCGGCAAAATTGCTCAAAAAACATGCTCCTGAACCTAAAAGTGCAAGTTGTCGGTGGATTACCCGATTCCGATACGATATTGTTTAAACAAATTTTTTTTAAATAAAAAAGTAATATAGACCGAATTGATTCATAAAACAATTTATCATATAATTGGGGTAAAAATTAACAAAAAACATCCTCAATTTTCGAGTAAAAAATTCGTAAAATTTGAAAAAAACGCAAAAAAAAGTCTATGGTTCTCCTAGATCCACGCTTGTTTCCAGGTAAAATAAAAATTAATTTTCGCGTTTTATTTCCTATATTTTTACTTGAATTTATCTACAATTCATACGTCCCGATTCTCCATAAAGCAACTGGGCTCCGTCTTTGCCATCGGCTGACGACGTCCTTGCAACTTATTCAACCAATCAACATGCTTTTTGCATTTTGTCATGCAAGAAATTACGATTTGACTGGTAAACATTTTTAGTTTATAATCTAACGAAAATAAAAACGTAATTACAAATTTTATTGTTTGTTCACATCTATCGTTAGATTACAATCTAGCTAGATTTATTATAAACTAACGATTCTTAAAAACCTGATGACATATATACATACACATACAAAGAAAATACATAGCGTATTAAATCAACAGGTGCTGTTACTGGTACAGTGGTACTGGTGCTGTTTTGAATGTTTAGTAACCCATTTTATATACATTATTATTATTATTATTTGAAACGAAAACAAAACGTAACGCACTACACCACCATACCATCACCATTTACACCCAACTACACCACACGTTATATTTCAAACATCCCTAATAGTGATGTGACGAATATTCGCTTTTGCATTCGAAAATATTCGCATATTTTTCAAAGTAGTTTGACCGTCACGTGATTAGTTAAGTTATCAATTAATTTATATTCATTGATTTGAAGGTAGTATGGGTCGTCAACAGATCATCTTTTTTTTCAAAATTTGAAACAGCGTACAAAATTTAATACACACATTACCATAATTTATCATAATAATTAAACTGATTTTATGACAATTAATAATACATAAAATTCTATTACAAAAATGGTATTTTGACCATTCAGGTAATTAATTATTGCAGTTATAATTTCTATAATATCGACATATTATATGATTATATGCTAGAAATCTTCTGTATCATAATGAAAATAATAGATTTGGCAACGTTACAATGGTTTAAAGCGCCGAGTTATGGTTCTGTAAAATTTTCGGAGTCGATTATCTATTTTATAAAAACGATTTTTTGTGACATACTAATTAAACTTGTCAACCGATATCAACTACATCTGTTAATGATTTTTAAAGTTATCATACTCATAATGAAACATACGGAAATTACAAAGTGAATTATGATTAATCGTTAATATTTTTTGATAATGATCGATAACATGTATTATATATATATATATATATATATATATATATATATATATATATATATATATATATATATTTTTTTTTTTTTTTTTTTTTTTTTTTTCGGGAGAGGAGGAAATGCATTATGCACTGAGTGTCGGACCCTCCCCGACTAAAACCTCCTCTCTAAAAACTTCTCCACTCTTGGAACCGCGTGAGCTTTACTTCAGGAGTGGAGTGCCTTTTGACTTCTCAGGTCATTCAATCTCCTTTCTTCTCTCTTGCACGATATTACGCGCCAGCGTAGCAATTATCGACCAATTTTAGTCACTTCCAAGCATAAAATCTACACAGTCGTCAGGGGTTAGAATTTTGCCTGCTTTTGAGTTTGCCAGTTCAATTAGCAGACTCCACTTTTTGCAGTGAAAGAAGACATGATGCGCATCTTCCACAACATTACAAGTACCACAAAGATCACTGTCCTTCAGGTGGAACCGTATATATATATATATATATATATATATATATATATATATATATATATATATATATATATATATATATATATATATATATATATATATATATATCAATATTTCATTAAAAAAGTCGATAAGGCATCCTCAAACTTGACTAAAACATTATTTAGATGCTTCTATCTTTAATATAATAAAAGGCTAACTGTTCGTAGTTTATTTTTATATTTTACCCATACTACCTTAACATTTGCATTTGCGAATTTACAAGATAAAACAGATTCGTCCCACCACTAATCCCTTTATACCCATGTATAAATATTTTAATATATTTATGTATATTATATTAATATTATTGACCTATTAAATTTATTCGTTGTACAAGAGTTTATATAACTGCTTTAATACAATTCAATAAAATTGTTTAACAAACAAGATATAATACAATTAAATGTAGTTAATTGTATTAATACCTTGTATTTACTGACAATTATTGAATTACAAAGCATAACTTTTAATTAAGAACGAATTTGCATAGCCACTGAAGTCATTGAATTCCCAAATTTAGTTTTCTAAATATAGTGGAACTTAGTTAAGTGGGACCTGGATAAGTGAGAAACCTCCATGACTGAAACTCATACTGAGCTGAGTGTGAACCCAACACTTTAGCACTGAATTACCTCAGTGGGACGAAGTGAACCTCTATATCTGGGATTCGTTCTTTCGATTTTATCGTCATAGTTACCTCTACAACTGTTATAGCGAGTGAATTTTATATGCATTAACTCCTGTAACTGAGAAAACATCGTTTTGTTTGTTTACTTATTTATTCTAATTCCACAAGCAAATTCTGTACTTATCTAATTTTGAGCCTCAATGACTTTCATTTTTAGTTTTGATTTACTATTCAGTTATCAGTACGTGAAAAACTAAAGTTAATATCCGTTTATGAAAGTGTAAAGACACGTGATGAAACCTGTGCCGTATTTAATGTGCCAAAATGTTTGTAGAATAATCTAGAATAAAGATAAAATTCAATCACAATGTTCTGAAGGACAAGGAAAACTAAAACGTGCACGTTTATCAGAATATCCTGAACTTGAACAGTGTTTGCTAACATGTGTCAAGCAACTTCGTAACAAAAACGTTCCGGTAAGTGGACCGATGATTAAAGAAAAGGTATAAGATTTTTCGCGTAGGCGCGGTATTCATAATTTTTGTAGCAGCAATGATAGTGCTAATACTTTATTTTATTTAATAATCGCACCTCTGTAACTGAAATAATCTGGATCCTGACCTCGATTAATGGAATCCTCTGTAAATGGGACAGATATTTATTTATACCTGGATATTTGAGACACTGAGTAAGTGGAATACTTCTATAAGTGAGACAAATACAGATACCTTGATGTTTCACTTAACCAGGTTCCACTGCAATATATGAGTAAATTAATGGCATGTTTCTAAATTAAAAATGAATTTAGATTTGTCTTTTTTAAATAAATAATAATTGTCCACGTAAAAAAAGTTAAAAGGTTTACAATAGGTAGTATCGACATCTCTGATTAGTTTACGAAAACTGCAATTTACTTGGATCTGAGTTTTACACAATGAATGTCGAAGAAAATTCTGAAAAAACCTTGGAGAAGTTTAAAGTTAAAGTGAAATACATTGATTGTAAATTAAGACCATGCATCCACGTCTGACGCCATCTCTGAATGGTCTAAAGTAAGTTGGTTTGGTTTGTTTCTATGAATTGACTATCGGTTTCCATAATTGAACGTAGCTAATATAACGGTAATTTACATTTAAATGTATTCCATTTTTTTCAGGAGATTATAATATATAAGAAAACGTAATTCATATCCCATGACGCGACTTCATCTTAACATAAACTAAAAGAATTTTTATTCTTGAAAATCTCGTGCAAAAGAACTGGGGCCTTTACTGTTTAGGTTTTATCAAATAACTGCAATAACTATCAAATCTTCTCCAGTAGTTCTATTAAGATCAACAGAAATATTTGAGCCAAAACTACTCGTACAAGATATGCTAAAGAATTTGATAATTTTGGTTAATTTTTGTTTACAATCGTAAATTTCCTGGCGTTGTTTGCGCTTAAACGTTAATTATAATATATTTTTGCTGTACTAAGGTTTGAAGAGCCTCGCAAGATTAGATAGAAAAATGGCTTTCTCTTAACCTTTTTCTAACCAACTCTAAAATATTCTTTGGAACATTCTGATCAAAAGTTCTTACGGTCACAAAAAGGAGTAGTTTTCGAGTTACTGGCGTTCAAAGCTACATATATATTATATTAATAGTACCTACATGACTAGGAAAATGGTCTTCTATGACCTTTTTCAAACCACCTCCAAATGTTTTTCATATCATACTGATAAAAAGCTTTCACGGCCACATAATTTTTTAACGGATAGTTTTCGAATTACAGGCGATCAAAGCTACACATATATTACAGTTATATAGCCCGAACCTCGAAAACTACCCGTTTAAAAATTTTGTGGCCGTGAGAAATATATTTAACGGATTATTTTTATTGTCGGTTTGCTTATTAGTTTAGTTTAAAGTGACGGCGAATCTTTCAAGTTGACAATATAACACTGCACAAACAACAGAGGAATTACCCGAAAGAACCCTGATATTCGAACAGAAGTCGAAACTTGTTGCAAATTCTCCTGTATTCTTTCAATTGAGTATCTATGATTAAAGCGGTTACAACAGGAGCGTAGCTTCCGCCGTAACAGCCGTATCAATGATACGGGGCTACAGAGGTCTCTAACGTGTGCAAGCAAAAATTAGTAAAACGTTATGAACAATTAATTGCTCTTAAACATGCTTAAAATCTGAAATTAAAAAAATGCATTCCATTAAGGAAGTCATGGAATTATTGCTGATAAAATTCAATAACAGCATGCTTTCTATTCTTGACCCTTCCAGATACAACCGCAACAGCTGAAAGAAGTTTTTCAAAATTAAAACTGATAAAAAATAACCTAAGGACTTGAAACAGGAAAGGCTATAAGACTTGTCACTATTGTCTATAGAGGCAGAAACTTTAGAAAAACTGAAATCATCTTCAGCTATGATTTATTAAATCAATTTGCAGAAAAAAAGTATATATTTAATGTGAATTTGTTTGGCTAGCTCAATTTCTAGCAGAAAATGATAACTTATAATCAATAAATATTTAATTTAATTTAATGCAAGCATTTTTGTTTCATTTTTGAGAAATCTCTATCCTTATTTTGGGTCCCACAACTAATTCTGATGCCGGACCTCTCCAAGGCGAGCTACACCACTGATTGCAGCCTATTTTATTTACAATCCGAATGTGGAGGAAATTTTTAGCTAGTTCAACACGAAATTTGCTGGTCAGAGACCCCCTGAGCTTGGAGGTCCAGATGTACGGCACCGTCTAGCCCTCTGTTAGCTACGCCACTGCGTATACTAAATAATAAATATCAAATGACTTACACTCTTGAATATAAGTAAACATAATAAAAAATAAAACTGTTTAGGTAACAATTCAATTGAATGCGTTTCTGTGTATAAAAAGTCGTTCACCAAAGAGACGAACTCACGTTCGCTGACACAAAGCCATACTATTATATGTTAGTGTTAGTGCTGTGTAAGTCTCTTGCTGTATAAACAACAGTGAACAGACACACTCACATAGTCTATACTCTATGCATAACAGTTCAGATCAGTGCGGGTGTATTATACAAAAAAATCTTCTGATGAAAAACTCACACCACTTCTATGTTCAGTATGACATATGCGAGAATATTATAGTGGTCGTGGATTCTGTCTTGGACACCGGTAATTTGTCTTTTACTGCGTAGGCTAGTCAACATGTGTTTTGCGGTAAGGCCAGGAATATATGGATCTATTATACAAAAAATTTTTGTTATAAAAACTCACACCACTTCTATTTTAAGGTGATTGTTTCCCTACAGTATTGTAAAAAAGTTTTGGTTTATTGCGCGGTACATACATATAAACCAAATACATGCTTTGTAGTCATGTAATGAGTTATTTTTAGCTTTACAATACCAGGCAACTACAAAAATATATAATATATTGTGTGCTTATAAATTTGATTGTATAAATATCGCTCTTCAATCATCAATACTCTAACTATAGTCTCTATAGCCTCTGTCCTTCAAATGATGGATCTTCGAATTTTAACATTTAAATTAAAATTTTGTTTTTATATCATCGACAACCTTTCTATGGTATTATTATAAACTACAAGATTGTCTAAATATTTTAGATAGTTTTTATCACACTCTCTAGATTTTTTGATATAGAAATATCCAATTGAAAAGGATAACCTATATGATTCATCATTTTTTCAACCAACTTTGAACGATAAAACAAAATAAAATGCCCGATGACTTAGGAAATTGATTTTTGGAAATTTTGTTAATTAAAAAATGAATTTATAAAATTTTATTGAAATCCCTAGTATTATTCAATCCTTGCATATCTCCCGAATAGAGTACTTTCGGTAGTACCTTGTTAAAATTTATGGAAAAAGTTAAAATTTATGTAAAAATATACTTAAATATTCTGATTTCGAGTCATAAAAACACATTTTTCTTTTATAATATTGAAATTAAAAATTGTAATTTTTAAACTGTATATCACGTGACCTAAAACGCGGGCAAGCCCTGATGTTATGTCATATCGGTATGAACCATAGACCATCAGTTAGTTTAGTGTAGACAGCTGGGTATAATATATCCATAGATAATAAATATTTATATTTATTATAATTAGTCGTCTATGAATATATCTGTCAAACTTATCTGTGTTTTTTCGTATAATGAAATCGATATTACGTCACCAAATTGGATGCCCACGTTTTTGACAGTTTAAAAAAGATTTAAAATTTAAGTTTTTCTTAAGAAATCGTGTGTATTTTTCTAAAATAAATTTTTGGTGGCTTTTTATTAGCAAAATCAACATTTTGAAGTACTTTTTCAAATATAGTAGAATACCCTATTGTATAAAGATTAAGTGTTGTTCCCCAAAAGAGTGTAATACTGAATTTATGTATAGAGGTCTGTGTGAATTACGTTGTTTGTTAACTTTGTAGTATATTCCCATAAGTTATTAGAAAACTGGGTCGAAATTGTTATAACACACATTAACTTCTTTTTTTTTTTCGTTATATGAATCATTTAAAACTCCCCCACCAAAACAAAACAAAACAAAAAATGGTATTATTTAAACAGTGACAGAAAATTGTTGGTTTGGTAAGCGCGGATAGATGTTCCGCAAATGACCTATGCTTTGAAGCAGGTCGGTCAATCACCTTTCTTTGTCCCAGAGAATTCACTCAAATGTTTGAAAGATCTTTCTTTCTACAATAATAACAAATACACAAAAGTCAGTAACATATATTTTGTGATTCGTTTACAAAAGGAAAATAATCATTTTTATTGTCGAAGATGTTTATTTTGTTCAAAATACTCTATCGGGAATCTTAGAATTTATCATGCAAATTAGTGACGGAACGACTGTAGAATTTTGTACATTCACGACAAAATCTAATATTCGCGAATGCGAATGCTAACTTTCAAATGAAGCGCTCACACATTCTAATTTTTTTAAAACTTTTTCCGGAGGGGGTCACAAGATAAAAAAAAAAAAACAAAAATAACCAAATAAACAAAGCAAACCGAATTTTTTGAATGAATTAAAAACAAAGCCGTTCCTCTTTTAGACAACGTTGTGACGGCCCTCAAAAAAAGGCTCTCTCCAGACGTAATGAAGCTTTTTGGGTTGAGAGTTTTTCTGCCTCGGACGTCTTATACAGAGGACATTGAAGAAGTTCATCTTGTATCAGTAACGTACCAGAAGCTTCTGAACGTTTCCCCTCCAAGCGTTATTGCAGAATTTGAGTTGTGGGTAGCTAAATGGAACCGAATTGTTGAAAACGGAGGTGAACTCCCCGATTCGGTTCCTGTTGCCCGTGATGCGTGTAATAAAGTAATGTATTCGGCTATTAATACCCTGCTTCGGATTTTGGAGACGCTTCCTGTTACTGCAGCCACTGCTGAAAGGAGATTTTCAATTTTCCGTCGCCTCAAAACTTGGTTGAGATCAACTATGGCAGAAGACAGACTTACCGGACTTGCATTGCTATACATCCATTGCGACATCGAATTAGACATCGATGCGATCATTAACAGATTTGCGAAAAAAATAGAAGATTGGATTTATTTTCCAATTTATGATATAAAATGATGATGATTTTTGGTCAAAAACATTTTCAAAAGATTCGTATCTTTTTTTGCGAAAGCGAATGCTAAAAAACGCGAATATTCGTCCCATCTCTAGATGCAAACAAAGTAAGCATGCATTTTTATGAACTTATCTTCTAACTTGATTCTTCAAATAATATGAATATAATTCATTGAAATTAGATGAAAGATGTTTTATCTACACCAGGGGTCGGCAACTTTTTGAGTCAGAAGAGCCAAAAATTACAATTAAGAAAATTCCAGACTACAAAAAGTTTTCTTGCCAACAATTTAGTTATGTTATTACTAAATTTTATATAAAAGAAGCGTACCAATCTTTTAAAATTTATTTTCCAACAAATTTGTGAATACAACTGAAAAGCTTGTTTATTTTTCTTGAATATGATCTATAAAAATTTCCCGTATGAACATTTTTTTTGAGCCAAGATTTACCGAGCGATGAGAGGAAGGTGAAAAATAACAATTTTTGGGAAAGAAAAAGTTTACTCGACTAGCCTAATAGGAGTGTTAAAATAATGTATATGATAACTACTTACGGGAAGATAGCGATAAAAGTTGAAAACTGATGTAATGTCTGGAGCCAGTTGTTTTGATCTGTAACAGAAGAAAATTTCTACGTTATTATTATTGTTTATAATTTGAAATTAAGGTGATTGTAAACCTACACTATTGTAAAAAAGTTTTGGTTTATTGCACGGTACATACGTATAAATGCTTTGAAGTGAAAAGTTATTTTTAGGTTTACAATACCACGCAACTACAAAAATATATAATATATTGTGTGCAAGTGATGCTTATAAATTTGATTATATAAATATTGCTTTTCAATCGTCAATACTCTAACTATAGTCGTCTCTGTTCATCAAATGATGGATCTTCGATGAACTCGTAATTAAATTAAAATTTTGATTTTATATCATCGACAACCTTATATTTCTATGGTATTATTATAAACTACAAGATTGTCTAAATATTTTAGATGGTTTTTTATCACACTCTCTAGATTTTTTGATATAGAAATATCCATTTGAAAAGGATAAAGTACATGATTCATCATCTTTTCAGCTAAAAATAAAAAACCCGTTGACCTAGGAATTATTTGTGATTTTTGGAAACTTTGTTATCACAAAATGTCTTTATTAAGTTTTATTGAAATCCCTAGTATGTATGATTCAATAGTATGATTCTTGCATATCTCCTTAAACCTAAAAAAATGAAAAAAAGTAGTTTATATTTTTGATCGGAGTTTTCAAGAGAAATCGTCTCAAATTTATAGAAAAAATCCAATAACATTCTGAAGGACTGTGCATCAAGTATGATATAGATTGAATTTAATATTATTTGAACTTTAAGCTTTTTATTGTTAGTAAAAGGATTGTTTTACAGTACAATTGACATATTTTCTATTATATATTATTCCGGGCAAATTCGAAATTCGGTTCGTTAAAATTATAAACTAACAGTTTCCCAACAGTAAGATATAAGATTTTATTTTTTAAGAAGGAATTTTCGGGACACGTACTTTCACAGCACCTGGAAAATTACTTCTATGCTTCATATACAATTAAGGGATAAGATTCCTCATTCTTTCAACCCTCCGTGTAAAGCGGCAAGAGGTGGTAAAAATTTTTTGAGGAATTCATTCCAAAACTAGAAAATAAAAGTTTTCAATTGAACTATTGCGGATCCAAATTTGGTGACTTTTCGCATAGGTGGAGCTGTTTGAAATTAAGTACAAATTTTGGGTTAAAATTTCAATCCTTTAATACTTTCGTAGAGTATAGTTGCCTATGTCTATTTGCTTCTGTGTTTGATATATATGGTAATAACAAATTAAGGTAGTATGGGTAAAATAAACTTAGAACAGTTAGCTTTTTATTATGTTAAAGATAAGCATCTAAATAATGTTTTATTCAAGTTTGAGGATGCCTTATCGACTTTTTTTAATGAAATATTGAAAATTAAAAATCGTAGTTTTTACATTGACTCAATGGGATCCCGTGCGTTATTCTTTATACAAGACCAAAATTCTCATATTTCCAAAAAAACTGTGTTCACATAATAATGCACCAAGAAAAAGCTTAAAGTTTAAATAATTCATTATATTATTATTTATATTAAAAATGGTCTGTTGACGACTCATACTACCTTAAATAAAAACATTGTAAAAACTTATATAAAATATTTATAAATCTCTTTTATAAATCATAAATGCGTTTACAATGTGCACTTCTTCAACACTCAAGGGAGGAATAAAATGCTTATTAATAACAATAACTTTATTCAAGGAGTTGACATTTATTTTTAAGGGAAGCTGGTCCCATTATAATTCAATCAAATTAAATTTTGGACCTTGCATCAAATCAGGTATTTTGGTGTGTAAAGGCAATGTTAAATCAAAGTTTCCGACCTCGGAAAACGACCGGATCATGCCGAAAAATATGAAAAACATCGAAAATTTTGACCTTATTTCAGTTTTCGCCGATTTTGACCTGGAAGGGCTAGTTTTTCATCAAAAACTGTCGAATTTATTTTAGAAGATGGTTAAATTTGCAACAATTTGAGATCAAACCGGTTTTTATTATACCGATAGTTTTGGAGATACAGTTTTTCAAAGTTTGCCTATTTTTTCAAGTTATACGATTTTTCGCAAAATTTCATCTAGTAAACCGTTAGAGATAGAACAAAAGTTTAAAAATAAAAAATATTTCTTATAAAAAAATAAACAACTTTTGTTTGAAACATTTTTTTCGTAAACACTGTTTACCCGCGAAGGCGCAAATTAGGACACAATTAGAACTATCAGACGGCTAGGATTTTACTTAAAAATACATGTCAATTCCTTACTATGTAACTTATAAATCGATGATGTTCTTTTATTTACAAAATATTAAGTATTCACTAAATGATTTCTATTTATGTCATATATTACATACTATCTTGAAACCCGCCCGTTGCACTGGTCTTAAAAGTAAAAACCATCGCTTTATAACCTCAACCTCTTTTGATCTCCCTTATTCCCCATCCATAACACTTGAAGGGATTGTTTTACGCTGCTAAAATATATGCACTGTTTTCAATTTTTTCAATTGTAAAGTAGTCATAATTCATTGAGTATATCAGAAAATGTGGCCATGAATTGTGACATTTACTATTTTAAATTTTTACAGAAATCTTAAATTTATGGTTCAAAATGATGATTATAACTCTGCTCCACCTGTGATAATCATTTTGAACCATTAATTACAGATTTCTGTAAAAATTTGAAATAGTAAATGTCTTTATCTTTTTAATTTAGGTATAGCTCATGTGTTATTCTGATGTGTGAGCTATATGTTATTGCGTGAAAGGGTAACAAACAAACATCCTTACTTTCACATTTATAATATATATCTTTACTAATTAATATTTTTCAATTTTTTTTGTTTCTGGTCACTTCCAAGGACCTCTATTAGCAAAATTGTTGCGGGTATTACAGGACACTGGTTAGGCGGCAGGCATGCTGAATGCCTGGGCCTGGCAGTGTATCACGACTACTGCAGGAGCTGTCACAGTGGTGAGGAGGAGGAGACAATGTTTCATCTTCTCTGTCATTGCCCAGCTCTTGTCATGAGAAGATGCACTTACTTGAGCCAGCCTCTCTTTGACGATCTCTCCGGCCAAAAGCCTGACGACGTCAAAGCACTCCTGCTGTTCTTAAACACCTTCAAATGGTTCATGGAGTAGTGGCCGGGGATAGGCCAATCATTTTTTGGTATCAAAACGGACCCTATGGTCTAAGTGTATCCTACCCCAGCACAGCCACTATAACCTTACCTAACCTTCGGATCACTATAAGGGCTGAATCGTGCTAAGCAAAGTGCCGTGTCTTTTCGTAGCCCCCACTACACCGGCCTGTAATAGTAAGTTTCCAGGCTTACTGACTATCGAGACAGTTGGTTATCAATTTAACAAGGTTATATTCGCATTTAAAAAAGTATTATCCCATAAGGTTTGCAGCGGGTCTTTTTGAAATTTTTCGAAAAATTTTTTTAGATCAGTATATTAATCGTTGTTAAACTTCTGTACCTTATTTCATTTTGGCCTCATCTGAACGTGTTTCTATGTTTTGCATACTTTGATCTATTTATTTCCTGCGATAATCTTTGTTACTATGAACTTTAAAATTTAATTAAAACCTGAAATTTTTATCTTCGCATAAATAATCTTGAATAAAAATTATATAATTCAGTCAATTTTTATTGAATGCTCTTAGAAATTTTTTAAATTCATTTATTCGCTTAGATATTTTTATATGAAAACTCCATCACAGTTAATATCATGGACGTCGCCAAGAGGGGCAAGTAAGGACAGTTCCTCCTTCCCCCTCCATAGGTTCACAAAAATGATTCAAAGCACCCATTATCCACAAAAAAAATGTCCAGTATTTTTAGCTAAATTAATTGTAAAATAGGTCTAATCCCTATATATAATAAATGTAAAAGTTAGGATGTTTGTTTGTTTGTTACGCTTTCACGAAAAAACTAATGAATGGATTTGAATGAAATTGAACAATAATATAGGTCATTTATCAGAATAACGCATGAGCTATAATTTAAAAATATACATAAAAAAAAATTAACAAAATTTAATTTAATCTTACATTTACTGCTCCATCTATGATCATCACATTGAACCATAAATTAAAGATTTCTGTAAAAATTTAAAATAGTAAATGTCAAACAAGTCAAGGCCATCTTTTCTGATATACTCAATGAATTATGACTATTTTGCACTTTAAAAAATTGAAAACTGCATATATTTTAGTTGTGTAAAATAATGCCTTCGAGTGTTATGGAACGTTGATAAGTGAGATCAAGAGAAGTGGAGGCTATAAAGCCGTGGTTTTTACTTTTAGGCCAAGTGATGCGGGCGGGTATCGAGCTAGTTTTGAAATAAAAAAATATTTTCGCGTTTTATCTCCTATATTTTTTCTTGAATGTATCTACAATTCATACTTATTCCATTTCATATAAAGCAATTTGCCACCCTCTTGCCATCGGCTGGCGACGCCCTTGGTTGATATATTTATTAAAAAGAAATCTAAGAAATTTCTTGGAAGTCTTTTTCAATATTCATCTTATAAATATAGATACCATGGAGACTTTTATATCTTGTATGTAATAATGATTGCATATATGTATTATTATAATACATACATATATTACGATTTGTATGCAATCGATGTAAAGGATGGGGATTTTCATCATAATACTCGATTATATATACTTCGATTTTTTTAAGAAAAACATTTTTCTAAATTTCCTAACATACAACCAAAAAAAAGTCATTGTAACGCTTGATTTTGACAAAATCGAAAATTTTTTGTGTTTTTTGATTTTTGAACAAATATCTAGGTTAGATAAGTTAGAGTGGCTGTCCTGGGGTGGGACACACTTAGACCATAGGGTCCGTTGTGATATCGAAAAAAGGTTGGCCCATCCCCGGCCACTACTCCATGAACCATTTGGAGCTGTTTAAAAACAGCAGGAGAGCTTTGACGTCGACGGACTACAGGTCGGAGAGGTCGTCAAAGAGAGGCTGGCTCAAGTAAGTTCATCTCCTCGCGACAAGAACTGGACAGTGCCAGAGAAGATGAGACATTGTCTCCTTCTTCTCACCACTGTGACAGCTCCTGCAGTGATACACTCCTGTAATAGCCGCAACAACTTTGCGAACAGAGACCCTTGGAAATGATATAAGATCTTCGGAACGTCTGCGATTGTACTCAGACCATATCTGTCTTGTAGTACCACAAGTACGATCCTCCCTCCATCTAAGATTGGCCTTTTTTACGATATTCTCTTTGAGGAGCAACTTGCAGTTCGCAAATGGAACTCCCGGATATTTATTGATGCTTGTGTCCGGTAACATTTCTAGCAAGCTCGTCGGTTTCGCAATTTCCTGGAATGTCCCTAACAAATACATATCTAAGGCATATTTGTTTAAAATCGAATTCTTAAGAATATTTTGTTTGGCCGAAAAATCGAATTCCTCAAGAGATTTCGAATATCAAATTTTTTTTCACTATTTGTCGTGTTTCTATCGTTCAAATTTAGATTGAGAAGATAAAAATGCATGTCGAAGTTAAAACTGAAGCAGTAGGTTTTAATCACAGGAACTTATCTGACATCGTAATGGTAATGTATCAAGTATAAGTCAAAACAAACCTAAAACTTAAACCAGTCTAAGTGTTATTACTCTAACATTACATGTGAGTCACTTACAATGTTAAAGTTATTGACCGTGTGAGGTTGGTCTAAAATAATGCATTTAATTTTTTTTTTTGTGATTTTAGAGGCCTAAATTTTATTTTTTGTTCTGTTATTAACTTCCCAGAGGAAGTTAATGTAATGGGGCCGATTTTGAAAATCTCCAGTTTTACAAATTTTCGCGGTTTCAAGTCCGCAATATCCGAATCAAATCTTTTCAATGTAATGCCTGTGAGTATGTTCGTTCGGATTCTTTCTCCTCGATTATCTCGCGAACCAGTTATGATATTAACACGAATCTGAGCTTTTTCGATGCGTGATCGGGTATTTAAGAACTGAAAGTTTTCAGCAAAATCAGTTGAAAAAAACTGAATAAATAGAATCTGAAAAGTGGATAAAACACATCATTTTTCTATGAAGATAATGATCGTTCTAGCATAAGATGCAGTACATGTTCGAAGAATAATGTATGAAGGCTAACAAGACCTTTTTCTAAATGTTTTTCCCCCCTCTGGGAAGTTAGTCGTGTGGACTATAGTGGTCGCACTCACACGACTTCAGTACCACACCGACTATGTACTGCCAATTTATTTAAATATATTGCTTTTAACTGTGGACTAATATTAAAATTATCTTTTTTCATTTTAATATTATTTAAGAGGTGTGTTTTCAGTCAAAAATATATCAAATTGCTAAAAATTTTATAAATTTAATTATAAAGCACGCCTAAAAAAATAAATAAATATTTTGAAACACTAAAAAATTTTATTATTAATTTTTGTAAAAACAATGTATCACTCATTACAGAGTGATTACAAAGTAATTCCGAGATAAAATAAATTGGCTGACGGCAAAAGTTGGGCCGTCAGTAGATTTCTACTATTGGATTTTAATGCTAAGAAAGACTCTATCTAGCGATAGAAAAAAGAACTACTGTCAAAAGTAGCAGCATATCAAAATGTATAATAAAGCATATGAAATAATCACCTGATTGTAACGAGATTGGTTTACATTTTTTTACTCGTGGCGCTGACATTTTAGCGTTAAAATCCAATAACTGCCAGAGTAGTATTCTACTCTAACAACGCTTAAAATTTGGCCAGTCTAAAATAATTGTAGTCTCGAAAACTTCTAGGTTACAATTCGAAAAATCACTTTTTCGAAGTCCGAATTTTCTAAGTTAGCACAGAAGTCGGGATATTGACCAAACTTACAATGGATGGTATTTTTAGGTTATACTGACCTAAATCTACAAGAACTATTTAAAAAAATTTTTTAATTACTGCATTTTTGGGCCTTAAAACTCAATTTTACGATTTAACGAAAATGTTTGATTATGGCGCTGGAAGTGGCAATATTCAAAAAAATCAAAAGAGACGTGAAACAACATAAAAACCACTATCTTTCCCGGCATACATTTTATTTTTAGTCTACCTCCAACTACAAAAAAAAAAAAAAAAAAAAAAAAAAAAAGTTAAAATGGTCAGAAGGGGCCATATCTGGGGCCCATGACCTTTAGTGGGCGGAAATTTGTGCGTATGCACTCTAGGTGCACAACTTTTGTTTGAAAGTTGTTTTTGATCTAATCCCTCTAAATTTCGCGCTTAAAAATCACCATATCCTTTTTTGCTCACCTCGGGGAGCAATTCGCAATTTCTTTTGAAATGGACTCGATCTCGACTACCAGAAGACTGGCTGACGCGAGGAATAAAATATGCAAAAACAATGCTCTAACAAATACAACTCAAAATAATCGAAATCTGTTGAAACAAATTTTTGTCCTTTCACAGGCGACGTTTTTATTAATTGCATATGAATGGATATGCTGTTGCATATTTCTGGTTGACCTATTAATGAGCATCAAGCGTTTAAAATCTCTCTTTATTTACAAACACAAGCTGGTTTCTGTCTGTTTAAAAAGTTTACGCAGAGCGAACGAATCAAATGATTGTTACCTAACCTAGCATGGATTCAAATTGTGTAATATCATTGTGTGTGTTGTTGTTGAAGTTAATATAGATAGGTATTCTAGGTACGTTTTTGCTATTCTCGAAAAGATTTTATTTAAATAGAAATTAGTAAAATTGTACTTAATAATAATCTAAAGCGATGGCTATGATCTTCGGTTGTTTCTTCGTTTAATACTACTAGTAGTCTAAGAGCTGAGTGGCTTTTATGAGTACATATTTGAGGCACATAAATAAGGCCAAAATTTTCGAGGTTTTTTTTATTTTTCGACATGATTCGGTCGTTTGCCGAGGTCGAAAACTTGGATTTAACATTTCCTTTACATTGCAAACAACATATCAAAGAAACAAACATACCTGATTTGATGCAAGGTTCATCACCTTTTCATGTTTAATTTGATTGAATCAGTGGCAGAATCACTGACTTTCGGAAGTGAAAAATAAATTATGAAATTTGAAAAAAGTTTAAATTTATTCTAAAATATTCTGATTTCGAGTCATAAAAGCACATTCGTAAATCGTAAATCGTAATTTTTTAACTGTATATCACGTGATCTAAAACGCGGACAGGCTCTGATGTGATGTCATATCGGTATGAACCATAGACCATCAGTTAGTTCAGTGTAGACAGCTGGGTATAATATATCCATAGATAATAAATATTTATATTTATTATAATTAGTTGTCTATGAATATATCTGTCAAACTTATCTGTGTTATTTCGTATAATGATACCGATATTACGTCATCAAATTGGATGCCCGCGTTTTTGACAGTTTAAAAAAAGTTTAAAATTTAATTTAAGTTTTTGGCAAGAAAGCGTGTGTATTTTTCCGAAATAAATTTTTGGTGGGTTTTTATTAGCAAAATAAACATTTTGAAGCACTGTTTCAAACATAGTAGAATACCCTATTCTACAAAAAGATGTGAATACAAAACAGACCTAATGTCGACTATGATAGTTGTATGTCAATATGAATCGGTGTAGCTGTAGGTAAATATGTGTGCGGCTAAATACGAACGTGCGTATGTGTGTGTATAATGTTTGTGAGAGGTTATTTTTTTTCATTGTCTGACAGTTTCCTGCTATTGACAGCAGTTACTCTTTTTTATAACAAAAGCGACGTATTTTTTTCCCAATGTTTATATAATTTGTTGTTTATTTATTTTTTTTTTCAAATAAGGTACTACTCCCCTCCCATCGTTGATTTCAGTGTATCATAGTTACTTGTCAAAGAAGAGTTCTAATCCACACTAGCACATGGTTTTCAGATAAGAAATTTTCATTCAAGTCACCCCATCTATACGCAAAAGTAGTGAAATATTCGAAAAATTTCGCGCATCATCAATTGAATGAACATTTTCATACCATGTATCTATGAAATATATCAAGGTATACTAAGTTTAGACACAAGATTGTTATGCTTAAAAATATTGATGCTCAGAACACAAATTTGGTATAGGTGTTCATAAAGTCCATTTCCGGTTACCTGTCTGTCTATCAATATGATAACTCAAAAAAATTTTAGTAAAAATACTTTTTAAGGGAAAAGCTTTTATTGTACTAAAAAGTAGAAAATAATTTTATCTATAAGTCACTCATACCTGCAGGGCCGGATTAATCCTCAACGGGGCCCTAGGCAACCATCAATTTGGGGGCCCTTTTTTCACGCCCGTTCCCTTCTTTTTTCGATTAAAAAATACAAACTTAATCTGACTCAATGCAAAGTATACCTAACATCTCGAATCGCTCTTGTCGCGTTGTAGCTCTTTCAGCAGCTTTGATTTTTTTTTAATTGCGAGAAGGATCGTTCGGCAGAACAATTTGTGATCATTAATGTTAAAAAAATCCGAAGAGCTATTTCTGTGTTAGGAAATACATCGGCTAATTGATCTTCCATTAGAATCTTATACAAATGACTATAAGTTTTGTCAAAGTAGTCGGAAATGTCCTTTTTAGGAACTTTGTCTAGTTCGTCGGTCGTCGCCTTTTGAATGCGGCCAATTGAGTTTTATTTATTTGAGTAAAATTTATTTTCAGTTCTGATTATATTTCCTTTCACTCTCTAGAATTTTATGTTTGTAAGAAAATTTTAGAAGTCTTTTTCATTTTTTGGGGGCCCCCTAAAATCGGGGGCCCCAGGCAACTGCCTTTTCTGCCTACTTGTTAATCCGGCCCTGCATACCTGACTATTTGTAAAAGCTTGAGGCGGTTAATTTCAATGAATCGGAACGCCTCATCTACTCCACATGCCTAATTACTTTTCGATTCATCCTTGATATTAAGCGCCTCAAACTTTTACAAATAGTAGGGTATGAGTGACTTATAGATAAAATTATTTTCTACTTTTTAGTACAATAAAAGCTTTTCAAAATTTCAGCTGAATCAGTTGAAGGTATCTACTTCAAAATTGAGTTCAAAGAGTCCACCGTAACAGCCTTACATACATTGCAAGTTAAATAAAAGCTTTTAAAAACGAAAAAAGACATCAAGCTGAAATTTTACAGCGTTCCCAGGACGTAAAAAGTGAGGTCGAGTTCGTAAATGAGCAACAAAGGTCAATTGGGTCTCGTAAACGGCTACAGATAGAACAAAAGTTTAAGTGTAAAAAATGTTCCTTATAAAAAAATAAACAACTTTTGTTTGAGACATTTTTTCGTAAACATAACTGTTTACCCGTGAGAGCGAAAATTATGCGGAAATTGTATAGTATGCTTTATATGGGAATATCAGTAACATATGTGTCACATGTATGAATGTGTAATGTGACAGAGTAATCAATACTGTCTATACATGGTATTTCAACAGTTAACTCAGTCAATTGTTTGTTTTCACTTGATTTACGAAATTTTTACAACCTAATAAACAACTATGGAAAATTTCAAAGATGCATGAATTTTTTCCTTTGAGATATTTAGTTTATGGTGCTAATATTATAGCATATTAGCATGCGCATTCAACTGAAATAGACACACCAACAAAACACATATGGTTTTATCGAAATCATATAAAATATATGTTAGAAAATTATCTGCTATGCAATTCATACAAGTTGAACTTTAATTTTAACCCTTCGTCGATTATGTGATAAGTACGGCATCACATTTAAAAGTTTTTTTAAAATTATGAAATAACTAGAGAGATACCCAACCGCTTCGCTGGGTTTAAAAGTTGATAAAGATTGCTCTCGCTTATCCCCTTTCTATAACACTCGAAATAACGGTAAGCATTGTTTTATACAGGTAAAATATATGTATGATTTTCTATTTTTTTAAATGTATAATAGTCGTAATTCTTCATTGAGTATATCAGAAAAGATGGCCGTGAAATATTTTATATTGACTATTTTTACAGAAATCTGTAATTTATGGTAATGTCAAATGACTACTTTTACAGAAATCTGTAATTTATGGAAATGTCAAATTAAATTATTTTTATTTTTTTAATTAATATATGTTTATAAATTATATCTCATGTGTTATTCTGAAGTATGAGCTATATTGCTGTACAGTTTCATTAAAAACCATTCGCTAATTTTAACGTGAAAGCGTAACAAACATGCTTACTTTCGCATTTATAATATATAGTGATAGAGACTATAGGCGAAGAACCATAAAAAATAATTTTGTGTTTTGTTAGCTACATATCATGATTGATCATTAGAAATCCATCCGATTTATTCTTAGTGGACAAAAGCCTATTCTTGATTTGATCACGCGTCAGTCATCTTACATGAAATAGACCATAATAAATGTAAACAAATACACTTTATAATTTTAAAATAGAAACACACGATTTTTCGTGTATCAAAAAATTATTTATAAAAAAGTTCGTAGCGTATGAGCTGCGTTAGCTAAGCGAATTCAGTTAGTGATTGAAAAATAACACATTTTTCTTAAAATCGAATATTGGATTTTTAATTTTTCAAGAATTTTTATTTCGAAAATTAAGCGTCTAGAAAAAAAATCCCAAGAGTACTTTTTTGCTTAAAACTGGTCAAAAAATACGAAAATATTTTTTATTTTGAAAAACTTTTTACTTTGTTCATCTCTTGTTTATCGGTCGATTTTTCTCATAAACTAACTTGACTTTTTAAATATCAAAACCCTTCTTTACACCAAATTTATTCAAATCGGACTTAAATTGCAAGCGCTAGAGATTCTTTTGACATCTATTAGGTAGGATCGATGAACATTTGAAGAAATTTTTTCAAAAATCCGTCATCAGTACAAAAGCAATAGCTCAATTTCCTTCGGTAAAAAATTCGCTAAAAAAAGAAGTTATTAATCGTTTTTTTTTTAGGAAAAAGATTGTTGTAATAAAAACTGAAAATAGTTACAAAAATGTTATAAAATCATTCACATAGAGCACAGACACAGATGGCATAAAATAAACACAACAAAGATTAAAATGTAACAAAAAATTGATCTTTAAATAAATTGCTTCTCACGTTTTTCTTGTACCAGTAACCTCTTTTATTTAAAAACAAGTGAGAAAAAAAACAGTTGACTGAGTTAACAGTTGAAATACCCTGTTGATTGTCAGTGCTTGCATGATTTTTAATAAATTACAAAAGTTTAAAAATCTAACACAATTATGGCAGCCTGTCGGCCACCATTTGTTTTGGTTTTCGAAAATATTCAAAAGTATTTTCTAGAAATTTTTGTTTGTTTTACGAGAATCGACTTTTGGACAAACCTAGTCAAATAAACACTCATACCGATCTCAAAAACTGAGCGATCAGTTAACATCTAGCTTTATTAAAAATTATTACTCGTATGTTGCCTGTTTACGTAAGGTGATAGTGCTACATTGTTAAGGTTTTCTTAGTTTACTGCTAAGGTTATCATATTTAAATATGTAAAAATATTGATTGTAATAAATAAATAAATCGTTTTAAAGCTTTTTCAAATTATTTTAATTAATTTTTTTTAATCATTTTCGCTAGTATGTTCCTAAATCAGTGATAGTGAACCATAACGGGAGTCTACCGTAATTAGGGAAAATAAGAAGTTATTATTTTTAACTGTCATTTTAAATTGGTGTTATAATTATTAAAATATTTTATACCAATAGAAGCAGTAGATACCGTAGATTTTTGTGAGGTAATTATGGGATATGCTTTATTAATTCTAAAATACTTGCTTTTTATGATAAGTATCTAATGTGTTTTTAACTACCGAAATAATGAGAAGAGTTTTTACTTATGTATGCAATTCCGGGAGTATCACATTGTAAAGGAGAAAAATGAAACTTGACTTATACTTTGTTATTTAAATTTCAATGATAAAAGTTTTCAATGATTATATTAAAATTCCTTTTACTATTATTAAAAGAATCAGAAAATAATAGTTTTTATTAACTAATTAATTTAATAACGATAATATTTATAATATCTGTGATTTATTACCATTAGTATTCAAAAATATATAATATGTAAGAATTTTTCTTTTTAAATTTAATAAAAATTTAAATTTTTTGTTTTTAATTTAAATTTTATGTAAAAATACTCAACAAACTTAATTACGTTAAACAAAACAATTATTTTTAATTTACCTACGTAAGTATGTATCCCGGAATTATATACTTCTATTCCCGGATTCAGGTTCAAAGCCAAATTTTATTACGAGATTAGAGACAAATGCAACGTTCAGAAAATTAACGTTTAATACTATAAATTAAAGAATTAGGCGTGAAAAAATTATTAAAACTAATTCGCAATAAATCAATTTGTACGACACAATAATTTTTATAGTGGAAATTTTTATATTTATTTCAACAATCAGTTTCAAAGTGCATTATGCCTAAACATCCCGTAATATGGTGCATTTTCCTTATTTAAACTTTTAATATAATTTTTAAATAAATTCAATTTTCTATTCATTTTAAATTATTTAAAATTTACAAAATTTACTGTTTCCCTATAAACGCACATAGAAAAACAGTTTAGTGAATGAACCTCCTTAAATGTATTTAAACTACAGTCAAAGATGGGTAAGTGAGAACTGGATAAATGAGAAAACTCTATAAGTGAGAGTAATAGCCAGGACCCGTCATTTTAAGCTCCCAAAACCTCTATTAGCGAGAAACAGACACCTCTGTAAAAGAGAGTCGTTTTTCCCTCATGGACCTCCGTAAGTGAGACTGTTATTTATCTATACCTCTATAAGGATAAGCGACAGTCGAGTTTTATTTATTTATATTATTTAGGAGGAACTATAGCTACAATTTTCTACATTCATACTTGCTGTGACTTGTTATTTCTGCATACATCTATAAGAGAGAAACACTAGCCATGTATACTCAATGTCTCAAAAAATGCTCGTTTTAAAACATTCTAAGTGTTACTATTATAACATAACATATGATGAGTACGCTTAGAATGTTTTAACTGTGGCACTTTTTTTGACAGTGAGTGTACCTGCATTAGCGAGAAACTCGAGTTATCGAGAAACCTCTATAGGCGAGAATGAGATTGTGCTCCCTTGAACTCTCGCTTATCCAGGTTTGACTGTATATATAAAAAAAAAGTTAACCCTTTAACTGAAAATTGCTTTTTTGCTCTAACTACAAAAACTACTGATCACAAGCGCCTGTTTTTAATGCATTAAAAAGTCATGTAGTTTTTTAGTCTTTTATTGCACAATGTTTACGATATATCTTATATATTACAAAATACTAACTCGACCCGTCAAACAATATTTATTAGCTAACTTTAAACCTTTCTTTCACTACTTGAAGTCAAAGCGTCTTATTAAGTTATATCTTTAAAAGTTAAAATCAGGGGTAAATCATGGAATTTGATAAAGAAATAATTAAGATATCGCATATCCAGGAAAAAAAAAAGCTAGAGAAACTATAGAAAATATCAGCTAACTTTAAACCTTTCTTTCAATACTTGAAGTCAAAGCGTCTTATTAAGTTACTTTTAAAGTTAAAAGTTTAGGTGGCAAAGTTACCATATTATATACACACTACCATCTGATGATAAATAATAAATAGAATCTTCACTATGAATAATTTAAATATATGGCATAATGTTTCATTCTATATTGGTATACAATATTTTTACTCCCATATACAAGACTGCACTAATAGTAGTATAGAGGTGTTATGTTCTATATCGAAAAATGTTGTCTTATATCCAGGCCTGTGCGCCAGTGGCGTAGCGAGTTTAACTCGCATCCGGGTCACAATACCTTTTTAGCACTCAACCACCCCCCCCCCAATTCGAAAACCATACCATATTATATGTAAAATATACTCGCAAATTGATAATGCACCAAAAACTATGTTCACATAATAATGCACCAAAAAAACTTTAAGTTTAAAGGATTTATATATATATAAAAAATACATGTTATCGATCATTATCAAAAAATATTAACGATTAATCATAATTCACTTTGTAATTTCGGTATGTTTCATTATGAGTATGATAACTTTAAAAATCATTAACTGATGTCGTTGATATCGGTTGACAAGTTTAATTAATATGTCACAAAAACTTGTTTGTATAACAGACAATCGAGTCTGAAAATTTTAAAGAACCATAACTCGGTCATCATCAGTTTAATTATTATGATAAATTATGGTAATGTGTGTATTAAATTTGAAAAAAAAAAATGGTCTGTTGACGAACCATACTACCTTAAAATTATTATCTAATAGACTGCTAATTTAATAAAGGATTTTTATTTTCGAACAAAAAAATGGAAATGCAAGAGGAGGTGATATTATTAAGTTACCGATTAAAAACAACGTAGATGCAGGGCTGTTTGCAAGACACTTCATGAATGACTTTAGTTTGTACACAGAGGTCAAATGATCTGCATCTTAGATCTTTTAACAATATTACTATGTATAAAGTAGAAATAAATATATTATTCTTTGAAAACTGAGAACTTTTTTTTTTCAAAACGTGGGTGTTATAATCCTGTTTTATCTTATATATGTTGTCTTAGTCATCACGTATTGTGTTATAATATCATGAGCGTAGAAGTAGGTTTCATGTTACGGTAGGCCCGTGCGGAGGAATTACCCAAGGGAGGGGTTCAAATTTTTTTTTACCACGTTAGTTCATAAGTCAATAAAAACTAGAAACTCTTTTTTCGAATAAAGGAACATTTTATTAGGTCAAAATATGATATTCAATCACAATTCAATAAGTTAATTTTCTGCGAGGTACAGAAAAAAACTTTTCCAAAACTCTGTGCGCATCGACCACAACATCGCGATGTATTTTGAGCAAGGCTATATCTCTAAGCCGCTCTTCAGACATTGTCGATCTAAGTAGATATACATTTTACCAACAAAGAAACGCAGGCCTTTATACACACAGTATATATTCTATAATGTGCGTTTTTATAACACAGAGCTGAAAAGAAGCGTTCATTTGTCACTGTTGTCACAGGCAAATTTATCAGAACGCAAAGCATTTGGTAGACATTTGAAACGCATCTCTAATCCTTATTGCAAATATCAAATGCTTCGAGTGAATTTTTTTCCGGGTGGCAATCCGTTTTCGTCTAAATTGAACTTCGTCGACCCAAATGTCACGGGAATCATCGTGCAAAATAAAATAGTCTAGTTTAAAAACTTGGGCGTTAGAGTCTTCATCAAAATTTTTCATTTTGTTGAGAACGAGACAAGCATAGATAAAATATTGCGATGATTCAGAAATCGATCTAAAATCTTCAACTAAATTAACCTGTACATTCGAGCGTTGAGTCTATTATGACGCGAACATTGGCTTTCGCAATTATATGTCGAGTTCATCGTAGATATCGCCCACGGTTTAAAAAAATTCTCTAAACTCTTCTCCAGCGTTTCTTCTTCTTTCAATCGAAATATGTTTCGCAGTATCAACCTATTCGACAGCCTCGCCAAGATACACGTTTTCTATTTGAAGTACTCGACTCAAAGACAAAGTCAAAGAATATACCGAACTCAAAATATATAAATATATCTGCCTAGTCAGTAGATATCTGGGTGCTCTGAAAACATATCATACATCTAACGTTTTCCTATAAGACCAATGTTAAATATGCCTATTTTTTATTTAAATAATCGGGCAACCCCCCTTAAAATTGTCAGAATGGATTTAGATTTTTTAAGTCTGTGTTATTCCGTTTAATTTTTCATCTTTGCAAATTCGTCGAATTTTAAAAAAATTTTTTTACTATACATTTTACAACAATCAAAATTTTCTCTTCTAACTCTGATCCCCCCCTTCCCTCTTTGCCCAACTAGCTAGCTATATCAACCATAATGAACAAATTAATAATATATACATATGCCTTACCTTATGAGAAACGTGCCACGTTTGTGTTAGGGATGATTAAATTGTAGTACAAAAGTAAATTGGACATAATCTTTAAATGATTAGAACAACATCCCACAAATTCCTGGAAAAAAGAAGAAGAAATCATTATTTAATAGTTCATTAAACAATACGAAATAATTTACAATGATATAATAATATTTCGTGTCCGATCGAAACTGGAATTTCTACCGAAACCGAAACTTTTTTAGACATGTTAAAAATTGATTGTTTACTGAAATTTGGCTTATTTTTTACACTTCTACAAACAGTTAACACGTATTAAATCAAATAAAAAACAATAATTGAGTTAAATGAATCAAATAAAAAACGATAATTGCAGTTTGAATTATATGAATATTGTTTAAACACTGTTTTTTCTCACAGTTAAAATCAACATAAAAAAAAAAAAACCTGAATCACATACAATTAAATCATAGCGATAGCAGGCAGTTGTTTCGATGTTTGGGTGGCTAAAATTAATAAAACCAAATCCAAGAACGCATAGACAACCCAACACATAAAGTCACTACAAAATTACACCGGACTGGCCAGCAAACTCAGCAGACACGAACCCACTCAAAGATACCCGAACGACGCGCAATAATTCACGTACGCAGAGTTTCAGTGTGGCCGAAAGTTCGGTAAGTTTTCTGGTGAAATCGAAACTGATGCCGAAACTAAATTTTTTGGCCGAAACCGAACTGAACCTTCGGTCTGACACTAATAATAGTTGCCATCGAAATGTGAAAAAAAATTTTAATGAGTTTTTTCGACTTCAAACCCAAAACACATTTTAGACAAAGAAATAAAGCACTAAGTACGGTACAACTGTCGATTATGTAAGCAGCAAGACGGATAGGGATGAGGCCTATTGTATTCGATTCGTGAGGGGGTCTACAAATTTTGCGAACAAAAGTAATGAAGGAAAAATGAAAATCTGCAAATAAAATATATAGAAATGAATCTAATTTTGTTACGCGGTACCACACAAATACCAATTTGAATATCCCGGTAATGTACGTTATTTAGTCGCCAATAGATGTCAGATAGAGTCATATTTTGCAGTCAATGTTTCAGTTTTTACTGAAAACACGGATAAAACAACGTTTTGTAAAAATGAAACCTAGCTATCGATTTATCGCCCTTAAAATCCCCTGCATACTAATGTCTATGAAAATCGTTGGAGCCATTTCCGAGATTGCTGATATATATACAAGAATTGCTCGTTTAATTACATAATATTATACGTAATAAATATACATTTCAAGGTCCTACATATCTTGTTCCTGACGGTAGCTACTTCGGGAACTTCAAATCGTAAAAATAATATGTAACGTCAAAATAAAATAATATTAGGACGTTTATCTATCCTTTTAATAACTTATGCTAAAAATTTCTTTTAGTTATCCGGCGTGAAAGAGCCAGAACCACATAACCACCACATTTACAATATTTACTTAAAACAATAAAACATGAAATAAAAATTAGAGAGAATTACGCAATAAAAATATTTGACTTGACATCAAAAACAAAATTACGTCTATTTTGTATATATAGTTGTTAAAAGTCGATTTACTTCTTTTGAACTGTTACTGTTACTCAGGGCCGGATTATAGTTGGTGGAGTCCCTCAGTCTGTTGATGTTGGGAACTCGTTACCAATAAACGAATCCCAGATATAGAGGTTTGCTTCGTCTCATTGACAGAGGCAATTCAGTGCCAAAGTGTTGGTACCTCAGCATGAGTTCTAGTTATGGAGGTTTCTCACTTATTCAGGTCCTACTTAATCAAACTTCACTCTATTATATCTAACATAATGCAATTTCTAAAGACAATGTTGTTTTAAGATCGTCAACCAACAGAAACATGCGTATGTTTAGGATACAGAAAATTTACGGGATTTCAATGAAGCAAACACATCGATAACATTTTCGAAAAATGAGGTTGTTAAGACGGTCCTGTCCCATACTTGTATGTAATCTATTTTTTGATCAGTTTCATTTTGGAAAATGATCTTTCTCTACTGCAATTGGACACCTTCATTAGTAAATATATGCGATTCTACATTTATATTAGAAATTATGCGAAAAAAAATTTTTCCTTCAGGTTGATTTTGCCATTGATGAAGCTTTGCCAATTTAGCGAGTTGAACCAATTCATTGCAAAGTGTCCATCCTCAGCCACCATTCCATGAACAAAGAAAGGCTGGCTCAAGTAAGACCACTTCTTCGCAGCAAGAGCCGGGCAGTGACAGAGAAGATGAGACATAGTTTCTTTCTCCTTCTTACTGTTACAGCTGCTGCAATAATTATGATACACTGTCAGGCTCAGGCGATCAGCGTCCTTGCCACCTAGCCAGTGTCCTGTAGAAGCCGCAACTATTTTGCTAATAGAGGCCCTTAGAAGTCTTGTAGTATTAAAAGTATGTTCCTCCCTCCTTATAAGATTGAGGAGCAACTTGAAGTTCGCAAATGGAACTCCCGGATATTGATTGATATCCGGGAGTTCCATTTCCATATCGATTGATTGTGGCTTCACAATTTCCCGAAATGTCCCTTTGATGACAGTTAGATACAACATGATTTTTGTACCCGATTTTTTCGTATGCTCATTTTTGGAATCCTCGAATTCATATCGTAGTTCTTATTTTTAACTAATTGCTTTATTTCGTATGCAAACGTTTCAATCGCTTAATCCAAAATATAGTACAATTGGAATGTTCGGATTACTGGATACTAAAGAAAAATTCATAAAAAGTTGCCACGAAATTAATATTATTTCATAATTGTTTTATGAAATTCTATTGTCGGAGGGTGCAGGATTACTAGACGTGGATAAGTGAGATTGTACTGTATAAACGATTTTCAAAACAGAATCGATCAGTATTGAACATTGAGATATTACAGTGTTATTTTAACGCGGTTTCTGGAGGTCCCAAAGTAGTGGGAGTCTAAGACCTGTGGCCTCATTGTTAATGCGGTCCTACTGTTATTGATGTGAATGCGAGACTGTGACTATGGACTGTATGTTTTGTTTGTTATGTTTGGTTTGAATGTCATAATTTAACATTTGAATGACGATTGACCTAATTTCCATAATTCAAAATACAAACTCAGAGTCAGAATGAATGCCATGCCACTCAGCCAGTGAGAAGTATTAGTCACACTAATAAATATTTTGATAATTTTTTTATTTCTTGTTTAGTTCAAATAATTTATATTTGCTTACTCGTATTTCTACAGAAATTTGTAGTAAGCTATGTAAACAATCAAAAAAAGTCGTGAGAAGTAGAGCGGCACCACTGAAGTCATATTTCCCCTTAATAAGTTGCTTCTTATATATCATTTATCTAGTGTGTTGTTCCTGTACACGCGATATCTTCCTTAGTCCTTTTAGTATAGTATAAATCGTCGCATGAGTACAAACAAGTATTGATACCATGAGTACAACCTCAAGTTTTTTATACGATTCTCTTCAAATTGTCCTAATGGTCATTTTCCTTAATAAAATTGCAAAAACACATCAAATTTTTTACCAAAACCACAAAATAATCTCTATTTCGTCAATAACAAATTTTCGACAAAAATGTGTACTTTATTTTTTTTAAACGCTTATATATCGAAAACAGTGAGGTTTCATGAAAAATACGAAAATTCGTATTTTATTTTTTCAAATTCTTATATTTCGATAACGGTGAGGCTAGACAAAAAAGGACTCAAAAATGTTGGAAATTGTTCATAATATAAAATGCAATGGTTTCTTTAAATGTAAAGTGAAGAGAATGAGGTGTCCGGAAGTAGAATACTTCTATCCCACCCTATGGGGGTAAATCGAAAAAACACAAGTTCGCATGTATATGAATTTCACATGTACACTCAGAAGGAGTCAATTCCTCAATAAGACTGTTTTTCGGGTTTTATTATCTCGATTATTTGAGACAATTCCAAAGAAAAGTGCTTAGTTAAAAATACGGATTTTCCATTCAATTTTTAAAGATTTTTATACTTATTATTATCTTGTTATTATTGATTTTGTTCTGAATTCGCGGTATTTATCACAGGGTTTTTACATTATGTTACAATAGGAAATTTTATGAACAAAAAACAAGTCTTAATTTCATCAGAATTCATGTTTTTATAGTTTTGGAGATGATGTTTTTCAATTTTATGGTTTTGGAACAAATGGACACCAATATTTTGTCCCAATTTACAGGTAACCAATGATGTTTACGAAAAAATGTTTCAAACAAAAGTTATTTATTTATTTATAAGAAATACATATTTTTTTGGAGCCTAATATGTTTTTTCGTTTAATTGTGATGACGGAAGGACAGACAAACGGAAAGGAAATAATTAATTTTATGAACACCTATGCCAATTTGTTCGTGGCATCAATTTTTCTAAGCGTTACAAAGTTGGGACTAAAATTAGTATACCTTGATATGTATTCCATAGATATCCATATCCCTATCCCTATATATTATAAATGTGAAAGTAGACATGTTTGTTTGTTACGCTTTCACGATTAAACTAGCGAATTGTTTTTAATGAAATTGTGCATCAATATAGCTAATAAATCAGAATAACACATGAGCTATAATTTATAAAGCTATATTTAAAAAAAGTAAAAAAATTAAATTAAATTTGACATTTACCATTTTTTAAATTTTTACAGAAATCTTTTTAAATTTTATGGTTCAAAATGATGATTATAGATGGACTGGATCTATGATCATCATTTTGAACCGTAAATTAAATAATTCTGTAAAAAATATAAAATAGTAAATGTCAAACAAATCATGGCCAACTATTCTGATATATTCTATGAATTCTGACTATTTTACATTTAACAAAGTTGAAAACTGTGTATATCAAGAGAAGGTGTAGGCTCTAAAGCGGTGGTTTTTACTTTTAAACACAGTGAAGCGGGCGTGTATCAATCTAGTATGGTATAAAAATAAAGTTAAACATACCTAGTTATTCAATGCACGTAGGTCACAATCACTTATTATCCAGTTAAAACTTAATTAAAGAGAATAGCAGACCATCGTTTTTTCTTCAAAATTTTAAATAGCGTACAAAATTTAATATACACATTACCATAATTTATCATAATAATTAAAGTGATTTTATAACAATTAATAATACATTAAATGATATTACAAAAAAAAATAAATAGTATTTTGACCATTCATTTGATTAGTTATTATAGTTATAATTTCTATATTTTCGATATATTATATTTAGAAACCTTCTGTATCATAATGAAAATAATATATTTGGCAACGTTACAACGGTTTAAAGCGCCGAGTTATGGTTCTATAAAATTTTCGGAGTCCATTGTCTATTTTATGAAAACAATTTTTTGTGACATATTAATTAAACTTATCAACTGATGTCAACGACATCTGTTAATAATTTTTAAAGTTATCATACTCATAATGAAACATATGAAAATTACAAAGTGAATTATAATTAATCGTTAAAATTTTTTTATAATCGATAACATGTATTTTTTTTTATATATATAAATTCTTTAAACTTAAAGCTTTTTTTTTGGTGCATTATTATGTGAACACAGTTTTTTGGAAATATGAGAATTTTGGTCTTGTATAAAGAATAACGCACGGGATCCCATTGAGTCAATTTAAAAACTACGATTTTTAATTTTCAATATTTCATTAAAAAAGTCGATAAGGCATCCTCCTCAAACTTGAATAAAACATTATTTAGATGCTTATCTTTAATATAATAAAAGGCTAACTGTTCTAAGTTTATTTCTATATTTTACCCATACTACCTTAAAATAACCTCATGTCGTTTGATATTAAGAATTTTTTTTTCAGTGTACTAACTTCACATATACTTTATTACAGTTTAAATAATGAATACCACATTACTAATTTATTTCACTAAATAACAAAGAAGTGTTAATTGTCTTTATACTACACTAATTCTAAATGCAACAATAATTAAACATTAATAAATAGAATAGTTTCAACAATTGTTGTAATAATTTCACAAGAACCGTCAGAACACACAACATCATTTAATCATCGTTACTTGTAAACTGAATCTGAATACATAATTATGAAATGATGTAAGAATTTTGATGCCTTCTACAATATTTAAATGTTTTTAAGTAAATTTACGTTTTAAATTCTTTAATCTAAATTTCTTTAATCGAATTGACGATTCCCTGTCTTGAAGTTGTGCGTATGATTAAAAAAACTAAAATCAATGCAATGCAAGATATATATCTGATTTTCCGATATTCCCGCGCTGGGTGTAACGTTTCTTAAGCAATGACCAGGGCCCGATTTAGCTATTTAGCCGCCCTGGGCAAAAATAATATCTGCCACCCTTTACAATAATACCAAATACAGGGTGTTTATTTTAAGTTGGCATATACTTGAAAACTCGATAAATAAATTAAATCGAAGAAAATAATTCAAATCAAAAATATTAGTTTCAGAGGCACGCATCTTACACCGGCATCCAATTCGATCTATGTTTTCAGGTTCAATTAAAACCTCACTCACTCTGATTCATAACTGACAAATATTAGATGAACTCTTTAAATTAGAAAGTTGTCATTAAATTTGTACAAAAATGGTCTTTATAGAAAAACGAACCACTGTTATTGGATTTATTGGAAAATTTTTTTCGAAGAGTGTCTAGCTTGCGCAGAAACAATTATTATAAGAAATAACAATTTTGATACGAAAAAACAATTTTGGATAAAACTATTCAGTCTGTTTTTGCCTAAACTGTACGGTTTGCGGAAAAATAATTTAAGTATTCATATATCACGTTTAATGCCTGCGTAAGAATACATTCAAATAAGTCGTACATTCCACCAGCAATGGCTGCATCGAAAACACAGGACAAATTATCCACTATGTTTGGCTTTCATGAAAAAGTAACTTTGTGCAGTTATGTACCAAAAAAATAAGGTAGTGATCATCGCCGTAAACAACTCCGCCGCGCAGTTCAGACGGCAGAAAATCATTTGACTCAAAAAATATTTTTTCTCAGTGTACTCAAAATATTCATTTTAGTTAATTTTAAACGACATGAATAATGGTCTTATGATCTAATAATGGTAATGACTAATAATAATCAAGTTGACCTGTCTCATTCTGTATTCTTGGACAACAACTCATTGAATTAACCTCCTAGTTGATCCGCACTTGATTTAATTACATAAACGTACATACATGTACTAGTCGAGGAAATAAGGCATTTGACCCAGACATCGACTCTTCGCCAGTAAATTGTATTTATGCAAACTTGTGCTTTATTTATTTACGCCCATAAAGTAGGACAGAAGTACCCAGAAGTAGTAGTAAATCGAAAAATAAGTCAGTCACTTGGAAGTCAAAATCGAGATTTTGCTCCCCGAAGTGAGGAAAAAATTATATGGCTATTTTTAAGCGCGAAATTTGAATTGAACATGGAAATTTCCTTTTTCTTCAGACTATTTTTGAACAGAGGGGTCAAATCAAAAAAGTTTTCAGACAAAAGTTGAACCTGGAGCACATTCGCACAATCTTCCTCACTTCCGATCGCTAAAGGTCATTTAAAGGACATGGGCGTCGGGTATGGCCCCTTATGCCCATTTTTTTTCACTCCCAAAAATGCAGTTATGTAATAAAATAATAAAATAGTTCTTGTAGATTTAAGTCAGTATAACCTAGAAATACCATTCACTGTAAGTTTGATCAATACTCCTACTTCTGAGCTAACTTTTCGAGGTAAGAATTATTTTAGATTGGCCCAATTTTTCACGTTGTTAAAATAGACAACGGCCCTTTTGCCGTCAGCCGATTTATTTTATCTCATCTATAACGGACGCTATTGATCAAGATGCATTTGGGGCTACCCTGGGTCCAATTTAAACCTAGAATTAAAATTCAAAATATAGGCGATAGAATTGGGCAACCTTAATTTAAATCAATTTGTGACTTCCTAGCTTTCTATATATACAGCATCTTGACTGTAAAATTTGTTGCTCTGTTAGATTTTTTTTGTCACGAAATTGCTATTTGTATGATTTTTTGTAGTGAATGTATAGTTATATACAAATATATCTAAAAAGTGTTCCAAACAAAATTTACTGCCGGGGAGTCGATTTCTAGGTTACGGGGAATCGATTCCTAGGTTAGACTGTTTTTCGATTTTATTTCCTCGATTATACATGTTATATTAAATGAGGTATACTATGATAAAGAAAATACCGGTTTGCTGTTAATGTTCGTACTATACAAAGCAGTATACTCATACAACAATGATATACCTTTGTTTAGAGTGATCATATGGTATTAAGCACCAGTGCACTACTACAACAGCCCTACTACTACTATTGAGTGAGATATATTTGAAATCTGAAATATACATCGAGGGCTTCATGCTATACAATGTCCAAATACTACAGTAAATGGAAAAAAAGACCCGAAAATAATTTTTAATTAAAAAAAATACATAATGGCTGAAATTTTTGAGGGGGATCAACTACGAAGAATATTTCGAGGGCGGTTTAAAAGTTTCAAGTCATTTTCCTAGTCATATAGGTACTATATACAGGGTGTTCTGTTATTGACTGCAGATCGTTGGCCTACAGAATAAGCTCATAAAGACAAAGGAAAAAGTCATTTACCAATTTTGGATTTGAGCCCTAGTTTGGGCGCTACAGGTATGGCAAAAATTGATAAATTTGTTCATTCACTGACTATGATTCGATAACCAACAGCCAATGATAATCAGTAGATATTAGTATATTTCATTCAAGAATATTAAACTAAAGAAGGGATATGAACTGATTTCAATTGGATTATATCATTTTGAAAAAACATTTTAAAAAAGTATTTGATTGGTTTGGTCAAATCCTACTTATTTTTATTATATTTTTCCAAGAAAACATTAGATTCTTAGTAAAAAAACAAATTAAGTCATAAAAGGCGTGGCGCCCAAACTAGGGCTCAAATCCAAAATTGGTAAATGACTTTTTCCTTCGTCTTTATGAGCCTATTCTGTAGGCCGACGATCTGCAGTCAAGAACAGAACACCCTGTATATAATATATGAAAGTTCGAAAACAACTCGTTAAAAAGTTTTGTGGCTGTGAGAGTTTCTGATCAGAACTATCTGAAGAACATTTTGGGGGCGATTGGAAAAAGTTTCACAGAAAGCCATTTTCAAATCTAATATTACGTAGTCCTTTCAATAAACTGACCTCTTCAATTTTTTGACGAAAATCGATGATTTTGACTTGCCTAATATAGTGTTTGAACAAGTAAAAATTCAATTAACTGTCCTTAAAAGTTGTGTTTTGTCAGATATACCCTTATGGCACGAAACTCTCGATATGAATGCACATGTTATGCGCATATTATTATGAATATTACATTTAAGCATTTAATAATTAATTCATTGTAATACATAAGTATTATTAGTATATAGTCTAGTGTAGGGTATCAATATGTTTCTTATCGTAAGAGCCAAATAAGGGATCTCCCTTATTTTTATACCCTGTATTATACAGGGTGTAAAATGAGGTAATCGAAGTCTTGGCGCCAGTTTAATTATCAGCACTTTGTCGTTCTGACGCCAATTTGTGCACGGCTGATTTGACATTCAACTTTCTTTTTCAACAATTACGTGGCAATGACAAAATTTTGGCTTTTAGATTGAAGAAACATTTGTTGAACCGCATAAACAGGCGCGAATCCAGCTATAAAAAAGTGATGGGCACGGCACAGTTATTCGAAAATTAGCCAAATATATTGAGTGCATTCCTACAAAGGAGATGTATACAGGATTTTGTACAGTGTATAGTTCCACGTGGGAAGCCGCGGGGCCCGTGTTCCATGACACACGGTGAACACTGGTAGTTCAGTCACTGGCTATATATAACTAGTCAAAAAATTAACAATTAATCTAATATATATATAAAATGCTAGTGTTAGTACGTGAAGGCAGGGTTTTCTCTATGACCACCAACTCCAATCAACTTCTCGTTGGGGTGGTAAATACCCCTTGGTCTCCTGGAGAAAGTAAGGGAGTTTGTTTGCTGTGGGTGGAAGTGGCTGGCAAAAATGTGAACAAATATATATCTGTCCTTTTCTTATTCATGTGAACTTTCGGAAATTATCAGAACAAATTTCTGGAATGATCTAGAAAGTTCCAAAATGTGTGTAACGGTCAAAATCGATTCGAAATTTTCTAGAAAATTCTATAAATTTCATCTCTCGACGACCAGTAGAACTATCAAGCCAGAACTGGCCACGAACTTTCCGGACCTTCTTCCAAAATTTAAATCTTTTAATTTCAACCAAGTTTAGTATTTTTTCAAGGTTTTTATTGTTAAAAGTAAGTAATTTATATTAAAATATTCTGTCTGGATATAAATTTTATTAAATTAAACGATTTTCTAACAAGAAAAAGGACAATAAAAGTTAATAGAATAGAATATAATCCTTCTGTTGAACATTCTGTTAATCAGAAGCCTCTAGAACAACTTCAGGGTATAAAAGGAGGCTTTCTGGGTGAGTTGAGTCAGCGAGATCTAAAAAGAAACCAAATCGAGAATAAATGGAAAGCATATTAATCAAATTAAATTTTTGGAAATGTTTAACTTTGAAAGTGATATACACCTAAATATTCTAGAGTGTTCTGATACTAGAAATTTTGATATTCGACGATATATAAACCAAAATCCAGTGGGTCCAAGTCTCTCAATATCTAAGATAGAAATCTATAATATTTACGTTAAAAAATGGATCCTTAAATATTATTTTTACCATTAAACATGCGATGTATTTTAACCCGTGGAACGCCGGGTTTGGCTGCTAGTATAATATAAATATTATTAAAGATAATAAAGGAGATCTCTTGGACATTTCAAAATAAATTCCGATTTTTGCTCCAATTCCTTGGATTATCCGATCAATATCGATAACTGAATAATACTGGCCGTAAGGTGTGTCTTCTCTTCCTGATTTCAAACTTTTTATTATCATTCTTGTGCTATTCACTTTAAATTTTGTACCCAGTTTCCTCTAAAAATATATTTCGACATATTTTGTTCACAATTAGCGAATATTCAGATTTCTTATCTAGTATTTCTATGGCTAAGTGATAATTTCTTGATAAAGTGTTAAAACACTTTTTTTTTTTATTTAAGCATGGAATTTTAATGAAAAAGGTGCTAACTTTGAAATTTCACATAAATATATTAAAAATGCAATTGTTACGTTAAAATATGTATATTTTTGCAAATGAATTGTGATTTTTTATTTAACACGAAAAAATTTCTATAAATACCTATTCGTTGTGTGCGTAGTCATGGTAGAGAAATAAAATCGATGCCAGCGCTTCCAGTGAAAAATTTTAGCGATAAAAGTGGCTGTTATGACTAATTTGCAATTCTTTACATGTTAATGTTATAGAAAATGTCAAATTAAAATTATTGAAAAACACTAATTAATTAAACTTGATGCATTAAAATTGTGAAAATAAGAAATCAAATTGCACAAATATTATTTTTCAATTGTAAATTATCATAATTATTTATTTAAATTTGTGAGACAATATTAAATTTTCAATGTAAGTCATAAATTCAATGCATAAAATTATATATGCATCCATTCAATTCTATAATTAATGTAGTGTATCGTTACCATGGAAATGCCTCCAATAAAACTCACGCACGGTGCGAATTACTTCCTTTCATTGCAATTTTTGTGTGCATAAAACAAAGATTATTTATTAAGAGAAAGGTGTGCCTTTTTGTTGAATCAATAAGTGTAAAGATAAACGATACGCCGCTAGAGATCAAACAAGCCGTCAGTTTGAGTGCGATCTTTATGGACCTAATAAACATATTTCTTGTTTATTATAATAATTTGGCTGTAAATTGACGATATAAGACGAAAAGTATGAATAAAATTTTTCGATATCTGCATGGAGTAATTTTTTAAATATCAAAAATTGAAAATTTTTGTAAATTATTCAGTTTTCGATATTTCGAAAACCAAGGCAGATATCAAAAAATTGTATTCTTATTTTTCATCAACATTATTCCTTGTAAACCGATTTTTGGAAACTTAGCTATAAAATGTTCTCAATTAAGGCGGTTCGACCGTTTAGGGGCACATAGCCGCACAGATAAACACTTTAAGCGTATAACACTCCTTAAATCATTATCATAGTGATGGTCAAGGACATCAGATGAGCTGAAAAGGATATTTAGAGAACCAACCTTTATGTGTGACAAATTTTTGGAAATATTTTAATTGAAATTGAAATATTTGAGTTGAGTTCGTTCTTTTGAATTATTGTTTTAAATTACCTAATTATTATACCATTTCACGTTTATTTGACCAATTAATTTCGATAGTAATTTTTTATATGTTAAAATTATATATGTCATGCCTTTTCCAAATTGAATCGATTTTGAAAATCATCGCCAATTTATTATAAGTTTTTTCAAGAACGGAACTCTAAGCTCGCACTTGAAACATAGCTAAGAACACTCTCTGTTAAATTACCTTTCATATGAACTCAAAAAAAATTAAAATCGGTTCATCCGTTTAGGCGCTACGACGCCACAGACACACACACACACATAGCGGTCAAACTTATAACGTCCCTTTTTTTAATTCGGGGGCTAAAAAAAGACGTAATGAAAATTTTTTGAGAACCACTTTGTGTAAATTTAATGTGATTGCGACATATTTAAAAGTATTTCTGTGTGTTTATTTATGTTTCATTTGATTAAGAAGCAAAAATTTAATAAATAGATTTATTAATTATAAATATTCTTTATTCAATTTACAGTAAAACGTCTTTTTATTCTAAAAATAAACAAATAACATTCATTATAACATTGTGGATATGTTTTTATGATTTAGTACTAAAGAGGAAAAGAAGAAAACCTCAATTGATAGTTTTTTTTCCTATGATTGTAATTTCCGCTAAAAGAATTTAAAATTACATTAATGACGTTCGATCGAGTTATTTCCATTGTAGGCGGCTTAATTCAATAATTCAACATAGAAGGATGATAAATCTTAAATGTTATCTTTAAATAATGGGGTTTAACCTCCGTTTCTCAGACCACGTCTATAACAGTGGCCATCCACATTTTTTTTAATCTTTATTTATTTTTAAACTACATCGAATATATACGATTTAATTTATGATGTGGGTGGAGCCGTTTACTTTGTTCTTATCCAAGCGGCGACAATATGATCAATTTACCGCCCCTTTAACTATTTTGTTCACACTGCCGCTGCCGTTCGAACCGGCAACCGCCCAGCTAGTATAAAATTCATTTTCGAGTAAGAAATATCGTAAAATTTGAAGAAAAGAAACGATTTTTATGATTTTTATCCCTCAAAAAAATTAGATTTTTAATATGTACATAATTTTTATTTGTAGTGTAGAGCTAACTCAACAAAATCGCGCAAAAAATTTTGTCATAATTAAATTTTTGGCAGCTGAATGCGAATCCAATGTCAGATTACACGAATTCTGCAACGTATTCCGAAAATTGTGCAATTTTTTCCAAAAATTTTACTTTTTTGGCACAAAAACGGAACACACAATATATTTTTTTCACAAAAAAAGATTAAGGTGTTTGTTTCCCTACAGTATAGTAAAAAAGTTTTGGTGTATTGCGCGGTTCATACATATAAACCAAATCCATGCTTTGTAGTCCAATAATGTGTTTTATAAGCTTTACAATACCACGCAGATACAAAAATATATAATATATTGTGTACAAGTGCTGCTTATAAATTTGATAATATAGATATCGCTCTGTTCATCAAATGATGGATTTTCGATGAACTCATTATTAAATTAAAATTTTGTTGTTATATCATCGACAACCTTATATTTTATGGTATAATTATAAACTACAAAATTGTCTAAATATTTTAGATAGTTTTTTTTATCACATTCTCTAGTTTTTTTGATATAGAAATATTCAATTGAAAAAGATAATCTATATGATTCATTATTTTTTCAGCCAACTTTGAACGATAAAATAATAATAAAAAGTCCGATGCCCTTAGAATTTTTTGTGATTTTTAACTTTTATTGAAATCCCTAGTATTGTTCAATCCATATATATCCTTCCATCACTGCCATCAGCGATGAATATCATTTCTTGTGCTATCTAAACAGTAACATTAAATTCTAGTTTCATTTGACTTGTCAGGTGTTCACAAAAGCTACTAATAAATTGCCAGATGTTTAGTCTATTTTAAAAACATGTATATATAAGCTAATTTCGATTGAACAGTCAACTGAAGAATTGTAACTGATTGATTGGATTGTTAAATATTGACTTATCTTATAGTAGACGAACCTTTTTCTTATAAAAAATTATTTTAAATCAAAATATATTTTCATTTATTGATAATATGTTTCAAACAATCACTCGTAAAAATTTGCAAAAAATCCTTCAATATTTTAAATAAATTTTAAGACAAATTGATTGAAATGTAAAAAGTTCCAGGTCAATTATTGAAGATTTATTCATTGTACTATTTATTTTGTTTTATCAAAATTAAATCCATTTATCCAATTCAAAAGTGGGCCACCTAAAACTTAACTTCAATTCGCGCGATTGGTTTAAAAAAAACTACATATTGTTACTTTGATTTGGACAGACATGTGTTAATCGTAACTCTACTAACTCAACTTCGAATTTGCCAACTACGCGCGGAATTGTCAAGATTACATAAATTTAGCGTTTCGATATAATCGATATAACATTAAGGAAAGCAAAGTTTAGAAAAATTATGTTATAGTACGTGGGGTGTATATAAAGTTGCCAACTTTGACAGTGATGTTTACGAAAAAATGTTTCAAACAAAAGTTGTTTATTTTTTGATAAGGAACATATTTCACATTTAAACTTTTGTTCTATCTCTAACGGTTTACAAAATGGGTCTTACGGACCCATAGGTCAAGACCCAATTGACCTATGTTGCTCATTTACGAACTCGACCTCACTTTTTACGTCCTGAGTACGCTGTAAAAATTTCAGCATGATATCTTTTTTCGTTTTTGAGTTATCGTGTCCACAGACGGACGGACGGACAACCGGAAATGAACTAATTAGGTGATTTTATGTAAAAAAATGTTGCTTGCTACATTTTTACGAACCTTATATATTTGAGCCTCAATGACTTTCAGTTTTAGTTTTGCTATGCTTTTTCGAACAAATGTTTATTTGAAAAGAGCCGAAACGAAGGCTCAAATCGTTATCAGTACGTTTCAGTACGCGATGAAGTCTGTGTCGAATTTAATGTGTCAAAATCTTCTCTTTGTAGAATGATTCAGAATGAAGATAAAATTCAATCCCAATGTTCTGAACGACAAGGAAAACTAAAGCGTGTACGTTTATCAGAATATCCTGAACTTGAACAGTGTTTCCTAACATGAGTCAAACAACTTCTTAACAAAAACGATCCGGTAAGTAGACCAATGATTGAAGAAAAGGCACAAAATTTCGCGCGAAGACTTGATATTCATAATTTTTGCAGTAGTAATGGATGGTTGGAAGGGTTTAAAAAAAACGGTATTTTCAAAGAAATTTGTGGAGAAAGTAACGCTAACGATAATGCGTTATTTTATTTAATAATCGCATCTATATGACAGAAATTAGCGTGTATTATGACCTCTATTAATGTAACCCTCTGTAAATGAGACAGATATTTATACCTGAATATCTGTACGAGTGACACAAATTTGCAGGTCCCTTGATGTCTCACTTAACCAGATTTCATTGTAGCATGGAATCCTATCCATAACATGTTAAATATCGATAACTTTGAAAATTTATAGTAGCTAACCTTCTGTCAACGGTCAACAATCCTACAAATTTTTCTGTAGCTTCATGTCCTTAAAAACTATATCATTGGAATTTCTTGTGCAAAATTACTATTAAACCGGCTCAGTGGCCGAGCAGTCTAAGGCGTTAGTCTTTGACCCACTGGCTACTGGTTGCGAGGTTGCAGATTCGAATCCAGGTAGCGGCAGTGTGAACAAGTATAAAATTAATGCGGGCGGTAGAATTGATCACATTTTCGTCGTCGGAAAACGGAGGTTAAACCCCATTATTATATTATTATTATTATACTATTAGTCTCATGTCGATAGAAATATCCTAATATCGACGGGAAGTGATTTTTTTATTGAACGCCCACAAACTTAATATATACTGGAGAGAGGAAATGTTTTTATAATACATAGTAAAAAGTGAAGGAAAACCTTTTGTGCATCTTGTCTGATAGTTTTTTTCTTTTGATTTTAATATCCTTCCTATAATGTTGTAGCAGTGCCTTAACTTCAATTAAATAATGTGTAAATTTTTTATAATATAAATATTATGTAGTTATTATTTTTAATATGGAAAACTTATTTTATATTTTCATATGCTGGGCGATTCATTTTAATCGATAAAGACATTTTAGATAGGTATTGTGGGTTCTGAGATTGTCTCACAAACTTAACAATTCGTCTTCATAAATACCATTTATAATAAAAACATGTGAAAACAAACAATTGACTAAGTTAATTGTTGAAATACCAAGTATAGACAGGGTTGATTACGTAATCGTTTGTTTTTTACGTCATGCATAAGTAAAGAAAGATAAACACCTCACAGGTAAACGAAAAAATGTTTCAAACAAAAGTTCTTTATTTTTTTATAAGGAACATTTTTTGTATTCAAACTTTTGTTCTATATCTAACGGTTTACAAGATGGGTCCAACGGACCCAAGACCTTGACCTATATTGCTTATTTACGAACTCGACCTCACTTTTTATATCCTGAACACGGTATAAGAAATTCAGCTTGATATCTCTTTTCGTTTTTGAGTTATCGTGTCTACAGACAGACAACCGAAAATGGACTAATTAGGTGATTTTAGGACTACCTATTTTGTAAAAAAAAACGATTACTTACATGTATGGAACGCGAAGGAGGATGCGTTGAGGCAAAAACGAATCTCTTAGTAAAAAAGTTGTCCATATGTAGCCAACTTCGCCCTATTAGCTCAGTTGGTTAAGGTGTAACCAATTCCGTCCGCGGTATGCTTAGGGTAGCAGGTTCGATTCCCGCTGTCGCAACAAAATTAATTTAATTAATAGTTGTGATGGGCTGGTGTAGTGCATGGTATATGCATGAAGGAGGTGCACTCAGCTTCTTAAATTCAGGAGCTGATAAATGCAATTATCAGCGGAAAAGTTGGTAAAACACATATTTGGTATCACTATGAGCTCTATAGCCTAAGTGTGTCCTTCGTAGACAACCAATATAACCCAACCTAACCTAACCTAACCAACTAAGCTAGACACCCTGTATACATGGTTTAATAACAAATACTAAATTTAGTCTCAATATTTATACTTTATTGATAAAACCTTATGAAAATTATGCGGTCTAGTGAGTTTGTCATTAAAGCGTAGCTAACCAATATAAAAATAATGAATCCATTCATAGGTAAAAGCTATTTGATTTTTTAAAAATTATTTTTACCGTAATTGTTACCATTTTGATTTTATTTATAAAAAAAATTACATAGTCCAATAGGTTTTCAATCTTATTTTATTTCTCTTAAATCGTTTTAAATCAAATTCGGTCTAATTACCAGACTAATTAATATAAATATGCATTCATTAATCATTTTTTATATATTTATTGTCAAGTATCACTAAAAATAAAAATTATAGATTTTAATGATAACAACTGTCTGAGTTAATTGTTTAAATACTCTGCACATAATATATGGGTTGTTCTATAAATTAAAGAAGATAAATAGTCTGATTACGCCTCGAAGTTTTTTGTACATTTTACTGGAATTTGGTCTATTAATGAGAATACAATTCCTTTAGTCTATGTAAAGTGGAAGGGTCAAAATATTTTACATTTTTAGACTTATAGCCATTTAAGGTAGTATGGGTCGTCATGAGACCATCTTTTTTTTAAGTTTTAAATAGCGTACAAAATTTAATACACACATTTCCATAATTTATCATAATAATTAAACTGATTTTATAACAATTAATAATACATAAAATTATATTACAAAAATAATAAATAGTATTTTGACCATTCATTTGATTAGTTATTGTCGTTATAATTCCTATATTATTGACATATTATACTCTAGAAATCTTCTGTATCACAATAAAAATAATAAATTTGGCAACGTTACAACGGTTTAAAGCGCCGAGTTATGGTTTTTTGAATTTTCGGAGTCGATTGTTTATTTTATAAAAACAAATTTTTGTGACATATTAATTAAACTTGTCAACCGATGTCAACGACATCTGTTAATAATTTTTAAAGTTATCATACTCATAATGAAACATACGGAAATTACAGTGTGAACTATGATTAATCGTTAATATTTTATGATAATGATCGATAATATGTATTTTTTTTAATATATATAAATTCTTTAAACTTAAAGCTTTGTTTTTTTGTGCATTATTATGTGAATACAGTTTTTTGGAATTATGAGAATTTTGGTCTTGTATAAAGAATAACGCACGGGATCCCATTGAGTCAATTTAAAAACTACGATTTTAAATTTTCAATATTTCATTAAAAAAAGTCGATAAGGCATCCTCAAACTTGAATAAAACATTATTTAGATGCTTATGTTTAATATAATAAATGGCTAACTGTTCTAAGTTTATTTTTATATTTTACCCATACTACCTTAAATTTGTCTTTCTTAAAGATTTACTACCTTAAATTAATCTTGTCGCTTTTTTGAGATTTCTTTATGAGATCAAAGTATTTTATATCCATTTTCAATAATTTTTTTCTTAAGAATTTTCATTTATACCTTAACTGAAATTTTAACCATCGTATTCTTTGAGTAAAAGTTTATCTAGAAAAAATTTTGAGCCTTTAAATCAAACATTGTTGTCATGTTGATACATTTTTAATAGTTTATTTGATTTACTAAAACAGCTACATCAAATAGAACCAATGGAATAGGTATTCTGCATTTGTCAAAGTGATATCCATGCGTATAGTTCTCTGCAAATTTTAAAACATATTTGAATCTTTTTTTTTTGATAACAGCAGAATAAAAAATTCGTGAGCAGGAGAGCTGCATTACTAAAGTCATATTTCCCCTTCGTAGTTTGCGGAAATCACGTTGTAGTCAGTTGAGTTCTCAGAATCCTGGGAAACTTGCTTATAAATAATATAAGTAATTTTATTTTATTCTATATATATTTGACTTCTTAGATGAATTATTAATACAGTGAAACCTCGTTAAGTAAGACCTGCAAATTTGTCTCACTTATAGAGGTATTCCACTTACCCAGTGTCTCAGATATCCAGGTATAAATATCTGTCTCATTTACAGAGGGTTACATTAATAGAGGTCAGAATACAGATTATTTAAGTTATACGATTCTTTAATTCATGTATATAAAATTCATCTTTCAGAACATTGTGATTAAATTTTATCTTTATTCTGAATTATTCTACAAAGAGTAGATTTTGACACATTAAATTGGCATAGACCACGCGTGTCTTCCCACTTTTATAAACGGATATTAACTTCAGTTTTTCACGTATTGAAAACGATTCGAGTCCTCGTTTCGGCATTTTTCAAATAAACATGCGTATGATAGTAAAGCAAAACTAAAACTGAAGGTCATTGAGGCTCAAAATTAGGTAAGTGCGGAATTTTCGGATAGAATCAGGATAAGTAAATAAACTAACAAAACGATGTTATCTCAGTTCTCAGTTACAGAGGTTAATGCATGTACAATTCACTCGTGGTCTCAGTTATAGAGGTAGCTATGACGATAAAATCGAAAGAACGAATCGCAGATGTAGAGGTTTGCTTCGTCTCACTAATAGAGGTAATTCAGTGCCAAAGTGTTGGAATCTCAGCATGAGTTCCAGTTATGGAGATTTCTCACTTATCCAGGTCCCACTTAATCAAGTTCCTCTGTAAATAGTACATTGAAATTTAAAATATATTGGTTAAATTTTTATACGTAATATACCTTAATATATTTTTATACGGTATATCAAGATATAGTAAGTTTACAACGCTTAAAAATATTGATACTACGAACAAAATTTTTATATAGGTGTTCATAAAACCCCCTAATTATTCCATTTCCGGTTATCTGTCCGTCCATCATCACGATAACTCAAAAACGAAAAGAAATATGAAGCTGAAATTTTGATAGCGTGCCCAGGACGTAAAAAGTGAGATTGAGTTCGTAAATTAGCATTTAGGTCAATTAAGTCTTATAAATCGTTAGAGATAGAACAATTCTTTAAAAGTAAAAAATGTTCCTTATAAAAAAATGAACAACTTTTGTTTGAAAAATTTTTTTGGAAATCTCACTGTTTACCCGTGAGGGCGCAAATTAGGACAAAACAAGGAAGTCCATTTTCTCCGAAAGTAAGATACTTGGATGAGAACGAAGTAACCGAGTCCACCCACATCATAATTGTATGTATTCGGATGTAGTTTAAATAAATAAATATTAAAAATAATGATCTGGGTGGCCTCTGTTATAGACGTGTATTTCTGAGGAAAAGAAGTTAAACCCCATTATTATTATTATTATACCGATTTTATAACATCGATCTGCCTATAGTAAAGAGCCCTACATGTCGAATTTCAACTCTCTAAGATTCACCACTGGAGATGCCTTAAAGAACCGGGAAACAAATATATAGCGGCTGTAGTGTTCTGGAGGTCATTTATAACACACCCATACCCGTTCCCGTTGACTTTCGATATAGTATATTAGTTTATATTTTTAAGAATGACTAAAAAGTTATTGACTTCCCTTTTTATGAATGACACTGTATAAAGATAAACATATACAATAGCATTTAATTATTTGTCTGTCCGGTTAGGAACCACCCTTAATGCATTTCCTAACACTTTTTTTTCCAATTTCCTGAACATAAATAAAAATACAAAAACCTTTTACCTTAATTAATGAATCAATTTTGAAAGCATAAAAACACAATTTTTTGTCATTCTCAAAAAAATTATTAGGGCAAAAAATAAGTTAGAAAGTTATCAACGAAAAAAATCATTGTTAACTATATATTTTGTTAAATATTCTAAAGGCATGTTAACACCATAATTGACACAGTATTTTAAACACAGAACAAATGATATTTCACATAAAAATTTTGTATATACACACAAAATCATTTCACGGTAAAATAATTTTTAACTTCATTTTAATTCTTAAACATGATTCATAAATTATTTATGAAATTTATCATATAGATGGCTCGTTTGTCGCAACATCACGATGACTAATAAATTATCATTTTTCTTCAACGTAAAAATTAGTTTATTTACACACAAAAAAAACTGACTCATTTATTAAGCTTAATTAACTCTCACTCTCTTTGCCTCCCGCACCCATTTAATTAAAACTATTTGTTACTAAATACAAAGTGGCTCACATTAAATGTGTATTTGGATTGTTCTATAAACCATGGGAAAAAATGAGTCTGCTTTCTAATTAGTTTTAACCTATCTTAGCGGTAGAAAGTGTCTGTATGCATGAATTAATTCAGAATTGGTTTTAAACAAGTGAAATTAACAAAATTTAAAAAACCCCCTACAAATGTGATTTATTTCTTGTAAACCGATTTTTGGAAACTTATCTATAAAAAGTGTTCCCAATCAAGGCGGTTCGACCGTTTAAGGGCTACGATGTCACTGAGAAACACATAGGCGCACAGATAAACACTTTAAACTTGTAACACTCCTTCTTTAATCAATATGAAAGTGATGATCAAGGACATCAGATGAGATGAAAAGGATACTTAGAGAGCTATCATTTTTTGTTACCAATTTTTGGAAATATTTTAATTGAAATTGAAATATTTGAGTTGACTTTGTTCTTTTGAATTATTGTTTTGAATTATCTAATTATTTTACCATTTCACTTTTCAAAATAAATTGAGTCAGGTTTATTTGACCATTCATTTCCATAGTAATTATTTATATTTTAAAATTATACGCCATTCCTTTTCCAAACTGAATCGATTTTGAAGATCATCGCCAATTTTTTAGTTTTTTTATACATAGCTAAGAACACCGAAATTACCTTTCAAATGAAACCAAAAAAATTAAAATCGGTTCATTTGTTTAGGCGCTACGATGCCACAGACAGACAAACACACAGACACACACATTGCGATCAAACTTATAACACCTCTTTTTTTAATTCGGGGGTTAATAAAGTATTTTATGACTTAATTCCTCTCCTAATATTCTAGACATATATATTTGTATCGATAAAATGTATGGTTCCCGTGGGATATATTTGTTTTAATTTTTCATAGAGCATAGGATCGACATGATTTTTGCGTAGTAGCTGTAGTTTAGGGATCAGGGTAGTTTATCCGGTTCCTATGGGATAGCATAGAAGAACCGTGTTTTTAAAGGGTTATATTATTTAAGGGGATAAAAGTTGAAATCGATTTTTAGCGCATTTTTCTCAAGTAACCTTGACTAATTTCCACAGTAACGATAAAAACTCTCAAAATGGCGAGTAACATCACTCTTAAGTTTAGTCCTAATTTCGTAACGCTTAAAAATATTAATGCTACCAACAAAATTTTAGGAGTTCATAAAATCACCTAAACAATCCATTTCCAGTTATCCGTCGGTCAACACGATAAAAAGGAAAAATCAAGCTCAAAGTTTAAATGTAACAAATGTTCAATATAAAAAAATAAACAGCTTTTGTATGGCAAGCCATTTATATACACTGAGGAAGTGAGAAGAAAGGTTCTCTTATAACTTTGTGTGGAAGGTTGGCTATCTTTCTTTACTTACACGCCGTAAAAGAACAAACGATTTTGTTAACAACACTGGTTATACATGGTATTTAAACAATTAACTCAGTCAATTGTATGTTTTCACTTATTACATTTATAATATTAGTTAGGACAGCATGTTTAGTTCAACAGAATCAATTCTCTCTATTATTTTACAATAAAGACTGGGAGACTAAGATCGTACCCACATCGATTAGTTTAAAAATATTTGGTTAACTAATAGCAGGCATAGGAAAGTTATTTTAAGTCGAAGTCACTATTGTTATAGCTTTATTGTGTGCCCAAAACTTTATTGTGTGTCTCTTTATCCAAGTCCGCATTGTTCATAGAGGAGGAAGCGAGACGGGTATACGACTCTTCTACCTATCTCTGTTTCTCTAATAGTAATGAGATAGAAGAAAAAAAAAGAATGTTGTCTCTCTATCTTACTCGTATTTTTAGTTGTCACTGTCTTACTCGTATTTTAGGTACAGAAGTCCGAAGGACTGCTATAAGTCCCGTTTGCCCATGCCTGATTTATAGATATCCTCTAAAAAATCGTGCCGTTCCAACCAGAAAACAATTTTTTATAGTACCTGTTAAACAGATACATGGGATTCACATATTTGAATGTGGTTTATTTATCATAGGCCTTGGATAAGTTGATGATAATATATTGTGTTCCGTTTACGTGAAATACACAACAATTTTTACATTTTTTTAATTATGATAATAGAACCATATTTTACCACAGCTGCTACGGTTGTATATATATTTTTTAAACTTGGTTTTACTATATTTGCTTACATTTATCGAATATTAAGGATATATACTTTGTCAAAATATAAATGGCTGTTACAACAAAAGATGAAAAGATCGTATAATCTTGAATGAAATTGGTATTTCTGACAACCCAGGATGATAACCGATGTTTTCAATATGGTAGAGGGTTTAGGGCAAACCTTCTGGAAGTATGAATGTCACTAGCCTTTGACGAGTTAAAAAGCGTTTTTAATCTTAGAAGTCTATTCAGAGATTTAAAGTTTAGAGGGTCGAAGTTTAATCATAATTCTTACAAAAAAAACTCGTCGGGTTAGGAAAGTATGAAACTCAAACCCACAAAAATTTACTTCGAAAAAACTATAAAAACCGGAATTTCTTACCTCTGTTTTGGTACAACGATATCAATTTTAGTTTTTCCAAAATGTAGCTCATAAGGAAATTTTTGAAGATTTTCCTCTGTGAGAACTAGATAAATAATCGAAATTTTTCAGTTACTCATTTTCACTTTGACATACAATGTAAGTTTTTATACTTAGAATGAAGTCTGGAGCCAAAAATAGGCACTTGAAGCAATTTTTGAAGGTCGAAATTTGTAACTTGTTTAGTATCGGTCATGTATGTGAGAATATATGAAAATAATTTTGTCGCGATACTTTAAAATCGTGACGTGATAGAAAAATTTGGTACGGCGCTTTTCAAAAAGAAAGCGTAAAAAAACTTTGGTTTTTGCCTTTTAAACGTCAAAAACTAATCAAATTGACGAATAAACTTTATCTATTACGATATTTTTAAAGCACAAAAAAACGTTTACGTGATACAAATATTATTTTTATTTAGAATTTTATTCATAACTTAGATTTAAATTCAATGAATATAATTAAGTTGCTAACTTGACTAGTCATTTGACGGCCGAACTACTTGAAATAAGAAGAATGTATTTTTTGGTTCTTACTGTATACATTAAATCGCAACAGATGTTTCTAAAAAAAAAATGTTGTCTATGCGTAAAGTCGTTAATTATTTAATAAAGACTCTAATAAATAACATTTTCTTATATGTGATGAAAAATAGGTTTAAATATAGGTTGAAGTTTTTTCAAGGACGTTAAGTCGTGATTGAAGGAAATCTCACCTCACATCGTGCTGGTTGAAAGTATATTGCGCATTTTTTTTATGTAAATGGCTGTTGATGATTTTGCAATAATAACTTGTATAATAAATAAAATTGTAAAGTTGTTCTTTATAAATACGCAAATATTTATTTGTAAGCCGAATGGTTTAGACAGAAACTAATAGCAAAAATCTAGCTTTTGCGTGTTTCTTGACAGAGAAATAACTTTTATTGGATTTATTGGAAAATTTTTTTCGAAGAGGGTCTAGAGTCCGCAGAAACAATTGAACGAAATAATAATTTTGATACGAACAAGTATTTTGGGAAAATTTTTTCAGTCCGTTTTTACTTAAACAATACGGTTTTCGGAAAAATGTTTCAAACAAAAAAAGCTTACCTTTTTAATGAACAAGAACTTTCTATTTGAAAATGTTAATCTATGTATTACCAGTTATGGAGTAGAGTGAGCTTTTCATTGAGCCTGAAAGCCTAGGTCAAGTTTAATGACTGCGTAAGATGTAAGCCTATACATCCAACATTTTTCGCTGGAAGCTTTTTTATCGATAAAACTTATTTTTCGAGTTTCAAGCATACGCCAACTTGAAACAGCCACCATGTATAATAAAAATAATAGACTTTAACCTCCGTTTCTCTGTCATATACGCCTTATAACAGAGGCCACCCATATCATTATTTGTTAATCTTTATTTGTTTAACTACATACATGTTTACAATTACATTTTGATGTGGGTGGACTCGATTACTTCGTTCCAAGCGAAGCAATGTGATCAATTCTGCACCCCGATTAATTATAATTGTTCACACTGTTTCTGCCTAGACTCGAACCCGCAACCTCCCAGTCAGTAGTCAAACGATCAAAGACTAACGCCTCAGACCGATCTACCACTGAGGCACCCTGTATATAGTAATCAAACGGTGATAAATAGGCCGATAAGGTTTGTTCATAAATATGTTAACTGAATCAGGATATTTCGATTGATAAATTAAGATTTCCATTGTTTTTTATGCAATTAAAATATGATTAAATCTATCATCAATTTCCGTATTGTAGCCATTTTGAATCTCTGGTAATCTTTTTTAGAATTAAAATTAATTGTTTTATAATTATTTTCAATACTAATATTAGAAATAATTCAAATTTTATCTGTTTTTGATCAACAAGAAAATCTCTTAAATAAAACACTATTAGAGAAGAGTGGGAAAAACGAACAGTATAGTTTTGGGGTTTATATCATGAAATTTGTTCACAAAAAGGGTTTTGATTGTAATTTTTTGTTAATGCAAAACGATTTTTGATTTTTTTATACGAAAATATAATTTATTTTTTAATATCCCAATTTTTACAATTATCCGTCGATGTATTGAATTGGTGACAACTTTAATAATTCCGAGATTTCTTTTAACATTTTCGTAAACAAATTGGGTAATTTCGTAAAACTCGAAAATTTTTACTTTATTTCAGTTTTTGCCGATTTTGACCTGGAAAAACGGGTTTTTCATTAAAAACTGTTGTATTTATTTTTAAAGAAGGTTAAATTTGCAACAGTTTGAGATCAAGCCGGTTTTTATAGGACCGATAGTTTCGGAGGTACAGCTTTTCAAAGTTTGTCTATTTTTTCAAGTTATACGGTTTTTCGCAAAATTTCATATTGAAAATGTAAGAGATAGAACAAAAGTTTAAATGTAAAAAATGCTTCGTTTTAAAAAAATCAACAACTTTCCACCGAAAATTAACCCATTTTTCCTTGTAATATGTATGAGTTTAGAATGAAAATTGTATCAATAGAACATACTTTTCTGAAGTTATGTACAAATTTTAAACTCTATCTTTTATAGTTTTTGAAAAAAAATAGAAAAGAACGATTTACTCTAATTTTGACCCTCACGGAAAAACAAGGATATTTACGACAAAATGTTTCCAAAAAAAAGTTGTTAATTTTTAGATGAGAAACCTTTTTTGATTTATACTTCTTTTCTATCTGTTACAGTTTAAAAGATGGGTCCTACGGCATCATGGTCCAATTCAGCTATATTTCCTGAAAGAGTACTATTTTCGTATTTGAGTTATCATGCTCGCGGATGGATAGACTGGCAGACGGATGGAGTGGCGGGCAAACGGAAATGTATTAATTAGTTGATTTTATGAACACTTGTACCAAAATTTTGTTTGTAGCATGAATATTTATAGGTGAATTTGAATTAATAAATGAGCAAAATAGGTCAATTGGGTCTCGGGTCCGTAAGACCAATCGGGCAAACCGTAAGAGATAGAAGCAAAGTTTAAATAAAAAAGTTGTAAAAAAAATAATCAGCTTTTGTTTGAAACATTGTTTTGGAAATATTAATTTTTCCCGTGAAGTTACAAATTATGGTAACACTTTGGTATCCATTTTCTCCAAAAGTAAAAAATATAGACAGTTGATTTGTACGTAGATACAACTAGTGAGTCTTTTAAAATTTTAATAAAAAAAATTCATCGAAAAATTTTCAAAGATTAAATCAAATGTCGTTCGAAAGCCCGCCATAAATGTGTTGGTTTCTTAAACTTTTACTCATTTATAAAACAACAAGTGAAAACAAACAATTGACTGAGTTAATTGTTGAAATACCATGTATAGACAGTGTTGATTACTCTGTCACATTACACCTTAAATCATATATTTTAAATAGATGTGCCCAGCGTATACTGAGTATGTATATTTTGGCGTCACAGAGTAGATTAACAAAGATGAAAATTCAATATTCAAACAGCTGACAGAGAAAACACCATTTTGGAGGCCTGGTATTCAATGCGCATGATCGTATGACCGGAATCAGCAGCTTCAATGACGTGTTTATATTTCACATTCACATGTGCTTAAAATAAATAAATAAAAATTTTATTTCGTTTTAACGTTCAAACGAGTAATATTGTTATATAATTTGCGTTAATTCTATGATAAAATGGTAATTTGTACAAAATATACTGTTTTAACTTTTTTTAAAGTGGTATAATCTTATTTTAAATACGCGAAAGGATATTATGTTGTATATTAAGACATGCGTGTTATGACCATGCTTCGGCATTTATTATCCTTGTCAATCTACTTTGAGACGTGGTTCTCCCTCTGTTGACAATTCCAGTAGTGAATTTTCAAAGCATTACACATACGTATATAACACACACATATAACTGATATTCTCATATAATACATAAAATACAATTTGGGAATAATTTGCGCTCTCACGGGTAACCAGTGATGTTTACGAAAAATTGTTTCAAACAAAAGTTGTTTATTTTTTAAAAGGAACATTTTTTACATTTAAACTTTTGTTCTATCTCTAACGGTTTACAATATGGGTCCTACGGACTCAAGACCCAATTGACCTATGTTGCTCATTTACGAACTCAACCTCACTTTTTACGTCTTGAGTACGCTATAAAAATTTCAACTTGATATCTCTTTTCGTTTTTGTGTTATGGTGTTGACAGGCAGAGAGACGGGTAGAAAACCGAAAGTGGACTAATTACGTGATTTTATGAACACCTGTACCAAAATTTTGTTGGTAGCATCAATATTTTCAAGCGTTACAAACTTGGGACTAAACTTAATATACTCTGTATATATTTCATATACATGGTATAAAAATACAATATATCTTTATAAATTTAATCATATGTGTTATTCTGATATATCAACTATATTCCTGTACAGTTTCATTAAAAGCCATTCGGTAAGCGTGAAAGCGTAACAAACAAACAAACATGCTTACTTTCGCATTTATAATATTTAGAGATAATACAAACACTGATATTTAAAACTGTATGTACTGCAGGGTATTAATTAACTCAGTTACAATAGTTTATTTTCACTTATTTTATTATAAAATATCCCACTGTTTCTGTTATATAAAACTATAGTCGCGGTTTTGATCACGTGCAATATGTTGTGATAAGAAATAGATTGCTGTGGTGACAAGTAGATGATGCTTGTCTTCAGAATATACAAACTTCCTTATTATCAATTCAGCGGTTTAGTCGTGAAAAGGTTCAAACACGGTTTCATTTATACATAATATTTCATTTTAAACAATCCAAGCACTTTGATAGAAGCATTTATTGTGATTACAAAAATTGTTGGCCCTTAGCGCAAGATCTGGCCGAAAAATGAAATTAAGTGGGGGCAAGTAATAATTTGTAAAATAAAAAATTTTTACAAAAAGGATGTACCCTAAGTTTTATGACACTTCTTGAAAAAAAAAACAATTACTTTATTAAGTTTAGGAAAAGGATAAAATATTTATGATTAATTTAAAATATTTTTACTGGAGTAAAACTAAACAAAAAAAGGCTGTTATATGGATTAAAAGTTCGGGCAGCGAAACTTTGGGGTTTTTCTTTTCACATCAAAGTAAGTAATTTTTGAAATTTTTTACTTTCCCGGAGTGGTGCAACATGTTTAACCAACAAAATGGCGTCAAAAATGTAATTTTTTTCAGAAATTTTATCATTTTATTTCAGATTCGCAAAAGGAGGCATCGGTACATATCCAAATTTGGTAGGTTTGTAGTCAATGTTAAGAACTACTTCTCATATTTGGTGGGGGGGGGGTGGTTTCGTCCCTTCTCCTCAAAGTTATATATATATGTATACATACATATGGTAAAACAGTTCATTTGACTGTAACTTGAAAAATATTTGATTGATTTTAATGAAACTAATATCAATAGCAGGTTTTATTTCTTACAACTTTCGGTTAAAATTTTAGCGAAATCCGTAAAATAGTTCGACCAAAATTTCCAATTTAGTGAATTGTTTAAAATGGCTGCCATTTTATGCCATTTTGTCCTACAAGATTAAAATTTTTTTTAAATGGTAGCATTTTTTATTATTTTTCGATTTTATAATAAGTGGCTAACCCGTAAAATGATTCCTTGATCCATATTTTTGCGAACAACGGAAAATTTAACACTTTCTGGAAATAATTGTTTGGGGGGTATATGGACTGACTTTGGAGGGTGTCTTTTGCTTTGGCTTCAGAAAACTATTTTTAAAAGAGGTCTATATGGTTTAAAGCAAAATTTTTAAGTTTTAACCCCCGCGCTGTTAGGGGGAAGGGGTGTATGGAATAAATGTATCTTAAAAGATTTTAAAAAGAGGTCAAAATAAAGTGGATAACAAAGTAAAAAAATTCATTGAGTTGAAAAAATTGCATTCGTGTCTAGAACTCGAATAGCCTAATTGGTAGGGCGCTTGACATGAATCCAAGAAGTCCGGGTTCGTGTCCTGGTTCGAGTGTATTTTTTTCAATTCTCTTTAATTGAGGTCAAAATAGTTTAAAATGCTAAAGTAACCCAAAACTTTAGATGTTTTTATTAATACAGCTCTTTTAACAACTTCCACTCCTCCCCCTCCCGCTTTCATATTTTTTGCAAATTCTAAATTTTTATGACGGGGTTTTTGGGCTCGCTGATCTCGAATTTTGCATTAGATTATCAAAAAAAATAGTAATATTTTTAGGGGGTGTACTTATTTGGGCCAAAAATTGGAGATAAGCGACCCCAAAAACCCCTTTATACGTCATACAAATTATATACTAGTCTGTAAAAGACGAATTTTGGAGGTCCAAGAAAGAATAAACGAATTTATAAAAATTTCAAAGGTAAAACATACCTAACAATTATTTATTAAATCTTTACATAGTAATTAAATGTATTGTTTGTTATTTTATTTATATATATATATATTTTTTTTTTTTATTATTTCATAGGGAAATTATTTATACAGTTTATGTAAAAAAAAAAAAAAAAATATTTAAAAAAATAAAATGTACCTGATTTTGTGTTTGGCGGATATCCTGATCAGATAAAAGTGGTTATTTTAAAGTGGGTTATTTTTAGGTGATAATCATTCATTTTTATATATGTTATTATTTAAAACTTTTAACAAATTGTTCATAATGTAGTCATGTTAGGTATATGAATATGATTATTGTATGTTTTACTCATATAAAAATATTATGTGTGTTTATTTTTTATGTTTTATTAGGCGTACATGGATAGCATCCCTATCCCTATAATATTACAAATGCGAAAATAAGCATGTTTGTTCGTTTGTTACGCTTTCACGCTAAAACTAGCGAGTGGTTTTTAATGAAACTGTACACCAATATAGCTCATATATCAGAATAACACATGAGCTATAAATTAAAAAGGTATAGATACTAAAAAAATTTTTGTTTTAATAAATTTAATCTGACATTTACTATTTGAAATTTTTACAGAAATCTTTAAATTATGGCTCAAAATGATCATCACAGATGGAGCAGAGTTATGATCATCATTTTGAACCATAAATTAAATATTTCTGTAAAAATTTAAAATAGAAAATGTCACAATTCATGGCCACCTTTTCTGATATACTCAATGAATTATGACTACTTTACAATTTAAAAAATTGAAAACTGTGCATATCTTTTAGCTGCGTAAAACAATCCCTTTCAGTGTTATACTGTTATGGACCCATTGATAAGTGAGATCAAAAGAGGTGGAGGCTATAAAGCGGTGGTTTTTACTTTTAAGCCCAGTGAAACGGACGGATATCAAGCTATGTAAACAAGTGAAAACAAACAATTGACTGAGTTAATTGTTGAATGAACCATGTATAGATAGTGTTGATTACGCAATCGTTTGTTTTTATACGCCATTTATAAGTAAAGAAAGATAAACAAACAAACACATACATAATATATGTAACATTTAATTTAAAATATAAACAATATAATAATATAATAATAATAATGGGGTTTAACCTACGTTTCTCTGACATACACGCTTATAACAGAGGCCACCCACATCATTATTTGTTAATCTTTATTTATTCATTAATAAACATATTTTATAATTACATTTTTGATGTGGGTGGAGTCGGTTACTACGTTCTTATCCAAGCGACGACAATGTGATCAATTCTACCGCCCCCATTCATTATATATTGTTCACACTACCGCTGCCTGGATTCGAACCCGCAACCTAAGTCTAAGTAGACAAACGATCGGAAGACTAGCGCCTTAGACCGCTCGCCCACTTAGGCTCTTAATAAACAATATACATACTATATAAGCTAATTTGCATCCTCACAGGTAAACAGTGCAGTTTACGAAAAAATGTTTCAACAAAAGTTGGTTATTTTTTTATAAGGAACATTTTTTATATTTACACTTTTGTTCTATCTCTAACGGTTTACAATATGGGTCCTACGGACTCAAGACCCAATTGACCTATGTTGCTCATTTACGAACTCAACCTCACTTTTTACGTCCTGAGTACGCTGTAAAAATTTCAGCTTGATATCTTTTTTCGTTTTTGAGTTATCGTGTTCGCAGACAGGCGGAAGACGGACAGACAACCGAAAATGGACTAATAAGGTGAATTTATAAACACCTATAACCAAATTTTGCTCAAAGCATCAATATTTTAAAGCGTTACAAACTTGGGACTAAACTTAGTATACCTTGGTATATTTCATATACATGGTTTAAAAATACAAAACAAATTACAAGAATTAATAAAAATAATAATAGATTAGCACAACTATTGAACATTAAATATTTAACATTTAACATGAATATATAAATCCGTAATTGAGATATTGACAGTTAATGATTTACCAATTATAAATGTATTATTATATACGTTACAATTTGCGTTTGATAATAGAACAGTTCGAAATGGCGTATTTGTGGGGAAAAGTTTCAGATGCAGTTTCCATTATTATATCATGTATATATGAAATATATCATAGTATATTAAGTTTAGTCCCAAGTTTGTAACGCTTAAAAATATTGATGCTACAAAAACAATTTTGGTACAGGTGTTCATAGATTCATGTAATTAGTCCATTTTCGGTTGTCGGTTGTCCGTCCGTCTGTGAACACGATAAATCAAAAACAAAAAATGATATCAAGCTGAAATTTTTACAGCGCAATAAGGACGTAAAAAGTGAGGTCGAGTTCGCAAATGAGCAACATAGGTCAATTGGGTCTTGGGCCTGTAGGACCCATCTTGTAAACCATTAGAGATAGAACTGAAACATTTTTTTGTAAACATCACTGTTTACTCACGAGGGCACACATTAGATGCAAATTTTATAGTATGTATTAATATGGGATTATCAGTTATGTATGTGCGACATGTATATATGTTTAATGTGATAGAGTAGTCAATTGTTTGTTTTCACTTGTTTTTTATTATTTTTTCATAATTTATTGTATTATAATATGTACTACCAAAAACCAAATATAAATTCAATTAAGAAAAAATTGTGTTCGAGTATTTATTTTAATCTAAATGCACCAAATCATCCTGCTCTACAATATATTTTTTGTTTAGGCGTTTAAATCATATTTAATACAAATGTAATTGGAAAAACAATTTGATCAAACATTAAACTGCCAATATGTCAATAAATTATAAATTTAAAATTTTATAAACATCGAACAGTTAAATAATAATTACCTTATTAAGAAAAACTATAAATTTTTGTGACGTATTATTGGAATTTTTACATAATTGTATATATATATTAACTAGAGTGATACCCACCCGCTTCGTTGGGTTTAAAAGTAAAGATTGATAAAGATTGCTCTTGCTTATCCCCTTTGTATAACACTCGAAATAATGGTAAGGATTGTTTTACACAAGTAAAATATATGTATAGTTTTCTATTTTTTAAATGTATAATAGTCGTAATTTTTCATTGAGTATATCAGAAAAGATGGCCGTGAAATATTTTATATTGACTATTTTTACAGGAATCTGTAATTTATGGTAATGTCAAATGACTACTTTTACAGATATCTGTAATTTATGGTAATGTCAAATTAAATTAAGTTTTAAATTTTGTTTATTTTTTAATAATATATCTTTATAAATTATATCTCATGTGATATTCTGAAGTATGAGCTATATTGCTGTACAGTTTCATTAAAAACCATTCGCTGGTTTTAGCGTGAAAGCGTAACAAACAAACAAACATGCTTACTTTCGCATTTACTATATATAGAGATTTTTGTATTTTTGTATTCGAAATAGCTCTAGCTGGGAAGTCGGCATAAATAACAATTATTTCAATAAGAATATTTTATTTAGTTGTAGTAAAAGGTGAAAGCTAAACTGTAGTTATATACTTCATATCTTTAAAATTATTTCTCTAGGCGGTTTTTCTATCACATGACGACATCTTGCTTATTCCTTTACCAAATTCTATGATTTATCCTTCATTTTCAAGCTTATCGTGTTGACTAACGGTATAGACTCACGGTCAAAAATGTAGCGGTCTATCAAATGCTAATGTTAGTACGTGAAGACAGGATTTTCTCTATGACCACCAACTCCAAAACTTCCCATTGGGGCGGTAAAAACGCCTCGGTCTCCTAGTGTAAGTAAGGGAGTTTGGTTGCGGTGGGTGGTAGAGGGTGCTTGTGGATGACAAAAATGTCAAAAAATATTTATCTGTCCTTTTCTTACTCATGGGGACTTGAATGATCTCGAAAATTCCAAAATATGTGTAACGGTCAAAATCGATTCGAAATTTTCTAGAAAATTCTAGAACGTTTTAAAAATGATCTAGAAAGTTTGTTTAAACCAACAACTATAATCATGATCAACTTTAAACTGACCGCCGAGAGCTGTTAGCGCCATCTCTCGACGACCAGTAGAACTATTAAGCCAGAACCGGACACAAACTTTCTGGGCCTTCTTCCGCAATTTAAATCTTTTAATTTCAACCAAGTTCAGAGTGTTTTAAAGGTTTTATTGTTAAAAGTAAGTTATTTATATTAAAATATTCTGTCTGGATATAAACTGTATTAAATTTAACGATTTTCTAACAAGAAAAAAGACAATAGAAGCTTATAGAATAGAATAAAACCCTTATCTCGAAAATTCTTTTAAGCAGAAGCCTCTAGAGAACCTCAGGGTAGGAGGATCTCTCGGTGAATTGAGTTAGTTTTTCTTGAGAACCCACAGAGTTCGGAACTAGAAAGAACCCAAAGCGAGAATAAATGGAAAGCATATTAATCAAATTAGTTAATTAATTTGATAAAGTCTATATATATACACCGTATGTTTAATGGTCGAATAAGTCTCTCAATATTTAAGATAGAAATCTATAATATTTACACCATTAAACATGCGATGTATTTTAACCCAAGCAGCGTCGGGTTTGGCTGCTAGTTAAGTGTTATTTTTAAATAGGCGAGCATGTTTTGATTGAAACAGTTTTTATAGACGTAAAAGGTGTGGTCGAGTTTGTAAATGAGCAACATAGGTCTTGGGTCCATAGGACCCATCTTGTAAACCGTTAGAAATAGGACAAAAGTTCAAATGTAAAAAATGTTCTAATCAAAAAATTACATTTTTTTGTAAACATCACAATTTACTCACGAGGACACACATTCGATGGATCGGATTATCAGTTATGTATTTGTGACATGTTTAGGTATATATGTAATGTGATAGAGTATTTAACACTGTCTATACATGGTATTTCAATAATTAACTCAGTCAACTGTTTGTTTTCATTTGTTTTTTATTTAATTTTGTTGTGCTATATGATTTTAAGGCATTAATAATCGATTATGTATATATTTATGATAAAACAATTAATTAGAAGGTCGCATATGCATAACAATTCAGTAATATTTGTTATTATTAAATGAAAAAAAAAGCTATAAAGAAAAAATGACGTAAGTGACATATTTAACAATATTATGTATAATATTTATAATAGTTGAGAGCCAGTGAACACAAGAAAGGAGTTTTTAAAATTCAGCTGCTACTCGATTGCTTGATATTGTGGGTGTATTATATATATATAAAAGTATATACAAGGTGTTTCAAAAGTCACTGATTTAAAAATATTTTTAACTTTGAATTCTTAGGGAAATACTCCACTCAGAATAAATGTAATTATAAATTTTAGTGTTTATACAGTGTGTCGCATTTAATGACCCTCTTATTTTTGTTATTTATAGGAATATCGATTTGAAATTTTACACAGCTATACAGAGTACTTAACCGAAGTCAAACCTTTAAACTCAGCCTTCAACAAATTGACATATAGGGCTGACTCTTAATATTTTGCTTTTATTACAAATTTATTGAAATATTTCAATACATAACACTAATAAATTATCAATTTTTCCAGTCTTTACATTCCATAGCACACTTGTTATAAAATAAAAAAATGAACTTTTAAAACTTGCGTGCTATGGAATGTAAAAACTGTACAAATTGATAATTTGATAGTATTATGTATTCAAATATTTCAATAAACTTTTAATAATTTTGAGTAAAGTCCAAAATAATGAAAAAAAATTAAAAATACTAATTTTGCCATGAAAATCGTTTTATGGGTATAAAAAATATTCTTAGCATCTTTTTCAAATAGATTTTTTTTGGATATCTGTAACCATCTCTGACGCTAGGCAAAATATTAAGAATCGACCCTATTTGTCAATTTGTAGTAAGCTCAGTTTAAAGTTCTGATTTAGGTTAAGTATCTTAAAAAATGTGACCCATCACTCTGTATGACTGTGCAAAATTTCCAATCGATATTCATATAAATAACAAAAATATGAGGGTGTCTTCATCTTAAATGCAACACAATGTAGAATAAAAACTTTCATGCAAAAAAAGAAGAAGGGGTTTGAAAAGAGACCATCAAATTTATTCAAAAACTACGTATTTTAAAAAAAAACCATCCCAGCTTAAAGTTTTACAGCGTAAAAGTTCCAATCTTTATATTTTGATTTATACTTCGTATTTTCGCCACAGAATACGCAAAACAAGCATAAAAAATGCATGCACAAAATAATACATATGTTTGTTTTCCGAGATCCGGCGATGAAGATGCGAAAGGCTGAAAAAATCGAAATGAACAGATCACTAAAAATTCTATGCTCTACTTCTTTGAAATGGCGAATTTTTTCTCTAAAATCTGAGAGAAAATGCGGAAAATTGCCCATTTCTGAGCATATGAAAATTCTTATTCTATGATCCAAAAGCTACAACTTGGTTGGGTGGCCTTACTGATTTTCAGAAGCCAAATTATTTTTATAGATATCCAATTTTTAGAGAGAATTTTTATTACTTTAGCATTGATTAAACATAGATTTAGACTAATTTGGCACTAGAAAAATTAATTATTTAAATATTAAAATTTATTCATTACGTTAAACAGTTACGCAACTTTTAGGGTACCTGGTATATATGTAAATACATATATATAGGTATATATACACCAGAAGGGCACATGAACGTTCGTTTCTTGGTCGCCGCGTTACTGAGCTAATATTCTACCAACAAAAAACTAACCATTTCGCTCGCACTCATTGGAAAAAAATAATATTTTTTTATTTAAAAAAAAAAAAAATTTATATATATAAATTCTAATAAATTTTTGTTTACTTTAAGACTGTCAATTTTTAAACAAAATTTATTTGACACATATTATGACGTCACATCCTATATACGATCATTTAAACAATAGAATTAGTCGCATTGAAAAATATATAAAACAAAACAAAATACGTCATTTTTAAAATTAAATGCCGGAACGGGCCAAGTGATTTTATTATTAACAATAAAAGGGAAAAAATATTCTTTTCCGATCCAGCAAATTTAAAATAAAAAAATAAATTTTTCTAAATACTCACAAGAATAACATTCGTAAAATACCCGGTGAGATTTTTGAAAACAAAACAAAAAAAAAATACACAATTTTAAAATATATTTTTAAATTCACAACAGAAAAATTGATTTTAAATTTAAATTAAATAAATAAACATTTAATTTTTAAATTAAAACAATTTTCATTTATAATGTTTTGATATAAAGTTTAAATTCATTTATTTATTTATTTTTTGTTTTTTTGAATGTAAACTGAATTTTCTGTTATAACGATAAAAAACGATCCTTAGCTGAATTCATACTGATCATAATGCATTTGCTATGAATTCATGAAGTTAAATCGTGGGAGACTTCGGTTATTTCCGCAGATTACGTCAGTCGATACAAAAGCGTGTGTGCTGTTGGATGTTATAAAATATCCATTTCTAATTTTTAATTGTCCGTAGGAATCAAAAAAGAACCATCAACTACTTTTTTTAAAATATTATTAAAAATTTTATTTTTTTTTCAATTTCATTTATTTCTAATTTTTTATTGTCCAGTAGGAGTTAAATAAGAACCCTCAGAATCACATATTTTTAATTTTTTTAAAACAATTTTTCAGCATTATGTTTATTTTTAATTCTAATTTTTAATTGTTCATTTCTTTATTTTATTTAATTATAAAAATATGCAATTAAATAATAAATTTTATGATTTATTTTACAATTTTCTTTCTACTTTTTTCATAAAATTAAGAAAAATTATTTCTATATTTTCTTTTTTATATTATTGTGTTCAGACGAAAATTTATGAAAAGGAAAATGTAAAAAATAGGATTTTGAAATTATTTCATAAAAAGAAGATTTACACATACATACATGCCATACATATATAACTGATATTCCCATATAATACATACTATATAATTTGGGCTCTCACGAGTGATGTTAACGAAAAAATGTTTCAAACAAAAGTTGTTTATTATTTTATAAGGAACATTTCTTATATTTTAAACTTTTGTTCTATCTCTAACGTTTTACAAGACGGGTACTACGGACCCAAGACACAAGTGATCTATGTTACTCATTTCCGAACTTGATCTCACTCTTTTCGTCCTAGACACGCTTAAAAAATTTCGGCTTGATATCCCTTTTCGTTTTTGAGTAATCGCGATGACAGATGGACAGACAGACGACAGACAGGCAACCGAAAATGTACTAATTAGGTTATTTTATGAACACCTATGCCAAAACTTTGTTCATAGTCTCAATATTTTTAAGCGTTACAAACTTGGGACTAAACTTAGTATACCTTGGTATATTTCATATACATGGTATAAAAATCTTTTTAATAGAACACTTTTTAAAATGGACTAAGAGATAAAAAATATTAAAATAATTTTGGTTGCAATAAAATGTTTATGTTAAAAAGCGTGCGGTTCTTGATTTATTCGAAGAATGCATAAAAATACGAAGTTGGTTTTTGAAAATCTTTAGAAGTACGAAAAATAGGAACGTTTAAAACTCCTAATTAAATAAAGAGAAAGATACTTAGAGCTTGAATGCTTATAACTTTTTTAATCATTTTTAATTTACCTTAGAAAGGTTATGATTTTACTCATCATTGAACTGGTTGGACCTATTAGATTAAAAAGTGTTCCACAGAACGATTCTCCAATTCTATTGACAATATTTACCACTTGTTCAGTCAGCGAATAAATGAGTGAACTTTCGCTTTGTATAAACAGATAAATTAATAAAACTTTTTTCTTTTTAGTCAGTTTTCAAGCAGGGTAGTCGCGATGATTAAATTTTTTTAATTTTTATTTCATGCCATAGGGCCTAAAAATTTGTTTTCTTTTACAACGTTCCATCCGAGGGGTTTTCATAGTAAAGGCTGCGGTAGGCTACATGGAGCATGGGGACGATTCGAAAGAGTCTGGAATTGAGCCTCGTATTTAATGAACGCTCCCCAAGAACAATACAAACTTTTTGCATTAATTTTTTTGATATCAGATCTGATGACCTAACTCAAAAAAACTTTGTGAAATTCGTTCAGCAACCAAAAATAGAAAGGTGTATGTGACGTAGCTTAAAAAAGGTTCGTAGAATTATTGAATGAATTATGAGTACAATATTAATAAAATATAATTGAAAAGCATGGCTTATTTTGATGAATTCAATGAAATGAAACTGTTTCTGTATGATAATTGTTTAGTTGGACACTATGAAGAACTCAACCAAAACTACAAACCACTATAGTCATTGCTGTAAGGTAGTACGTCCGTTACAGTTAAGTCTAAAAAACATGCTCATATGTACTAAAAAATATACTAAGTCTAAAAAACTTGCTCATCTTATCTATAATTGTCTGCTGAATATGTCACTTTCTAAATAAGCTGAGAAAAGCTTTTATTATTTTTTTATTTTCTTAAAAATAAAGACAACGAAATATAATTTTTAGTATTCGCTAACCAATTAAATCAATTTACAGTCATTATTGTTTTATGATAGTCCTCTTTATATTCTAAAGTGACACCTACTAATTTAATGAATTTGATAGGTTTGTGAATTCATAAATCTTTCTATTTTTCCCATAGCCACAACTCCCGAATCAGGACTCAGATCGAAATTCGGTAAAGAGCTTTTCCATTTGTCTTGATAAGATTAATTTACTGGAAACATTTTCTGCTATCAATAACAGAACGCCCTGTATGCTTAACAACATCACGTCAAGAGCTCAACAAATTTTAATACTTTGTTTATAATAATTTTTTAAGTTAACAAAAAATGCGTAAATATAGGAAAGTTTTCGAGTTATGATGTAAAATCTTTCACTTTTAGACAACTCGTATATTTAACCCATTCCAAACATTTCCAATCTTGATGACCAATATCTCTTTTACTAAATTATTATTATATTCTTCAGAAAAGTGATTTTTCGGACATACTACCTTAACAAATGCTACAGGATTTATAGTTCTGTAATTAAGCAAATAGAACGATTTAAATTCAATAATCGTTCTATTTGCTTAATTACAGAAGGATCAATCCATTAAATTTGTATACCCTGTATATATGAAATGTATATAAAGGTATACTAAGTTTAGTCCCAAGTTTGTTACGCTTAAAAATATTGATGCTACGAACAAAATTTGGGTAGAGGTGTTCATAAAATTACCTAGAGAGGCCATTTCCGGTCACCCTGTCAAAAATATAACTAAAAAAAAAAAAGATATATCAAGCTGAAATTTTTATAGCGTGGAACGTAAAAATTGAGGTCGAGTGTCTAAATGAACAACATAGGTTAATTGTTTAGATATAGAGCAAACCGTTAGAGATAGAGCAAAACCTTAAATGTAATAAATGTTAAATATAAAAATTAGAAAACTTCTGTTTGAAACATTTTTTCGTAAACGTCACTGTTTACTCATGAGGGCGCAAATTAGGACAAAACTTTTGTGTTCATTTTTTCCAAGACTATAAAAGATATGGAGTTGAAAGTTTGCAAGTAGCTTTAACTAGTGCTCTTGTAGTTTCAACTATTGGTCTCGGAAACGAAAAAACATTTTAGAAAATGCATTCGAAATTTTCAAAATTTTCGAAAACCAAATAGAGGCCGAAATTATGTTGACTTTTTAAACTCTTCTAATTTATTAAAAAAAAAAAAAAATGCAAGGACTGATATTCAACACTTTGTATATAGAGTATTTCAACAATTAACTCAGTCAGTTGTTTATTTTCACTTGTTTTACACAAAATTATAGTTTAAAATGAACTGCTTTATCTTTGGTAGAATTCATGTATGAAATCGGACAAATAAACAACGCAGCCCTGACTTCAATGTCATTTTATAACTGATAAAGGTGTGTGTCCGGAAATAGTCATAAATAACGTAAATAATGGGCTCGTTCACGATTTTTTGTGTTATTAAAAAAAATGTTTAATGTATTTTTTATTATTTATTTTAAAAAACGATAATAGACATTCGATATTTCCACTATGCTTGTTTATTGCAGTTCGGATAAATAAAAAGTGTGAATTTTAAATTTTTACAGATGCTCTCTTAATACTCTAAACATAAAATTACTATTTTTTAACACCCGAACTAAAGAAAGGGGTGTTATAAGTTTTACCGCTTTGTGTGCCTGTCTGTATGTTTGTCTGTCTGTGGCATCGTAGCGCCTAAACGGATGAATCGATATTATGTTTTTTTTTTATTCATTTGAAAGGTAATTGAGTGTTCTTAGATATGTGTTCTTTTCATGTGCGAGCTTAGAGTTTTGTACCCAAAAAAACTAAAAAATTGGCGATAATCTTCAAAATCGATTCAGTTTGGAATAGGCATGACATATTATTTTAACATATAAATAATTACTATGGAAATGAATGGTCAAATAAACATCGCTCATTTCGAAAAGTGAAATGGTAAAATAATTAGGTAATTCAAAAGAACAAACTCAATTCAAATATTTCAATTTCAATTAAAATGTTTCCAAAAATTTGTCCCAAAAACTGATAGCTCTCTAAGTATCCTTTTCATCTCATCTGATGTCCTTGACCAACACTTTGATATTGATTAAAGAAGGAGTGTTATAACTTTTAAAGTGTTTATCTGTGCGTCTGTGTGTTCATTGACATCGTAGCCACTAAACGGTCGAACCGACTTGATTGAGAACATTTTATAACTAAGTTTCCAAAAATTGGTTTACAAAAAAAAATCACATTTGTCGGGTTTTTTTTATAATTTTTTTGTAAACTTGTCTTTAATACATGGCTATTAAAACTGTATACTTGAAATTACTTTCTTTCTTGAATGTGTGTAGCGTCAGCAAATATATTTGATATCTAAATAGTGATTCGTTTTTATTGAATGCAAGTATACATCTTTAATAAAGTCGGCCGACACTATTTTTTTCTTTTTAAATTTCTTTATTATGCTTTTTTTAAATTTTCTACGGACAAATCTAAATGAAAATTATCAAAATATCCTATCAATCAGCCGCTGTGCTCTACGACCAATGTTAAATATATGTACCTAATTTTGAAGTCAATTGTTTATTTAAATAATCAGAAAATCCCCGCTCTTTACAGAATTTATTTAAATGTATTTAAACTACATACAAATAAAAATTCAACCTTTTTACTGAAAGTTCCGTGCTCGTACATCTTTAATAAAGATTAGAGCATTTTACAATTTTCCTCCATAATTGCACTGTGGCCAATTATTGTTACATTAACGTTCAAGGGTCACAAAACGTAAGTATAATAATAATAGTGATTTGATAAGAAAAGTTTCCATGCTAAATTTTTATCATTGCTTTGATTTCTCTTCAAATTGAAATATTTTTTTCAATTTTTCCTCAACTTTTTTAGTGCAAAGTGTAAAGTGTTTTTTAGTACAAAGTGGCTAGTTTTGTTTGCAAAGTTACTTTTTATAGCAAAAACGTGAGCTAAAACTATTTAAAAGTATCTAAATAGTTTCCTCAGACGAATAATTTTAGAAAAAAGTACAAAATGAAGAATTTTTATGTACCTCAATCTATCGGGCCAGATTTTTCGGGGGTTTCGGGAGTTTTTGGAGGCGCTGATCATTATTTCGAAGTCAAAATTTCGATATATATCCCCCTCCTGGGGTAATTCACACCGCTGATCCAAAATTGCAATATTCTGTAAATATTCAACAAAATGGTCAAAAAAGTATCCTCGGGGATTTTTGGGGTCACTAATCACAATTCCGAATTCCCTTCCTGGGCTTGTTTCCGATTCGCTGGCCCAACACAGAAATATCCTGTAAATATTCAACAAAATAGATTAAAAAAGTATTCTCGGGACGAATAACCCCAGAAGAGGGGAGTACATCTTCATTCTAACTACGGAATCGTGATCAGTGACCCCAAAACTCCTGAGCATACTTTTTTGACCATGTTATTGAATATTTACAGAATATTGAAATTTTGGACCAGTGAGGTGAATTACCCCAAGAGGGGGGAATATATCGAAAGTCTGATTTCGGAATAGAGATCAGAAACCTCAAAAACCGAAAGAAACTTTCAAAAATAATCAAAACTTTCTAGCGGAAAAAGTTAGATATAGATTCTGATATATGAATCTTCCTTATGGATCATGGATCATTAAAAAAAACCAAAATTGGCTCGATAGGTTGAGGTTCAAAAAAATTTTCTATGTAATGCTAAAATGATACGACTGCCTATTCTTTACGTGTTTAATGTTGACAACTTTGAAAATTTTTAGCAGCTAACAATAGCATACTTACTTGACGTAAAAAAACAAGCGATTGCGTAATCAACACTTGTTTGTTTTCACTTGTTTACATTAAATTTGACTTAAAATTATGAAATTATTTCATGGTTTTTAGTTTGTTTTAAACTTTTTAATTTTTTGGTTGATATATCATGAATTTATATTAAATATAAAACGAACCCTCTAATACATGCGCTTGTTGCACACATCACATACTTTTATATTATTTTTCATCATTTCTCATTTATATACACACTCACTTTTTTTCAATTTTATTTTGTATTTGCTTTTCGTATGAGGAACAACCATCGTCACACTCACAGCATCACAGTGGTAGAAGATCTTCATTATTTTATTTTCCAAATTTATAATAGCAACACAAAAACACAAAAAAAGAGGAACAAGATCAAAAATAACAAAGACGCTACGAATTTATTTATATACAAGGTGTTCGAAAATTCTGACACTAAGGTCTGTCCCTTGTCTTTCTTTTTTTTTTTTTTTTAATTAAGGTACTTCTAACGACACGAGACGAGTTTTGCTCGAAACTGTGGTAGTTTCGTTAGTTACTAAGCAAAATCTTAAGAAATCTTTCAAACTTTTAATATAAGTAATTAAAAGAGTATAATACACAAACTGTTAAAATTTCAAGAATTAAAAAACTTATTAAAATATATACCGATTGTAACCTATCTCCTTAGCCATAAAAAAAATATGAAGTAAGAAAAGTTTTTCCAATCCGTCCGCGATGTGCTTAGGGTAGCAAGTTCGATCCCCACCGTAGCAACAAAATTAGTTTAATTAATAGTTATGATGGGCTGTAGTGCACTCAGCCTCTGAAAATGAGTAGCTGATAAATGAAATTAAATTAAAGGTGGTAAATCACATATATAGTATCACAAAGGGCTCTATAGCCTAAGTGTGTCCTTCGTGGACAGCCAATATACTCTTATCTAACGTAAGGAGAGTTTTTATGGACGTTCTTATGTATAAAACAAAGAGGGAATGTGTACTGTATGTTATGGTATGTTATGGTTATGTGTTACAGTGTGTGATTGGTATTGTAGTGCACAACTTCAAGTGTTGAGTCCAACCGGCTGTATTCATTCATATATAAACATATACAATCCATCTTTGTTTTATACGTTCTTAAGAACTTTTCTTACTTCATATAATATAAATGGCTAACGATATGGTTTACAAATTGTATAAAAATACTGCGAGTTAGAGACGGTCGACTTCAAATTTTTATGGTAATTGTATCATAATATCCTACAAGAGCCTTCAAGTAGTTCGGCCGTCACATGACTACTAGTTTATATTCAATGAATTTCAATTTAAGTTACGGATAAAATTATGAATAAAAATAATATTTGTATCACGTAAATTTTTTTTTAATGCTTTAAAAATATCGTAAAAGATAAAAAATATACGTCAATTTAACTAGTTTTTGATGTTTAAACGTCAAAAACCAAAGTTTTTTTATATTTTGTTTTTGGAAAGCGCCGTAAGTTAATGTTTTTTTTGTTGCATAAACAGAATCTGTGATAAATTTTCTTAATGATGAAAACTTTTTTGAAGCTCAATCACCAATTAATTTTTGTATAATTAACATCACTGTGGGCTCTTCCATAATAATGTTAAAAATCACAATTTTTAAATGAAATAATCCAAAATTTTTCCCAGACCTTTTGCCCCACAAGAGGCCTCAAAACTGTGTTTATTGTGATCAAGGGATTTTATCGTACTTGCTCAAACAGCTGAACTACTTTTAGTTACAAAAAAACGATTTCAACTTTTTAACTTCTTAACGAAGCTACATGGTGGGGGCAGTCTGTATTCGTTGTGTGCGTAGTCATGGAAGGGACAATAAAATCGATGCCAGCGCTTCCAGTGAAAATTTGTCGTTAAAGGAGGTTGTTATGACTAATTTGCAATTCTTTACATGTTAATGTAATAGAAAATGTCAAATTAAAATTATTGAAAAACACTAATTAATTAAACTTGATGCATTAAAATTGTGAAAATAAGAAATCAAATTGCACAAATATCATTTTTCAATTGTAAATTATCATAATTATTTATTTAAATTTGTGAGACAATAATATTAAATTTTCAATGTAAGTCATAAATGCAATCCATACAATTATATATGCGTCAATAGAATTCTATGATAGGGTATTCCACTATTTTTGGAAAAGGACTTCAAAATGTTGATTTTGCTAATAAAAAGTCACCAAAAATTTATTTCAGAAAAATACACACGCTTTCTTGCCAAAAACTTAAATTCAATTTTAAACCTTTTTTAAACTGTAAAAACGCGGGCATCCAATTTGATGACGTAATATGGCTATCACTATACGAAATAACACAAATAAGTTTGACAGGTATATTCATAGACATCTGATTATAATATAAATATTAATACTTATTTATGTATATATTATACCCAACTGTCTACACTGAACTAACTGACGGTCTATGACTCCGTTATGACATCACGACAGGGCTTACCCGCGTTTTAGATCACGTGATATATAGTTTAAACATTACGATTTTTAATTTTAATATTATAAAAGAAAAATGTGCTTTTATGACTCGAAATCAGAATATTTAAGTATATTTTTACATAAATTTTTACTTTTTTCAAACATGATTTATTTTTGACTAACGATAATACCCTATTACAGTAGTGTATCGTTATCATGGAAACGCATCCAATAAAACTCACGCACGGTGCGAATAAAAGGAACACAAAAAAAAACAACAAAACAAAAAAAGAAGATAATATGAATACACATTTAATTGAATTTTTTGAATGCGTTGGTTGTGTGAAGCTAACAATTTACAGTTAATTTTTTTAATAATAAGTGCGTGTAGGCTTCTTTTCTTCAGCTGAAATTAATTTTTTTTAGTGTTTTGCTAATTAAATGTAATTAGTTAGATAATTGTTTATGGTCGAGTTTATCATTCATGTTGTATTACGTCATTGTTTTTTTTTTTTATGAATGAATTTTTGTTTATTTTGGCGCCATTTATGTGTTCAATAACTCTATTCTTGTCTTTTGTGTATTTTATAATAAATGTGCCTATTAATATTTTTATACATTTAGGGGTTCCGTATCGAAATATAGTTTACAAAATAAATATTGTTAGCCTAATTTACACTAAAATGAGAAGTTACACTAACTTTTTTTGTAATACTTTGATGAGACAGAGTAAGCATTGATTGGTACGAGAGGTGGCTACGTTATTGAGGGATCGTTTGCGGTAAATAACGCGCGCTGATAAAGTAAACGAATTTCTGTCTGTCAAAGGACCCCTCACACAATACGTTGATTTTTGATTTCGGTTAAAATTTTTGAAAAAGGTAGTTTGTACTTTATGGTAGTTTTGATCATGCTGATCAAAAGTTCTTATGGCACTCAATCCTCAAAAACCCTTCCCTTTTGAGCTACGGCCTTTCAAAAGTTATGCCTACATCAGATATTAATTTTTAGTTTCGGTTAAAATTTTTTGAAATCTATGGATTAAGGTAAAAAAAGCTTCCCTTCAAAGGACAAAAACTCTAGACTTCCGTATTTTCCACACAAATTTTACAAATTTGAGGATTTGATTCCATAAGAACTTTGATCAGCATGATCAAAACTTCCTTAATCCATAGTTTTCAAAAAATTTTAACCGTTACCAAAAATCAATATTTCATGTAGGCATAACTTCTGAAGAACTGATGCTCGTAAGTGAAGGGTTTTTGAGATTCGAGTCCATAAGAACTATCAGCATGGTCCAAAAACTAAAATAAAACCAAAAATCATTGTATAGTGTGCGGGGTCCTTTCAAGTTATCTCAGAAAAACGCATTTAAAAAGAAAAAGAGAACTCATTTTTCTTTTGCAGAAAAAGAAAAATACCTGGAGTTTCAAGTTTCGTAAAATTCCAAAGCAATGACGTCACGTATTTTTACCGTTTAAATAAAGCAGAAAATTAGTTCATTAGTTGAAAGAAAATACTTAAAACAAAAGTTTGTATAAACAATTAAAAAATTAAAACGACTTATTACCTCGAAAAAATAATGAATCGAACACATCATAATGGTTTTCAATCTTTATCATAAAATTTTCTCTCAAAATTTGTGTTTGTGTGCGTCAATGTAATAAAAACTATGTCTAAAATCCCACTTAGTCTCTATAACAACTATTTTCCAAGTGGAACATTTAACATTTTGTGATTGGGTAAGGACGGAAAAATCAGGTGATCTTAAATCTACAATCTATAAGTAATACACAATATACAATCTACAGTAAAACATCTTCAATGACTACCATCTACAGTAAAACATTTAAAACATCAAATGGATGAACATCCAAAATATTTTATAAAATTTTATTAATTTCAAAATAAAACTATTCTTCTAATCAAATTAACTAAGAGGTGTGGGTGAATTTATTTAGTCAAACCAAATAACTTTTGTCCTTTTCATATCCCTTGAAAAATGCAACCCCTTCGTATTAGAGCTAGATTAAGAAAATGTTTGAGGATTACAATTATTTTTCGCTGGTTTGGGTTGTATTTTCATCATTTTCATTATTTTTTAATTTTTAATTTAATTTTTTTTTAACGAAGTTTTTTAACGTTAAATTTACCTTTACTCGTAGCCTTTGGGGATTATCACTTAGAAAAAATAGGGGTGATTTTCATATATGATCATTTTCTTTTAAATGGCAACCAGATAGCGACCACAAAAATTTGTATCGAGTAGTTTTCGAGCTACGGACGATCAAAGCTACGAATATAATATAGTTTTAGTTTACGAGTAGGAAAATGGCTTCCGAGAAACTTTTTCGAACTGCCCCCAAAATGCTCTTCAAATTGTTGCTGCTCAAAAACTCTCATAACCACAAAACTTTTTAAATGGCGATCAAAGCTACTCATATATTATATTTATAGTACCTATATGAATAGGAAAATGACTTTCTGTGACTTTTTCAAACTGCCCCGACACGTTCTTCGGATTGTTCTGATCAAAAGCTCTTACTGCCAGAAAACTTTTGAACGAGTAGTTTTCGAGGTACGGGCTATAAAAATATAATGTACGTGTAGCTTTTTTCGAAAGAAGCTCGAAAACTACTCTTTAAAAAATGTTGTGGCAGTGAGAGCTTTTGAATTAGAAAAAATTTTCACAGAAAGTCATTTTTCTATTTAATAGGGAATATTAATGAAATTTTAATTTGGTTCAAATATGTTTCTTTCGTAACTTTAATGACTGGATATTTCAACTAAACCATTATTTTAGTAATTAATATCTTTTTAATTACTTAAAATTAATTAATAAAAGTACAAATTCAGTGAGGGCATTTAAAAATTTCTAAAACGGAAATTCAAATTTTTATACGAACGTGACATCAAAGTACGGGCTTGTCAAATTTTTTGACATACTGTATGATATTAATTACTTACATTTTATATGGAATTTCATTAAAATATACTATTCTACGGCTTTTTAACGAGTGTAAATTCTGTGTTATAAATTCATTTTTTTAAGTGTAAATTATACATTGAACTGTCACCAATTGACAGATCACGTACTTTTACGTCATCAACAAACGGTGCCAGAAGACTGCGTTTAAATATCTCAAAATTATAATGTATTTTAAATATTTTTTACACTTATATACAGCATTTTTAAGCAGTATTTATAATTTCTACTTTGTTATAACGGTGTAAGCAATGAATTAAAAAAATTAAAAAAATACATGAACATTCCCTATTATGTAGGGTCCCTCGTTTAGTTGAATAAATTACACATTGAGCCTAGAGCACAAATGACCCAGTTTATTAAAGCACGTTGCATGAATTCGAGAGACCGGGTGTCGACGCCTGGTATAAAAGTATTTTTTTTCAATTCTTTTTAAGCAAAGGCTAGAAGCAAAGGCTGTTCGATAATTATTTTAATAGATACAGTAGATTAAAATCAAGCGCAGGAACGTAGGTACCGCCGTATCAGCCGTATCAATGATACGGGACCCCCGGGCTACAGAGGCCCCTAACGTGATATTTTTGCGGAGTTTTTTAAATGGCAGATTTGGGGTTGCGACAACCTAGCAAATTACGAATGAATTTTTAATGGCGATTTGCCTCACAATTAAGAATCAAAAGCGAAACTTTGCTACAAAGGATTTCTTCGGGAGCGTCATCGTGGCTTGCTCTATAGCGAAATGGACATGAATACTAAAATGAACCGTATTTCATCTTATTTAAAGTAATAATTGATTCTGCATTATTAACTCATTGTAGAGTTCGTACAAAACGAAGTGGCACCGAGCAAGAGAGAGTGTAGATACGAGTGCACATACATATACATCATACACTCTCTCTTGCTCGGTGCCACTTCGTTTTGTACGAACTCTAGTATACAGAAAAGGTAATAAATAAAATATTATTTTTTTATACATTCTGAAGACTCTGAATTGATTTATTTTCAAAGTCTTCCACACATAGACTTCGGATGCTGTGTGGTGAGAGCATCACATTTTTTGAACGCTGGATCCGCGATTGTTGGGACATCTTGCGAACGCTTTATACGAGTTGAGGCGACTTTATATACGTAAAATAATGTATCTTAACTTGATTTTCCGTTGAGAAAAATATATATACTTATTTAAAAAATAGTCAGTTTAAGCTTAAGACCTGAGCAGTATTTTTACGTAGATTTTTTTAAAATTAGATCAAAACTCGCCGAAATAAAATTTTTTGAAATTGGCCATTTTTAGACACTTTTGGACTTTAAAATTGTTGCAAAAATAGCTGCTTATAAGTAAACAAATTAATTTATTTATAATAATTAGTTACTCACTCGCACTTTGATTTTTTTACCCCAACCGACTCCTTTTGGTCCAAGGTTTACGAAAAGTGCTCAGATGATTAGTCGCATTTTCAATGTTAGTTTTAAGTTTCAGTTTTTCAAGGGATTTCCCGCTTGCCTAAAAACATTTTTTCTTGTAACTAGTACTTTTTTTTTTACTGTATGCTGTAAAAAGAATAGCTATTTCTTCGAAAATATGCAGAAAGAAAGTGAAAAAAGGAAACAACACATTATAATAAAGTAATTTAATTAAAAATTTAATTTAATTTAACTGAAATATTTATTTATAAATATTTGAGTATTCACACTTCAACGTACTGACACGCAAAAAAAGATAATTCACGATCTGTTGAACCTTTTTTATTCAGTATTTCTATTCATACGACAAAAATGTAAACGAAAAGAAGTGAAAACAAACAATTGACTGAGTTAACTGTTGAAATACCATGTATAGACAGTGTTGATTACTCTAACACATTACACATACATACATGTGACACATACAAAACTGATATTCCCATATAATATATACTACACAATTTGCGCTCTCATGGGTAAACAGTGATGTTTACGCAAAAATGTTTCAAACAAAAGCTGTTTATATTTATACCATGTATATGAAATATACCAAGGTATACTAAGTTTAGTCCCAAGTTTGTAACGCTAAAATTATGGATACTATGAACAAAATTTTGTTATAGGTGTTCATAAAATCACCTAATTAGTCCATTTCCAATTGTCTGTCTATCTGTCGTCTGTCGTCTGTCTTTCGTCTGTATGCTCGTCTATCATCACGATTACTCAAAAACGAAAAGAGATATCAAACTGAAATTTTTATAGCGTGCTTAGGACGTAAAACGTGAGGTCGAGTTCGTAAAAGAGCAGCATAGGTCAATGGGGTCTTGTAAACCGTTAGAGATATCCCATTTTGTAAAACGTTAGAGATAGAACAAAAGTTTAAGTGTAAAAAATGTTCTTTATAAAAAAATAAGCAACTTTTGCTTGAAACATTTTTTCGTAAACATCACTCTTTACCCGTGAGAGCGTAAATTATGCGCGAATTGTATAGTATGTATTATATGGGAATATCAGTTATGTATGTGTGACATATGTGTAATGTGATAGAGTAATCTACACTTTCTATACATGGTATTTCAACAATTAACTCAGTCCATTGTTTGATTTCACTTGTTTAAAAGGATTTTTGACATTTAAACTTTTATACTATCTCTAACGGTTTACAAGATGGGTCCTAAGGATCCAAGATCCAATTGACCTATGTTGCTTTTACGAACTCGACCTCACTTTTTACGTCCTAAGCACGTTATAATTTCAACTTGATATCTCTTTTCGTTTTTGAGTTATCGTAATAACAGAGAGACAGACAGACAACCGGAAACGGACTAAATAGGTGATTTTATGAACACCTATATCAAAATTTTGTTGGTAGCATCTATATTTTTAAGCGTTACAAACTTGACACTAAATTTAATATACCTTGATATATATTACATATATACATGGTATAAAAATGTTTGTAAACAAAAGAATAGTCTGATCTACAAGTGTGTATTTCATTTTGACTGCTTCTCAGCAATTATCATGTCCTCTTTCCGCTTACATTGAGACGAATGAACTACAACGTAAGGTGATTATTGGCTTATAATCACAGCGCGTTTTTCTAATATTATTCAGTCTTGTTTGTGTAAAAAACATATAGGGGTGTTATAAGTTAAGCGTAAAATTTTGTTTTAGCTTAAAATATTGATCATAGAAAGAAGTATGCATAAACCACGTTGTTCGGTCAAGAAAAAGAGGGGGATTAGTTCTAAAACTAAAGCGAAGTCAGGGTGCGGTGAAGTTTAAGTTGCAGTAAATAGATATTTAATTTCAAAAATATATATTTTTACAATGTCGTAATGCCAGCAGTCCCGGACCAAGGGTAGAGCTACTGAAGCAAGCGATCCAGGTCCCAGATTGCAAGGGACGCCAAATGCCAAATGCAGCAATTTCAATTCAAGGCAATTTTACATTTTAAGTGTTGATTATTTAAATACAAGTTAATTTTTGCCAGTGCCTCAGAAAATTAAAAATGTCTTCTTGAATTTATAATAGTAGTGATGGCTGCGGTAGGCTACACGGAGGGTGGAAGGGGTTCCAATGAGGGTGGAATTTTGGTCTAAATACTTATTTTAATTAAAAAATTTCTTTAAATACCCTTTCCTTTAAAGACCCTTTAAAAAAGACTCCGCTACCCATCCTCTCATCACTAAATATGTTAGCGGGCTGTTGCTCATAAATCCCTATTGATAACAGCTGAAATTATTGCTGCTAAAACAACAAAAATCGGTGACGTACAAGTTTGACTCGCACAGGAGTGCGAGACTGAATCGTCTCATGAAGTAATAGTATCCCATTTTAAAAACAAGTGTTAAAATTTTTAGAATCCAACCAACTCCTCTATAGTCGAAAAACTCAACCCAACCAAATCGTTATTACGAGAATACTCAGGGTCTTTAAAATTTTCGGTCTATTTTTTCCGATTAATAATATCAACAGTAATTTTATTTTGATTTTCTTTTTATTTATAGATAATTTTATTGCAGAAATTGCAATGTGACAGAAAAATAGGTTAAAGAAATAATATATAAGATAAGACAGAAGACATCACATGAATACCAACACGAATATATATGTTATGGAAGTAATAATTAAACTAATTGAAATTGTTTATAAAATTAAAAAAAAAAAAACTGAAACTATTAAGTAATATTAAAGCTAAAGCATATTGACTGGTACTCTGGTGGTGGTATATCACATGATATTAGACATAACGTTACCTAAATTTTAATAAATTAGCTGATAGCGTGTGCATATTACGTTAATATTATGTAAGCAGTTATATCAGGAGCAGGAGCGGACATGAGCACGAGGCATGGGCACGGGCATGTCAAGGCGAATATATAGTACACACTATACTATACAACATTATTCATTATTATATCCTCATGAATTCTATATAGGTACTAACTTATACAAATACACAGGGTGTGTCTAGTAACCCCTTAAGGAAGTACGAGCAGGCTAGATTAGAAAAGGACGATGTTTTAGAAAATAAATGTTTTGAGGTATCGATTCCATATAATCGATTACTGACTAAAAAATAGGTATTGATTGTTCACCATTTTGAAACGCTTTTTATACCATGTATATATGTAATATATATCAAGGTATACTAAGTTTAGTACCAAATTTGTAACGCTTAAAAATGTTGATGCTATGAACAAAATTTTGATATAAGTGTTCATAAAATCATCTAAAGAGTACATTTCCTGTTGCCTGTCTGTCCGTCTGTCCGTCTGTGTACACGATAAAAGGAAAAAAATAGCAAAGCTGAAATTTTTATAGCGTGGCCAGGACGTAAAAAGTAAGATAAACGAGCAACATAGGTCAATTGGGTCTTGGGTCCGTAGAACCCATCTTGTAAACCGTTACAGATAGAATAAAAGTTTAAATGTCAAAAATGTTCCTTAAAAAAATAAACAACTTTTGCTTGAAACAGTTTTTCCTGAACACCACTGTTTACCTAGGAGGTTGAAAGTTAGGCTCAAATTGAACAGTAGGTATGTATTATAAGAGAATATAAGTTATGTATGTGTGACATGTATGTATGTGTAATGTGACAGTGTAATCAACACTGTATATATATGGTATTTCACAATTAACTCAGTCAATTGTTTGTTTTCACTTGTTTAATCAAGGATTAGAAAAATATTCCACCTATCAGCCACTTTGTCATAAGACCAAAGTTAAATATGCCTTCTTTTGAAGAATATAATAATTATAAGAGCCATAGTTAGCCCATTGGCTGAGCAAAGGCCTCCCCTAATAGTTGCCAATTTTTTCTGTCTTTGGTTTCGCACATCCATTGTTTTGAAAGTCCACTACTTCTATTTTTGTCTTAGTCTTCTACGTTTGAAGATTATGCCATATTAAAAATTCTTTTACTGAAAGTTGCTACTAGGCTAGTACTTCCTTAAAAAGTTTAAGGGTTGCTTTTTTAAATCATGAGCTAGCTAATTGTATAGAATGTAACGATATACAAACAGTATCGGACACAGGCTGGCTTTCATCATTTTTGAGCAAACGGTGTTTATAGTCGTTATACTAATGCAAATTTATAACTAGTTCTCAAAAATTATCATGTTTGCAATCATGCAATCAATTTTTAACTTCCCAGAGGAAGTAAATGTAATGGGTTCGAATTTGAAAATTTCCAGTTTTACATATTTCCACGGTTTCAAGGCCGCAATGTCCGAATCAAATCGTTTCAATGTGATGTCTCTGTGTGTGTGTGTGCGTATGTGCATATATTCGTATGGTCGTTCGGATTCTTTCGCCTCGATTTTCTTGTGAACCAGTTATTAGACATTAACACGTGACTGGGGTTATTCGTAGTGTAATGGCGTATTTAAGAACTGAAAGAGCTTTCAGTAAAATTAGTTGAGAGATTTTTTAATGATAATAAAAAAAACTGGAAAAACTGAATAAACAGAATCTGAAAAGTGGATAACACACATCATTTATCTATGGAGATAATGATCGTTCCAGCATAAGCTGCAGTACATGCCCGAAGAATAATCTCTAATAACCTCTGGGAAGTTAGTCGTATGGACTACAGGGGTCGCACTCACACGACGTACACCGACTATGTACTGCCAATTTTAATTTTTGTAATTGGTCCTAGAACAATAATTCATTACGAATTATTTCTTGAATGAAGCGTAATTCTAGAGATTTAGTATGTATAGTATGAATAAAACAAGAGAAAACAAACAATTGACTGAGTTAATTGTTGAAATACCATGTATAGGCAGTGTTGATAACTCTGTCACATTTCACATACATACATATCTGACATATTTAACTGATATTCTCATATAATGCGCAAGTGTTGATGCGCAATCGTTTGTTTTTTGACGTCATGTAAAGAACAAAAGATATTCACTTTGATATTCCTATATTAATACATACTATAAAATTTGTACCTAATTAACGCCCTCGTGGGTAAACAGTGATGTTTACAAAAAAATGTTTCAAACAAAAGTTTCTATCTCTAACGGTTTACAAGATGGGTACTACGGACCCATGACCCAATTGACCCATGTTGCTCATTTACGAACTTGACCTCACTTTTTACGTCCTAAGCACGCTGTAAAAATTTCAGCTTGATATCTCTTTTCGTTTTTGAGTAATCGTGACCACAGACGGACGGCCGGACGGACGGACAACCGGAAATGGATTAATTAGGTGATTTTATGAACACCTATACAAATTTTTTTTTTGTAGCATCAATATTTTTAGGCGTTACAAACTTGGGACTAAACTTATAATACTATGTATATTTCATATATACATGGTATAAAAAATTTTATTTTAATTGCCAATAAAAGATTAATTTTGAATCAATTTTGAGGATAAAACTCCCTTCATTATATTTTGTCCAGAAATTTTATATAAACATTCCACTGTACGTCTATGAATTCAACATTCTGTACATACTGTATTTGGTGGCGAATAGAGGTGAATCGAACAAAGTCTAGGAGGATATGTCGACTCGACAAGCATGCATACATACATCGTATACGATCCATCGAAATATAACTGGTTGACTCACAATTGTCCAACGTTTATATAAACGCCACGTCCATCTGTCCGTTTCGTTTCGTACGTCTGTTGGCCATTAAATTTAATATTATTGAAGACTGGCATGGCGCACCCAAAAATTATATTAAGTGGTTTTTATTTAGTAAATGCATTTATGTAGCATAAAGGAGGTTTGTATGTATCGTTACTTCATACATTGTATGATATACCAAGGTAGGTATGACTCCTTATTATACCATGTATATATGAAATATACATAGTATTATAAGTTTAGTCCCAAGTTTGTAACGCCTAAAAATATTGATGCTACAAAAAAAAAAAATTGGTATAGGTGTTCATAAAATCACCTAATTAATCCATTTCCGGTTGTCCGTCCGTCCGTCCGGCCGTCTGTCTGTGGTCACGATTACTCAAAAACGAAAAGAGATATCAAGCTGAAATTTTTACAGCGTGCTTAGGACGTAAAAAGTGAGGTCAAGTTCGTAAATGAGCAACATGAGTCAATTGGGTCATGGGTCCGTAGTACCAATCTTGTAAACCGTTAGAGATAGAATAAAAGTTTAAATGTAAAAAATGTTCCTTACAAAAAAATAAACAACTTTTGTTTAAAACATTTTTTTGTAAAGATTATTGTTTACCCGTGACAGCGCAAATTAGTTCAGAACATAATTGATATGTTATATATATATATAACACATAGTATCAATTATTTGCATAGCAACAACATTGTTTATTTCAAACATATACGTCACTTATAAGATTGTATTATTTGTTTGTGTATCCGTCTGTGGACACGATAACTCAAAAACGAAAAAAGATATCGAGCTGAAATTTTTACAGCGTACTCAGAACGTAAAAAGTGAGGTCAAGTTCGTAAATGAGCATCATAGGTCAATTGGGACTTGGGTCCGTAGGACCCATCTTGTAAACCGTTAGAGATAGAACAAAAGTTTAAATGTAAAAAATGTTCCTTATCAAAAATTAAACAACTTTAGTTTGAAACATTTTTTCGTAAACATCACTGTTTACCCGTGAGGGCGACAATTAGGGCGGAAATTTTATAATATGTACTATACTTGATTATCAGTTATGTATGTGTCACATGTTGGTATATGTAATGTGATAAAGAAATCAACACTGACTATACATGGTATTTCAACAATTAACTCAGTCAATTGTTTGTTTTCACTTGTTTAAAAATACTTTTTCAAATATTAACTAAGTGGGGTTATATTCTAATCATTTGGTTAAAAAAATGGGGGTTACATGGAAAGTTTTCCGGGAGTTTTTAAAATGAGTGATTTTATAGATTTTGAGGTGCTCTTTTCGAATTTCATCACTTTGCTAACTCGTATTTATGCCGCTCGCGTTGCCATATCATAAAAATGGCACCAAAAAGAAGTTTTTTAACGATATCTCCGAAAATCTAAATCTAAAATCTGTATACAAAATTAAACTAGCAAAAATTTCCTACAATTTATGTCCAGACCATTTTTTTCATAAATTAAATAGTTTCGGCGTACAAGCGCCGCAAAGTGTGAAAATTCCTTCTAGGGAGTAGAATAATATATGTTAAAAATGGCAATGGGAATTGATAGAGTGATGTAATCTAAGCAAAAAGTGTCATTTAAGTATATTTCGAAAAGTCAATACACTCCGAGTTATTGACGATTTAAATTCGGAGTTTGCAACGTTTACTAACTAAAAAAATTGACGTTTTTTGTAAAAAGTAATTTTTTACACTTTTTAAAGGTCTATATAAGTAATTTTGATAATGAAAAAAGTTCAAGTCATTTGCACGAAAATTAACGGAGTTACAATGAAAAGAAAGTTTCTCGTACCATTTTTTTTTTGTTTTATTCAGCACAAAAACTGATGAATTTACGAAGAGAACTAAAATTAATGCTTGCCACTTTCCAATTTGCTTTATTAAGGTACTGAGAACATGCTCAAAAAGTTAACATTTATTACGACTTCGTCATTTTTGCAATTTAATTAAAGTAAACTAAATTCATAAATTGACACTTTCTACAAAAGTTTTAGCTTAGAAATGAAATAGTCTGCAAGATTTTGTTAAGGATGTTGTTTTGAGTAAAGTAACTTAATATTTTACTGCACATTTTCGATTTTTATTCAGCTTTGTAGCATCAAAATTGGTTGAGATATGCATCTTTTAGTATGAATAGATATGCCACTAATAATAGTATATTAACATAAAAAAATTCCTACTTATTGTAATCCAATTTTGGTGCTATAAAGTTGACTAAAAAATGAAAATATGCAGAATTACATCAGTTATAACTTTTGCATGAAAATTTTTAATTAATAATACATTAAACTACTATACTCAACAATTTCTTTACTTTATTGATTAAATTTAATAGAGCCAATAACTTCTCAACTATTGGGCTTTAGACAAAAGTCCAAAACGCACTTTCGACTTAAAAAATGGGCTCTGATCGCTTTTCGCGTGTGCTCGCCGAATATTTCAAAGATTTGTCTACTCTTAAATGGTCAACGTCTACTCTTAAATGGTCCCTAATACCAAACTTGATATAAAATATATTAAATGAATTTAGAATTAGAAAATTTACCGCAATTACATCAAAGCAATTATAAGTACACCCATTTTTATTAATTTCAACAGTCAATTATATTTGGTTATTGAATCAGAGGGGGTCTAGTTATTATCTTCATTAATAATTTGATATTAAGGAAACAATAAAAAAAGTTTTTTTAATTGGTGTATTATTAAATATGCCTAAAATGGCTAGTATAAAATTACTTAATAATATAATTATTGAATTAAAGAATACAGTTCTGGATTAAGTTACACTTGGTGGGTAATTGTTAACGTATTCGAAATATGCTTACCTTTATATTCAACCAATTTTGCTTCGAATGTTCCTAGTTTTCTGTTAGCGTTGACCTGAAAAGAAATACCAATTATTAATTATATATCTCAATAAATTAACAAATTAATTCTAGAAAAAAAATTCTAGAAAATACTTTACTAATTTATAAGAAAAAAAGCACTGATATTCAACACTTTCTATGCAGAGTAATTCAACATTTAGTTCAGTCAATTGTTTGTTTTCACTTGTTAATTCAAAGTTCAAATAAAAGTTCAATCCAAATATTTGCATGATGATTGTTTCCCTACAGTATTGTAAAAAAGTTTTGGTTTATTGCACGGTACATACATATAAACCAAATACATGCTTTGTAGTCAAGTAATGAGTTATTTTTGGCTCTACAATACCACGCAACTTCAAAAATATATAATATATTGTGTGCAAGTGCTGCTTATGAATTTAATAATATAGATATCTCTCTTCAATCATCAATATTCTAACTATAGTCGTCTCTGTTCATCAAATGATATATAGTTCATCTTCAAGAACTCATAATTAAATTAAAATTTTGTTTTGATATCATCGACAACCTTATATTTGTATGGTATTATTGTAAACTACAAAATTGTATAAATATTTTCGATAATTTTTTAGCACACTCTCTAGACTTTTTGATATAGAAATACCCAATTGAAAAGGGTAACCTATATGATTCATCATATTTTCAGCCAACTTTGAACGACAAAATAATAATAAAAAGCCCGATGACCTAGGAATTTTTTGTGATTTTCGGAAATCCCTAGTATTATTCAATCCTTGCATAATATCTACTTAAATATAAAATGGATTTCTCCAATTAAATTATCACATTTTTATATTGTGAATATAATAATATAATAAAAGTTAAATATAAGAGTAGGTACGACATCGACATCACATTTTTATTTGATTGATTTTCTGTCATTATTAATGAAAGTGGTCATATGTGGTCGAATATGTAAAATGTATTATAGTCGTTATTCAAACGTAATTTGAGCTATGACGTATGGGGTATGCTTTATGCTTATATATTATACATGTGAAAGTAAGGATGTTTGTTTGTTTGTTTGTTTATTTGTAACGCTTTCACGTGTAAACTAGCGAATGGTTTTTAATGAAACTGTACAGCAATACAGCTCAAACATCAGAATAGCACATGAGTTATAAATTATAAAGATATAGATATTTAAAAAATTAAATTTAATCTGACATTTACTATTTTAAATTTTTACAGAAATCTTTAATTTATGGTTCAAATTAATGATCACAGATGGAGGAGAATGATCATAATTTTGAACCATAAATTAAAGATTTCTGTAAAAATTTAAAACAGTAAATGTAAAACGATTCATGGCCACCTTTTCTGATATACTCAATGAATTATGACTATTTTACGATTTAAAAAATAACTGTGCATATATTTTAGCTGCGTAAAAAATCCCTTCAAGTGTTATTGAAGGGGGATAAGTGATTTCAAGAGAGGTGGAGGCTATAAAGCGGTGCTTTTTACTTTTAAGCCCAGGGAAGCGGGCGGGTATCAAGCTAGTGTATGAATAAAGTTGTCAATTATTATTTTAGGTGATATCGTTTATGCAATATATGTATAACGATAGCCAGGATTTTATTTTATTTGAAGAGAGTACGGTACAGTGCCGTACCAAAATAATTTTTTGATAGTTTTGCAAAGGAATTTTCTGCGTTTCAGTTAAAATTTTATGAAAAATATTTTACAAGCTATGTCAATGATCAACACAAATTTTGTCCAAGAAGAATGAGTCTATTATACCATGTACAGTCAAACCTGGGTAAATGAAAACTGGATAAGTGAGAAAACTCTATAAATGAGAGTAATAGCCAGGACCCGTCATTTTAAGCTCCCAAAACCTATAAGCGAGAAACAGAAACCTCTGTAAGAGAGAGTCGTTTTTCCCTCATGGACCTCCTTAAGTGAGACTGCTACTTATCTATACCTCTTTAAATGACAGTCGAGCCTCTATAAGCGACAATCAATTTATACCTCTATAAGCGACAGTCATTTTTACATACATTACATATTTACTACATTCGTACTTGCTGTGACTTGTTATTGCTGCGTACCTATATAAGAGAGAAACGCTACCTATGTACCTGCATTAGCGAGAAACTCGAGTTAGTGAGAAACCTTTAAAGGCGAGAATGATATTGTGCTCTCTTGAACTCTTGCTTATCCAGGTTTGACTTTATATAAAATATACCAAGGTATACTAAGTTTAGTCCCAAGTTTGTAACGCTTAAAAATATTGATACTATGAACAAAATTTTGGTGTTTATAATATCACCTAATTAGTCCATTTCCGGTTGTCTCTCTGCCTGTCTGTCGTCTGTCTGTCCGTCTGCCATCATGATTACTCAAAATCGAGAAGAGATATCAAACTGAAATTAGCGTTCTTAGGACGTAAAAAGTGAGGTCGAGTTCGTAAATGAACAACATATGTCAACTAGGTCTTGGGTCCGTAGGACCCATCTTGTAAACCGTTAGAGATGAAACAAAAGTTTAAATTAAAAAATGTTCCTTATAAGAAATTAACAACTTTTGTTTGAAAAATTTTTTCGTTAACCTCAATGTTTAGGCCAGTAAATGTATCGAAAAGGATTAGGTAAGGCTATTTTAGGTTATATTGGCTGTCCACGAAGGACACACTTAGGCTATAGAGCCCATTGTGATACCATATATGTGTTTTACCACCTTTCCGCTGATAATTTCATTTATCAGCTCCTCAATTTCAGAAGCTGAGTGCACCTCCTCCATGCATATACCATGCACTACACCAGCCCATCACAACTATTAATTAAATTAATTTTGTTGCGATGGCGGGAATCGAACCCGCTACCCTTACCATACCGCGGGCGGAATTGGTTACGAATTCACCAACTGAGCTAATAGGGCGACATGGAAAGGATTAACGCGTAATAAATTATGATAAAATGTAAAGACGGATAAAATGTTACACTAGTCAAGATGTATCGATACTTAGTTAACATATTTTCCTGTAGGTTTACTGTGTAAGGAAGACAAAGCTTTAGTGCTTTTGTTAAGAAAGTATAACATTTTTTGTAAAACTATTCATGCAAAAAAGTTCATTCAAAAGAAATATTTGTTCATTTTGATTGTCTCAAGGTCGATAAATAATGTCCTAAATAAATTTGCCCTACCTCAATTTTTTTTGTCGTTTGATGTTCATTTTACTATTGAATAAATAAAATTTGCCATAAATATTTTGTGTATAGTTTTCTTAACTCTTTTATGGCGGCGTGGATTTATAACATCAGCTGTTTTATTAAAAATGGTTTATTTACTATAGCTTCAGCTGACGCTTGAGTATCGTAATTTAATAGGATTTTCCAAAACTTGGGAGACGAACAGGGCCCGATCTAGCTATTCAGCCGCTCCGGGCAAAAATTAAATTTGTCTACCTTTACACTCATACCATATATAGGTTGTCTTTTTTTAGTTGATATATGCTTAAAAAGTCGACAAATAAATTTAATCGAGGAGAAGTGAAAACAAACAATTGACTGAGTTAACTGTTGAAATACCATGTGTAGACAGTTTTGATTACTTTGTAACATGACACATACATACAAGTCACACATGTATAACTGATATTCACATATAATACATACAATACAATTAGCGCCTAATTTGCGCTCTCGTGAGTAGACAGTGATGTTAACGAGAAAATGTTTCAAACAAAAGTTGTTTATTTTTTATAAGGAACATTTTTTACATTTAAACTCTTGTTCTATCTCTAACGGTTTACAAGATGAGTCCTACAGACCCAAGACCCAATTGACCTATGTTGCTCATTTACGGCTTGACCTCACTTTTTACGTCCTCAGCACGCTATAAAAATTTCAGCTTGATATCTCTTTTTGTTTTTGAGTAATCGTAATGACAGACGGACAGGCAGACAGACAACCGGAAATGGACTAATTAGGTGATTCTATGATTCTGATTTAATTGAGTCCCGATTAATTTTCAAGATTACTGTATATCATGCTTTAAGGATTTGCCGCCCCGATTGGCCTGCTCGCCCTCCCCTCTGGATCGGGGCCTGCAGACGAATGACCCCAAAGCTTTAGCGAAGGCTCATGAACCAAATTTGTTGTTAATTCATATTTATGCTTTAGAAGAAAAATGTAATTGGTAGATCGCGCTCGGTTTCCTCAGTAAACAGTATATTTTGGGTCCCATCAAGTTGGCAACCCTTGCCTACATACAATATTTAATGTACTATCAACCTAAAAATTTAACTGTAAAAAGAGATTATTCGACGTAATTTACAAAAAAAGTAAATGCAATTATTTTCTAATAATGAAATAACTGATTCAATGAATTGTTATTAAAATTTTTAATTGTTTAATCTTCTCTGGGAAATTGAAATATCATAAAAAATTTTTTTTCATAAAAATTGTTTGTTAACGATTATCAATTGTAATTCGTATAAAGCATTCAATTCATTTACAGATTGTATTGTTGAAATTAAGGTAGTACCAGCATGAAATCACTTTTCGACAGATTTGGCCGAATTTTTTTTCTCGGGTTTATAATAGCTTTATTTATGAATTCCTAAAATTTCATAATTTTTGACCGTTTAGATCGCGAGATATTTAAAGACAAAGTTCGCGATTTTGAGGGTCATGTCCCATTTAAAGCATGTAAAATGTCCGGTCTCTCCAACTATTTTTTATGATATTATTATATATTGAAGAAAAAGTAGAAAAAAATGTTTATACAATACAATTCTAAAAAAAAAATTTAGAAATTAATTTTCACTTTCGAGATATTAATTTTGACGTAAATTGATCGAAATTGGGACGTTGGCATAATTATTTCCCATTTTAAACGGTGAAAATTTCTGAAACTTTGGGAATTAATAGTAAGCATTATTAAATTCTTAAATTTAATTTTTCGTTAAATTCTGTCGAAAAAAAAATTGTACCATTGCTTTAACATAGAAACTGCAAATACCATGCTGGAAATACCTTAATAATGGTTCAGCATTTGCACTACCAACGTTGATTAACTTCCTAGGATAAAAAAAGGATACAAACACGTTGAGAATTTCATGCCATAAAGTCGAATTGGCCAAAACATAGGTAACTCTTGTGTACAGTTGATTTAAGTTATACCAAGTTAATAGAATAATACGCTTCTTTTGAAAATAGCCAATATTAGTTGAACATTTTACGAAAAATTAAAATATTTTCTCGTACATTGTAAGTCGATATTTAATATTTAATAATTATACCATGTATATGAAATATATCAAGGTATACTAAGTTTAATCCCAACGGTTAACCCTTTAACCCTGTAACGGTTAAAAATATTGATGCTATGAACAAAATTTCGGTATAGGTGATCATAAAATCATCTAATTAGCCCATTTCCGGTTCTCTGTCTGTCTGTCGTCTGCCCGTCTGTCATCACGATTACTCAAAAACGAAAACAGATATCAAGCTGAAATATAGCGTGCTGAGGACGTAAAAAGTAAGATCGACTTCGTAAATGAGCAACATAGGTCAATTGGGTCTTGGATCCGTAGGAACCAAATTCTTGTAAACCGTTAGAGATACATAAATGTAAATAAATGTAAAAATGTTCCTTATAAATAAACAATTTTTGTTTGAAAATTTTTTTTGTAAACAGCATCATGAAGTCGTGAGAGCGCATATTATGCTCAAATTGTAGTATTATATGGGTATATCGCAGCTGTATGTGTGTGAAATATGTGTATATGTAATGTGAGTAATCAACACTGGCTATACATGGTATTTCAATAATAAACTCAGTCAATTGTTTGTTTTCATTTGTTTTTAATTGCCTTATTATTGAATGAAAAGTTTATCCAGATGTATTTGATTGCTAGTCCTCCTCCTATACGATTTTATCCAAAAAACACCTTTCTACCGTTCGTTTCAATATAACGTTTGTGCTATTAGTTCGCTACTAATATAAGAACATACGCTCTTTCATGGTCAGATTCTATATCTTAGTAAATATTTTACGTACACCCATAAATATTTGACACAATGTACTCCTTAACAAATGAAATGTACTAGCATAATATTTCAAAATTGGCAAATTTGCGATTTATGGTATGAAGCCCGAATTATCTCTATGTTTTATGACAATGACTATTTTTTAAATAAAAAATTTGGTACAAAACTTGCAACTAATGAAAAAAATCCTTAAACAAATTAGCTAATTTGTTTAAAAATATATGAAAAATTGCCTCTTAAAAACATTATTTTTAACATTGAAGCCGGGGTTTCCTAAATTTTTCTCACCATTGTATTCTGCTCAATTTAAAAAAAAAAAAATTGCCATTACTTTAATTTTCTGACGTAAATCGATGATTTTGATTTCGTATCGGATATGGGATCTGTATGTGTGAAAGGGTATCCATTTTTAGGCGGAAAACTTTTTTAAAACAATCCAAAAAAAGGTCTCGGTAAAATGATTTTATTTTCATTAATGTTTAATATGTTTTAAAGATAAATATTTTCATAAATAAATAAATTGGTTCTGTTAAATATTAATTTTAGTTATTTATAAAATATAGTTTTAATATAATAATATTATTGAATTATGTGAGAGAATTACTAAATTGATGATTATTTATCATTTAATCCAATCCTGATTATATCAATAACTCAATTATATAATTAAAAATATATTTAATAACAGTTATTAAGTTACCCATCACATAAAAATTATACTATATCAAAACGCCCGCGCTAACTAGTACCTATTACTCTACTCATTCATTAAACAGCTATGTTCGAGCAACATTCACTAATAATTCCTGGAAATATCTAGGTGGCATATTTCAAATGTCGAAGACTATTTAAAGCAAGCGAACCTAAGTTCCCGCAGGTGTTATTTTTATCACTTCGCAAGTTACCCAAATTCTCATTTTGTATAATGATTTACATATTACGAGCATGTAGAGATAACGCTCGCTTGTACTCGACTTATTCTTGTATTATATTTCCAAGCTGAGAAGCATGAGATTCGACAAGCGTTCATGATTAATCGACATTCGCAATATGTTCTTTACAATCTTTAGTAATAATCTTTCCTCACTGTAATTAGTTACCATCATCGATAAATAAATAAGAAGTGCTACTTCTGCATTATAAAAAGTGGATTGCACATTTATTTGGCAAAATTATCCCAAGAATTTTATTCGATTCATCCTTTTTCTTTCCGTACTGTTTTGCAAAAGTGGCGAGATGAATAAATTCATTAACTTACTTCAAGTATAAATAATCAGGGTAATGATCATTACGACTAAAACTACACTGTAATTATTCGACAACTACATCTATACTAGGCAACCTTTGCTAACAACTTCATTAGAAAATCTTTCTTAGCTTCTAACGAATTTTGGATCAATTAAAAAACATTGCAATAATTTTATCCGAATTAGTGGGGGCCCTCAAATGGTGGAGGGCCCCCACCATGGATAGTCCTGCTGGCCCAGTCTTAAATTCGGTCCTGGGTGCATGCTTTCGTTTTACGGCTTAGTAGACAAACAAAACATTTGCTCTTCTACTTATTATTATTATTTATTTCAGAGTGGCTATGATTATTTTTGCATTAAATGAAGCTATAATGGCAAAAAGAATCTTGATAAACTTTCTGAAACAGCTTGAAACATTACCTTTTATAATATACGCTGCTAACTATGGGCTGCTAACATTTTTTTAACTACCAAGACTCCAAGAGTATCAAAATCTTAAATTCTTAAATTTGGGGGCAGGGTGCGTTTTGAGCAAAACAGAAATTGGCAGCATTATATCACGTTATGTCACGTTACCTATGACTAAGTCGCCATATTAGCTCAGTTGGTTAAGGCGTAATCAATTCCGTCCTAGGTATCCTTAGGGTAGCGGGTTCATTTCCTGCCGTCGTAACAAAATTAATTTAATTATTAGTTGTGATGGCTGGGTGTAGTGCATGGTATATGCATGAAGGAGGTGCACTCAGCCTCTGAATTGAGAGTAAATGAAATTATCAGCGGAAAAGGTGGTAAAACACATATATGGTATCACAATGGGCTCTATAGCCTAAGTGTGTCCTGCGTGGACAGCCAATACAACCTAACCTAACCTAACCTAGCTATGACTAATCTATCTTTGTGGTTAAACAACCCACGAATCAATAGTAAAATTGTATAGATTTTTCAACATAAATGAGATACAATAAAATACTCTTCAGCTCGAACTTGACCGTTTTTATATTATGTAACAATATTGATAATTAGTTAAAAGTTTGCAGTATGTAGAAAAGTTTTCTGAAACGAGTTGTAAAACTATTACTGCAGTTGTTAGCCTCACGTTAAATAAAGCAATAAGTATACACGAGAGACATAGATTATTTATTTTATAGTTTTATCGTTTTCTTTTTGCATTTTTAAAACATTTTGTAGGACAATTTTTATTTAAAATGCTTCTTAATGTGCGGCTGTTTGAGCAACGGTGAATGTTCACTTTTTGAGGGGTAAATGATAGTTCAAAATTCCTTGATCACAATAAACACAGTTTTGGAGCCTCTTGCAGGGCAAAATTGGGAAGTTTTACATTTTAAAATTGTGATTTTTAATACAGTACCTAAATGGCCGAGTGGTCTAAGGCGTCGTCTTAGAACGTTAGACTATTTAGACTTAGCTAAGAACGCTTTCCGTTAAAATACCTTTCAAACCAAAAAAATTAAAATCGGTTCATCCGTTTAGGCACTACGATGCCACTGACAGACAAACACACAGACACACACACTTAGCAGTCAAACTTATAACACCCCTTTTTTTAAAGTTCGGGGTGTAAAAACACAGATAATATTGCGAAATAGCTCGATTTACGAAACATTGTTCGAACCTTACTCAAACTATCTATTTCTAAGCAAACCAAAAAAAAAACTACAAAAACCCTTGTAAGATGAAATTAATTGCACATTCAACTAAAAAGTCAAACATAAAAAAAAAAATTGGTGGGTGTTATTGATAGAATCATCAGAACTAGAATTGATTAGCCGTAATAAAATCATATAATTTAAGACCGTTTAATTGTTAATTAGATACAAGGTTAACCCAATAATGTTTTTACATGAAAAGACAATGGAATACTTGTTCCAAATGATCTAACAAAATGTTTTCTTTATAGATTCGAACCAACAGAAGAATATTATAAAAAAACAAATATTAAAAAAAAAAATCATTTAAGAAGTTAATTTGACAATGTAATAATTTTCTTGATCATTGTAGCAAAAAATTATACAATTGTACACAAATTACCTCCAGAGAAGAGCGCTCCATATTTGTAACGAAAAATATAGCCTACACAACGGAACATGACTTGATAATTATATTACATAATCATTGTCATGTTTTTATCGATGTATTGTAATTTAGTGGAAGTATATAAAAAGTAATTTCGTTTGATTGAAAAGTCATTAAGTTTTGTGCCGTGTGATCGTTGTGTGTCGCTTTTTGATTTTGTTTTTTATTTTATTTTGGTGTGTAGTGAATTATGGCCGAGGTTGCAAATAATGTACCAATTGATGGTAATCGACCTACTTCCGCTGAAGATCAAGCGATTGAGCTTGTCAATCAAGCAAATGACAGTGATGCTAGTGAAGCAAGTGATATTCCACTTGAAAGGTACTTGTAACGATTTCACTGTTATTTTCCTAATTTTTATTGAGAGGGCGCATTCGTTGTTACATAATTGTGAATACAGTTGGGACTACTAGGCAATTTTGGATAAAAGACTTGATTTTTTTAATATGGTATTGGCCTAAGTTCTAAATAAATTCTAAAAATTGTAGGGGGGGGATTGCCCGATTATTTAAATAAATAAATGACTTCAAAAAAAGGCATATTTAACATTGATCTTATGGTAAAAAGTTGTGCCCAACTAATTAAGGATGTATGAGCACGGTAGTGGAGACACAAATTTAAACCAAAATATATTTTCATTTCGGATGCTGAATTATGTTATAACTAACAATATAAGACGAAAAGTAAGAATAAAATATCTGGAGTAATTTTCAAAATATCGAAAATTGAAAATTTTGTTTAATTATTTAGCTTTCGATATTTCGAAAATCAAGGCATGTATCAAAAAATTGTATTTTTATTTTTCGTCTACATTCATGAATTTATAACAAAATTAATCATCAAAGTTGAAAAAAAAGATACCAATAGTTTCAACTCTAAATCTTAAATTGCCTTGGCGCTCTACTACTTTAACAAAACAAACATTTTGAGACTAACTTAAACCTTTTATATTTATAAACTATTATGCTAACAGTCTTTCGATTAAACAAAACATAATTACAATTTTTTCATTTTTGTAAATTTATTTAACTAGTTCCATTAATTCTTAAAGTCTGTACTGTATAAGAACAATGTCTCGAAAATGTCTCAGTTTTTAAACCATGTATATATGTAATATATATCAAGGTATACTAAGTTAAGTCCCAAGTTTGTAACGCTTAAAATTATTGATGCTATGAACAAAATTTTGGTATGGATGTTCATAAAATCGCCTAATTCGTTCATTTCCGGTTGTCTGTCTATCCTCCGCCTGCCCGTCTGACTGTGACCACCATAACTCAAAAACGAAAAGAGATATCAAGCTGTAATTTTTATAGAGTGCTCAGGTCGTAAAAAGTGAGATTGAGTTCGTAAATGAGCAACATAGGTCAATTGGGCCTTGGATCCGTAGAACTCGTCTTGTAAACCGTTAGTTATAGAACATAAGTTTAAATGTACGAAATGTTTCTTATAAAAAACTTTGGCGTCCATTTTCTCCAAAACTATAAAAGATAAAAATTTGAAAATTGTGTTGGTTTTTGGAACTCTTCTAATTTATAAAAAATAATGCGAGCACTGATATTTAACACTTTCTATACAGGGAATTTCAACAATTAACTCAGTCAAATATTTATTTTCACTTGTCTTTTTTTTTAAATCCTATAAAAATAGATGGATTTAAACTGCCCACTTTTCAATCTGACAAATTTCCTTGCAATAACTTTCCATCGTTCCTGGTACTTTGACAACTTCTTTTAATGAATGCTAATGAAAATTCGATTAACGATTTTTGTTAACTCAAATCTACCTAGCAGCATTTTATCTACTGTTATACGGGGAATTATAAAAGTACCGGAACTGGATAAACAAAAGTTTTTCTGAGAGACAACTTTCTACTTTAAATTTGTCCTGCATCTTTCAACAATTAAAATTTTGAATCCTCATTTTAATCAGAACTTATACAAATCCTTTTGGTCTACAACTGCTGTATGCAACTTTTTTTTATTGCATTATTTTCTAAATTTGGCTGTTGTTCCGGGACTTTTCAAACACTCTGTATATTTAAAAATTTATAGATATACCGGGTGTCTATGAATACTTTTGTTAATATTGAAAATATATATTTTATTTTTGGTTCGGTTGGATATCGTTTTTTGGATTTTCCGGAAATGAATCTAGCTTTCTTGTTTCAAAATGTAAAACTGGAGCCATTTTTTAATATATGAGCAGGTGTAGATTTCGGAGAGGCTGAGTGTTTTTTTTGTTAAATTCTGCAGTTTACTAGCTCATTTGGTTAAAGCGTAACCAATTCCGTCTGCGGTATGCTTAGCGGGCTCGATTCCCTCCGTCGCAACAAAATTAATTTAATTAATAGTTGTGATGGCCTGGTGTAGTGCATGGTATATGCATGAAGGAGAGGCACTTAGCCTCTGAAATTGAGGAGTTGATAAATGAAATTATCAGCGGAAAGGTGGTAAAACACAAATATGGTATCACAATGGGCTCTATAGCCTAAGTGTGTCGTTCGTAGACAGACAATATAACCTAACCTAACCTATTCCAACCTAACCTAACCTACTTTACTTATATATATTTACGGGAAAACCACAATCGATATTCCATTGATTTTTATTGTAAAAAATTGTTTTTATTAACAAAATATTATTAAAATTTAACAAAACAAGTTTATGATTCCATCATACTCACTTGATTTGACACACCCGGTAAAGTGCCCACTGTTAAGATAGATACATGTTGTAATTACTATTAATAATTAGCTCTTATTATTCATAATAGTCGGTCATTATTAAAATGATTTACCTTTCAGATAGCACGGATTTTGAATTGTTGAATTTGATTATAACAACAGATAATGTTTTCATGTTTTCATTATTAATAAATAACCGGTTTTCAATAATAATTATCAATTAATAAGTAATTGTTAAATGTATGCTTATAAATATTATCTATTTATATTATATTAATAATTACAGTTTAAAAAAACTACTCCTATAATTGAAATATGTATTAATAATTAATAAAAAGTATATAATATTTTTATACCATGCATATATGTAATATGCAAGGTATACTAAGTTTAGTCCTAAGTTTGTAACGCTCAAAAATATTGATGCTACGCACAATATTTTAGTATAGGTGGTTTTAAAATCACCTAATTAGTCCATTTTCGGTTGTCCGTCCGTCTATGAACACGATAATTCAAAAACGAAAAAAGATATCAAGCTGAAATCTTTAGAGCGTATTTAGGTCGCAAAAAGTGAGGTCTAGTTCGTAAATGAGCAACATGGGTCAATTTGGTCTTGAGTGCATAGGACCTATCTTGTAAACCGTTAGAGATAGAACAAAATATCAAATATAAAAAATATTCCTTATAAAAAAATAATCACCTTTTGTTTGAAACATTTTTTCGTAAACCTCACTGTGGTATATCAGTTATGTATGTGTATTGTGATAGAGTAATCAACACTGTCTATGCATGGTATTTCAACAATTAACTCAGTCAATTGTTTTTTTTTTCACTTGTTTAAATGTAATTTAATGAAAAACAGCTTATAGTCGGTATAAAGTATTTATGATTTTTAAATATTTATAAAACGCATTTTGCTACATTTAAAAAGGATTTTCCAATGACATCTCACTTTTCGCTAACAAGGTAAACTTTTGGTTATTGGGGGATTTGATGGTGATGGCCCCCTTGATCTTAGGTGTCCAAAACGCCTTTTTTTGTAAAGAAAAAGATTTTTAAAGTAAAAATTACCTTTTCTGTCCAGAAAAACTTTGATACTTGTATTATTTTTTTTGTATTTTTCAATATATGAGGAAAACACAACTAAAAACTTAGTTTAGGAACTGAAACGTGAGTTGTAAGTAAGACAATAATTGGAGCGATAGGGTTTCTCTCAACAACCGGAATATTGAACCTCAACTTTATGTAGCGCCTGTTCTATAGTATTAGTTGAGTTAAGAGTTAAAATTTATAAAAGTACCTAATACCACAAGGCGTGTTTAGACTTTCAGCTCTAAAGATAACCGTAAGTTGTTTCCTACAGAAATGTCTTTATAATTTATATAGATATTAAATTAGAAGAAGGAGAAAAATATTATTTGGCCTCCTCTTCTTAGCGAAAATAATAATATAAGGAGATCTTTACTCAGGCTAAAAGTAAAATAAAAGACAGTTAGCGTGTTGTTTAGCCAACTCGACACAATCAGCAGAAGAAGTCGTGTCATAATCAGTCGAGTTCCAAAAATTCTGGGATAAGTTCATAAAAATCCTGGGTTAAGTTTCTATTGTTTGTGTGTGTCTATTAAGTCATGCTGGCGATAAATGAAAAACTTTAAAATATTTTGACTGTTTCACTTAAAATAGACTAAAAGACAAGAAAAGACAAGAAAAGAGTTGAATTCTTGATAATAAACTGAATTTTGCAACTAGATTAGATAAGAGTGTTTGCCCTGTGGTGGGACACACTTAAATCATAGGGTCCGTTGTGATACCGAAAAATGGTTGGGCCATTCGCGGTCACTACCCCATGAACCATTTGGAGCTGTTTAAGAACAACAAGAGGGATTTGACGTCGGCGGATTTCAGTTCTGAGAGGTCGTAAAAGAAAGGTTGACTCAAGTGAATCCACCTTCTCGTGGCATGAACTGGGAAGTGACTGAGAAGATGAGACGTCGTTTCTTCTTCCTCCTCACTGTGACAGCTAGTGCAATAATCATGATACACTATCAGGTTCAGGCGATCAGTGTGCCTGCCTCTTAGCCAGTGTCCTGTAATAGTAACAACAATTTTCTTAATAGAGGCCCTTGGAAGTGATATAAGATCTCCGGGTTATCAAAGATTGTACTCAGAACATATCTGTCTTGTATTACTACAAGTACGTTCTCCCTACATCTAAAATTGGCCTTTTTTAAGATATCCCCTTTAAGGAACAACTTTGGAGTTCGCAAATGAGACTCCCGGATGTATGTCGAAGCTTGTGTCCGGCAACATTGTGCCATTTCTAGCAAGCTCGTCGGCTTCACAATTTCGCAACTAGAAAGTTCATAAAATCAAGCCAAAATCAGACTCAGTTTCGTCCTTAGGTTGTACATCAACCCACATAATATTATAACTATTTAGAATTAAAATAAATTAAAGCTTTCGAATATAAACTCAAAATGCAATATTTACTAGGAGACAGAATTAGTTTTAATTTAAAAATTGTTTTGAAAAGTAGACGTAACAGTTTTTATTTTTATTTTCTAGGAAAATAACATACAATTTGGTCTCCCCTCTCTCACATTATCACGCTACGTTACATTTTTCTCCGCCTCTATTAGCGTGACGTATTTTATAAATATCACTTCAAGTAAAAACAAATTTATAAAATTTTTTACAGATTTTTCACACGTGCAGCATTTTTACTGACACCATCGCACGAATTAAGCTTGGATCGTGCAGCGGCAATATGTGATCGTATGCCATTTAAAGGGAAATTTAGTGTTGCAAAAACTGCAACCGGTATCCTATTTAAATTCTCCAATTCAGAAGATTGTGCAGCAGTCTTACGTAAAGGCTTTCACCGTGTGACTGGTGCTCGATTATATCGTAAAGTATCAATTCCATGCCGACCACAACGTGTGTACGCAGCAGCCATTTTGGATACACCAAGCGATTTACCGCTGGAGGATATATGCCATTGTTTGGATCGTATGCGTTTTGTAAGCGTATTGGAAGTACGACGCCCAGCTGTGGGTATCGACCAGGTTTTTATTCGTAGATTTTAGTAATAGATTAGTTTTTCTCATGTAATTTTTTAAGCTTGTTTTGTTTGTTTTACTTTGTGGTCATTGTTTCTTATTTAAAGGGACCGTCAGTTGGTATGCATATTGTTAATCCAGGCAGTGGGGTATCGTCGACTGGACCACCAATTCGAGTTACACTAGCATCACAGGATGAGTATCAGGTATATATTCAGAAACTCATAGACTATTCGCAGCTGTAGTGCCAGAGTTATCAAATTATGTCATTAAAAATGCCGCAGAACTGCTAAAAAATGGAAGACTTGTACTTTGTTTCATTTTTGCATAATTTAAACATGGCTAGTAGTTAAAATCTTTTCGCCGCAGAGAAGCTGCTTCAAAATTGAGTTGCAAGATTCCATCCGAACAAGCATAGTTACATACATTGCAAGTTAAATAAAAGCTTGTAAAATAAAATCTTTTGGCAACTTAATAAATTTTGATTTAGATAAAAAGTCGTTACAAAAAGGTTTCGAAAAAAAACGATAGAATCAGAAAGCTCTGGTAACGCTGCGCAACGTGTTCAGTGTTCAGTTTCCCGCTTTGTTAATGTTTGACCGAGGAATAATCTTGATAACTCCGGGCTAGTCACAACGTAAAAAATACGTAAAAACGACCTTAATATTTGCCAACGACAGAATTTAGAGTCATACTTCAGGAATCGATAATGTGGTCAATTATTACACTTTTTGGTGCTAAATTCCAATGCAATAAAGCCCCTGAAGTGAATAATTTGAAGCCTAATTTATTCCGATGGGTAATGTCCGAATTTTGCCCAGAGCCAGCTTTTGCATTTTGGGAGGGGGCAGGGAATATAAAGATATAGTAATGTAATGTGAACAATTACTACACTTTTTGAAGAAGAAAAGAGTTGAATAATTATTACACGGAAACGCAAGGAACAAAAATAAATTTCTAGTTTGGTATTTTTTAAATGTTTTATTTCTCATCGCTTCCATAATATTAAGTTAAATGTTTTTTAAACTTTGTTTATATTTTATAGATGCTTATACAACGGGGTTTGGATTTTTACGGAGCGACATGTTTTGCTGTTGAACCAGCGCCAGAAATCAAACAGGAAAAGAAAAAGACAAGTATTAGCCTTAATAAAGCAGCAAGTGCCCGTCTAGCGAAAACATTATCAAATCATTAAACAATTTTGATTTTTTTTTTCATAAAAAAACATGTGTATCCTTTGCCTTAAATTATAAATGTTCCTAACACCCTTTAATATTTTTTTTTTGTATTATTTCACCCTAAAAATATGTACGCTAATTTATAAAAAAAAAAAATTTTCTAAAACAAAAATTAAAAATGTATAACGTTTTATTGAATAAAGAAAATTTTTAATTGTTGAATTTTAATATTTAAAAAGCAATTCACAATGAAAATTTCCCAAGTTAAATACACTCAAAACCGGTTATTAATAAAGTTTTCTTTCTTTTTAATACCATGTATATGAAATATACCAAGATATACTAAGTTTAGTCCCAAGTTTGTAACGCTTAAAAATATTCATACTATGATGAAAGTTTGGTTTAGGTGTTCATAAAATCATCTAATTAGTCCATTTCCGGTTATCTATCTGTCTGTCTGTCGTCTGTGTGTCGTCTATCTGTCGTCTGTCCTTCTGTCATCACGATAACTCAAAACAAAAAAGATGTCAAGCGAAAAAAGTGAGGTAGAAGTCGTAAATGAGCAACATAGGTCAATTAGGTCTTGGGTCCGTAGGACCTATCTCGTAAACCGTTGGAGATGAAACAAAATTTCAAATGTAAAAATTGATCCTTATTAAAAAGTAAACAACATTCTGTTCGAAAGATTTTTTCGTACACATCACTGTTTACGAAATATAGTATGTGTTATATGGAAAGTCGCCCTGGTAGCTCAGTTGGTTAAGGCGTAACCTATTCCGACCGTGGTATGGCCAGGGTAGCTGGTTCGATTCCCGTCATCGCAACAAAAAATAATTTAATTAATAGTTGTGATGGGCTGGTGTAGTGCATGGTATATGTATGAAGGAGGTGCACTCAGCCTGTGAAATTGAGGAGCTGATAAATGAAATTATCAGCGGAAAAGGTGGTAAAACACATATATGGTATCACAATGGGCTCCATAGCCTAAGTGTGCCCTTCGTGGATAGCCAATATAACCTAACCTAACCTAATATATTGTATGGGAATATCAGTTATATATGTGTGACATGTATGAATGTGTAATGAGACAGAGTAATCAACACTGTCTATACATGGTATTTCAACAATTAACTCAATCAGTTGTTTGTTTTCACTTGTTATCTCAAGTTTAAATTTGGTATTTATGTAGAATTTGGTTAGGCAATCATGGACGTATAGTATGAACAAGTGAGTCATGACTTTGGGGGTAAGTTTCAGGGGGTAAGTAAGAAAGTTAAAAAAAAACTTTTTCCTACTATATCAAGTGATATATCATAGTTAAGGGATCAAAAATTTCGAAAGAATTTTGGTTCATTTTTGGAGGCTTCTTCACTACTACAGGCCACTACTTGAATTTACATACAAATGTTTAACTTATATTTTATAAATTTGGAGAAAATAGACAAAAAATTATTGTCGTAATTTGTGAACTCACGGGAAAAATACAATGATGTTTTTGAAAAAATATTTCAAATAAAAGTTGTTAATTGAATTTTTTTCAGTGTAATCTTCTCTTATTTGTTGAAATTTCACGAAATAGATATACGGTTTCAAACTAGGGTTCAAAAAATACATCATCATAAATAAAACTTTTAACACCCTTTCGCGTTGTCACGGTTCGTCACATTCAATTGTAGAACCCCAAACTATGATTATCCGATCTCCCTCTAGACAGAGATGTATTTGTTTGTGTATATTATTATACTCTGTACATATGAAATATATATCATGGTATATTAATTTAGTCCCAAGTTCGCAACGCTTAAAACTATTGATTATACGAACAAAATTTTGGTATAGGTGTTCATAAAATCACCTAATTAGTCCATTTCCGTCTGTCCGCACGCCTGTTTGAATCAAATTTTTATAGCGTGCTCTGGGCATAAAAAGTGAGGCTCAGTTCGTAAGTGAGCAACATAGGCCAATTACGTCTTGGGTTCGTAGGACCTTTCTCGTAAGCCCTTAGAGATAGAACAAAAGTTTAAATATAAAAAATATTCCTTATAAAAAATATACAACTTTTGCTTGAATCCAAAACAAACTTTAGTATCCATTTTTTGCAATACTATAAAAGATGGGGAGTTGATAATTTGTAGGTAGCTTCATTTAGTGAACTTTGTGAACCCTCTCCCCACTAAAACTTTCAGAATTGATTAAGACTCAGTCCAACTTCATAAAAAAAATCAAGCCTTTTATCCCAAATTGGCCTATGTTGCGCACTTACGAACTGAGCCTCATATTTTACGTCCAGAGCACGCTATATAAAGAATTTTGTTACCTAGTTTCCATCTTTCATAGTTTTGAAGAAAATGTAAACATAAGTTTGCCGTTTCTTGCGCACTCGCAATAATCCAACTGACCAATGTTTCTCGTTTACGTTATTAAAGTTACTATTAATGTCAAGACTCCCGTAAAAATTTCATTTGGATATTCCTTTTAGTTTTTGAGTAATGTTGATATCGGACAGATAGACAGGCGAACATATGGACAATTTTTCCATTTTCTCCGGATTTATTATTAAAAACTACGGAAAAATAAGAAGAAAAATAAAACAAAATTAAACCCAAGAAGAACGAAAACTTTCTAACAAACATTATCATTATCATCAAACATTAAGCTTTGGTCACAAAATGGACGTTAAGAAAAGAATTAATAAATAAGTTATAAAAGTAAAAAAGAATAAGTTATAAAAGTTATAATTCTGGAAAGTTAAGTTTGAGAAGGGTTAGTTTAAATTTTTAACATTATTAACAAGAATAAAATTAATTTTAAATTTGTTAATGAGTAAAATCCCAGCCTTTTAAATAATAAACAGAGAATGGAAAATGGTTGAAAGGAATATAAGTAAATATAGAAATATGCTCCCTTCTTTTAAACTAATAAACTTTTGTTTGAAAAATTTTTTTCTGAACTTTATTGTTTTCATACAACTTTTAAGTTTTTAGACCACATCTATAATTCAATATTTGTGTAGACAGAGTGACTAATTTTTATTTGATCTAGAAGACGAAAGTTTTCAGTTAACAGAAGTTTTAAGTATGAAAATATCTTATCTTATATACGGGAAAATAGCCTGTTACATACCACTGCATAGATCGGACCTAGCGACCTCCGCATAACTGGTGGTTTTTATGCGAGATCTGACGAACATCTCATATACTAAATGATTTTTTATAAAAACATGACCCACTCAGTGGTCGAGCTGTCTAAGGCGTTAGTCTTCGACCGTTTGGCTACTGACTGAGAGGTTGCGGGTTAGAATCCAGGCAGCGGCAGTGTGAACAAATTATAATTAATGGGGGCGGTAGAAAGGATCACATTGTCGTCGCTTGGATAAGAACGAAGTAATCGATTCCACCCACATTATAAAATTTAATTGTATATATACGGATATAGTTAAATAAATAAAGATGTGGGTGGCCTCTGTTTTAGGTATATGTCAAGCAATAATAGACCCTATTATTATTATAAAAACATGAAGGTTTTTCCCGGTTTTAAAGATTTGCGGTCTTCTACATCTCCTTCAAATTGAGTTAGAGGATAGAAAATGTATGTAAGCTGTGTTAGAGTCAAGGAAGTATCTTCTGGTAGGATTGCCATCTCGGTCAGGTCTCTCGCCTGGAACATTAGGAAGGTGGTGTTGTGGAGAGAGGGGCTATTGCAGTGAGAAGCGGGAATAATAATATATAAAGTAATATAAATAAATTAGAAATTTGCACATTTTGTCCATCATTTTGCACGCAAACTACCAGTCAGTTTGTTTTTGCATTAATCCATAAGTATCTATCATCACTTAATGACAAGGTACAGACATAAAAATTTGACACAAGCATGAATCAAACAAAACGAACAAACATGAAAATTCTGCAAGAACGTGACTCAAATAGAATTAATATAAAAGTCTTACAACTGACTTCTTATCGTGATACCAACAAAATAAGCTGAAAAGTGCTATAAACACTAAAATCATGAACAACATCTATTATTCATCATAACTCTATTTCCTGAGGTCAGATCCATCGTGGTGGCGATTCAGCAATCCTAATGCTAATTTTTGCTTTTTCAACCCTGACCACGCAATGCCAAGGCAATATTTTCAAAAACCCGGCCACCCGGCAAAACCTTCTAAGCCCGTCACTGCCGGGCGAGTCCCGAGCAAGTGGCAACCCTAATCGAATCAAAAATAAAGGCAGAATTTATTTAACACTATAAAAATTATAGACGAAAGTAAACAGATGTCAGCCCACAAAGTTTCTAGCAGAGAGAGCTATTTTCATTTCTATAATATCCCCTTAAGGTGTAGGTATAGAAAAAGTTTACTGCACGATATATACATATAAACCAAATACATTTGTAGTCAAGTAATGAGTTATTCTTAGCTTTACAATACCACGTAAATACAAAAATATATATATTGTGTGCAAGTGATGCTTATAAATTTGATAATATAGATATCTCTCTTCAATCATCAATACTCTAACTATAGTCGTCTCTGTTCATCAAATGATGGATCTTCGAGAACTCATAATTAAATTAAAATTTTGTTTTTATATCATCGACAACCATAATATCAATAATAATATCAATATTTTTATGATATTATTATAAACTAAAAGATTGTCTAAATATTTTAGAAAGTTTTTTATCACACTCTCTAAAATTTTTTATATAGAAATATCCAATTGAAAAAGATAATCTATATGATTCATTTTTTTTCAGCAAACTTTGAACGATAAAATAATAATTAAAAGCCCGATAACGTAGGACTATTTGTGATTTTTGGATACTTTGTTAATCAAGAAATGTATTTATAAAGTTTTATTGAAATTCCTAGTATTATTCAATCCTTATTACTATAGAAATTATAGACGAAAATGAACAGATGTCAGTCCACAAAGTTTCTAGCAGGGAGAGCTATTTTGATTTCTATAATATCCCCTTAAGTCGAATGAAAGATTGCAATTTGATGAGTAGATTATAATCTAACTAGTTAGATTATAAAATCTGGTGATATTCAAACCCAACTATGACATATATATCTACTTAATATATTGTAAGATTTTATGTTTGGAACTTTACATAATAGTCCATTATACATATCCGGTAAAATAGTTGTACATGTCAAAGATACATTGACATTATACGGTCAATTGTTTTAGTACATCAAACTAAAGTGTACATTCGTTGTCTTTTTTAGTCTTATGTTAGTCTTATCATCTTGTAAAAACTATTATTATTATTCTCAGAGTGCTTGTAGTTCAAAATGAGCACATTTACAAAGAAATGTATTCTTCTCTTTTATTGTATTTTAATGAAACCTCCTGCCATTACTATCTTTCATTATAAACTGGGAGATAGTTACTAATTTTACGACTTTACGAGACATGATTTTTTTACTAATTTTATTCAGGGACTACCATTAAATTCTAATAGTGAATCACTCCTATACTGTAAGGAATAAAGCTGGAAAAAAATCATAAGGTTGCAATTCTACACTGAAAAATATTCAAATAATGACAGCGTCATCCCGAAGTTGGCCGTTTCATATTGAAATAAAGTAAAAATACTTACAAACAATTTCCTAATGATTGGAACAAGTGCAGTTAAATATTTGTATTTACAATAGAATGGGATTGAATTTAAAATATGAATTCATTGGTACAAAATCATTGAAGCTAAATAAATAAAATCATTACTTCTATGAAAGAGATTGATTTTAGTTTAAAGTCATGCCTTTTATTAATGGAAAATAAAATTATACTCAGTTGGAATATTTAATCGTGTTAATGAAGCGAATAGACGAATTAAAGGAACATATATTTACGTTTGCTTTAAACATACGATTTGCTTACTACGAACGCATACCTGGTATGGCTAGTTTAGATGTGGTTGGTACAACTACATGAATGACAATTTGAACTAAGCTTATTGATCATTTTTATGATAAATACCATATTTTTGTTTGAATATAACAAGCGTCGGTAGCGATATTGGTTAAGCAATGGAATTAGGACACTAAAATCAAATTTACTCATGAATAATTATTATGTGGGGTTTGCTTTTGCTAAAATAAACTAATAACGGGCCGGAAAAATGATAAAACTCAATACTTACAATCGTGCTAGCATCGATGCTATTACATAAAACGTATTTTTATGTGCATAACATTAAATTAATTATAGACTCATACCTTTAAAATGAGTACCTTGCAAGTACAAAAATATTATTTATTGGTCAATTTAAGGACGTTACAAACCAAGCGCTGCGTGCCAACCTTATTCAATATAATTTTAGTTATATCTGCTTTTCTATTTAATAGTTTAGAAGTTATGACCGTATAAACAATTAATTATATAATAAATAACAAATGTACCCCGTCTCTGAGTGATGAGGAAGTGAGAGAAAATTTTGATTTAGATGTTCATAAAATCACCTAATTAATCCATTTACGTCTGTCCGCACGTCTGTCTGTCTGTCAACACGATAATTCAAAAACAATAAAATATATCAAATTGAAATTTTTATAGCGTGCTCTGGGCGTAAAAAATGAGGCTCAGTTCGTAAGTGCGGAACATAGGCCAATTGCGTCTTGGGCTTGTAGGACCTTTCTTGTAAACCGTTAGAGATAGAATACAATTTTAATGTTAATGTTAAAAATACTCCTTATAAAAAATATACCACTTTTGCTTGAATCATTTTTTGGTACAAAACCTACTTGCCTACAGATAATCTAGATGAGTGCGTACCTAGATACCGTACAAAACTGGTTAATTTAATATACATAATGGAAAATTGATGTAAAAATATCCAGTAATAATTATATTTCAACGGAAAAACAACATGTATAACTTCTTATGCAAAAATTCGCATTAATCAGAAAAAAATTTTAATAAAAGAAAAAAAAATTATATTTTCAACGATAATTATACGAAGGGAAAATTTTTTTTTTCTAAACATACCACCCTTTTCTTATACCCGCCGCCATGCCAGCTGATATGAATACATGAATATAATATATATATATACATACCATAATATATGTAAATAAATCAATATATATACTTACAAAATGGTGTAAAAGAATCAACCCCCCCAAGGTCAGTTCTAGAAAAGAAACTTTTAATACGTGTGTAAGTAATTTGTAAAAATAACTTATTCAAGACTCGAGTATTCCGTATTTTGTGATTTTTTAAGGCCTTTAGATTAATTCTAGATTATTTTTTGTTTTATTTGAACAAAATTCCTAAATTCTACGCTGGGCCAGTGGTACATTTTGAGGAAAAATGTAGGAGTATCCTGCTCCCTTAAGGAAGGAGGAGGAAGGAAGTAAGGATGTTTGTTTGTTTGTTTGTTTGTTACGCTTTGACGCAAAAAGTAATGAATGGATTTGAATGAAACTTAACTATAATATAGCTCATACATCAGAATAACACATGAGCTATAATTTATAAAGATATATTTAAAACAAACAAAAAATTAAAGAATTAAAGTTAATTTGATATTATCATAAATTACAGATTTCTGTAAAAATAGCAAAAAAATAAAATAAAAATTTCATGGCCATCTTTTCTGATAAACTCAATATTTCTGAAAACCGTACATATATTTTACCTGTGTAAAACTTTACCAATATTTACTTTTACAAAACAAATATTAATTAAAAGCCACGGGTATAGTTCTAATTCTACTCGATTGAGTAAATAAATTCTTTGTAAGGGGTCTATAGACAAAAAATTGACGTTTTTTAACATATGCATAACTTAGTTTAAACAATCAAATAACTGAGTTAATTGTTAAAATACCCTGTATAAAAAATGTTGAATGTCAGTGCATTCTTTTTTATAAATAAGAAGACTTTGCAAAATCAAAACAATTTTTTTGGTTTTCGAAAATTTCCGAAAGTATTTTGCTAGAGCTTTTTTCGAAAATATTACACCACTTACAAAGACCACTACTGGAAGCTAACTGCAAATTTTCAACTCCCTATCTTTTATAGTTTTGGAGAAAATTGACACCAATTTTGTCCTAATTGGCGTCCTCACTCGTAAACAGTAATGTTAACGAGAAAATGTTTCAATCAAAAGTTGCTTATTTAAATTTTAGAAGGATTTTTTACGTTTACTTTTTTCCATCTCAAACGGTTTAGAAGATGATTTAGACCCTAGCTTTTTACGCCCTGAGCCCGCTATAAAAATTTCAGCTTGATATGTCTTTTCATTTTTGTGTTATCGTGTTTTTTCACAGACTGACACACAAACGGACAAAATTTGTTCTTATCATCAATATCTCTAAGCCTTGCAATCTTTGGACTAAAATTAGTATACCTTTATAAACTCCAACGATAGAATCTTGAAAGAAAACAACTAATTTTTATTAAATTATTTTTTTAAAAGTGTAAATTCGATGGTCCAATTTAGTTTTGACCGCGTGTAACTTGCTCAAAAAAGTTCGTATGATAATGCGTAAAAAACACACTCGATAGAGAAATGCATAAGCTTTCGGATGTCTATGTTTCTTTTCTTGAAAAACAATTTTTGCGTCCTGCGTACGCAAAATGATGAATGATAATAAAAAACTTTTAGCTTTGTATTAAAAAAAATGCAGCCATTCGAATGAGTTGAATCTGATCCTGATAAAATAATTATACTCGGAAATACAGATGTTTGAAGTTTCGTTAAAGTTTGAGTTTTTTTAAGAGGGGCGATTTTTTCATACCGCGTTTCAACATTCATAAATTTATACGATTTGAAAAACATAAAATAAAAGTTCGAATAAAATAATTGATAATTTAGCGCGTCTTTAAAAATATCATAAAATATATTTTTCTAAGAAACGTATTTTATTAAATTACAGAAATCACATTAAAATCTGTTTTGTGGTATCAAAGATTAACGCGTTTAAACAGAGTTCAAAGTGATCTAATTATTATTTAAAACCATCAAGTGTGTATTTATTTTTTGCAGTATCAAAAAGGGCTCATATGTTATATGATTACATATATACTGTGTGTGGTCTGCACCATTAAAAATACACCAGTTAAATCATTCTAAGCGTTAGTACTACTGTAACATCCAGAATTGGGCAAGCCCTATAGGTTCCCAAGCTTTTTAGTTATATTCCTAATTAAATTTAAACATGTAACTTATATACACCGTATTCTGTTATTGACTGCAGAAACCTGGCTTACCAAAATAAGCTCATCAAGAGCAATAAAAAAACTCTTTTCCAAATTTGGATCTGAGGCCTAATTTGGGAGAGACGGGGATTTTAAAAAAAGTATACAATTATTTAATTGGATTTGGTCAAATTTCACTTTTTATATTTTTATTATATTTTTCCGGGATCAAAATTTAGAAAAGCGTTTTTTTGGTGCTCTTGATGAGCTTATTTTGGTAAGCCGGGTTTCTAAGTCAATAACAGAACACGGTGTATATTTTTAAAATCTCCATTTAATATTTCTTTTTTTTATGGTACAATACTCGATAGGTTTCGTGAATTTTTTTTTCTTAATATATTACCATTTCTCACAGAAAATTTTGTTTTTCTATTTTTGACCTATCTTAGGACACTTGGGTTTTTAAAACGAATATAAAGGTACCTTAACTGTCGTAATCCATCCAGCTGTTTGAAAGATACGAGATCATACAAAAAATTATAAAGAAACAAATATAATATATATATAGTACATTCTATATACGAGTGGAAAATGATTCTTTGAGAGCCTTGTAGAAATAAATCTTAAATAGAAATATAAACAAACTATTACTAAGGAAAACGTAATTTCTAAGAAAATCACTATAAATACTAAGAAAATTGTTGGAAAATAGTGAATGTCTATATAAAATTAGAATCATGTTGAATTTCACGTTTATATTTTACTAGATTGATACCCGCCCGCTTCACTGGGCTTAAAAGTAAAAACCACCGCTTTATAGCCTCCACCTGCTTTGATCTCACTTATGAACGTTCCATAACACTTGAAATGATGGTTTTACTTAGGTAAAAGATATGCACAGTTTTCAATTTTTTAAATTGTAAAGTAGTTATTAATTCACGGAGTTTATCCGAAAAGGTAGCCATGAATTATGACATTTACTATTTTAAATTTATTTTGAAAAAAATTTTTTGTTTTGGTATTTATATCTTTTTAATTTATAGCTCATGTGCTATTCTGGTGTATGAGCTATATTGCTGAACAGTTTCATTAAAGACCATTCGCTAGTTTTTGCGTGAAAGCGTAACAAACAAACAAACAAACAAACAAACATTGTTACTTTCACATTTATAATATATAGGGATTATCTTACAATGAAAATAATATATAATGTAGTTAATTGCTTAAATATTCTGCATATCCAGGGTGCTGTTTCGCTTAAATTGGGTATGCTATCATTGTTTCATAAGAAATCGTACATAATTAACTTGATCAGCATAGTCCAGTGATTTTACGAAAATCCAAGTGGGGTGACCCAAAAGTTTGTGACTAGAATTTTTTATTTATTCATTCAACAGAGGTTTGTTTGGAGACCATTTTTTGGAGAATCTGATTTTGGGTACTCACGAAGTTTTTTTTGTGTGTTTGGTCCATATTTTGCCTTCAATTCATTCAATTAAATTTGATGATTTTGGTGTCGTTGGACTTGTCTGCATTTTATCTTCAAACTGACTTATTTCGAAGTACACGCTACGATTGATAGAAAAAAGTTATTCTTGTTCAACATCAAATATTTTATCGTGAATTTCTTTTTGTAAGTTGTATAAATGAGTTTGAAGATAAAACGCAGACAAGTACAAAGACATCCTAACCCTAAAATTTTAATGAATAGAACGCAGGATGTGGATCAAAACGCAAAAGAAGTTATTTTGCAAGATGTCGGGTTAATTTCGGAAATACGCAAAATCAGGTTTAATGTCTTTAGTGTCACAAATTTCAGTCCGCAACTGTAATGGACTAAGCAATGCATTGGCGCAGAAAGTGGAGGTTTAAGATTTCAAACCCTTCGTATTTCTTTGCCTATGAAGGTAAGGAATTGGAAATGTTGAAATTAGATGCAGCAAATAGTTTGTAAGTACTCTATTAACAAGATTTTTCGATATAATCTGGAACATCTGAATGTAATTTTTCTTAGTTCCAAGGAATAATATTTCAAATTTGCAGTAAAACATAAAGATATCCGATTTTTTCCATGGGTATCTTTTCTCTAGTTTGCAATTTACTGAACCCAAATTAAACAATTTTAGTCCTTTTTCTCCATGGACGTAGAAATACGGGGGGTATGAAATATAAAAATGTCATGTACTACGAAACATTAATGATATCTACATTTTTATACCCTGTATGCATGTAATATATATCAAAACATAAGTTTAGTCCCAAGTTTCTAACGCTTAAAAATATTGATGATACGAACAAAATTTTGGTATAGGTGTTTATAAAATCACCTAATTAGTCTATTTTCGGTTTTCCATCAATCCGTTTATCTGCCTGTTTGTCTGACAACACGTTAACTCCAAAACAAAAACAGATAAGAAGCTGGAATTTATAGCGTGCTCAGGACGTAAAAAGTGAGGTTGAGTTCGTAATTGGGTAACATAGGTCAATTGGGTCTTGGATACGTAGGACCAATTTGTAAACTGTTAGAGATAAAACTAAAGTTTAAATAAACAAAATGTTGCTTATAAAAAAATAAACAACTTTTGTATGAAACAATTTTTCGTAATCATCACTGTTTCCCCACGAGGGCGCAAATTACGTTATAACATTATATATTACATATTATATAAGCGAATATCAGTTATGTGTGTGTAAAACCACAATCACGTGACTGTGACTATCTAAGAATGACCATCTATCTTTACTTGTATTACGTTTGCGTAAAAACAAACATTTGCGTAATCAACACTGTCTATGCATGGTGTTTTAATAATCAAGTCAGTCAATTGTTTGTTTACACTTGTTTATGTTGGTTTTTGTTTTCCAATGAAATAATGTCCACAGACTCAATCTTAGCTGAATGATATTTTGTGTTTCGAGTTACAAGAAACGATTTCAAACTTTCAACTGAAGGGTCACTCATGCTTCAAACAAAACAACTTGATACAAAGTTAAGTTAAATCAATTCATTTTGAGCTGTATTATATCTGGTTTAGTGTTGCACAAACCTTTTAGAGAGTTATGCAGAATATTTAAGCAATTAACTACATTAGATATTATTTTCATTATTAGACAATTAGTACGGTAAAAGATGTTACAAAAATCGGCTAATTAAGGAAAATGAAATAAACCGCTTACTTTTCGCTAAAACGTCATGGAATGTGTTTTTTAGATGTCAAATATTATTAATAAAGAGTTAGTGGTGCAAATGTTTCTATTGGTTAATAAACAATAAATTATTAATTAAATGAAACGGTCAATGCAAAAGTTTACAATTAAAAATTAATAAATAGACAACTTGTATTACGTATAAGTTATACTTGTATAATAGTTTTTCGATTATTTGACAAGCACTCACATATATGTAATACAAGTTTATTTATTAACTTTTAAGTCAATATTTATTGTTTATTAATAAATAGTAAGATTTGCGCCACCAACTCATGCTTTGCTTATGATATTTGACACGTAAGAAACACTTTTCACCAAGATTAGCAAAAAGTAAGCGGTTTTTTTTTTCATTTTCCTTAATTTTTAACATATTTTACTCTACTAAATAAACTATTAAACTGAAATTCAACATGATCGTAATTTAAATAGACATTCACTATTTTCTAACAATTTTTTTAGAATTATTAGCGATTTTCTTAGAATAAATTCTTTCTTTCTATTTAATAAAAAAATTCCTTAGCAATATAAAGACATTCTTTTCTACTTAGGACGCTCATTACACATTGAAATTCTTTATAAAATTTTTTGAAACTTTGTCAAAATAAAGATTTAAGGATGTATGAGCATAACAACAATGTTTGATTTATAGGTAGACTTTTACTCAAAGAATATGTAGTTAAAATTTCAACTAAGTTATCCATGCAAATTTTTAAGAAAGAAATCATTGAAAATCGATATAAAATACATTGATTGCTCTTATGGAGAAATCTCAAAAAAACGGCATGTTTTGAAAGTTTTTGATAATTTTTGGAATGAATTTGAAATGATTGATAATTGAATTGAAAGTAAACATATAAATAATGACAGAAACGAATTGAAACAAGTGCCTCCATATATATAAGGGATGTACGAGCAGGATAGATTTAGGGTTAAAATTATTTTTATCTTATTATTTACTTTGATGATGAATTTTATTATAATTCCATTAACGTAGACGGAAAATAAGAATATAATTTTTCAATATTTGCCTTAGTTTTCGAAAAATCGAAAAATGAATAATTAAAGAAAGTTTTCAATTAGGGCCTTATTAAAGAAATAAAAAATATATTAAAAAACCGTGTCGGTCGAATTTATTAAGGATATACAATCAGTGTTAAAGTTCTCTTACGTATACCTTAAAAAAAATTATATTTTCTCACTTGATAATGAATTATCACATAGCTTGACGAAATCGCTTATTCAAGCTTAGTTTACGAAATATCAAATATCGGAAATTTCGGTAAAATTATTCATTCTTGGTTATTTCGAAAATAAAGCTAGATGTCAATAAATTGTTTGTTATCAAGGTTGAAAATTTGATTACAAATTTCAACCCGTCATATAACCTGCTCGTCCTTCTTTAATTAAATGAATAATTCAATTAGAACATTAATTAAATAAAGCCAGTTAGTATAACAACTAACGATTTTAACTGTTTAAATACCCTGGATATGGCTGAGTATCAACGTTTGAACTATTTATAATCATTAGTTAAATTACACTACAATTATACTTCCATAGCGGTAAGTATAAATAAGTATAATTATTATGTAATCAATTATCAATAACAAAATTATGCAACAATAAAAAAAATTGTTGATGAAACCGTTTATAGATTTGACTTAGAATCGAAAGCATTTTACGTAAATACGATTTGAATATCATCAACTTCTAGATTGGATTTGTAATATTTGTAAATTGTTCAGATAAATTGTGATCTATTATGAATGTGAAATTTAGTGAGGATGTATGGATGTATCAACAAACTATAACTGCTTACCCATTGGTATATATTTTAACATACAGGAACATGTCACATTTGAGAGTTACAATAATTAAGTTATTTTTTTCTCTAGATTCTGAACTTTTTTCTAAATATGACCCCGATACACAAATATCTCTATCACATTTCATTATCTTTCCCATATTCATAAGTATGAACAAGTATGTACATAGAAGTCGTATGGGGTATTTAAAATTCATATTTTCCATATGGTTTGAATAAAATAACAAAAACTAAACGATATAGGTCATCCCGAATATATCCGAAAGATATTAAATTATACAGAAAATAATCATTTTTGAAAAATAAATATTATTCAATTAAACTTTGGATTAAAAGTTTTAAGATATATAATTAAAGTAATGAAATTATGAATAATTGAACAAATCCCTTAAGGAGGTTGGTGTAGTCGATTTTAATGACTACATAATTTATACAAAATATCAAAAGAAAAGCCAATTCTATTGTATTTACAAAATATAAATTAATAATGAGAGGTGGTTGGAACAAAATTAGTGGCTGATTTTTTAAAATGTTATTCTTTAGTTTTCAATCAGATGAAATTTTTTTTTTTGAATAGCTAATACGATTTGAACAAAAATTTTCTTACATAAACATATAAACAAAAACTTTTGATTAAAGATGAAAAACTATTACAAGGAAATTGTATTCTTAAGAGAAATTTTGGAAATGAAAATATACAATTTTGAAAAAGTTAATCGGATAATATAATTTTAAAGAAAATTATTAAATCTTCATAAAATAAGTTTGTTTTGAATTAAATTAATTGCCCCCAACAGCCTTAAACGAGATTATTTAATAAAACATTTATTTTTCATTAAAAATAAATGTGTGAAAATTCATTTAGAATTTCTAAAAAATACTCAGATATATCGCGTGTCATACATTTAAGTCAATTTATTAAGGGTAGGGGGTAAAATAAAGTGGTATATACATATCACACGTAGTGGGGTAAATAAGTGAGTGATATACCTTATAAAGACGCAACGGGGGTTACATATTTAATTATATATAATTTTCATATATTAGAAATAATGTTACGAAGAACCCACCGTGAAGTAACTTCGAATAAAACAGAAACAAAAAAATTGAGACACTTTTTTAAAATTGAATCACACAGGAAATAGATTTTAAAAAGTGTTTTTCGATAATCGGAAATAAATTTTGAAATATTTGTTATCCCTAATCGCTTTCCTAATTTCCTTTTAGATTTCCGGTAACCATTAAGTATGATGACTATTCAAAAATTGTATAGAAAACAGAAACAGGTCATTATTATACATACACGTTATATAAAACGTCTATTATATTTAAAAATTTGCTTTTAACTAAGTTATTTATCTGTTATTTTTCTTCAATGAAAATATCTACAGTTAGATTTAAGATAAAACACGATTTTCTATTGTTCAAACTACTAGATTTTCCTTTGTTCGAAAAAAGACCAATTTTTTCACGAAGGAAATATTTTATACAAAAAATAATTTTTTGTTTACAACAACTAATTAAAAAAATTTGAAATTTTTAAAAAAAATACTTACAGTTTAATTTTTTTTAAACGCGAAAACAAATTTTTAAAATTATTTTTAAAATTTTGAAAAAAAAAAAAAATTTAATTTATCATAACAATATCATAATTGTTGTAAAAGTAAGTCTTCAGTCAATCAAAATAAATGATAATTTTCAAAAATAATGACACTTTTCACTATGAAATGTTTTCGAAAGTGTTACGGAAAATGAACTGCAGTTTGCAACCTGCGTGTGCCTTCCTTATATAGCGGGTTTTCACAGGAATATAGTTTTGAGTGAAAATATACCACACATTGTGTAATATGAATATACACATTATTGTCGTATATAAAGTTTTTCCGCTTTTCATGTTATTCTAAAAAATAATTTTTCTTAAATTATTTTAAATTTCTTGGTCATTTATTGAGTTCTTTTGGTCATTTGGCTTTACAATCAAATTTGTTAAAAGTTTGTATTTAAAAAAAAAATTTCGACTTGGTTTTCCACAAAATAATTAAATTTATTTTATTAAATTTAAAAGTAAATTGTTGGAGAATTTTTTTTAAATCATGTAAATTTAAAATAAATTTTGAAAAATTTTAATTTTTGAAATCAAAATATAAGTACAATATTATATTCCCTTTTTGTGTACGTAATACGCATGCGCTAGTTGTTAAAAAGAAGCAACAGTTATGTGGAAAAATCAATAATCCCTGTAAGATGAAATAGTATACGCTAAAATGAACTATTAACATTATATGATAAATAAAGAGGGCATATCAAACAAGTGCCAATGGCCAGATTCGAACCGCAAGTCGAGAAATCCGAATATCTTCTCCACTAACCAAGTAAAATCAACACCACCCCCCTAATTTTTCTTCCCCCACTTTCCCCTTCATTTCCACTTTATAAAAACCCTTAATAATAATATGACATACACATATAATAACAAACAGTGGTAAAAGTGGCCTTTAGAAATCAGACTAATAAATTTCTGATAGTATATTCTGAAGTATATTTTATTATACCATGCATATTATGTAATATGCAAGGTATACTAAGTTTAGTCCCAAGTATGTAACGCTTAAAAATATTGATGCCACGCACAAAATTTTGCTATAGGTGTTCATAGAATCGTCTAATTAGTCCATTTCCGGTTGTCCGTCCGTCCGTCTGTGGGCACGATAACTCAAAAATGAAAAAATATATCAAGCTAAAATTTTTACAGCGTACTCAGGACGTAAAAAGTGAGGTCGAGTTCGTAAATGAGCAAGATAGGTCAATTGGGTCATGACCTATGGGTTCGTAGAACCCATCTTGTAAACCGTTAGAGATAGAACAAAAAATTAAATGTAAAAAATGTTCCTTATCCAAAAATAAACTACTTTTGTTTGAAACATTTTGTCGTAAACATCACTGTTTACCCGTGAAGGCGCAAATTAGGCGTAAATTGTATAGTATGTCTTATACAAATTGTATATGTATGTGCAATGTGATACAGTAATCAACACTGTCTATACATGGTATATCAACAATTAACTCAGTCAATTGTTTGTTTTCACTTGTTCATTAATAAATTATAGTAAAATTTATTTTATGATACTCTATATATAAGCGACTTACCACTGATTGACCCATCACGAAATCTCCGAAACTATCGATCCGATTAACTTCAAATTTCGAATTTGATTTACCTCTTTCGTGACATAGACGTCCATTAAGAACGGATTTAACGGAATTCCTATACCAACGAATTTTCCTATTTGTAATTTAATTTTTATTTACTTTTTTCTGAAAAATTCGTTAAAAATAAACAATGGGAAAAAAAGTCCTAATAGGTCAGTTTTGTAAAAATTTCTGTTTGTTTCAAAAAAAAAGAAGATAGATTACTCTTACAAATTAAATAATTTTTTACCTTGGTTAAAGAAATTTAAACAGTTTTTCTGAGAACTGTTTGAGGTAGAAAGTGATGACAGATTTTCGGCCGAATCGAAAAGAGGCGGATTTAAAAGTGGTCGATTAATACTCTCCGATATCCATTAGCTTAAGGGATAAGGTCTACTGGGGATCCTGCCACAATAAATAACGGGAAGGCATCCCAAAACACAGTGCCTCGTGGTTGATGTGGAAATCTGTGTATTAACTGACTGGCACTATATTTTCCTATTTACAATTTCAAAAATTTACAATAAATACCAAATCGAAATTAAACATTTCGTTAATAAAAGAAGTATACATTCACATCCAAATGGTTAGTGTGCCCAGCGAAGCGGGCGGGAATCAACTAGTGACAAATATTTCCAATTCTATTATACTATAGTTAATATATTCCAAATTTTAGGTTTTAGAACATTCAAATAAAAAATTACTTGGTAGAAATAGGTAGTACCACAAGCAGGCACGAAGTCAGCATTCGAAAAAGGTGGTGGGCACGCCGGCACGGCACAGCCATGCGAAAATCAGCCAAATGGAAGTCGGAGTATGAATTCGCTCATGATTGATTAAGGTGCATTCAAACAAAGGAGGTGTTTACAAAATATACGATTTGACTGACCAAAATTTTGTACAGTGTCCCTCCGGGAGGGAGTTAACACTAAGGCAGGACAGGCAAATAGGATATGTTAATTTATAAAAATGTTTTATCAAATATATATTATAACAAGTGAAAACAAACAATTGACTGAGTTAATTGTTGAAATACCATGAATAGACAGTGTTGACTACGGAATCGTATGTTTTTTCATGTCATGTAAGTAAAGAGATAGTCAGTCATACATACATGTCACACACACATGTAATACATGACTGATACGCCCATGTAATACAAACTATTCAATGTTCGAACCTAATTTGCGCCCTCACGGGTAAACAGTGATGTTTTCGAATTAAATGTTTTAAACAAAAGTTGTTTATTTTTATTATAAGGAACATTTTACCAAGCGAAGTATAGAAAACGATCTCTCTGCGATAGTTAGCTCTCCGGAAGAGTTGTCAGTATTTGTAAGAATCGCATGCTCCAATTAGAAGAGCTACCGACTGTGATATGGCGGAATTGTTTTCATATTCTTTTTTCCAACCAGAGTCGGTATTCAATTATAACAGTTAATTCAGTATCAATAAAGTTGGGTAAAATGACGACAATTTTTCTCCCGAAATTATTGAAAACATTTCTAGGTTTTGAAACTACGTTTTGAAACATTCTTTCGATTTTTGGAATTAACATGATTTGAAACGAATTTTCCTCCCTAAACATTATATGGGAATATCAGTTATGCGTGTATGTGACGTGTATGTATGTGTGGCAATCTAAGAGTGGCCATCTGTCTCTGTCTATACATGGTATTTAAAAAAAATCACTCAATTGTTTGTTTTTACTTGTTATTTCTAATTTCGGGATGAAAACAATTACTACTTTGTATAAGAAAGTTAATAAATAAGGAGTTTTTCTTTACAAATAAAAGGAAATCGCTCATGAATGCCTCAATAAAAAAAACTTAAACATATATTTTCTTTATATATTTGAAATTTTCACATTGTCATTTGTAATGAAAACATAATAATTTTATTGAGTTAAATTTTTTACAATCATTATATGACAGTAAAAATCATATGGAAATTCATCCAGTATTTGTCTCTAATTGGCTTGTTAGTGTAAATCCCTGGTGACAATAATAATATCAATTCTCATTCAGGTTTTCCACACATCCACATCTCTAGATGTTTCTCTCAAGAAATCATCAATCTACTGATGTGAAAAATTGCATACAATTTGATATGAAAATGACTAACTATATTATGTGTTTTTATTTGTTGCTTTTGCTATAAACATGTTATTTATTTGGTGTGTACTATAATTAGTATATGTAAGACGATTTGTTATGTTACCTAAAGTGTAACGTTGTTCTCATCATGCACTCAACTATATGCAATTAATATTTATAGTTGACGTTCACTAATTTTATACTTAATATCACAAATGAACTATTTTACTATAGCAGGATGTAAAGCTGCGACTCTTTAGTTTCACACGAAAATATCATTTATTCTACTAGGTTAAAATGTAACTTTTTGGTGGTAAGCTTTACAAAAAAAAATACAAAAGATTTAGACATGAAATGAAATGTTGTAGTTCCATATTTATGTCTAGATGTGTTATCAATCATTATTTTTAGAAAAAATTATATAAATAATAAATAATAAAAAAACAACAGTATTTTTTATTTATTACAATGTATATATCAATATTTATGCAGGGACAGTGGCACCATCTATGAGCTACATCTAATACTAATACATTTAATATTAATTTTAATTGAGTGCCCATCTGTAGATTCTTTCAAGTATTAAAAAACGTATTAATGAAAAATACAAGAAACGTGATAACAAAACAAAAACAATTAATTTTTGCAGTTCTACTGTAGAATAACAGTAATAAAAATTTAAGTGATATTAATACAAGTAATGAAAAATTTTTAATTATAGTTATTATAATTTTAAAGTTATTAATTAATTGTTATTAAAGCAATAAAATGCTACGACGTCGTACGTTGACGGGTCGTTAAGAGGGTGATCGTAATCGAGCATTATGGGTGATGATCGGAAACGACGAAAACAAGATCAAGAAGAATTATATCTTTATCAAAATGATATTAATTTTAAAATGTATGCAGAATTTTTTGAGATTGCTCAAAAGAATTTGAATTTTGAAGTATGCAATGTATGTCATCGTCGTTGGTTTGATTTACAAATTAATAAAGATGGGTTTTGTTGTGTTTCTCATAAATTTAAAATAAAAAATGAATTGAATATTTTCACAGCGGATAATAACATGGATCCTGGTTTACAACATGATGTTTTAAAGAAATAAAAGTTTGTTGAGGAACAATTAAATAAAAAAATATTTGTCAATAATTGAAGTATAATTTTATTTTAGAAATATACATTTTATATGATACCATTCGCGAGCCATTACAAAGTTATACTTTTAGCTAATTTTATAAAAAAAACATTTAAAAATCGTTCTGAATATATTATCGAGGATTAGGCACCATCTCTATATCTCAGCCGAAATAATAATAATAAATCAACAAAACCACTCTAGCATTCATAGTAAATCCTTTCTACATAAATAGAAACGAAATCCACATTGAGTCATTTGGAGTTGATACTGGATCTCTAGAAATATAATTGATCGATTTAAAAAGTAAAGCTTTGTGGAAAGTTGAAAAGCAAGTTGGAAGATAGTTATTGAAATGAATACCACGGTACTTGAAATAATACCACGATAATTGAATTTCCCGCCATTTTAGTCATCAAAACAAACCGGCAGGGGATGATCAAAATTTTTGAGCAATAGATTCCAAAACTAGAAAGTACAAGTTTTCTAATGAGCACGATAAGATTTTAGATAACGCTTGTTTTATAAAATGACGGCCAGATGAAATAACGCCTAAAATGTGGAAAAATTCCATTTTTGGACATGTTTAAAAACGAAAAGTGGTAGAGTGGTAAAAATTTTTAAGAAACAATATGCAAGGGCTTAATAGAAGGCAGTTTCAGTTTTCGAAAGATATGAAAAAAATTTCAGTTCGAGGATTAATTCAAATGGTACGGGTTTTTAAATCCAGAAGTGTCAATTTTGCTTAGAAAGCGAATATCTTGGTCCAAAATGCTCATACGGGAATTTTTTATCGCTCAAGAAAAATAAACAAGCTTTCAAGTGGTATAAACAAATTTGTTGTAAAATAAATTTTAAAATTTTGGTACGCTTCTGAACTTCATATAAAATTTAGAGATAACATTTTTCACCCTTTCAACCCTTCTTGCAGGGCGTTAAAGGGTGATTTATAATTTACAGGGACTTGACAGCAGGCTTTTTTTTTAATTGAAAGTACGAAAATAGGCCAGAAATTTGTAAAAACTATCAATGATTTTCGGTTTAAATCAGAAACACTTCTTACATTCTTACAATTTAATTAAAAAAAATAGTTCATAAGGAATCGATGAAAATATCTGTTTATTTTTTTGCTCAGATAACAAAAAATATCAATTGAGAAAAATTTTTTTTTTCAAATAAGTTATTTTTCCTACTACAAAAAATATAGAGTTCCACTTGAACAATTTAAGTTGACCACTGTTTAACTTAGAACCTATCCACCTAAAACATGACCAAAGTTTTGTCTGAAACAATTTTCTGTATTTAAATTATTTTTAATTTTTTTGGAAATGTAAAGTTAAAAAAAACAAAATTAAAAAAAAAAAACAGCGAAAAATAATTAAAATGCTAAAAAAGTACTTGGCGTAAAATTTAGCATCTCTCAGTCAATTTTGATAAAAGATAGTCGAATAAAAAACGATAATGTCAGCTACAACTTTATTTAGATTGATGGAAATATTTTTCTCTCTGGTTTTGTTCTAAGAACATTTTATGACTTCTGAAAATATAAGACAAATTAAAAGTCTTCGGTAGTATAGTGGTCAGTATCCCCGCCTGTCACGCGGGAGACCGGGGTTCGATTCCCCGCCGGAGAGAATCATTTTTTGTAATTTTTAAAAATACTGATCAAATAATTCTGAAAAGATATAAGGACATATTAACAAGTCTTCTGTAGTATAGTGGTCGGTATCCCCGCCTGTGACGCGGGAGACCGGGGTTCGATTCACCGCCGGAGAGAATCATTTTGTCTAATTTTTTAAAATAATGATAGAATATTTCTGGAAAGATATTGAGACTGACTAACAAGTTTTCGGTAGTATAGTGGTCAGTATCCCCGCCTGTCACGCGGGAGACCGGGTTTGATTCCCCGCCGGAGAGAATCATTTTGTCTAATTTTTTAAAATAATGATAAAATTTTCTGGAAAGATATTGAGACTGACTAACAAGTCTTCGGTAGTATAGTGGTCAGTATCCCCGCCTGTCACGCGGGAGACCGGGGTTCGATTCCCCGCCGGAGAGAATCATTTTGTCTAATTTTTTTAAGTTATGATAAAATATTTCTGGAAAGATATTGAAACAGACTAACAAGTCTTCGGTAGTAATTTGGTCAGTATCCCCGCCTGTCACGCGGGAGACCGGGGTTCGATTCCCCGCCGGAGAGAATCATTTTGTCTAATTTTTTAAAATAATGATAAAATATTTTTGAAAGATATTAAGACAGACTAACAAGTCTTCGGTAGTATAGTGGTCAGTATCCCCGCCTGTCACGCGGGAGACCGGGGTTCGATTCCCCGCCGGAGAGAATCATTTTGTCTAATTTTTTAAAATAATGATAAAATATTTCTGGAAAGATATTAAGACAGACTAACAAGTCTTCGGTAGTATAGTGGTCAGTATCCCCGCCTGTCACGCGGGAGACCGGGGTTCGATTCCCCGCCGGAGAGAATCATTTTGTCTAATTTTTTTAAGTTATGATAAAATATTTCTGGAAAGATATTGAGACAGACTAACAAGTCTTCGGTAGTATAGTGGTCAGTATCCCCGCCTGTCACGCGGGAGACCGGGGTTCGATTCCCCGCCGGAGAGAATCATTTTGTCTAATTTTTTAAAATAATGATAAAATATTTCTGGAAAGATATTAAGACAGACTAATAAGTCTTCGGTAGTATAGTGGTCAGTATCCCCGCCTGTCACGCGGGAGACCGGGGTTCGATTCCCCGCCGGAGAGAAATATTTTATCAATGGTTTTATAGGATCGAAATACATTATTCTATTTATAATTATCAATTTCCTGTTACTATTCCTATTGCTATGTGGTTTTAATTTTATACTGACCCACTCAAAATATGGTTTGCTATATCAAACACAATATTATCGGAACTTAATTTTGAGGTGTGATTAATTTTGAATGAGTATTCTCTAATTATTTCTGTGGTTATGAATCTCGAAATCACAGGAAATTCATTGTATTAATCATTTCCTTATTAATATAGTGATTAGCTATAGTCTTTCGATAGCGAATTTTATTTAATAAAGTCATCATATTCATAATATATGTATTTACACATTTACTTTTCGGCAATAAAATTTATTATTATTATTTATTTATTTATAAAAGACAATTGTTTACGTATTACATAACTCTTGTAGATGATGTATATACAGATCACATAATGTATATACAGTGGAACTTGGATAAGGGGGACCTGGATAAGTGAGAAACTACCATAAGATGGGCACGGCACAGCCACCCGACAATCGGCCAAATACTAGTCGGAGTATGAACTCGCTCATAATCGAAATACAGCGTTCCTGCAAAGGATATGTTAACAAGATATATGACGCCCTAACCAAGATTTTTTACAGTGTATTTGCTCACGTGGGCAAAGTCATGGGGCGAACACAAGTGAATTATAAAACCTGTAAAATGATAGTTTGTTCGCATACAAAAATTTACAAAAGTAAATGTGTGATTATTTACACATCATCACGCGTGTTATTTAGACCTTAACTACTGAACAATAATAAATACTGACCACTGTATTACCGAAGCTTTGTTAAGGAGTAAATAAAAATCGGACGAAAATTCTTAAATGTAATAAAAATAAGTGAATAAAAAAGTTTCTCTCCGGCGGGGAATCGAACCCCGGTCTCCCGCGTGACAGGCGGGGATACTGACCACTATACTACCGAAGACTTGTTAATATGGCATTATATCTTTTCAGAACTATTTGATAATAATTTCAAAAAGTTTGAAAAAATGATTCTCTCCGGCGGGGAATCGAACCCCGGTCTCCCGCGTGACAGGCGGGGATACTGACCACTATACTACCGAAGACTTGTTATTCTGTCTTAATATCTTTCCACAAATATTTTATCATAACTTTAAAGAACTCGCGGAATCAAGCATGTGTAACAGTCTCCTGTGTAACAGGTATGGATATGGCCACTATACTATCGAAGATTTTATATTTACAAAACATGATTCCGAAATTGTAATAACTTGACATCTTTTACAAATGAAACGATTATTCAAATTGTAAGTATAAAAAAAATTCATTAAAACACTAAGAAGTGGTCATTATTTGTTTTTATAAAATAAAAATACAAATGCACAAAACATAAACAGTTACTATTATGACTGAGACTGTGTGAGGGACATGAACGATGATATACATTTTAACTTCCTGCTTACAAGTTATTGTTTTCTTCGAAAAATGAAATCGAAATGTTATAATTTCGTTACACTGACAAAAAAATTAGAATGATCCCGACAACCTTATCCCGAAGTTGACCGTTTCATATTGAAATAGAGTAAAAATATTGTCAAACAATTTCCTAATGATTGGAACAAGTACAACTAAATATTTCATTTACAATAGAATGGGATTGAATTTAAAATATGAATTCAATGGTACAAAATTACTGAAGTTAAATAAGCAAAATCATTACTTCTTTGAAAGATATTGATTTTAGTTTGAAGTCGTGCATTTTATTGATAACTTAGATTTAAATCCATTAAATATAAATTAGTTGCTAACTTGGCTAGTCATGTGACGTCCGAATTACTTTAATAGGGTATTATCGTAAGTAAAAAATTAAATTATGAAATTTGAAAAAAGTTAAAATTTATGTAAAAATATACTTAAATATTCTGATTTCGAGTCATAAAAGCACATTTTTCTTTTAAAATATTAAAATTAAAAATCGTAATTTTTAAACTGTATATCACGTGACCTAAAACGCGGGTAAGCCCTGATGTGATGTCATATCGGTATGAGCCATAGACCATCAATTAGTTCAGTGTAGACAGCTGGGTATAATATATCCATAGATAATAAGTATTTATATTTATTATAATCAGATGTCTATGAATATATCTGTCAAACTTATTTGTGTTATTTCGTGTAACGATGCCGATATTATGTCATTAAAAAGGTTTAAAATTTAATTTAAGTTTTTGGCAAGAAAGCGTGTGTATTTTTTAGAAATAAATTTTTGGTGGCTTTTTATTAGCAAAATCAACATTTTGAAGTACTTCAAAAATAGTAGAAAACCCTATTGTTTTTATGATCAGGCGAGCGAAGTGAGCCTCTACTAGGTGTAGATGTGTTATCAATCATTATTTTTAGAAAAAATTATATAAATAATAAATAATAAAAAACAACAGTATTTTTTATTTATTACAAGTATGTATACAATCTATATATATGCAGAGACAGTGACACCATCTGTGAGCTACATCTGATACTAATATATAATTGGCTACACTTAATATTAATTTTAATTGAGTGGCCATCTGTAGATTCTTTCAAGTATTAAAAAACTTCATAATGAAAAATACAAAAAACGTGATAAAAAAACAAAAACAATTAATTGTTGCAGTTCTACTGTAGAATAACAGTAATAAAAAATTTAAGTGATATTAATACAAGTAATGAAAAAATTTTAATTATAGTTATTATAACTTTAAAGTTATTTATTAATTAATTGTAATTTTAGTAATAAAATGCCACGACGTCGTACGTTGACGGGTCGTAGAGAGCGTGATCGTAATCAATCGTTAATGCGTGATCATCGGAAACGACGAAAACAAAATCAAGAAGAATTATATCTTTATCAAAATGATATTAATTTTAAAATGTATGCAGAAAATTTTGAGATTGCTCAAAAGAATTTGAATTTTGAAGTATATATTGTATGTCATCGTCGTTGGTTTGATTTACAAATTAATAAAGATTGGTTTTGTTGTGTTTGTCATAAATTTAAAATAAAAAATGAATTGAATATTTTCACAGCGGATAATAACATGGATCCTGGTTTACAACCTCATGTTTTAAAGAAATTAACGTTTGTTGAGGAACAATTTAATTAAAAATATTATTATAGCTATACTTTTAGCTAGTTTTTAGAATGAATTGAATCTGTAAAAATCCGTCATTATCTTAGTCCCTAAAAATCATATTCACCACCGACTTGTTTAAGGTGGGTATCCTCATAATATATAAACAACACAATCAAAACGGGGTAGGGGTTTTGTAATTTTAGAACAAGGTTGTAACTAAATGACTCGATCAGTTTTATTATATATGCAAATGTCAAGAATACATCAATGGGCATGTTTACTGGAATGTAACGAGACTGACGCCCGGCACGGCCGTATGTATATAATCATCATATTCCAATAATATATGTTATACTACAGTTAAAACCGATTATAACGATGAATGAGTTCTTACGAACAAATATAAATTCGCATGTGAACATAACGTCTATAACGACAAATTGGTTATAGCGACTTCCTATCAGTAGAATTGGTTGTCGATAACAACCAATATATAGGGGAAGAACGGGTAAAAAGGATATACATTATAATCATTTCTATTCTTAACTTTTTCCAATAATTCTTCGGGTAATTGAAGTTTATAATTAAAGTAAAATAAAAATAAAGCCAACATTATTCATTTTGACTGCCTTGAGCACCAGGAATCTGGTACCCGATTCTGTCGCGATGTTCGTGTTCAGCGACCGCAAAAATCCCCGAATAACAAGTTTGGTATCATTTTCATCACTATTAACCGAATTGCGAATTTAGTATATTTACAGTTAATTTAAAATTATAAAATGCATATTATTTTTCCAAATTACATATTTTTAATTTCTTATGAATCAATTTAGGTCAAAAAAATTTCCTGACACTCCAGCGAACCGAAAACCGCATTCAACTTACAGTTCAAATTTTTCGAACTTTAACCCTCTTTGGTGTTTCGTTTCTGTGACTAATAAGTGAATAAATAAATTTCTCAAAACAATTAAAAAATCTTTTGTTATTGTAATAAGTATCGCTAAACTCATTTCAATATATTTCAAGTTTTTATTTATTTTCGTAATTTTAAGCATTTAAAGGAAGAATTTCTGAGTGAGTGACATTTCGTTTACCGATAACTTCATAGGGTTAAAAAATTGTAATTAACTTAAACAATTCACGTCACCCTGTGCGCGCGCTTCATAAAAATTCTCATCATTTTTTTATAACGCCAAAACAAAAATTTCCGAAACTAAAATCTTTTTGTTAAATTTATCAGAATGATAATTAAGTTTTGTAATCGGTTAAAAAATTCGGATGTTATTTGGTTCATTGTATGTAATTTTTTAATTCGAAACAGTATTTCAGAAAACACTGTTGACTACTAATTTGAAAATTTTTTCCATCGAATTGTATAGAATATTCTGAAATTTTTAAGCAATTCGGAAGAATTTCACATAATGTTGTAAAAGAATAATATTTGAGAAAAAAGCTGTATAATATTCGAGGAAATTCGACCAAATTATGTTAAACGTTATACAAGACTCAAAAAAACATTATTGTCACAAAAGTCAAAAATTTGCAGTTTTTCACTCTTTAATAAATAGATTGATGTTGTAGATTCTATCCTCCGAAAATGCCAATGGCGTAAAGGAATTAAGGACACAACCTCCTTTGAGAAAGTTTCCGAAAAAAATAAGTGGGCTAGAGTTATATTTAACCATCATTGTAATAACAAGATAGATAGAATTTTGAACAAATCTGGAATTTCAGTTGGTTTTTCATCTCAGAAATTACAACACACCTTGGATCAAACCAAGGATCCAATTCCGGACGCCCAGAAATCGGGTATCTACCAGATTTCTTGCTCGAATATAGAAATTAAAATGATCAGCACTATAGAGAGTGCTGGAAGAGAAATTAAATTATCATTACGAAAACTTAAATTAAAAATTAATACTGATTTTAAAATTGTCAGCTTTTGTTGGTATGCGTGTGACTACTTGAGTTGAAAGCTTCAAACTGGTTGTCAACCAAGTTGTGTGTGTGTTCAATGTCGTTTCAACCAATTTTGACTGTATATAAATATTAGTATAAGTGTAGTACCCCAAACTTCTTTTAAATGTCATTTGCCTGCTGATAGCATGCTTATTTGCTCGGTATGTGATGTCGGATATTTGTGTATTTAACAGTTTGCAGACTTAATTTATCAGAGAGATAAGAGATAGGTAATCTGCATGTATTGAAGAAAAACTTATTCAATTACATAACAATTACTCCCAATATAGTTCAACAACGAATGGTAGTAATAGATAAAGTGTCTATTCATACAATTGTCTTATCATCCGGATCACAATTACGCGAATCACTTACACCAAATTTACACTGTCAAAAAAATATAATCGAAATAAATGGTTGGCAGCCTACACAGTAGGTCAAAATTCACGCAGTTATTGCAGTTATTCATCAGCTTCTTTTCAATCTTCGAAACAATTTTTGGCAAAGCTCTCAGAATCTTTTGAATAGTAATTTAGAATGGTGCTACATCGTATTTACATAAAAATTTACGAATATCTGTACAATTATTGACACAACCCTATGTCTTCGATAATATAGTTTAAGTTCGATTATTATTTATTCTTAAACAACCCTTCGGTAGAATAGTGATCAGTAGCCCCGATTCCCCGCCGGAGAGAATCATATAAAAATTTTTGTAAAATTATTAATTACCTCTCAACACGTCTTCGGTAGTATAGTGGTCAGTATCCCCGCCTGTCACGTGGAAGACCAGCTTGATTATTATACTTAATTATTTGAGTAATGAAGCTTGAATAAGATATTTTTTTTTAAATATCCATATTGTAATTAAAAATTTTTTTCAGGTGGTTTCCAACTACAGGTGGTTTCACCTACCTCATAATCGAACCACGGGGTTGTCACGTTTCGCTTTATTTATTATAACAAGGTGTATCAGGTTTTAATTCGAACAATTGAATGGTCGTAAGATCTTTGAAAAAGAAAATTTCATATCAATTAGTAAAAAATAGGCTTAATTCCGTTTTAATATTTTTAAGCGTTACAAACTTTAAACTATACTGTGTATACCTTGATATATTTCATATATATATGATATTAAAATAACATTTTTTTTAAACTTATGAAAAAATGATTCTCAAAATTGATTGATTTTTGCACCTCGTCAATATGGGTCGGATGAGTCGGCCCTGTTGGTTACTGTATGTCCCAATTTATACAGAATGTTCGATTTACATCTAGGCATATAAATATCACGAGTATGACAGAATACATACGTTAAGCAATGCATCTAAGTAAGAGTTATTAGATTATAGGTGTTCTATTAAACTGCAAAAGTGACTTGTATCGTGGCTTATCTGTTGTAGTTCATCTATTCAACTAAGAAACTCCCACTCTCCAAAGGTCTTAAAACTATCTCAACGCATATTGAAGCTTCAATACATGTATATAATACCTCACCTAGATGCATTGTTTAACGCATGTATTATGTCATATTCGTGATATTTATATGCCTAGATGTAAGTCGAACATTCTGTATATTATATTGGATGTAAGACACATCCATTGTATTGAATTGCATCAATAAACATCTAATCAGTTATATTGAGAACTTGATAATTACAATATTAATTTCGATTATATGTTTTTTTTTTCAGGCAAATAAATTTATCCCTGTATTTTGTACACAATTATTTTGCGTTTCAATTAATTGAACGGGGGGTTACAACAACATTATTGTACGCCTTTAAATGTTTTTATTATTTAATCATTTTATCGTTATTCTATAAGGGCGATGAAAATTTAATACAATTATTACCATTATTATTAAGGATGTTCCGACTAGTCGGTAAAGCCCACTATCAGGCCACATTCGTAGTCAGCGAATAGTCGACGAAAAATCTTAAATGTAGCAAAAGTAAGTGTGAAAAAAAGTCTCTCCGGCGGGAAATCAAACCCCAGTCTCCCGCGTGACAGGCGGGGATACTGACCACTATACTACCGAAGACTTTTTAGTATGTCTTAATATCTTTCCAGAAATATTTTATCATTATTTTAAAAAATTAGACAAAATGATTCTCTCCGGTGGGGAATCGAACCCCGGTTTCCCGCGTGACAGGCGGGGATACTGACCACTATACTACCGAAGAATTGTTAGTCTGTCTTAATTTCTTTCCAGAAATATTTTATCATTATTTTAAAAAATTAGACAAAATGATTCTCTCCGGCGGGGAATCGAACCCCGGTCTCCCGCGTGACAGGCGGGGATACTGACCACTATACTACCGAAGACTTGTCAGTCTGTCTTAATATCTTTCCAGAAATATTTTGTCATTATTTTAAAAAATTAGACAAAATGATTCTCTCCGGCGGGGAATCGAACCCCGGTCTCCCGCGTGACAGGCGGGGATACTGACCACTATACTACCGAAGACTTGTTAGTCTGTCTTAATATCTTTCCAGAAATATTTTATCATTTTTAAAAAAAATTAGACAAAATGATTCTCTCCGGCGGGGAATCGAACCCCGGTCTCCCGCGTGACAGGCGGGGATACTGACCACTATACTACCGAAGACTTGTTAGTCTGTCTTAATATCTTTCCAGAAATATTTTATCATTATTTTAAAAAATTAGACAAAATGATTCTCTCCGGCGGGGAATCGAACCCCGGTCTCCCGCGTGACAGGCGGGGATACTGACCACTATACTACCGAAGACTTGTTAGTCTGTCTTAATATCTTTCCAGAAATGTTTTATCATTATTTTAAAAAATTAGACAAAATGATTCTCTCCGGCGGGGAATTGAACCCCGGTCTCCCGCGTGACAGGCGGGGATACTGACCACTATACTACCGAAGACTTGTTAGTCGGTCTTAATTTCTTTCCAGAAATATTTTATCATTATTTTAAAAAATTAGACAAAATGATTCTCTCCGGCGGGGAATCGAACCCCGGTCTCCCGCGTGACAGGCGGGGAAACTGAACACTATACTACCGAAGACTTATTATTCTTTCTTAATATCTTTCCAGAAATATTTTATCATTATTTTAAAAAATTAGACAAAATGATTCTCTCCGGCGGGGAATCGAACCCCGGTCTCACGCGTGACACGCGGGGATACTGACCACTATACTACCGAAGACTTGTTAGTCTGTCTTAATATCTTTCCAGAAATATTTTATCATAACTTAAAAAAATTAGACAAAATGATTCTCTCCGGCAGGGAATCGAACCCCGGTCTCCCGCGTGACAGGCGGGGATACTAACCACTATACTACCGAAGACTTGTTAGTCTGTCTTAATATCTTTCCACAAATATTTTATCATTATTTTAAAAAATTATACAAAATGATTCTCTCCGGCGGGGAATCGAACCCCGGTCTCCCGCGTGACAGGCGGGGATACTGACCACTATACTACCGAAGACTTGTTAGTCTGTCTTAATATCTTTCCAGAAATATTTTATCATTATTATAAAAAATTAGACAAAAATGTTCTCTCCGGCGGGGAATCGAACCCCGGTCTCCCGCGTGACAGGCGGGGATACTGACCACTATACTACCGAAGAATTGTTAGTCTGTCTTAATTTCTTTCCAGAAATATTTTATCATTATTTTAAAAAATTAGACAAAATGATTCTCTCCGGCGGGGAATCGAACCCCGGTCTCCCGCGTGACAGGCGGGGAAACTGAACACTATACTACCGAAGATTTATTATTCTTTCTTAATATCTTTCCAGAAATATTTTGTCATTATTTTAAAAAATTAGACAAAATGATTCTCTCCGGCGGGGAATCGAACCCCGGTCTCCCGCGTGACAGGCGGGGATACTGACCACTATACTACCGAAGACTTGTTAGTCTGTCTTAATATCTTTCCAGAAATATGTTATCATTATTATAAAAAATTAGACAAAAATGTTCTCTCCGGCGGGGAATCGAACCCCGGTCTCCCGCGTGACAGGCGGGGATACTGACCACTATACTACCGAAGAATTGTTAGTCTGTCTTAATTTCTTTCCAGAAATATTTTATCATTATTTTAAAAAATTAGACAAAATGATTCTCTCCGGCGGGGAATCGAACCCCGGTCTCCCGCGTGACAGGCGGGGAAACTGAACACTATACTAGCGAAGATTTATTATTCTTTCTTAATATCTTTCCAGAAATATTTTATCATTATTTAAAAAAATTAGACAAAATGATTCTCTCCGGCGGGGAATCGAACCCCGGTCTCCCGCGTGACAGGCGGGGATATTGACCATTATACTTCCGAAGACTTGTTAGTCTGTCTTAATATCTTTCCAGAAATATTTTATCATTATTATAAAAAATTAGACAAAAATATTCTCTCCGGCGGGGAATCGAACCCCGGTCTCCCGCGTGACAGGCGGGGATACTAACCACTATACTACCGAAGACTTGTTAGTCTGTCTTAATATCTTTCCAGAAATATTTTATCATTATTTTAAAAAATTAGACAAAATGATTCTCTCCGGCGGGGAATCGAAAACCGGTTTCCCGCGTGACAGGCGGGGAGACTGACCACTATACTACCGAAGACTTGTAAGTCTGTCTTAATATCTTTCCAGAAATATTTTATCATTATTTTAAAAAATTAGACAAAATGATTCTCTCCGGCGGGGAATCGAACCCCGGTCTCCCGCGTGACAGGCGGGGATACTGACCACTATACTACCGAAGACTTGTTAGTCTGTCTTAATATCTTTCCACAAATATTTTATCATTATTTTAAGACTTTTTTTAAAATTATGATAAAATAATTCTGAATATGTATTTGATCATTATTTAAAAAAATTAGAAAAAAGTTTCTCTCCATCGGGGAATCGAGTCCTGGTCTCTCGACTCTCGATTTGTAGTCTATCTTTATATCCCCTTGGTAATAGTTGAACAGTACTGTAAATAATTTTCATTCATTACGACTAAATTTTTTATTATAAACTAATTATATCCACCGGAAAAATGAAAATCAAAAAGTCTATTCGTATTGAGGTGGTCTACAACGAAATTGACGTTCATATGTCTTTGGATCTTCGGGGATTTTATCCTGTCTTATAACTTCAAAATATTAACAGCTGAATGAATTAAAATTATTGAAAAAATTTATTAATTTATTTTACCATGTTCGAGTATTTCCATACGGATATTCACGGAAAGCAACAAGTGTTTTGGCCGGAATGTTCAAAATTTCGGTTATTGTAATCTCAAAACCAAATAAAATTTTGTAACTTCTTAAAAAAATGTAAAAATGGATTTTGCTGTAGTTTGTTGAATGTTTATTTTGTTCAAGGTCATTTGAAGGAATAATACGTTACATTCATATCTTTTAGAGTCGATATTTAAAACATAATTAATATATTTCGATGTGTACCTTAAAATCCTTCATTCAAAATATTATAACTAACATACCGTTTATTACATTTCCCTTTTCATGGCTTCCTCGCATGACTTCAAGTTTGAGAACTCAAAAGTGGGTGCACAAATTTAAAAATGCATTTTTTAAATTATGCTGGTGAATTATGTTATAACTTGACGATATAAGACTAAAAGTAATTTTCGATATCTGGCGTAATATTCAAGATATCGAAAATTGTAAATTTTTGTTAATTATTCATCTTTCGATATTTCGAAAACCAAGACAAATATCGAAAAATTTTATTCGTAATTTTCGTCTATCTTCATTAAGTTATAACAAAATTTATCATCAAAGTTGAAAATAAGGTAAAAATAATTTCAACCATAAAACTACCCTACCCATTTCTTATATGGATGGCGCAGTTGGTTTTTTTGTTTTCTATGTCATTGCTAATATGTTTGTTTTCTATTAAAATGCAATTCTTATTTGTTTTATTTGTTCCAAATGAAAATTATCAAAAACTTTTAAAATATGTCGTTTTTTTGAGATTTCTCCATAAGAGCAATGTATTTTATACCAGTTTTCAATGTTTTGTTTCCTTAAAAATTTGCATGGATACCTACCTAAGATTAAATTTTAACCACATATTCTTTGAGTAAAAGTCAACCGATAACAAAATTTTGAGCCTTAGAATCAAACACTTTGTCATGCTCATACATCCTTAAAAGAAAACTATTTAAGTAAAATCGAAAGCGTATGAAATTCTTATCTAAACCTTGGCCACAATAAATTCACACACATTTTTCTGAAAATATCTGAAAACAAACGTAGTTATTTAAAAAATTTCTATAATTTGTGTACATTATGCCACAAATATTAAAAATAGTGTGCTCTTTGGTACTCATTTTTCAGTATGTACAACGATGGTTACTTATGAGAACGGCGTCGTTGATATAACTGGGTGAGGCGTCAGGACGCCGGGCGTCATTACTGTATACGCAACTATGTACACACACCCCTAAATACATTTTCATATACCATATAAACATTGGCATTAGTTTCTCAAATTATTATTAAAAAACGCTGTAAATGATTTCCTTGTATAGGTTTATTTTTGTTAAGAAGCAATTTTTTTGAGGCAAAAGTGATTTTTGGTTAGTCACGGGTAATTTTTGTAATCCAAAATAATTTTACATCCCTTAAAAAATGTATTTAGATTTGGTAAATTAGATCACATACTTTTATCAACTTTTTTAATTGTGTAAACTAAAATAGTGTTCCTGCCACTAAACCACTTCCCTTTTATTTAGGTTGCCAATAAATCTTTCCGGCGTAATATTACAAATGTGTTCGATTATTTGCTGTTTATTCGAGTATTTGTTTTTAGCTTAACGATGTACGAGCGAATGTGCAATTTTAGATAAAAAGGTTAATTCTTTTATTTGAAGTTGGAGTCTTAATCAATTCTGAAAATTTTAGGGGGGGGGGGATGGTTGTCGAGAAGTGATGGGACGAATGTAGAAGCTTGTATATTCGTGAATCCGAATGCGAATATTAACTTTCGAATGAAGCGCCCATAAATTCTATTGTATGAACTTAATTAATCCATATATATTTTTTCATGTTTCTTTCTGTCCCATTTCTTTCTTATTCCTTTATCAAATTCCCTCATTCGGCCTTTATTTTCAAACTTATCATGTTAGCGTCTGACAAAAATATACTCACGGATTAAAATTGTACCGCTTAGGAAAAAACAGGTTAAACAAAGATTAAAAAAATAATTTTATCGAAAAATTAATTTAATTGAGTTAAATAAGTGTAACAGGCAATTATGATTCGAAAGTTTTTATACCATGTATATATGAAATATACATAGTATATTAAGTTAGTCCCAAGTTTGTAACGCTTAAAAATAATGATGCTAGGATAAAAATTTTGTCATAGGTGTTCATAAAATCACCTAATTAGTCCATTTCCGGTTGTCCGTCCGTCCGTCCGTCTGTGGGCACGATAACTCAAAAACGAAAAAAGATATCAAGGTGAAATTTTTACAGCGTACTCAGGACGTAAAAAGTGAGGTCAAGTTTGTAAATGAGCATCATAGGCCAATTGGGTCTTGGGTCCGTAGGACCCATCTTGTAAACCGTTAGAGATGGAACAAAAGTTTAAATGTTCCTTATCAAAAATTAAACAACTTTTGTTTGAAACATCTTTTCGTAAACATCACTGTTTACCCGTGAGGGCGCCAATTAGGCAGAAATTTTATAATATGTACTATACTTGATTATCAGTTATGTATGTGTCACATGTTTGTATGTGTAATGTGATGTGTAAAGAAATCAACACTGACTATGCATGATATTTCAACAATTAACTCAGTCAATTGTTTGTTTTCACTTGTTATAGATATTTTCCTAATACTGAAGACACCATTATGATGTGAATCAGCAACTGTAAAAATATCTCAAATGAAACTAGTTTTAAAACATGTTGTCCTAATATTAATTATAATTGGTACAGTGTTGTAAAGGACGTCTAAGAACATTCTATGTAAAACTTTTTGTATGTAAGTAGTACAGTAAAACCTGGTTAAAGGAGACATAAAGGGACCTGCAGATTTCTCTCACTTATAAAGGTATTCCACTTACCCAGTGTCTCAGGTATGTAGGTATAAATATCTGTCTCATTTACAGAGGGTTCCATTAACAGGGGTGGGAATACAGGTTATTTCAATTATAGAGGTGCGATTATTAAATCGGAAAGTTTTTTTAATGAAGTTGTTTGACCCATGTTAGCAAACACTCTTCAAGTTCAGGATATTCTGATAAACGAACACGTTTTGGTTTTTCTTGTTCTTCGGAACATTGTGGTTGAATTTTATCTTTATTTGGAATTATTCTGCAAAGATTAGATTTTGGCACATTAAATTCGACACAGATTTCTTCACGTGTTTTCCCACTTTCATAAACGGATATTAACAACAGTTTTTCACGTACTGATAACGATTTGAGTAAAGCAAAACTAAAACTGAAGGTCCTAGAGGCTCAAAATTAGTTAATTTCGGAATTTGCGGGTAGAATAAGAATAAGTAAGTAAACAAACAAAACGATGTTATCTCAGTTCTCAGTTACAGAGGTTAATGCATATAAAATTCACTCGCTGTCTCAGTTATAGAAGTAACTATGATGATAAATTCGAAAGAAATAATTGTCGATATAGAGGTTTGCTTCCTTCCACTAACAGAGGTAATTCAGTGCCAAAGTGTTAGGACTTCAGTATGAGTTCCAGTTATGGAGGTTTCTCACTTATCCAGATCTGACTTAACCAAGTTTCACTGTATATGCATATTTTCGTATGGATTTGTCTTAAAATCAATTTGTCGAAATTTAATTTAAAGTACTTCAAACAGAAAATCTGGATCTTGGAGAGGCTATCGAACTAGCTGATGCTGTAAAACATATTTTGATTGAAAGGAGAGGAAACGATGGAGAAGATTTCAGGAAATTTTTCAAAACCATGTGCGATATCTGCGATGGATACCACATAGAAGTGTGGAAGCTAAGGTTCACATCATAACAGACTCAACACTTGAATATACAGACTGATTCAGTTGAAGATTAGAGATCGATTTTTGAATCATAGCAATATTTTATCAAATTTAGTTTATCTCATTCTAAATGAAATGAAAAATTTTGATGAAATCTCTTGCTCGACTTTTTTAACTAGAATATTCAATTTTGTACGATGATTTCCGTATGATCTAGGCCGACGTAATTCAACTTTAGCGAAAATGTGGCCAAAAATTCACTCGAAGCACTAGATCGGCAATGTTTGAAGATCAGCTAAACGGTTTAGTCATCGCTCAATATACATCGCGGTGTAGAAGTTGATGCGCACCGAGTTTTGGAAAAGTTTTTTTTCTGTGCCTCGCAGAATTAACTTTTTGAAAAACAGTGACTGAATTCTACATTTTGACCTAATTAAATGTTCTCTTACTCGAAAAAATAATTTCTTGTTTTTTTGACTGTATGACAACAATGGCGAACAAAATTTTGAATCCCTCCCTTAGACCAGTCCTGCGCACAGGCCTGTGCTGATTTAATTCTTTTCTACCTCACGGCGAAGAAATAATAACATTGCAAATTTTTTTTTTAAATGACCGCCAAAACTTTGTATACATAATGAATATGCGTATCTGTCTATCTCCATTGCATTGTGTACAGTAATCGTATTATTAAATGTCGACTGTTGGCATTATTAAATTGCATGGGTTATTGTTGTAGAATTCCCAAAGGGATCTAGTTTTATTATCTAGTATATTCATAATAAAATTAAACGTTCCATGACATACAAAAAGATATTATGAAAATGTCAAAATATTGATCAATATAAAATTTATTCTGGTATAAATTTTATTATCATCTGAGGTTTTTTTTGTTTTGTTAAAGGTGTAGTTCAAATTAGATATTATTACGCTATTGTTCAGTGAAAACTTATTGTTTAACAATTAGTAATAGCAGCAATTTATATCAATCGCGTTCATTGAAAAAATCCTGAACAGCAGAACTCCACCACTAAAGTTATATTTCCTTCTCATCAAATACTTCTTCTTGGGAGTTTTGTCTTTTAATATTTTTGAACACATTAACGTAGTTTTAAAACATTAACATATTTTTGAACACATTAACTTGTCAGATGACTAGTCAAGTTAGCAACTAATTTATATTAATTGAATTTAAATCTATGTTATGAATAAAAATAATATTTGTATCACGTAAATGTTTTTTAATAATTTTAAAATGTCGTAAAAGATAAAATTTATACGTCAATATGACTAGTTTTTAACGTTTAAACGCCAAAAACCAAAGTTTTTTTATGATTTCTTTTTGGATAGCACTCCAAAGAGTTTAAGGTAATGTTTTTTTTTTTTTTTTTTTTTTTCATAAACAGAAGCTGTGATAAATTTTCTTCATGATGAAAACTTATTTGATACACAATCACCGATTAATTTTTGTACATTTAACATTATTGTGAGTTCTTCCATTAGGTGCTGTGTTAAAAATCACAAGAGGCCCCAAAACTCTGTTTATTGTGATCAAGAAACTTTGAACGATTATTATTTACTGCAAAAATTAGTGAACATTCACCGTACTTGCTCAAACAGCCGAACAACTTTAACAAGAATAGAGTCTCGATAATTAGGACTCAATAAAAGGAGTTCCGATTACTGGGATTGTATTGAAAAATGCGTAAAGTAAAGCAACGGGAAAAAATTTCCATTTATTTTTATGATATGAAAAACTGATCGTCGAATATTTTCATACAAAATTATTTTGTATTCTTTTTAACTTTAATATACAAAAGCGAGGTATTCTCGTTGTCAATCTTTTTTATTCTCGTATTAAAGTCTGTATTATAAATAGACATCTCTTTTCAACTATTTATACTCTAAATATAACTGTTTCTGTTCAACAATAAAATTTAATAAGTTTAAATACTTATATCTCAAGAATGAAACGGTCAATAATTTTGATTTTTTTAATTTTAAACTCAGAACAAATACATGAATGTTCAGTTAGTTTTTTTTTAAAGTATGTATCTTAAATTTAAAGTTTATAATAAAAAAAACTTGTTAAAAACTGTTAAAAACCAAACCTCTCAAATTTAGAATTTTCTGTCACTATCGATAACGAGACAACGGCCTTAAAAATCCTCCTTATATTTACAGACAAATTAGGAATAAATGTATGCTAAGCTTGTCAATATTTATCATTCTTTATCTTTCATTTGTCGAAGAGCTCTTTCTCAATTTTCTGGACCATTAATAACACACTGATTTGAGCTCCTTTTATCCAGAGCCAGTAGTACTAGGCAATAATGATCTAAATACAAATAACACAGTCCAGTAAAAAAAGTCTATGATTATGATAAATGGTAAAAATATTTGACATAATAACATAACCTACTTACAAGTAAAAAACTATTAAATCATTATTAATATTAATAATTAGTAAAGTTGTAAAAATTTTACAAAATTAGTAGTTTTAATGAATATTAATTAATCTGTAAAACAATATATTGTGAAAATTTCAAGATAACAACGCAATGTAAATTATTACACATGAAAACTACCTCAAAACCAGCTACATATAATTGGGCTCGGCTGCTTGACAGAATAAAATAGTTGGTTTGTGAAAATGTATAGAGTGTTCTATTGTCATTTTATTATAGAAATGTGAAAAATTACACAGTTTATTGCGATAAACCTTTCTAAAACGAGACTTCTAGACGACGGCTTTATATTAGAGCTTCTCACGATAAGATATATCATACTACTAGATATATCATATTTTAGCATTATGTATGTCCGGAAGATTCCGGATAGCTTTGATAAGAGGTGTCAATAAGAATCGATTGACACCTCAATCAGTTAAATCGGTGCAACCGTTTAAATTTTATAAATTTTTAAAAGTATGCAGACGCCATTTTGGAAAAAGTCCGCCATCTTGAATTCCAGTGGATGAAATTTGTGTTTCCTCGGATAAAATCTTTCACATTGGTCCTTAGTATCACTGGGTAAACTGGCTTGATTTCTGCATAAAATGCAGTTTCATTTTGCTAAGCCCTATGACTATTACAACATCATAAATTTGTACACCCCGTATTCTTTTCTATTCGTAAATTGTATACGTTCGTTCGTTAATATAAAAAGCGTGACATTCCGTGTATTATTTTTTCTAGTCGATTTCGATGATGTTACTTTGTCAATCACTAAATATGTCTGCTGTCTCTACATTATATACCTATTATTGATAACATTTCTTCACCAATATGGACGCACTATGTTATATCATTCAATAGTACTTTTCATATTGTTTTACGATTATTATTATTATATTAGTTCGCAAGTCATTTTAAAGTTTATAACAAAAAATATAACCGTACAAATAGTGATAGCCTGGTTGTGTTGAAGTCAAAATTAGCCATTTGCGTCTCAGAAATTTAAAGTGGCTAGTTTATTGACTATTATTATATTAAAAAAATGCGTTGAATACAATGGTGACAAAAAAAAATGTGTAAACCATGGGCTTCATTGTTAAAAATTATAATTTTGAGCGACAATTTTATAAAAATAGTCAATAAACTGACCTCTTTAAATTTCTGACGTAAAAAAAAATAGTCGTCTCATCTATGTAACTACATCGAATTATTTTGAACTGTTCTATATCATGAATATTATAAAACGGTGTGCAGAGCTTTTAGACTAGTAAAAATTTTAGAAAATTGAACTTTTAGAAGCATTTCATATTACTTTTGGGCAAAAGGTATTTGCCCCCTATTTCGACCCTACTGAATCTGAATATGCCGGTTGCCCAACCGAAATCTAAACCGGAAATGAGATATTCAAGATGACGGAAAAATTTTTACCCCTTTGTTTAGTTTTCTCAAGTCCAAAACTATGCGTTTTTTAGAAAATATATCCTATAAGTTTTTAAAAGAGATTGCTACAATTTGAAATCAAAACCAGCTTTGTAGATTTAATACTTACTGAGATACAGCTCTCCAAAAATAGGCAATTTTTTCGAAAAAAGTGAACTTTTCATACTTGGTCTATTTTCAACTCAGATATCAAGAAAAATACTCATTTTATGGGTGAAATCATGGGAAAAGATGTTAAAGCAAATGTTATCAGCTTAAATATAAGCAAAAAATAAGTCTTTAGGCCATATCGTTCACTAACAAATCTTAAAAATCCAAAAAAAGAGAAAAATGCATTTTTTTATGAATCGCAAAATAACTTGTCTTATCGGTAATAGCGGTGTTGTGGGACACCTGGTAGGAACTATGTTTTTTGTTTTAAATTATGTATTTTTTAATTATGTATCAAGTTTTCGTTTATCAAGTTCTGAAAATAGACATTTTCTTATTAATAACAGAATAATCAGAAGTTACCAAAGATCAGAAACAAAGTTTTTCTGAGGCATATTTATTCCGTGCCTATGAAATATACCAAGGTATACTAAGTTTAGTCCCAAGTTTGTAACTCTTAAAAATCTTGGTACTATGAACAAAATTTTGGTATAGGTGTTTATAAAAACACCTAAATAGTTCATTTCCGGTTTTCTGTCTGCCTGTCTGTCGCCTGCATGTCCGTCTGGTCATCACGAGTACTTAAAAAAGAGATATCATGCTGAAAAAGTCAGGTCGTATTCGTAAATGAGCAACATAGGTCAATTGGGGCTTGGGTCCGTAGGACCCATCTTGTAAACCGTAAAGATAGAACAAACTGTTTACCCGTGAGAGCGCAAATTGTAAAGTACTTATTATATGGAAATATCAGTTATATATGTGTGACATGTATGTATGTGTAATGTGATAGAGTAACCAACACTGTCTATACATGGTATTTCAACAATTAACTCAATTGTTTGTTTTCGTTTATTTAAATATTATAATTAATCTATTTTAGAAGCAACCTGTATACTACAAAGCATAAACTATTATTATAAAATGTTCCACAAAGAAATTTAGTTTGCTTATTTATCACCAGAGGCGTTTATATCACATAAATACCTTATTGTTTTTATCTATAGATATTTTTATGGTTTGCAAACATTGACGGACAACAAACATTCATACATATTATATACGAACAATATTTAATGAAATGAACTATAAAAAGCACAAAGTTTTATATAAAATACACAAATAATTTTTATTGTAAATAGGATGATCTCATACTGACTATTTACTTCTTCATATCATATCCATTAAAAATATACCGGAAAAGGGCGCATCAGCCCATTTAACCAATATACATGTATAGATTTTAATATCAGCGATCGTCAAACAGTTTGAACTATATTATGTGTGTCTATCTATCAATTTTATGACTTTTAGAATCTATTTTATTTATTATATAATTAAAAAATGAAGCTATTTCATTGGTTTAAGTAGAGGGAGGGTTGCTGATAGGGTGAAATGATGTTTAATGAAAGTTTACATTTTTTTATACAATGTCTTATACTTTATTAACTGTGACTACCATCAAAAGGATTACATCATCAAGAAACAATATACTACAGTCATTTAAAACATAGTTTTTCACCTGTCTGTCCAGACCCGTGCACAGGAATTATCCAAGGATAGGGGTTCAAAGTTTCGTTCGCAATGTTAGGTCATAAAGTCAATAAAAACAAGTGAAAATAAACAATTGATTGAGTTAACTGTTGAAATACCATGTATAGACAGTGTTGTTTTATAAGTAACATTTTTTACATTTAAGCTTTTGTTCTATCTCTAACGGTTTACAAGACGGGTCCTACGTACCCAAGACAGAATTAACCTATGTTGCTCATTTACGAACTCGATCTCACTTTTTACGTTCTAGACGCAATCGTTTGTTTTTTACGTCATATAAGTAAAGAAAGATAGCCACACACATACATACATGTCACACACTTTTTACTGATATTCCTGTATAGTACATCTTATATAATTAGCACCTAATTTGCGCTCATACGGGTAAACAGTGATGTTTACGAAAATAAGTTTCAAAAAAAAGTTGTTTATTTTTATTTAAGGAATATTTTATACATCTTTTGTTATATCTATCTCTACCCAATGGTTGCTCATTTGATCTAGGTTGCTCATTTACGTATTCGACTGTTTACGAACTTTTTACGTCCTGAGCACGCTATAAAAATTAGTTTTTCTCATTTCGCGACTTTTTTTACTTCTCTAGGCACGATAATTCCGCATTTCTCGAATTTCTCGAGTACCTCGAAAAATTTTTAAATTTTTAATAAAGTACAATATTTTCTTCTAATTTTTGCTTTAATACAAAATAGACTGATAACTGAGATCAATTAAATTAAATAGTAAATTTTAAGCTACCAAAAATTGCACTTATTAATTCACAAATCGCACAGCTATTATTATGTTTTTAATTAAGTTAAATAAAAACAAGTGAAAACAAACAATTGACTGAGTTAATTGTTGAAATACCATGTATAGACAGTGTTGATGGGCAATCGTTTGTTTTTTTGACGTCACGTAAATAACAAAAGATACTCACTTTTAAATAGACACACACACACAACTGATATTCCTATATTAATACATACTATAAAATTTGCACCTAATTAACGCCCTCGTGGGTAAACAGTGATGTTTACAAAAAAATCTTTCAACCAAAAGTTTTTTGTTTTTTTATAAGGAACATTTTTTACATTTAAACTTTTGTTCTATCTCTAACGGTTTACAAGATGGGTCCTACGGACCCAAGACCCAATTGAACTATGATGCTCATTTACGAACTTGACCTCACTTTTTACGTACTGAGTACGCTGTAAAAATTTCAGCTCGATATATTTTTTCGTTTTTGAGTTATCGTTACCACAGACGGACGGACGGACGGACAACCGGAAATGGAATAATTAGGTGATTCTATGAACACCTATACCAAATTTTTTTTCCTAGCATCATTATTTTTAAGCGTTACAAACTTGGGACGAAACTTAATATACATGGTATAATTAGTAAAATTAAATGAACAGAATTTCTATTACCTACGCTTAAATAACTATGTTAGGTAATACTTAATAACGACACAGTCTTTCCGTTAAACAAATCTTTATAGAAAAAATAAAAATAAAAAAAAAATTGTTAAATTAAATCAACAAAATTACTAGTATATATTCAGATACCTATTTAGATTAAATCACAGTATTTCGATTAAAGAAATCATAATTAAAGAATTAACTAATTCAATAATCAACAAAGATATCAAATGTTAATTCAAAGTAGGCTAGGTTTCCAGAAATATAAGAGCATTAACAGCATCATTTGATAGACAGACGGTTTCTTATTTTATTGACAATGTTTCCAGATAACGAAAAAAAAAGCTCATTCTCCGTTGATGTTCATTGTCATTGCAGCTATGTATATTTTTCCTAGAGTAGGCATTCGTTGCCTATTAGACTCAAATAAATAAAATTTTTTTTTAATTAAATTTTTAGTGATGTGGATGTGATTGGTTTTTTTATTTTTATACCATGTATATATGTAATATATATCAAGGTATACTAAGTTTAGTCCCAAGTTCGTAACGCTTAAAAATATTGATGTTACGAAAAAATTTTGCTATAGGTGTTCATAAAATCACCTAATTAGTCCATTTCCGGTTGTCCGTCCGTCTGTGAACACGATAACCCAAAAACAAAAAAAGATATCAAGCTGAAATTCTTGCAGCGTACTCAGGACGAAAAAAGTGAGGTCGAGTTCGTAAATGAGCAACATAGGTCAATTGGGTATTGGATCCGTAGGACCCATCTTGTAAACCGTTTGACATGACAAAAATTTAAATGCAAAAAAATGTTCCCTATAAAAACATAAACAACTTTTGTTTGAAACATTTTTTTGTAAACATCACTGTTTACCCTTGAGAGCGCAAATTGTATAGTATGTATTATATGTGAATAACAGGCATGTATGTGTGACATATATGTATGTGTAATGTGACAGAGTAATCAACACTGTCCATACATGGTATTTCAACAATTAACTCACTCATTTGTTTGTTTTCACTTGATTAAATTCAAATAAAGTTCTAATACTTCATTGTCAAGTTGCAGATTTTCTACATTATCTTGGTTTGCGAAGGAAACTTCGGTGGAACCAGAATTGGAGTTCGCATATAATCTATTATATTCGAACTCTTCGGTATATGTAATCAATGTCGTTTGTTGTAGCGTTGAAAAGTCCTTTCATTTTCATTGTTGTATGTTATAGGGTTTTGTTATTGTTACCTAGCGCACGGAATTTACTTCTTGAGTTCTCGAGGCATTGAGTTTTTTTTTTCCCGTCTCGGCTGAAAACAAATATTTCGAGATTTCTCGAGGCAAGAATTCTCCTAAGAAACAACCCTAATAAAAATATCAGCTGGATATCTCTTTTCCTTTTTGAGTTATCGTGTTAACAGACGGACAGACGGGAAACTGAAAATGAACTAATTCGGTGATTTTATGAACACCTATACCAAAATTTCAGGTTCTTCTGTATGTGGTTTGATATTTTCGGAAGGAGGAAGCATGCGACTATCTCTGTATGCTGGTTTGAATATGCTAGTATAAATAAAAAAAACATACTGTATATGGCAGTCTATTGACTAACGTAAAGTCATTATAGTGGTAATAAAGTAATAAGGTGAAATGCATTAAAAAGTATAGTGTGGAATACTCGTATGACATCCATATTTTAGAGTCATTTTTTATTTAATTAAAAAGACATTGCATTTATACACATTTGAATCCCCTCTGTAGGTTGATACCTCAAACACCTAAGTGTCTCTGTATTGGTGAAATAATTTGATAAATATGTATTATTTTTTGTTGTGTTTATTTATAATTAAATAGTTTTTTTAGTATTTCCTACCCAATTAAATCAATTTACAATCATTTATTGTTTTATGTCCCCTATATTCGAAAGTGACAATTTCCTTTAATGGGTTTGATTGGTCTGTGAATGCATAAATCCTTCTATTTTCCCATAGTCACATCTCCCGAATTAGGCCTCAAATCGAAATTTGGTAAAGAGCTTTTCCATTTGTCTTGATAAGCTTAATTTACTGGTATAATTTTCTGCTATCAATAACAGAACACCCTGTATATTAAACATATAGGAACATATTACATTTGAGTGTTAAAATAATTCGGTTATTGTTTTCTTTAAATTCTGAACTTCTATCTAAAAATTCAGATTATATACTGGCCATGCTTGCCTTTATACATACTTTAGCTTGTTGTTTGAATCATTCCAACAAATCCACATCAATTCCTATCCCTACATATTTCGTTTATCTATACAAGCCAATACTAACAGTGAATTAAACCGCAGGAATTTTTGCAATTTTACTTTTTTTAAACAAAATATATTTTCATTTATGTTCATTGATAATATGTTTCAATCAATCAAAATTTTCGAAAAATCCTGCAATATTTTAAATAAATTTTAAAACAAATTGATTTAAATGTAAAAAGTTCCAGGTCAATTATTGAAGATTCATTCATTGTACTATTTATTTTGTTGTATCAAAATTAAATTCATTCATCCAATTCAAATTTAGTGGACTCAACTGCACCTAAAACTTGACTTCAATTCTCACGCGCAGTTGGTTTAAAAGAAACTACATAGTTACTTTGATGCCGATAGGCTTGTATGAAAATAAATAAATAAAGACATTGAGTCAAGGCATCACATTTTACATTTATAAGAAAATTTTAGAATTTGCAGAATTTGGTAGGGAGGCGTAAGGTCTATGGCTGGCTAAAGGTGATTGAGTCAAGAATAGGTAGGATTTTATTTAATGTCTCATTAGTTTCATTGAAATCCATCAAATGTTCATCTCAAAACTCTTTGTTTTACACGAACATTATATGTTTCAAAATATTCCGTATAAATGTATATATATGAAGGTAATAAATACTGTATTCCGTTTACAAACACATAAAATGTATTAGTATTACATAAAATGTACACTGTATAAATATTTGACTTAAATTAATTTGTACCCTGTGAATTAAAATTTGCAAAATAAGTTTTGTTTTTATGAAATAATTAGAACGGTAATTCCTCTCGATTGCTCGTACCAAAAAGTCGACTTCTTAGGGGGATATCTTCAGACCTATTTGGGAGGTAGTTGAGGGGTCTTAATCAGTTTTTTTTTACAAGTAACAAAAGAACTATGTATCAAATAAAAATCAAGTTCAAATAAAAGATTTAGCTGATTTAATTGCGCAAATTTTTGTTTGTTTTTTTTTTTCGATTTTCTAGTTTCAAAACTGACCGAGATCTTTCAATTTTAAAATGGAATTTTTTTGCTCATTCAATCAAATGAAAATGACCCATCTTGTAAACCGTTAGAGATAGAACAAAAGTTTGAGTGTTATTTCTTATAAGAAATAATCATAAATTTTGGTACGCTTCTAAACTTTATACAAAATTTAATGATAACATTAAATAATTCCTTCAACCCTTCTTGCAAAGCGGCAAGGGATTTTTTGAGTGATTCCAAAACTAGAAAGTACAAGTTTTCAAATGAGCTTTTGTGGTTGCAAAATCGATGATTTCGCGGAGATAAAGCCAAGCGTGGATGCAGCCCTCAAAAAAGATTATGGGCACGACACAGCACCCGAAAATCGTCCAAATACGAATCAGAGTATGAACTCGCTCATGATCGATTTAGTGCATTCCTACAAAAGAGATGTTTACAAAATATATGACGCCCTAAGCAAAATTTTGTACAGTGTATTTGTAAATTAATAAAACTGTAAAATGTTAGTTAGTTCGTTTACAAAAATTATTAAAAAAAATGTACGATTGTTTACATATCACAGTGTCATATTTAGACTCTAAACTACTGAACCAATTTTGATGAAATTTTTACAACTTCAAATTAAATTAAACTACAGTATACATTTTACATTAAATCATTTTATTGAGGTTCTTTACTTAAATAACAAATTCAAGCTTTCGTTTTTTTTCGCGAAAGCGTTTATAATATCATCGATTTCCAGATGTGTAGGAGAGCAAGTCCGAATAATCCTTCCTGTCCCATTGAGGCACGCAACCAAGATTTTAACCCGTGAAATGTAAAAAACGATCTCTCTGCGGTAGCTACGTTGCCCGGAAGAGTTACTCTACAAATCGTCTGCCCAAAGTGAGGTCGACTTCGTAAATGAGCAACATAGGCCAATTGGGTCTTGGGTCCGTAGGACCCATATTGTAAACCGCTAAAGATAGAACAAAAGTTTAAATACAAAAAATGTTCCTTATCAACAGATGAACAACTTTTTTTTTCGTAAACATCACTGTTTACGCGCGAGGGAGCAAATTAGGAGTAAATTTTATAGTATTAAATATATGGGAATATCAGTTATATATGTGTGACATGTATGTATGTGTAATGTGATAGAGTAAGCAACACTGTCTATGCATGTTATTTCAACAACTAACTCAGTCAATTGTTTGTTTTCACTTGTTTTCTTAAAAATTAGCATGGATACCTACGATTAAATTTTCACCACATATTCTTTGAATAAAAGTCTACCTATAAAAAAATTTAAACAGACTTCTAAAGATTAAAAGAATATTTGTCAAATAATCCAATTATAGATACGTAGTGATACTGTTGCCATTAGCGTGCGGGCTACAAATTAAAAAAACACATTTACTGTTTCATAATAACATTTGTCTTTATTTTACTATATCAAAAAAAAAGTATATCTTTTAACGAAATACGTTCAATAAATAACCATCAAACAAGATAAGCAATACGAAAGCCTTTATCCTCTGATGATAAATAATCAAACCAAATATATTTAGTAATTTCATTTGATAATGGTATAACCATTTTCTAACAATTAAAAATCGTACAACATAAATATAAATTTAGTTTTAATATTAATTATTTTCAAGAATTTTAATACTTAGAAAAAAGGAATTTTAATACTTTCAAAAAGCAATTCGAAATAACAAGTGAAAACAAACAATTGACTGAGTTAATTGTTGAAATACCATGTTTAGACAGTGTTGATTACTCATATACCTATGCATGTCACACATTACACATCTACCTATACATGTCAAACATACTTAAATTCCCATATAATACATACTATACAATTTGCACCCTCACGGGTAAACAGTAATGTTTATGAAAAAATGTTTCATACAAAAGTTGTTTATTTTTTTATAAGAAAATTTTTTTAATCTATCTCTAACGGTTTACAAGATGGTTCCTACGGACCCAAGACCTAATTGACCCATGTTGCTCATTTACGAACTCGACTTCACTTTTTACGTCCTGAGTACACTGTAAAAATTTCAGCTTGATATCTTTTTTTGTTTTTGAGTTATCGTGTTGACAATCGGACGGGCGGACAACTGAAAATGGACTTATTAGATGACTCTTTGAACACCTATACCAAAATTTATTTCGTAGAATCAATTTTTCTAAGTATTACAAACTTGGGGCTAAACTTAATATACTATGTATATTTCATACATACATGGTATAAAAATACAGATTTTTCAATTTTTGGTGACTGTAATTAAAGTCCTTTCCGATGCTTACCTACAATCTACCATATAAACAACAGCCAACAGGAACTAAAAACAGCGACTCGTCGTTTCTGCTTTCTTATTCAGTCTAAGTCATAGAAGTAATAACATGGAACCGTAATGTGGCCATCCAAACAGTTGCTCTTTATAGAGAGAGACCTAAAAAAGGACGCGTATAACGACATGCACTTGTTTATACAATAATTCAAAATATTAATATTCGCGCTTTGTCAAGCTGCGAGACAAAGAGAGAAAAAGGTCCCTTTTTCGGTGTTTCTTTGGTTTAAGTAATCCTTTATCCTCATGCTGAGATCCATAAGCATCAAATATCACACTCTTTAATAAAAGTAAGTCTGAGTACAATCGTAGGCGTTCTGAAGATCTTTTCCAAGGGCCTCTGTTGGCAAAGTTGTTGCGCCTATTACAGGACACTGGCTGGGCGGCAGGCATGCTGAACGCCTGGGCCTGGCAGTGTATCACGACTACTGCAGGAGCTGTCACAGTGGCGAGGAGCAGGAGACTATGTCTCATCTTATTTGTCACTGCCCAGCTCTTGCCATGAGGAGATGGACTTACTCCGGCCTAAAGTCCGCCGACGTGAAAGTTCTGCTGTTCTTAAACAGCTCCAAATGGTTCATGAAACCTAGCCTAATGAATTTAAAAACGTTAACGTTAACGAAGTAAAACGTTAAAAGAGATCTCGAAGTGAACACTTTCGTAACACCGGAGCATAAACTTTGGAATGCGTTTCATTCCAACTTAATTAAGTTTCATTCCTGTATATGAGTGCAAAGGGCGGCAAATATTATTCTTGCTGGAGCGGCTAAATAGCTAGATCGAGACCTGTCTTCAGGTGACGACATGTTCTCAAAAAGGGTAAAGAGGACCTATAAGTTTAGAATAGATCTTATAATTTTAGGATCCCGCTTATTGTTATCTTCTAATTTTAGGAGCCGCGTATTATGATCATTATTACCTCATACAATGTATTAAAAATAAAGTAATAACAATGACGAACTAAATGAAAATTGTTTGATATCTTCTTGAATAATAAAAAGAATATTATTTGTTGTATGTGTAAATATTATCAGGTCACTTTAAGGTGGAGCTGTAATAATTTCAATATAACTTCATGGTGTCACGATATCATCAATCCACATTTATACATACAAACATAGTGTGCCCACACAAATACAGTCAAAACCTATAAAAACGACATTGAAATAACCATACCATTTGTCAACCCTAGTAGCTCAGTTGGTAAAAGCGTAACCAATTCCGTCCGCGGTATGCATAAGGTAGCGGGCTCGATTCTCGCCGTCACAACAAAAATTAAATTAATAAATAACCTAACCTGACCTAACCATATATGAAATGTATCAAAGTATACTAATTTTAGTAACAATAGGTGTTCATAAATCACCTAGTTAGTCCATTTTCGGTTGTCTGTCTGTCTGTCTGTCAACACGATTACTCAAAAACGAAAAAAATTATCAAGCTGAAATTACCTCGGGTAGTATTATCGTCATAGTTACCTCTATAACTGAGACAGCGATTTAATTTTATATGCATTAACCTCTGTAACAGAGAACTGGGATAATATTTACTTATTCTTATTCTATCCGCAAATTCCACACTTAACTAATTTTGAGCATCAATAACCTTTAATTTTAGTTTTTACAAAAGTTTCAAGAAAAGTGACGAAACGATGACTCAAATCTCTATCAGTACGTGCAAAACTGAAGTAAATATCCGTTTATGAAAGTGGGAAGGCACGCGATGAAGTCTGTGTTGAATTTAATTGGGCCAAAATCTACTCTTTGTAGAATAATTCAGAATAAAGATCAAATTCAATCACAATTTCCTAAAGGACAATAAAAACTAAAACGTGTATGTTTATCAGAATATCCTGAACTTGAACAATGTTTGCTAACATGAGTCGAGCAACTTCTTAACAAAAACTTTCCGGTAAGTGGATCGATGATTGAAGAAAAGGCACAAGATTTCGCGCGAAGGCTCGGTATTCATAATTTTTATAGCAGCAATGATTTTGATAATACATTATTTTATTTAATAATCGCACTTCTATAACTGAAATAGTCTGAATTTTTTCTCTTATTAATGGAAACCTCTGTAAATGAGACAGATATTTATTTATATCTGTATATCTGAGACATTAGGTAAGTGTAATATCTCTACAAGTGAGACAAATTTGCATGTCTCTTGATGTCTCACTAAACCAGGTTCCACTGTATTTGTATTCAGTGAGGATCATTCGCTTTCGTGATAATAATTCGTCGTTATAATCCATTTTGACTGTATATAACTATATTAGTATATAGTACAGTATTATGGCACACACAAAAGCATTAAAAAAAACACACCTTAATCATCTATTTTCATTTTGAGTGTCGTAGTTAGAGTTAGATAGTTTATACTTTATAGAATGAAATGAAATGGTTCAAGTCAACTCATATATTTCATTTATGACACATTTTACTAATTAAAAATAATAATACAATATATACAATAATATGAAACAAATCAGTAAAAATATTAGAACATTCGATGTTCAATTTATTATACTTTGCATTCTTTATCTGTTTGTTGAAGGGATGCCCACAGGGGGTATGACTTCCACAGTTCCACCTCTATGAACCACCCGCCCAATATTAACAAAAATATAAAAAATCAATTCGAAAATATATTTAAAATAAGCGGAAAATGAAACGATGTTTTAATGATATTTGAAACGATATTTTTAATGGTATTGTCTAGATGGTATTGTCGCCCTATTAGCTCAGTTGGTTAAGGCGTAACCAATTCTGTTCGCGGTATCCTTAGGGTAGCGAGTTCGATTCCCGCCGTCACAACAAAATTAATTTAATTAATAGTTGTGATGGACTGGTGTAGTGCATGATATATGCATGAAGAAGGTGAACTCAGCCTCTGAAACTGAGGAGCTGGTAAATGAAATTATCAGCGGAAAGGTGGTAAAACACGTATATGGTATCACAATGGGCTCTATAGTCTAAGTGTGTCCTTCGTGGACAGCCAATATACCTAACCTAACCATTGTCTAGATACGTCATCCATTGCTTTTGCTATCTTTGCCATGTTGGCATTAGCTACATATAAGAATGAAAAAATTAAAAATTGTAGGCTAATATTTCTATCTATTGAGCAGGAAATAAAAACATTTCTAGACCTTAAACAAATGAACATACATGTCAAAAAATTATATTGAAATGATTTTTAACAAGTGAAAATAAACAATTGACTGACATAATTGTTGAAATACCACTCAATACACAGTGTTGATTATGCCTTCAATTGTTTTTTACGTCATTTAAGTAAAACAAAAGAGACACTCAGATAACCACAGAAATTCGAAAAGTGTTTTTTTTTTTTTTTTATCTATCCATGTGTAACCGAAATTTCAACATGAACCGGTACCAAAACCAGTCAAAATTCAATGTAAAATAAAGGACACTATTCAAAAAAATAAGAAATGTGTGTCATTTTCCGAGAAATACATAAAAAAATTGTTCTATGTAATTTTTTTCAATTAGCATGCGTTTCGTACCGAGACTATATATATTATTTGCTCTTTATTTGATATTAATTACAAATAAATTATAAGTCAATTATTTTTCAATCAATAATTAATAATTAAAAAGGAGGACGCACCCTTACGAATGTAATTTTTAAATAATTTAGAATAAATAATGAATTTTTATCTGTATATTATGCAGACTAATGTCGGTAGGTACTGTATAAATAAAGCTATGTTCAAAACGGTTTACTGAAATACTGTTTTTTCTCAAAATTTCTCAAAACCAAGCTCAATATTTCACTTCATTTGTCTAAACAGTGTAGGATTACCAGACATCAATATTTATACGGACATAGAGGAAAGTGGTCTATAATGATCCCTCTGGCTAAGATGATTCCACGTTGTTTTAAGTAAACCATTAAAGCGTTCTAGTATATTAATCGAAAGATGGTTTCCGCGTGATCAAATTAATCGTTTTACAAAGACTTATGATGATGTATAAGCTGATTTGTGTTTCAGAGGAAAAATATTAATTTTACTGCTTATGATTTATGGTACGACAAATTTCAACGTAAAATTTCTCTTTTGTATTAGTTTTTACCGACTGGTTGTTTTTACTCTTGGCTTTTGTTGACTTTTAATAATATTATTACACATTTTCATAGGCGTATAATAAATTTTAAGGTCAGTTTTTATGACGAAATACAAATACGTCGTTACTGGTAAAATGATCCCCTTTATAAAGACTAAAATGATCCCTATTTTGTGTGTAAAATTATAATAGATAAAATGATCCCCCATCATGTAACGGGTCTTGAATGTGTTGATTTAGATGAATTTACCAGTTATTTTTGTTTTCATACTAATCGTTGATGCAATGTAAAAGAACAGTTAATATTTTATGTGAACTGTTTGTTAAAAAATGCAATGGAATAATTTTAACCACTATTCATACAAGGTCAGTCAAAACGATCCCTTTTGAGAAATATTGAATAGTTCTTAAAATTTGAACAGATCAAAGGAAATTTACATACCAATATTTTAACATTTGAATAAAGAACTCGAAAATATTTCGACGTTGTACATAAATGTCGAATAGTTTGGCTATAAATTACATTTTTTCTTAGGGGGATCATTTTAGACCACCTTCTCCTATATACATTTTTTGACAAAATTTCCGTATATTTCGTGAAATGATTCAAAAATTGTCAAAAATTAAGTAATTGAATAAATTACGTGAAGTGGCGAGTAATTGAATAATTCTGTAACCTAAATTTCAAAGTTAGTTTCGAAAATTTTTATTTATTATGCAATTTGATATTAGAGTTGTATTCGATTTTTTTTTTTTTTTTTTGCAATTTCTATCTCGGCTGGAGAAGATTCCATGCTGGTAGAAGCCCTAAGTGGCTTCAATTGTCTCATTGTTATTGCGGCCCTGGCAGATGATATTCCTTTATCATTTTCCGCCCTATTGCAAGGTAACTTGTATTTAAAAACTGTATATCGATTATTTTGTTTAAACTACAATGTATAAATTAATCCAATCTCATTGAATTTTTACAATCCATAAAATACATATCTTATATATTTTTTTTCTAATCTGTTTTTTCCCTTATTCAAGTTAAGATGAGCAATTCTGTGGGCTGTATTATGCATTTTGTCAAAATAAATCCCCTTTCAGGACCAATAATAAAAATATTTAGCAAGAATTAAATAGCTAAAGTGGTTTCGATTGCTGTAGCAATCCACTTCAGTAAATACCATTTCTTAAACTCTTAAAAATAACAATAAATACCAAAATAAGATAAGAATAAAATAAAATAAAATAGATCTACAACGCCCTAAAACAAATAATAAAATATGTACCTGTCTATGGCGATATCTTCCTTGTTCCTTTATCCAATTACATAATTTATCCTTTTTTTATTACCAAGCTGACTATTGATATTAAATACTCACGTTCTAAAAATGTACTGCTTAGGAATAACCAAGCTAGAGAAAATTGTTACATTTAATTTTGATCATTACTTAATTTGTATATCATATCTGTAATAAAATTGCCTATAAATAAAAGTATAATAAAAGTAAATACTATTGATATTAAAGGGAAACTTGGTTATAGAGGTATAACACTTATCCAGTGTCTCAGATATCCAGATATAAATGAATATATGTCTCATTAACAGAGGGTTAAATTAATAGAGGTCAGAATACAAGTTATTTCAGTTATAGAAGTGCGATTATTAAATAAAATAACGTATTATCAATATCATTGCTGCTACCAAAACTATAAATACTAGCCTTCCCGCGAAATCCTGTGCCTTTTATTTAATCATCGGTCCACTTACCGGAACGTTTTTGCTACGAAGTTGCTTGACCCATGTTAGCAAACACTGTTCAAGTTCAGGATATTCTGATAAATATACACGTTTTAGTTTTCCTTGTCCTTCAGAACCTTGTAATTGAATTTTATCTTTATTCTGAATTATTCTACAAAGACTAGATTTTGGCCCAATTAAATTCCACACAAACTTCATATTAACTTCAGTTTTTCACATATTGATAACGATTTGAGCCTTCGTTTCGGCATTTTTCAAATAAACATCCGTATGATAGTAAAGCAAAACTAAAACTTGAGACTGAAAATTAGTTTTTAGCGGAATTTGCGGGTAGAATAAGAAGGAGTAAGTAAACAAACGATGTTTTCTGAGTTACTGAGATTAATGCATATAAACTTTACGTGCTCTCAGTTATAGAGGTAACTATGACGATAAAATCGAAAGAACGAATCCCAGATATAGAAGTTTGCCTCGGCCTACTAACAGAGGTAATTCGGTTCCAAAGTGTTGGAAACTCAACATGAGTTCCAGTTATGGAGGTTTCTCACTTATCCAGGTCCCACTTAACAAAGTTCGACTGTATATTATTTCCGTATTAGCCACGGGTACCGGTCTACGAAATTCCGTACGGGTCGAGCTAGTACAAAGATAGTGTATGTAACAATGTATGTAAAACATTTGTAAAGCTCTCACACTTTGTCTTTATTTTTTTTTCTTTAAATTATAAACACGAAAGGGCTTTAAAAGTATTATTAATAACGGCACACCAAACAAAGCCAATTGTATTCGTCTTTTATTATGTTATGTAGACAGCATAGTCTTATATAATATGATATACAAAATTCATTCGATTTAATTAATATTTCTCTATTTCATGAGCGTATACACACATGGTATAAAGTTAAACAACTATATATACATTTGTGTTTTAAAAGATGCCTATACGTGAAAATATTTGCGATTTAAAAATATGTTACACCATAAAAGATTTTTTTTTTAACTTGGGGTACAGACAAGGGTTGTTGTTAATGATTTTTTCACGAAATAGACTTTATAAGGGCCTAAATGGCCGAGCGGTCTAAGGCGTTTGCCTTTGGTTGTTTGTCCACTTAGACTTAGGTTGCGGGTTCGAATCCAGGCAGCGGCAGTGTGAACAATTTATAAATAATGGTAGTGTAGAATTGATCACATTGTCGTCGCTTGGATAAGAACGAAGTAACCGACTCCACCCACATCAAAATGTAAATGTAAATATGTTTGTAATTAAATAAATAAAGATTAACAAATAATGATGTGGGTGGCCTCTGTTATAGGCGTATATGTCAGAGAAACGGAATTTAAACCCCATTATTATTATTGTTATTGTAAGGGCCCAGAAAGAAAGATAAATTTAAATATAAATGAAACTGCGCGAAAAAATCGTTGATGTAGGCTCTCCTTTGAGAAGTCGGTTGCTTGTTCTTTTATCTGTAAAAAGCGTTGTCTTACAAGCCTTTTTGACTGAGTTATTCATTGTCAAAACAAAACTGAAACCCTGTATAATTTGCGTCCTCGCGAGTAAACAGTGTTGTCAAATGAATCATGTTCTTTCTACAAATTAAATGGATACAAAATATATAGAGTCTTTGCAATTACTCACTTTAGGAACTCTAAAGATACCATCGAAAAATCGTCACTATGCAAGCATGCTGGTCTATTTTTAAAATATGATTTAAGTAAAACTCTTCCATGCATACTACACTTTTTTGAGATTAGTCTTTCCTGGCCAATTACCACAGCAACGGCTGAAAGGTCATTTTCGTCACTCAGGCATCTGAAAACCTATCAAAGGAGTAAAATGGGAGAGGATAGGCTAGCAGGATTGGCTTTGATGGCCATTGAAAGACAAAAGACTGCTGAGCTGATGTCAGATGTAGGACTCGATATGTTGGTCGAAATATTTGCTATGCAAATTAGAAGAATTAATTTACTTTAAGATGGACAGATTTTTTATTATTATTATTGTTATAACTTAAAAAAAAGCTGTATTTTTATTCTTCTTATTAATATTATAATTTTCATGAAAGACTGAAGAGAAGACTGTTTTTCATAATTTTTGTTACAATTTTAAGAAAAGGTTGATTTTTTTTTATATTTTTATTAATTATTGTGCTTTTTAAGCATGGCAGATTTTTTTAAATTTTTTATTGTTATTTTCATTATAATTTAAAAAAATGGTTACTTTTTTTGATTAATATGTATAAATAAATACTTAAAATTTATAACCTGTTTATTTAATTACCACTTTTTTTTTTCAATTAACTATCCATTTTTTCTACTATTGGTGCCCCCCCCCCCCCAATAATTTGATCCTAGGGACGCCTATGCATGTAACTCGTAATAATATCTTGTAATTGGAAATTCGGTAAAATTTCCTCGATTTTGCGCTTTTCATTACATTACTTTGAAAAACTGGCCTCGGATTCGTGTTCAGCGACCCAAAAAATATGTAGGAACTCATTTTCAGGCCAAAAAAAGTTTTTTTGAGAAAGTGCAAATTTAAAAAAAATACTTTCTTGAGACCGCATATGAAGTAATGCTTTTTTAAGGGTGTCAAATTACGGAGGAGACCCATACCTCTTTTTTTTTTTGAATTAATGATCCTGAAGGTATAACAAAACGTTCTAAAATAATAATTTTTGAAAAAAAAAACTGTTAGACCCATTTTTTCTATTAACGGGTTCTTTAACCTTCATTTATTGTCCCATAAGAGTTTGATAGGGAAACTGGCTGCTTTCCCAGCTAGCGAATGGTTTTTAATGAAACTGTACAGCAATATAGCTTATATATCAGAATAACACATGAACTATAATTTATAAAGATATAATAAAGAAATAATAAAAAAAATATAAAAATTAAATTTAATCAGACATTTATCATTTTTAAATCTTCAGTTAATCTTTAAAAATGATGATAATAGATAGAGCAGAACTATGATCATCTATTTGAACCAGATATTAAAGAATTCTTTGAAAAAATAATAGTAAATGTCAAAAAATCATGGCCAACTTTTCTGATATACTTAATGAATTATGACCATTTTAAATTTAACAAAATTGAAAACTGTGCAAATCAAGAGTGGGTGGAGGCTATAAAGCGATGATTTTTACTTTTAAGCCCAGTGAATCGGGCGAGTATCAAGCTAGTAACTTGTATAAACTAACTGTGTAATTTAAAAATAATTCTCTAATTGAAGAGCAACGCAAGTTTATTTCTTTTTCTAAAAAAGGCTCCATTGGAAAAGAATAATAATTTTACATGTTGTATATATGTATAATCATTTTGATTGTAGTGCAATTAAGGAAATGAATATTCAAAATGAGCTTTAAATATCGCTGTTCGAATCCTGGTTTAGCCGACCTATTTTCTTTTCACCCGGTGAGTATGAGCTTATCATATAGAAGTTATGTGAGGTTCAAACAAGATTTTTTTAAATATTTGTTTATAAAAAAAACAACAAAAAAACATTTGTCGTGTTTTCTAAACACGAACAATAATTATTTATTCAAGAAACTTGAAGAAATAATAACTACTTTATTACGTTCCAAAGTAATTAAAAAATTATAGATTTAAAAGGGGTTTCTGACGTAAACATTGCAATACAGTGACGGATTTATTACTTCGATCTCCCCTATATTACTTATTTAAATTTCGGTTATTATTAATTTAACTTCATGAGAACCAGCCACTTAGTTCATTTTTACATCGCTGGATAACTTTTATCCCAAATACGGGACAACAGCGGGGAAAATTTTATCTCCATGATATTTTATGTGCAATGTCTGGGAAATTTAGAAAAAATATTAGGTTAACTTTTTAAACTTTCAAAATATAGGGGAGTTTAAAATTGGACTCATAATTTAATAAAAACAAAATTTTTTTCCATCTGATAAGTTTTGGGGGACTATTTATTTTCTTTTGTTTAAAAATTCGTTTCTAAGCATGTTGACATCAAAAATCGAAGAAAATCATAGCGAAATCGATAGAAGACTTCTATCGAAATCAATTTATATTACCCTATTAGATTCCGTTTTAAATGATTTGGGGCACAGATTGTCTCCGGAGGTACTCGACCAATTTCAGTTGAAAGTTATATTTCAGTTTGTATATCCATGGCCGTTCCGATGAACCGACAATTCATTAATGATAGTGAATCAACTGTTATAAATGAATACCGACTCTAGATGGTCAAATGGAAAACTGAATGTGAAAAAAATTCCACCATTCCAGAGTCGGTAGCTCATCTCATCGAAGCATGCGACCAAGATTTGAATCCTAATACGAAAATGTTCTTACAAATATTGACATCTCTTCCGGCGAGCGTAGCTATCTCTGAGAGATCGTTTTTTATACTTCGCGTGTTAAAATCTTGGTTGCGTGTCTCAATGGGACAGGAAAGATTAGTTGCGCTAGCTCTCCTAAACATCGATAACATTATCAACGTTATCGCGAAAAAAAACGAAAGCTTGAATTTATTATTTAAGTGAGAGCCTAAATAAAATTATTTAATGTAAAATGTATACAAGCGTTTAATTTAATTTGAAGTTTGAAAATTTCATCAAAATTTGTTCAGTAGTTTAGAGGCTAAATGTGACGACACTGTGAGGTGCAAACAAGCTCACATTTACTTTTGTAATTTTTGTGAGCGAACAAACTAATGGGCAAATACACTGTACAAAATATTAGCCAAGAAGTCATATATTTTGTAAACATCTCCTTTGTAGGAATGCACTATATCGATCATGAGCGGGTTCATACTCCGGCTCGCATTCGATCGATTTTCGGGTGACTGTGCCGTGTCCATCACCTTTAGGGCTATATCCGCGGCCTGAAGAGCGTAACCCTCTTCATACGATTTCAACTCGCACTTGACCTTTTTTTCAATTGTTATATAATTCGATTGAATAATACGCCCTTTCAAAACTAATTTACAGTAAAACTTCATTAAATATAATTTTAATACAATACAATGAATTGCACGAATGTGTGAATCAGTGGGGTTCCATTTTTCAATACTAAGATATATATTTATAACTCCCTAATGGATTTTCTCAACAGGAAGTTAATAAAATAGGAACTCAAATGTACAACAAAGCAAGCATCTACTATCGTGTGGTTGGTATTGGTTTACTTGAATTAGATACAAGAAAAATAAATATTTTTATTTGGTTCTGTTTTATGAAAAATATAATATTACCGAATGTCATCTTGATGACGCGAAGCTATTGTTTTTGTACTTGACATTGGCAGATTTAAGGTGGATTTCTCATTTAAAATTCTCTCAAACAATCAATTTTTCATAAAAATGTACCTTAGTATCAAAGATGTATTCTCGCTATAAACGCTTTTGTGAAAAAAAAGCAAGTTTGAATTTTTTATTAAAGTGAGCGCCTAAATACAATTATTTAATGTAAAATGTATACAAACGTTTAATTTAATTAAAAATTGTAAAAATTTCATCAAAATTTGTTCAGTAGTTTAGAGTTTAAATTTGACATTGTGATGTCCAAACAAAAACATTTACTATTATAATTTTCTCGAGCGAACAAACTAACATCTTACTGGTTTATTAATATACTAGAGTTCGCCCCACGCCTTTGCCCAAGTGGCCAAACATATTATACAAAATCTTGGTCAGGGCGACATATATTTTGACGTCTCCTTTGTAAGAAGGCACTATATCGATTATGAGCGAGTTCATACTTCGGTTCGAATTTGGCCGATTTTCGGGTGGCTGTGACGTGCCCATCACCTTTTTTAAGGGCTGAATCCGTGTCTGGTCAAAGCATTAAGAAGTAAAGAATTTAATTTTTTTTAAATCCATATATCCTCTTTAATAATTATAGTAATTTTAAGATATTTTTAACACGCCCATATTAGGTTCACCGGTATGCATGTATGTTTGTATGTAACTGTCTAATATCATACCCATGCATAGGGCAGCATCAGTTATATATATTTATTATACTACCGATAACCATACTATACATATATACTTAGAACAAGCAACAAGCGTTTTAGTTTTTTAAACTATATTTTTATTAGTGACCGATTTTAAGCTTTATTGACACTCTATCCACAATCAGAGTTAAATTTACCCATAAGCCGAATATCAAAGTCTCGCTAAGCCCCCAAGTTAAAACCGAAGAAATCGAGATAATGACTTTTTTAGTTAACACAAGTTCAAGTTTTTCGGATACAATAGAAATATGCAAAAAAAGAAAAGCTATTTACTTTCTTTTGGTAAAGTGCTCTTTCAGTCTGAATCGTTTTTTTTTCGAAGCCATAAGTTTACATTCCATTTATACGGTACATAAGTTTACATTCCATTTATCTAGTGGAGAAGCTCGAAAAATTTTAGCTACACTGATGAATTAATATTATTTATCATTTAAAAGTCTTAAATAATTACTTCATTGATGAAACTGGCATGCTAGAAGCTTATCTTCCATGATGGGTACAAAGACGTTACTATACCAGTTACGTCATACAATGATTTTTTTATTTTAAATCTCTTAAATAAATTTTGTTAAATGTACCAGCAAAGTATCAAACAGTCTCAAACGTCCTTGTTGAAAATATTGGATTACAAGAAACAATAATAATATTTATTTTATATAGGAACCTGCAATTTTTTTACTAAATCTAGTTTAAATTGCCAAATCACAGATAGCAGCATTTGCAAGAAACTTTTAGATAGCATAACATTAACATCACAATTTTCATTTTCCCAAAGTATTCTATTTCTTTCATTTAATTCCAGATTTTAAAATTGAATTGGTTTTAAAGGGCAGATTTCATAATTTTTGAATCTAAAAAATTGTAATCTAAATTTTGATAAACAAAGATTTAAAAAACTATGTTGCATTTCAAAATACCAATATTTAAAATTTGTTAGCCAGTATATTACTTTCATACAAACAATTCATGCCTTTGTGTCAACTTCACCACTCAACCTCGTACGGTAGTTGTATCACATTCGTGGCACCATTCGCGATGAGGTTGAAACTACCTCATATCGGTAGTTTACGAAAAAATGTTTCAAACTAAAGGTGATAATTTTTTTATAAGGGACATTTTTTACATACTTTTATTCTATGTCTAACGGTTTACAAGACCTAATTGATCTATGTTGTTCATTTACGAACTCAACCTCAGTTTTTACGTCCTAAATACGCTATGAACATTTCAGCTTGATATCTTTTTTCGTTTTTGCGATATCGTGTCTACAGACAGGCAGCCAGGCGGACAACCGGAAATGGACTCTTTATGTGATTTTATAAACATTTTTATCATAATTTTGTTCATAGCATCAATATTTTTAAGCCTTACAAATTTGGGAATAAACTTAATATATTTCATATATACATGATATAAATATAATAAAAACTAGCGAAGAGGGTATTTGCAGCTAGTTTTTAAATAATAAAAACGTCAATGGTTGCATAAAAATAATTTTATTATTTTGAAAAATCATTATAAATAATTACAAAAAAAATGCAATTAATATAAAATATGTATAAGTTTATATAAATATATTAAAATAAATATTTTGTATATAATTTTTTTTAATTAATCTGTTATAATACAATTGTTTTTCTAAATTCTAGGTCCTTATATTAAAAATTTCGTCTTCTTTTTTTGAAATGGTTTATTTTATTCCAAATCAACAAGAAAGCAAATCTAATAAATTTGAAATTTGAAAAATCTTAAAAAAACAACAATAGCTAGATAATCAAATCAAGGAAAACGCTCAAAAAAAAAAATTCAATTCAGTGTTATTTTACGAGACATTTGACATTAATCCTAACGAAGTTTGTTTTTTTTAAATTTGCGGATTTTTTCTATCGACAAACAATTTTACAGTAGACAACTCATTTGTGTTATAAGTATTTAATATTTCTTCATGAGTACATTTATCAAGGTTAAATTGACGAAATTTATTTCGAAAACCGTGGCTTAATTCGAAAAAATTACTTTGCTATTGAAATATGACGTCGAGTACATGTTGGGTCCATACCCGGTTGTTTCGAATGAATTTCAAAATTCAACTTTCGATTCTTATTTAAAATAACTTTGGTTAAAAGCTGTTAAGGCGAGCTAAAATTCATGCGCGATCGCACAAAAGTATTTTATATCTTGTAGATAAGCTAGACACAAAACCGCGAACGTTTTCGCTAATAATCGCGCTAATTGCCCATTTCTGCTGAACAAGCCCATTCTGTGATGTTCTTTTTAAAATCAGTCGTGAGAATGGTCTATCGACCAAGTTTCTGGTTTGAGTATCTCATAACTCTGTATCCGAAATTAATTACCAGACTTCGATCGCGTAATGAACAGTGCACTGCATCTTTATAGTACCAGGATATTTAAAATTAAATATTTAATTTCAAGATATAATAATTGAAATGAAATTTGTTTTAACCCTGATAAAAAAGTCCGATTAAATTCCGATTCAAATTTCCAATTTGTTCCGATTGAATTCTAATTCAATCCAATATGAAATTTCCCATTCGATCCCATTCTTGAATTGCAACCAATTGGAAATTTCCGATTAAATGGAGGAACCACGATTAATTAGAATTAGATTTTAATTCTGGATTTTGTGTGGAAAATTGTGTCGAAATATCTAAACAAAAATTCATTAACTAAAAATAAAACTTTTCTAAAATTGGATTTTAATTATTACCAATTGATTTTCGAAATCGGATAAGTCTCTTTGTTAATTTGGTATAAAATATAACCCAAACATTTATTTTGGAATAATGTTCTTCTTTAATTATGTGATTTCTTTAGTCTTAAATAAAGTATCTTAAAAAGTACAGAAATTATGAGGTTTTCAGCTTAAGCAAGCCCCACAGTTCTCAAATTTTAATTAGGCTCCGAATACCTTTCATAGAGATCATTTTTTTGAGTGATGACTTAAATTCAGAATTCAATAAGCTTTAATTAGGCATACAAGATACGTATGAAAATTTTTTCAATCTAATTAATCTTCTGAAACTGTTAAATTGAGGAAATAAGGCATTTCTTCCAGGAATCGAGGTGACAAATGTATGCCTGAGAGTACTCAACAAGATCTATTCATGCGAATTTGTATTTTTTTCGATTCACACCCTTACGTATCTACAATTTATACTTTTCCAAGTACCTGTCAAATTGTAATATCAGTGACGTCAGTCAATCAGCTTCCTTCAGTTGACTAGTGCCAAAAAATGTCTTGGATCAAAAAATTCTTAGAATCGTCCAAACCCAATTACAATATGTATATATATATATATATATATATTTTTTATTTTTTTTTTTGAATGTTAAATAAAAACAATTTGATGTCTGCAAATAGGGTACTTCTGTCCCTTGTATGGGCGTAAATTGCAAACCTTTAGTTCGAATGAATATCTTTTCATTGAGCACCCTCAGGCAAACATTTGCCATCAACTCCTACAAAAAACTATTAGCGCTGGGTCGATTCCTGGGTCAGACTGTTTTTTCGGATGTATTTCCTCGATTAAATTTCTAGATTTAAAATATTCGATCTATTTGTTTGTAACGTATTTGGTGTTTACACAGTGCTGCTTTTGGTATTGTCGTTTTTTGTCATTTGACTGTCACAGATGTTTTAAATATATGTCCGGAATAACATTTGTGTATTCTGGAACATTAAATGATAACCGAAGCAGCATCTGAAAGAGCCCAAATTCGCTATTATTATGCGTGTCTGTAATTCGGCCACCACTAATCAAAAAAGCATAAACTACAACAAAAATAGGCAACATTCAATTATAAATTCTGTATTTTTAAGGTTTTGGCAACAAAATCGATTTCTTCGACAGTGCGCCGAAAAAACAAGGATTAATAAAAATACTAGAACTGTGAGGTTAGCAATTAGGCTTTTTATAATTATTAAAAAAAAAAAAAAAAAATATTGCATTCGATTTATTGTGTAGAAATAATTAAGGACTATTTCGGAACACAAATTTGGAAATTTTGCTATTAATATCACAATATTTTCGGTCCATAAAAATTTTCAAGGCACCATTTTAATGTTTGTCATTTTAAAAATAATATTTTTGATTAGATACGTTAGTTTTTTTTTCGAATTCGAATAAATTTTTTATAAGTGTAGTAATTGGCTTGAGATCTGTTCTTTTTAACTGCTGTCTAAAATTTGACAAGGTGGTAATCAAAATGATTGTATAAATTTTTCTCCTTTATCCAAAATATTAGTTCCTTTGCCATTTCTAATTTGCTTGCCACAAGATATCGACAGTAAACATAATCAGTTTTGAAACTTGAAAACTGACATTAATTTTTAAGACTTTTATGTTTCTTGAGAAGTAGGATAAGCTGTGAAGGTTAAAGCATTTACAACTTTCTCACTAACTGAAGTATAGGCCAAAATATGAAGTATACGCCAAAAGTTACGAAGTTTTGGATAACTTTGAATGTTGTCCTTACGTGGAAAATTTCCCACATCTCAAGAATTCTGTTTTTCTACAAGAATTTACATAAAGAGCAATGCACGGATATCGTGTAGTGAAGAAATGTGCAAGTTGTCACATTATTGCAGCTTACTCAAACTTAAATTACCCCTTTTCTTCAAGGGCATTTCTAGTTCGTTTGCCACTCTGTTACTGAATGATGCAGCTAAAAAGAACAGACTATCGGTATCTATCTTAAATAAGCGTAAGAAAAATAATAAGTTAAGAATGTATACCATGTGCAAATTGACAGTCTAGGTTTTATCTAAAAGTCTAACTGGATCCGTATTGTAATTTAATGATTTTTCCAAAAAATTTGCATCAATGCTTCATTATTTCAATTTGGATATCCAATTATTATTTGCAAATTGGTTCATTAAAAAAAATCAGAAGTCGTTAGATTATGCAAACCAATAGTTCCAAAACAGAGAATCTCAAAATTTATTCCTCTTAGTAATTTCTAATTCTGAATTATCCAAAATTTACTAAATTTCTAGTAGGTCTAAATCAATCTCTGTGAGTCCATATGGACCATTTTGGGAGTATTCTTAAATTACGTTCGCTAAATCTTAACAGAGTCGTTTTATGAAAATGAAAATAAATTTTAAACTTGATCCTCCGTTCAAATAATTTTGGAAAAGATTTTTGACATCTATGTTACTGGCATGCATCCTTAATTTTCACGATTTAAACGCAGTCAATACGAAATGTTTCTGAAACGTATCGATAAATGTTTAATCGGGATCTTAATGATCCAAAATCATTATTTTGTTATTAATTTAGTCTAAACGTCCGGGAAAAACATTTCAGAAACATGGTAGAATTAACAGACCTTTCATAAATTACTTAGATTTACTTAAAAATTAAAAAAAAAAATTTACTAAGAAAATGGTTTAAAGGTTTTAAAAAAAATTGAGCCTGTTAGGTAAAATTTCATTAAGGGACTTTATCGCCATAGTTTTTACCCATACCCTGCGCTCCAGTTAAATTCATCTGGTTAAAATGTTAGAAAAAAAATGTTCAGTCTTGCAAAAACTATGATCAGAACTTCATTGAACTCGGGATATGAAAAACATAGATTTCGAGATATCGATAAAAAGTCGAATCGTCAGAGTCCAATCTCCAAAATATTTTTTAGTTCAGTATCTATATCAGTATTTTTTAGGAGGTGCGCTCTTCGCGACCACGGGGGAAGAGTTCGAAATGTTATCATAAACAAAAACCCCCACACCCCCGCCGTTTCGGAGAAAAAAAATTTGTCAATTTGTTAAAAAATCGTTTCGGGGGAAATTCTTGTGTAACTTTTTAAGATTTTTGTTTTTGATAACATTTCGAACCCATCCCCCTTGGTCACGAAGTATGTACCTCAAAGTGTTTTTCTTAATTGGGGTACTGAACTATTTATCATTTTCAGATTAAAATTAATATTTATTATACAGACTTTTTCAAGTCAGCCTGCATCCGGCATATGTTAAATGTTCTTTCCTCGAATATAAATCGACTTCGGTACGATTCGAAATCTTACAAAAATCTGAATCTTCGAATTGCCAAATATTTTGGGACAATCTGTACTATATTTTAATCTCCCCGATCGTTTTTAACAAAATATTAATCACACTTTTAAAATTTAAACAAAAAATTTTCGATTACATTTAGAAAAACCATGGTAGAAAGGGTAAAATCGTAGCAATTTGGGTCGACTTATGAAAATAAACCCAATTTTTTAAATACCTTGTTTTTAAATAAAATTTATATTTATAAAGTTGTGCTTGTAACAGCATTTAAGCCATGTACCAAAACCGTTGGTGGTAAATTTTCAGTCAATTCAGTTAAAATTTTCAAATAATTATGACATAAATTAATTTGGCGTCGATCAAAACAATTATAAGTAATACCGGTTGCCTCAAAATAATCGGATTGCTGTTGATTTGCTAAATAGTTGTCATTGAATCGTATGAATTCATTCTCGTATGGTGGATTTCCTTTGAAGTTTGGTGGACAAGGTAGATAAATAAAGGAAACCGCTGTACAATTACTACTTTTCTCTTTGATTATTTGGTTTAATTGTTTGATGTAGTTCATATTTAATTGTGATTTACTTGTTTGTTCGTCGTCTGTATCATCGTAATCCGATCTTTCTTCATTCACGTTTATTAATCCGTTTGATATTTCGCTCCAATTTTGAATCTAAAAAAATTATTTTTACATTTATTGCAGGGATAGAGATTGAATCTTCGAGTCAGTTTATTTGTTGGATAACCCATGATTAAAAGATCCGATTCATGAATCGCAAATTTCCAATTCAACCAATTTCCGATTCATTCTAATTGAAAGCAATTACAATTTTGAATCGAAATTTAATTGAAATAAACCGAATTTAATTGTATTTAACAATTAGTTAAGGATGTATGAGCTCCAAGGCAAAAAAGCTTGATTTTTTTAAAATATGAAATTGATATGAATCAATTCTGAATATTTTAGGGGGGCAAAAATTTGTATTCTTATTTTTTGTCTACATTCATGAGGTTATAGCAAAATTCATCATCAAAGTTGAAAATAAGGTACAAATAATTTCAACCATAAGTCTAAACTTGCCTTGGCGCTCGTACTACCTTATATATTTTATTTTTTAAATAATTATTAATTTGACTTTGTCCCCCCAACAAAATTTATTGTTTCATAATTAAAATACTTGCGCATATGCTGTACGATTATTTTAGCTTCATTTTCGTTACCTCACTTACCTCATGCACCGTAGCTCGAATTCGGAATAGTTTTAACAGCTCTTCTAAACGTAAAATATCCTCTGCAGATTTTACACGAACAAAAATACGGATTTTTAATTTTTTCCAAACGCTCACCTTAAAATAAGAAAACATCTCAGTAAGATGAATTATAAAATCATAGCAAGCATCGAGACAAGAGACAATATTGGATTTTAATGCTAAAGAAGGTTCTATCTATCAATAGAAAAAAAAACTATAGGTGATAGCTCTTATAGATATATAATATTTGATGGAAATGGAATAATTCAGATGTACCGGCGATTCATTAATGATGGTGAATAAACTACTATAAATGAATACTGACTCTGGATGGCCAAATGGAAAACAGAATGTAAAATAATTCCGCCATACCTGAGTCGATAGCTCATCTCATTGAAGCAGGCGACCAAGATTCGTAGCGTAACTCTTCCGGCCAGCGTACCTAGTGCAGAGAAATCGCTTTCTACACTTCACTCGGTAAAATCTTGGTTGCATGCCTCAATGGGACAAGAAGGATTATTCGGGCTTGCTCTCCTACACATCTGGAAATCGATAATATTATAAACGCTTTCGCGAAAAAAAAACGAAAGCTTGAATTTGTTATTTAAGTAAAGAACCTTAATAATATTATTTAATGTAAAATGTATACTGCCGTTTAATTTAATTTGAAGTTGTTAAATTTTTATCAAAATTGGTTCAGTAGTTTAGAGTCTAAATGTGACACTGTAATGTGTAAACAAATGCACATTTATTTTTGTAATTTTTGTGAGCTAACGAACTAACTAAATTTTACAGTTTTATTAATTTACGAATACACTGTACAAAATCTGGCTCAGGGCGTCATATATTTTGTAAACATCTCCTTTGTAGGAATGCACTATATCGATCATGAGCGAGTTTATGCTCCGATTTGCATTTAACCAATTTTCGGGTGCTGTGCCGTGTCCATCACATTTTTTGAGGGCTGAATTCCCGCTTGTGCATCTTAGCGTTAAAATCTAATCATCAAGGTCTCTTGACAGACCTTGCATTTAGGATTGCAAAATTCACTTACCATGTTACAAATAGTTGCTAATTGCATCATAAATAAACTGTTTGTATCAAAAGTTGTAGCTCCATCCATATCAAATGGTTTTAATACATTCATTGTCCAGACATCAATAAATTTAATATCCGTGTTCCTGAAATCAACACAATATTTCATGTAATTTTGTTCATCAAACTTTGTTAAATCATTTTTGAAATAAATTAATACTTAGGAATAGAAGATTTTTTTAGTGTATCAAAATGCCGAGCTAGACAAACATTCTTTCCCATATTTAATACATCTGAGACCATTAAAACATATTGCACAGGATCTAATTGTTTTTTATTTTGTAATGGGAATGCATCAGTTACTGAATCACTGCCATTAAATACTTCAGAATCAAACATTCCTGTTTTATAAGACGATTCACTGAAAACAAATATTAGTTGATTTATAAAATAATAAAATATTAAATTAAAAATTTATAGAAACCCCCGACACAAAATTTGATAACATTTAACTAACTCGACCCGTCAGAATTCCCTAAAGTCCGTTGACGTCACAGGGCTCCTGCTGTTCTTAAAAAGCTCCAAATGGTTCATGGAGTAGTGGCCGGGGATGGTCCAACCCCTTCTTTGGTATCATAACGGATCCTGTGATCTAAGTGTGTCCCACTCAAGGACAGCCACTCTAACCTAACCTAACCATCATTTTCAGAATTGATTTAAACTTAGTCCAACTTCATATAAAAATAAAAATCAAGCTTTTTATTTAAAATTACCTTGGTACTCGTATATCCTTAAGTATAATCTTTCGATTAAATAAAAAAAATGTGGAGTCGAGTTTAAATGATTAAGATAACAAACTACCTTAAGGCGAAATTATAGTCTATTTTTATCTTCTTACTTTAAATAAATAATGTAAACAAATACCTGTTAAAAAAGTCAATCGGTTTTTTATTATCATAAAAGCCTAAAACAATTGTATTCGGTTTCATTGCCCCCATTCCTGATATTCGCACTAGATGTTGAAAACCTTCACGGATTGTGGAGGCCGTAGTTAATTCAACGAACGCTTTTACCTTAAAAAAATAAAAGTATTATAAATTTTTGATAATATAATCATGGATACCGTTTTATAATTAGGGGCAGACAAAGGAAGGGATGATTAGAGAACACGTAAGAGGATAAAAAATCGATGAGAATTAGAAGTTGGATAACAAAGCCAATTAAACGGTCAGTATGGAACATAGAAGTAATAACAGAGAACCGTAAAGTGGCCATCTAAAAGGTTGATCGTTATAGAGAGAGACCTTAAAAAAATTACGCGTATAACTGTCTTCGTCTCTAGACCAGTCTGTAGACAGAATTTTTATTTGCAGTGTAAAGCTTACCCAAAATCATCCCGCAAAAATTTTTGATTTAATTACATTTTAAGTGCTTAATTGTTTATTGTTAAGAGAGCGCGCGAAAAACCACCCAAAAATAACGATTTTCTGTTCTATACATGCTAGAAAGATGGGATTTTGACTGATCGACTCAAAATAAAGTCAAATTAACAGAAAAGTTGAAAAATATCGTTTTTCCAATTTTCACGAGAGTTGCATTGTGGAAAAAGAAATCTTTTCAACTTTTTAATAAAAACTATAAAAGACTATCAAAATTTCAGCTTGATATCTCGTTTCGTTTTTGAATCGAAAATGGACTAATAATTAGGTGATTTTATGTATATATATTAACACTTATACCAAAATTTTGTTGGTAGCATCAATAATTTTAAGCGTAACAAACTTGGGACTAAACTTATATACTATGATAAATTTCATGGTATAAAAATAAAACAAATATATGTTTGCATGTAGTTACTGCCACTAAATAAAACGATATGAAATTCACAGGAAGGTAACATGAGCTCTATTTTATTTTGTAAACCAGTGTAATTTATATGCATGGGTATATAATCATGCTGAAACTACCTTAAATAAAATTATATTCACCTTTAAAAAGTCAATTAACTCCAACCATAATGGATATTCTTTATTTGATGGATCCATTGTCACATCCAGCACATTTTCAGGTTCATTACCATTTTTAGGTACAAAAACATGCCCCAAAACAAAAAGACCACTTTTTTTAATATCATTAACAAAATCAATTAATGGACAGCACGATCTTGGTGACGACACCAACAATAAAATTTGTGGTCGCCAATATTTCACGTGATTTTTTCTACTATCCAACATTAACAAATATTTTCGTACCTAAAATTGAAAAAATTCAACTTTTAACTTTTTTTTCTTTACTCAACAGAAGCAGGTCTAAGACCAAGCATAATAATTATTAATATTATCAAGAGGTCATAGTGTGCGACAAATTCCTTGCTGCGTTTTTTCAGATGGTCGGAAAAAATGTCGGATGGTTTTGTTGATCAGACAAAATTATTATTGTTTTTTTTTACGCCGTGACTATTCTCCAAATCCGAAGATTTTCCGTAACTGATTCGTATCATCCAAAGATCATTTGATCGGGTGAATTTGGTATTGTTTTTTTTTTTTGTCTCAATTTTGTGTTGAAAGCTCGGAACGTGATGCCTAAAAAGCCTTTTTCCTTTCAACATTTCAGAATTATATATTTCAAGCTCAAACATGCTTTTTTTTCCTCCACGAAACGACGATTATTAACGAAGTTACAGCCTGTCAAAAATCACAAAAGAAAATTGCAAATGTTAGGTGAACGAATAATTTTGTTCTTTGAGTGTATATCGTCCCCAATCAATATTCATCAAACTTAATCTTACTGCGCACTTAAAATTTTTCCGTGTGCCCTGATCTCGGAATATCAAACTATTCGTAGAGGTAAAATTTGTTACGCATGACCTCAACAATAGCCTGCCCAATTTGCATTCGTTCTGAAATGGTTGTCAAATACTATGCCTAGTCATAAAGCTCAAACGTAAAAACACTTACTTGATGGAATATTAATGCTTGGGATATTGATCCCCAATAAGGAGCATCTTTATCCCCACGATCAGTCGATGCAAACAAATGAAGTCCGGCCACAAGTGTAATACATGCAGCTATACTTAAACCAGCGTAGGCTGGACTAATTACAAACATCATTGCAATTGTGCCCAATAAACCGAATGTCGCAGTATGAACCGAAAAATATGTATATGTTGGTCTGAAAAAAAATAATTGGTATTAAAACGTTGAGATGAAAAATTTCAACAGTCTAGAAAAAAAACGACAATCTCAATTATTATAGCATGGCCACAAGAAATAACTTTCAAAATTCTCTGTTGATCTCCAAATTTCCAATTATAATTTTCCCTAATTTTTAGAAATTTATACAGATTAAAGCCACTGTGATAAACTTGATTTTAGTATTTTTTTCCAAGGCACTTTTTACGTCATTAGCACGCTATAAAAATTTCAGCTTGATATATCTTTTCGTTTTTGAATTATCGTTTTGACAGACGGGCAACCGGAAATTTACTAATTAGGTGATTTATGAACACCTATACCAAAATTTTGCTCGTAGTATCAATATTTTTAAGCGTTACAAACTTGGGACAAAACTTAGTATACCTTGATATATTTCTGTGTGATCAAGCTTAAGTGATTTGGGTAACAAACTACTTTAAAAAGTTTTTTCGCAATTCTAAATGAGAAAATCCCCTTAAAAAAGTACATACCTGAAATTTGGCGCACTTGTTAATTGGAGACCTACACACGCTAAATTTGTCGCTAAGTAACTCAATAAAAATAGTACAGAATTAATTTGTGCGATTAAATTCAAAGATCCAATAAATAACATTAATTGTACCAGAGCCCAACTAACAATTACAGCAACAATTGGATTACCACGAAAAGTACCTTTGCTGATAAAATTTAAAAATGATCCAAATACTTTATCTTTTGCTAAGGCCAACAGTACACGACTTCCACCGATTAAATTACTTAGAGCTGCTGAGAATGTTGCTGTTAATACACCGATGGCGACAAATGGAGACCATATATTTATTGGCATCATATACATATAGTTATTCTGAAATAGAAAAATTTTGTTAAATAAGCATAAGCAGAAGTGTAGAATTGAATGGGATTGAATTTAAAATATGAATTCATTGATACAAAATCACTGAAGTTAAATAAACAAAATCATTACTTCTTTGAAAGATATTGATTTTAGTTTGAAGTCGTGCATTTTATTGATGAAAATAAAATTGTACTTTGTTGGAATATATAATCGTGTAAATAACGCGAATTGATGGATTAAAAGAAAATTTCTTTGCGTTTGCTTTAAGTAGAGGATTTGGTTATGATGATCATATATCGATCATGTCTAGTTCATATGTGATTGAGCCAACTTCATGAAGATTGTTGTTACCAGTTAACAGAGTTTGATAGCGCAGTTTGTTAAGCTGTAGACTTAGAAAACTAAAATCAATAGTAATCCTTATGTCACTGGTTCAAATCCGACTTGTAGAAATCGAATGTTTTTTTTTAAATAAACCTATTATTTATTTTTTAACAATTTTAAATTATCTCGAAAAGTACCCATCACATCGACATTTGGTAAAAAGCTTTTTCGTTCGTCTTGGTAAGCTTAACTGAGTACTATACTTTTTACTATCAATTAAAGAACAAAAAGAGTGGCTTTGAACCTAAATACGCTACAAAGCATAAGCATAGTATAATTTTTGGGACAAAAAATGAACTCGAGTACCTAGAAATTCCTCTCCTAAAAATCGAAAGGGGATATCAATCTAAATTTTTTTTATCGTGCTCAGGGCATAAAAAGTGAGATTGAGTTCATAAATGAGCAACATAGGTCAATTGAGTGTTGGACCTACGAACCCATCCTTTAAACCGTTAGAAATGGACCAAAAGTTTAAATGTAAAAAATGTTCCTTATAAAAAATTAAATAACTTTTGTTTGAAACATTGTTACGTAAACATCATTGTTTATTCTTGAGGTCTTAAATTACGTTAGAAACATTAAATAATATGTATAGAGGTATTGTATACAGTTACGTTCCATATATTATGTATGTGTTTGTTTGTTAGTTTATAGCATATACTATATCCACGGAGAAAGTCAAAGGAAAGATACTCTTATTACTATGTGTGTGAGAGTGGCTATCTTTATTTACTTGCATTACATAAAAAAACAAAAGTTGCGTAATCAACACCATCTACACATGGTATTTAAACAATTAACTCAGTCAGTTGTTAGTTTTCACTTGTTTTATAAGATAAAATCGTAAATACCTGTAATAATTCTCTGGTACAAGTGGCCGCTGTTAAAACCGCCAACGATAAATAAATAACAAGTGTAAAAGCAACAGCACTTAATGTTCCAACTGGAATAGAACGTCCTGGATTTTTTAATTCACCACTCATATTTGCACCAGCCATAATACCAGTGACACCAGAAAACAATACACCAAATACAGCAGCAAAATGTATTTGGTCACCATGCAAGCTTGTATAATCTCGTCCATATTCTGGATAAATATTATCCTTAAATGTTGTTTTATTTAATCCTGTATACAAAACTGTAACATGATGTGTTGCATTTTGTATTAAGGTGTTGGCGTTTGGAACTGGTATCTGAAAATAATTTGTTTGTATACTTTATTCAAGTATTATAGCAATTGAAGACAGTGTACTCAAATCAGAAATTGTGCATTAAAAATAAATAAAAGCCATTAAAAATTTTATACAAACTGAGTTGAGTAAAATTTAAATGTCAAATTCAATTATCAGCTGTTCTTTAATTCATAAGGCGGTAACAGTAAAAAAGCTATTTTTGTGAAAAATGATTGTAAAACTAATAATTCAATCAAATTAAACATTGGGCTTTGCATCAAATCAGGTATTTTTGATTTTTTGAAAATAAACAAAGTTTGAAAAGCTATATCTCTGAAACTATCGGTCCTATAAAAACCGGTTTAATTTCAAATTGTTGCAAATTTAACCTGCGTTGAAAATAAATACTACATTTTTTGATGAAAATCCAGTCCTTCACGGCCAAAATTGGTAAAATTGAAGTAAGGTACAAATTTTCGAGGTTTTTTAAAATTCCCTTTACATTGTTTTGTGTTTAATTTGACTGAATCATAATGAATAAAATGTTGAAAAGTTTAATTTTACCTCTTGTGGGTCCATAATAAAAAAACTAACAATCACACTACCCAATGATAAAGTCACAATTGCTAAAATTAAAACACTTGTTTTTGCAAACATTGTAGCTCCAATTACACACAAAGCCAAACTAATTCCATTCAATGCCGTGCAATACAATAAACGATACCAGACAGTGTTCTGTAAAAATCCTTCACTACCATCTTTAATTAAATAACCAGATGGTCCAAAATTATCCACTAATCCTTCCATGCATCCAGATATACATAACGCACTTGATACAACGTTTGCCAAGAAAAATAGTGTACCAATTGAACCACCAAATTCGGGGCCTAATGTTCGACTTATCATAACTAAATTTTTTTGAATTAAGGAAAATTATTGGTAAAAGTTATTAAAAGTATTAGGACCAGAATACAAAAGAGTCAAGTTAAAATTTCCTGAAATACGAAAAAACAGCCAAACCCAGTTATATATCCGATAGTCATTTTATCTCTTACAAATAATTATCTTCCAAAGAGAAATGTTGAAAGGAGATAATTTGGTGACTCCTTTGTTAAAAAAAAAAACATCCTTCTCCGAGAAAAAAGAAAGCCTGTCATAGTTTCAATTAACTAACTATAAGTTAAGGATACAATAAGCACCACCTCCTTCAACTGCTCCATTTGTAGAAATTGCACAAACCGATGCCACAGTAAAAATCAATATACCATATGCGATTCCAAATTGTAATAAAGTAACCAGTAATCCAGCATTTCCCACAATATATCCTAAAAAACAGGAGAAAACAAACAATTGACTGAGATAATTGTTGATATATCATGTACAGAAAGTCTTGAATGTCAGTGCTTGCAGTATTTTTCATAAATTAGAAGAGTTTTAAAAAATACCACAATAGGGGAACGGACTAAATTAAATTAAACAAAGTGAAAATACCCACTAGTGACGTTATATGTGGGTGTCGCCATTGAGATTGCATATAAAACTTTTAATGTTTATAACCTCTTCGTTGATCAATTTTAACTTCACTTTCAATCTTTATCATGGTATCAAGTCTAGTTTTACATTTTATGGGTAATATGGCCAATTCGATATCAAAATTATTCTCTATTATAGCGGCCTTTCATATAGTTTAAAATATTTTCTGTTTATTACTAATTTCAACTTAGTAAACTTGCGAAAAAAATTGTAAATAAACAAATACGTTTGTTTCATTATCACTTCAGAATTTTTTAATCCCTCTGTAATTGGCTATTTTTGGGCTACTTGAACCCCGCTCATCGGCGATTTTTATAGAAACTTTTCTAACAACACTGACAAAAACTTTCTACTACAACGAATACATATTTCTTAAAAACTTACCAACTCGAATAAAAACAAGAGCACTAAACATACTCAATGCCACCGGACTAAAAACTCCATTAAATGTACCTAATGTCTTCTTTTGCGAACTATTACCATCGATAATCGATTCTGTATATTGACTATTAATTGACGATGCAATATGCTGATTTTCTAAACGTCCAAATTCAACATACCCACTTTCCGTTTGTCGAGTTGGTACACGAAATATGCCAGACATTTTTCGTAGAATATTACTTGTGGCAGCACCATGAGCCGCTGATACTAACGGTGTATTATCTGTAGATGTGGTCGGGATATTTTGTGGAAGTATTGTGGAAACTTGTACTTCATCTGAATTATTTGTGCTACCCAAATTTGAAGCATACATGTCTGTCAATTTGACACATTAAACGCCCACTTTTGTGTTTAATTAAAATTTTGATTATTTGGTTATATTTATAAAATTTATTATCACGAAATTTACATGAATAAAATTTTACTCTTCTTGTACGTCTTGAATGTGAAAAATAAATAAATATTTACACAATAGAAAAATTTTAGCTAACTTGAATTGTCATAATGTGACTAACAATAAACGTCAATTTTATAAAACGTTAGTTTATAATTTTACCGTTAGAGAACGTGAGTTTAAATATTCAGAGAGTGTATATGTTTAATCTAGAGTGCAGACCATGTGGAAAACAGAGCTGAGTTCATCGGTGTTGGGATTTTGGGAACCATTCATTGTAGAAAGTTGTAACTTATCTCAAGTTATTACAACTTTACTAATTAAACGTTTTTGTGTATCAATCTTTTCAAAAAGTCTTAAAATTTTTGCTTACAAGAATATAAATAATAGATAATAATATCAAATGGAGAGTTCGACTTTTAAAATCTTGCAAATAGACAAGGAAAAGTGTGAAGATGGATTTTTGCGACTGGAAAACTGGATTAATTTGCCCACTCTCCTTTTTTTATTTATAAGATTTTTGAATCGAATTTCACATTTCATTTTATTAACCTTGTTCAAGGATTTTGTGGCATTATGTATAGATTAGCTAAAACTGTTCAACTTTTTTGAGAGCACTGCCATGAATTCACAAAAATTTTTATGCGTGAAGTTTTAAATATTAAAATTTGTCAGTTTTAGACCAGCAGCTTTTTAACTTAAGTTACTTTTTCAACATTCCGTGGACGTTAATCTAAAGATAAAAAATGATTTTTAGTGACTTAAAAAGGAGGATGATACAAAATTTTGTTTGATATTTTTAACCAACATACAACATTATTTTTCAATTGCAAAGAAAATAAATATTTTTCAATAAATAAATTCAAACAAAAGCAATCTTTGGATTCGTCTTGAAATTGTCGAAACAAAAATTTGAACCTCCACTTTGCAAATTACAGCCCATGGAAATTAAAAAAATAAAAAATTCATACTTTCAACCAAGTTAAAATAAACAACATAAAACAAGTGAAAAAAACAATTGACTGGGTTAATTGTTGAAATACCATGTATAGACAGTGTTGATTACTCTGTCACAGTACTGAGTTCACATACATACATATGTCACACATGTATAACTGATATTTCCATATAATACACACTATAAAATTTGCCCTCTCACGGGTAAACAGTGATGTTTACGAAAAAATGTTTCAAACAAAAGTTGTTATACTTTTTTTATAAGAACATTTTTTACATTTAAATTTTTGTTCTATCTCTAACAGTTTACAAGATGGGTTCTATGGACCCAAGACTGATATATTTTTTCGTTTTTGAGTTATCGTGTTGACATAAGAACGGGCGGACTACTGGAAATGGACTAATTAGGTGATTTTATGAACACCTATACCAACATTTTTTTTGGTAGCCTCAATATTTTTAAGCGTTACAAACTTGGGACTAAACTTAGTATACCATGATATATTTCATATACATGGTATAAAAATAAAAGCCTGCATATATTATATGGTTGTTGAAATACATCTATAACATTAATATTTTTGCTGACCTGTTAATTTATTATAAAAAATAAAATATGCTTATGTTTAAAATTAATGGCTTAGTTACAAAAACTAGGTGATACATTTTTACATGTTTATACCATGCATATATGAAATATACATAGTATATTAAGTTTAGTCCCAAGTTTGCAACGCTTAAAAATAATAATGCTAGGAAAAAAATTTTGTCATAGGTGTTCATAGAATCACCTAATTAGTCCATTTCCGGTTCTCCGTCCGTCCGTCCGTCTGTGGACACGATAACTCAAAAACGAAAAAAGATATCGAGCTGATATTTTTACAGCGTACTCAGGACGTAAAAAGTGAGGTCAAGTTCATAAATGAGCATCATAGGTCAATTGGGTCTTGGGTCCATAGCACCCATCTTATAAACCGTTAGAGATAAAACAAAAGTTGAAATGTAAAAAATGTTCCTTATCAAAAATTAAACAACTTTTGTTTGAAACATTTTTTCGTAAACATCACTGTTTACCCGTGAGGGCGCCAATTAGGCGGAAATTTTATAACATGTATACCAACTATACACTAAATGTCGGTCGGTAATGCAGAAACCTATAGTCATTTACATATGTACTATACTTTATTAGTTATGTGTGTGTCACATGTTTGTATGTGTAATGTGATAAAGAAATCAACACTGACTATGCATGGTATTTCAACAATTAACTCAGGCAATTGTTTGTTTTCACTTGTTATAATTAAAATATGTATACGTAAAATAATATTACTTAATATTATATATAATTACTCTAGCAAGTTTTTTTCTGCCCTACCCTTATCTTCCTTATTCCTTTATCAAATTCTATGATTCACCCCTCATTTTCAAGCTTATTATGTCTAGGTTTGGCGAAAAATATTATTACGGTCTAAAAATGTACCGCTTAGGAAAAAACACGCTAGACAAATAATTTTAACGAAAAAAATATCACAGATTTAAATAATAAGTTTATTAAGCAAACATGTTAGTTTTTACAGATGCTCCCCTAATATTCTAGACAATTAATACTCAAAACAGTGGCGGATTTAGGCTTGCAGCCGTCCTAGGCCCCCTTCGATGTGCCGTCTTTTTTGATCAAATGAATTACATTAATTTTGATCAAATATTTTTATTTTAGTATAACTTTATTTATTGAAATATAATTTTTTAAATATTACTAATAAACATGACAGATAAATAATAAATATTTTTTTAAATATTAATAAATTTGAAAATTCTTGTCCAATAAACAGTAATGCAAAAACATTAAGTCTATCTTGGCCCATGCTTGCCCATAAATAGGCTTTTACCCTTTTTAGAGTGGAAAAAGATCTTTCTCCTGAACAATTTGTAGCTGGAATACTCAAATATGGAGAGCAATGTACACATTCGGATAAACATCTCGAAGACTCCGTGAATTCAATACGTTACATATATTTTGTGCACAGCGTACATCTTCCGTATTTACTAAGGAATCTTTGCGTTGACAATGTAAATGAATACATTCATTGCCTAACGTGTCTTCCAAATCGTCAAGATTCTTATTAACTAGTTAATTGGCAAGATTTTTCAATTCGTTTGTATCTATTTCAGATAAATCATAAAAAAAATTAAAATTTTCGTAAAACTTTTATATGTATTTTTACGGCTGACCAATTGTACACTCAGAGCCTTGTCTTAACTTTTTTTCGCTTCAAAAATTTTGACATTTCAAAAATTTTCCCGTCCTTCAAATTATGTCGTTATAGGCCCGGGTCTCACTTACCTAGGTGTAAATCACTGACTCAAAGCATTATTTGGTAAACATGTTAATTTTTATAGACCCTCTCCTAATACTCTAGAGATACAATTACTATTTTTAATACATGTTCTCCTAATAATAATTTAAGTACTTGGCTGTGTATATTAAAATTATTTTCTTAATATATAGAGTTGTTGGTCCACTTTAGAAGAGTTGCTTGGCTTCTAAAGTTTTTAGCCCTTGTCTTCAAAAATGGCACACTATTACATAAATTTTTTTCGGTCCCTTTAAATAAATTTTTTTTAAATCCCTTTCTATTTGTTCAAATGAAAAGGATTTTTATGTTTATGTTTACATCTTAAATATCGACTAAAGCAGGTGAAAATATAGGGTAGAAGAAGGTTAAGATAAGGAGGCTTCGGAGGTGGTCAAGCCAAAGGAGTTAAAAGGAGGGGAAATTAAAGAACATAGGAGAATACAGTGTGATGTTCGATTCAAGTCAGCGAAATTTAGAGATAACGGCTTAGTACTTAATATTTTTTTGAAAACATACTTTTTATTTTTTACATCAGTAAATTAAGAAGTCGGAACGGGTTGCTAGTAAATATATAATATATTATGTGACTGAAATTTGAGCATTCGGTTGCGATAAAGAAATCACGTTGCGTTCAACGTGTTAAATATCTAACTTAAGGATATTTAAATTTCAAAATGCCTCAAAAACATTTTTTTAATATAGAAATTTCCGTTGAAAAAAAACAACAGTTGGTAGTTATTTAGGGGTGTTACAAGGACAATTACAAAATTTTCCGAACTGCCTCCCGAATTGATTAAATAGGATATTCCACTATTTTTGAAAAAGTACTGCAAAATGTTTATTTTGCTAATAAAAAGCCACCAAAAATTTATTTCGGAAAAATACACACGCTTTCTTGCCAAAAACTTAAATTAAATTTTAAACCTTTTTTAAACTGTCAAAAACGCGGGCATCCAATTTGATGACGTAATATAGGTATCACTATACGAAATAGCACAAATAATTTTGACAGATATAATCATAGACATCTGATTATAATATAAATATAAATACTTATCTATGTATATATTATACCCAACTGTCTACACTGAACTAACTCATGGTCTATGACTCATACCGTTATGACATCACAGCAGGGCTTACCCGCGTTTTAGGTCACGTGATATACAGTTTAAAAATTACGATTTTTAATTTTAATATTTTAAAAGAAAAAAGTGTTTTTATGACTCGAAATCAGAATATTTAAGTATATTTTTACATAAATTTTCTCTTTTTTTAAATTTCATGATTTATATTTGACTAACGGTAATACCTTATTGTTTTAATTTTACTACAGTTGGCAACACTGATACATGAATTGCTGACTTGACGTTTTTACTTAAGTGAACACGAGCGGATACTTGCTCTAGAAACATACAAGCAGAACGCATCAAAGCACATGTACAAGCCACTTGGAATCCATTAAAGTAAGGTGCAAGCTCAATTTCAAAACTAAACCAGAAATAGTTTTTTATTGTGAATTCGATCACATTATAAAAAATGTTTTTAAATAGAAAATTTAAATTATTTAATCAAATAAAAATTTGTAAAAAAAGCAAAACTAAAATTATGTGAATTAATACGATGTTTATTCCTGTTTATCAAGGAGAAGTTCAAGGCGAATAAAATTATAAGTGAATAAACAATTTTCAAGTGTACATTAGAAAAAATTATATTAATGTGAGAACTGTGGTAAAATGTTAGTTAAACGTAAACGGATTCATACTGGAGAAAAATCATTTTCATGTGAAATTTTTCACGTTTACCGAATTTTCAAATCGGAGAAAAACATTTGTTTGAATTAAGATGTGCAAGAAAAGCAGCATGTGTGTGATTTTTTGCGATTTAAATATTTCACCATACGATAATGAAAATCAACGAATTTTATATCCGAAAAAACAGTTTTGTTATGTAATACATTTTATGTAAACCTGAAAAATTTATACATTTAAACAAAAAACAAAATCTCAAAGAATAACGAATGTTTGTTTCGCCATTTAAATCGTCGATGGTTTCAAGAATTTTTCACTTTTCAGGGAGGGTGATGTTTATGTATGGCATTATTAAATTCCGAAAAATATTTTAAAGTTTGAACACAGAGAACACGTGCTTCCAGTTGTTATATAGTTTATTTAAAAATAACTACAATTCCATGATGCTATTTTACATAAATCAAAAAGTTTAGGAATTTTTCCTAAAACAGTTAATGCATTTTTGTTTCGCCATTTAAATCAACGTTGGTTTTGAATAAATTTGTTCGTATGTTTTAATTTTCATCGATGGTTTAAAATAATAAATTTTGGGAATAATGAAATTTTTTTTTGAGTTACATCATTTGCGAAAAATATTTTAAACTATTTTGATTAGAAAACTGGCATGTTCCAAACAGTCTTCCCCAGATAGTAATTATCCATTCCTTTATCTTGTATTTATTTGAGACTTGCTTGTAAGTGAATAAACAATGTTCAAGTTTATCTTGGAGAAAGTTATTTTCATGTGAAACCTGTGGTAAAATTAACGTAAACGGATTCATACTAGATAAATATTTGTATGTACAAAAATCAGCAATTTTGTGAATTTTGCGATTCGGAAAAACATTTATACATTTATATGATCATGGAAAAAATCGAACAAACCAAAAAATTCTCCCCAAAGAATAACGAATTTTTGTCGTTTTTTAAATCCTCGATGGTTTGAAGAAATTTTCACTTTTCAGGGAGGGTGATGTTTATGTAAGGTGTTATTAAATTCCGAAAAATATTTTAAAGTAACACAGAAAACACGTGCTTCCAGTTGTTATATAGTTTATTTAAAAATAACTACAATTCTCTAATGTTTATGTAAGGTATTATTAAATTCCGAAAAGTATTGAAGATACATTAAATTTTGTTTCGCCATTTAAATCGACGATGGTTTTGAATAAGAACATTTGTTCGCATGTTTTGAATTTTCATCGATGGTTTAAAAAAATAAATTTCGGGGAGAATCTAAATTCTAGTTTATAAAAAAAAAAAAGAAATTTTTTTGAGTTAATCATTTATGAACAAATATTTTAAATTATTATGGTTAGAAAACTGGCATATCCCAAACAGTCTTTCTCAGATAGTGATTATCTATACATTCCTTTATCTTGATATTTATTTGAGACCTGCTTGTAAGTGAATAAAGAATGTTCAAGTTTACTTTGGGAAAATTTATTTCTAAATTATTAAAACGGATTCTTACTAGATAAAAACCATTTTCATGTAATATTTGTTTTAGTATATTGTCAAGTGCCTGGTTTGGTCCAGGGGAAGATGCTGCCACCAAAGGACTTTATTATTATAAACGAATATTTTGAATAATATCACTTTATTGTTTGACTTGATGATTTACGTTATTAGATTTTAAACTTAGGTTGTAATAATCACAGTATTGTAAAGATGTAAGTCCAAGTTGTAATAATCACTGTATGAATTTTGAATATTTAGCTTGCCTTTAAATATAAAACATTTAGGTCAAAATATAAAATATTATGACGTAAAAATTAAATATTGAATATTAGTTTTTGCTGACCACATAAAATAAATAAAACCATGTTACAAATTACAACTTGTTTTATAACACCATTAAAAATATAATTACTTAATAGTTCTAATTTTCGATTGATTTAAATGTGTTAAAAACCACGTTTTTAAGGATAACGCCGTCCAGGGCCTAACAATATACTTAACGAATTTTCAAATTTCACCATTATATATATTTACCGAATTTTCAAATTTGCGATTTAAATATTTCACCATTCGACTATCTACAATGAAAATCAACGAATTTCATATTCGAAAAAACAGTTTTGTCATATAATACATTTATTATACATACAAGTTTTTGCTTTGTCATTTAAATCGTCGTTGGTTCGAAGAAATTTACAGGGGCAGTGATGAAATTTGAATACTGAAAACACGTGCTTCCAGTTATTATATAGTTTATTTAAAAATAACTACAATTTTCTGATACTATTTTATTTAAATCAAAAAGTTTAGGAATTTTTCCTGAAACAGTTAATTAATTTTTGTTAATATATATTCTTATAACACGTTTTCTTCTTTTTCAATGAGAAGGCATCTGTTGTCTGCGGTTTTACGCCATTTGAACCCTAATTTTTAACCACTGTTCAATATCTTCTTTCAGTTTATCGAATTTCATGAACTATTTTCTCTAGTAATGAAATTAAAGGATTATTCTGAAAAATTGGCTATGTTAAAAAATAACGGCTCTTAATGTTGGCCGACAACCATCAGTCACATTAAAATTATGAATTGTCCGTCGAATTACTTCTTGGATAAAATCGACAACAGTAGTACATACATGGCCAGTTTTAGTCATTTCACGGACAATACGACAAACAGAAATTTTCGGCAAGCCTACAGCGTTAATTGTTTTAAATGATTTTTGAATTCTGGTTTTTCATGAGCCTCTTTTTAAAAGAAACTATACACTACCGAATTTTCAAATCAAAGAAAAATACTTGTTTGAATTTAAATGTGTATAAAAAACAGCAGTTTTGTGGTTTTTTTGAAACAAACAAAAAAATCTCCTCAAAGAATAAGAATTTTTGTTTTGCCATTTAAATCGTCGATGGTTTGATGAAATTTTCACTTTTCAGGGAAGTTTTCGAAAATGTATATGTATGGTATTATTAAATTCCGAAAAGTATTTTAACCCTTAAATGTATGATTTTTTTAAAATGTAATTAAAAAATGAAAACTAGTAGGAAATATAGTTTATGGGAAAAATTAAAACACCCTTTCTCTCCATTAAAGGGTTTGTTGCTAATCAGCAACATTGTGCATTTATTTATTTACACATACATTTACATATGAAAATTCTTGAAACAATTATTATGTTTATTTAAGCATAAGCCTACACCACATTTATCGCATTTCACTACAGTGTATCCCGTGCATATTGGAAATTTACAACGTGTTCTTTTTTCTGTAAAGACAGGCCAATGGCCTATCTGATCCACCCTTACATCCTTTGGTGGAACATGTTGAGTAGGGTGCTTCTTTTCCTCAATTTCTCTTTCTAGGCTGGAGCTCGGTCTTTCGCCTTTAGTACCAGAAGTAGATCCAATTTTACATAAGAAATAGGCTAAGTCCATCCGAAATTTAGATTAGGATATTATATCCGATTCTCTTCTTGTTTCATGCATAACCCTCTTGTACAACAGCCATGAATTAACAATTGTAAGGTCAACCAAATGGTAGAATATTCTGAGATACCATTTTCTACTTTTTAAATGAATGGAATATCTCCCAAGTAAGCTATCCATTAAGTCTACGCCCCCCATATGGCGGTTATACTCTTGAACGACATACGGACAGTCTACTTCAATGGTCTTTTTTACATTTCGATCATAACGTTTAACCTTGCTGGTTGGATTTGTCCCAGCAAAAGTCGAAAGGAGATTCACACACTTATTATCCTTCCACGCAAGAGATGAAACTTTGACACCGTCAAATGAGCTAACATATTCCACACTTGCACCCCGTTCTAGGTTTTTGAAAATTTTTTCATCAGGCAGTTTATTATTAGGAATTCTGTTTTTGCGAATCGTACCCAGAGAATAAATACCCTGTCTAGCTAAATAGCTCATAAGTGGTAGTGTAGTATAGTAATTATCGAAATAAAGTCTATAGGTCATATTTTTGGGTATTTCTCGCGATAATCGAATCTCGACGATATTCGCAGCCTCTCCTAAGTTTGGTTCATTTTCAGGTCGTGTTTTAAGGTTTTCTTGGCCAGAACAGAAAAATAAATTTCGGAGAGAATCTAATTTTTATGAAATATTAAGAAATTTTTTTGAGTTAATCATTTGCGAAAAAATATTTTAAACAATTTTGATTAGAAAACTGGCATGTTCCAAACAGTCTTCCCCAGATAGTGATTATCCAATCCCTTATCTTTTCAATTTTTATATGTTTTACATAAATTTTGGAATTTTTCCTAAAACAGTTATCTAATTAATTTTTGTTACGCCATTTAAATCGTCGATGGTTTGAAGAAATTTTCAGGAAGGGTGATGATTATATAAAGGTATTATTGAATTTCGAATAAATATTTGTGAACACAGAAGACATTCAAATCGCATTTACAGTTGTTAGTTCATTTAATAATTCAATATGCTGAATGTATGCTATTTTGCTTAAATCACAAAATTTAGCAATTTTTCCAAAAACAATTATGACTTTCTGTCGCTCCATTTAAATCGACGATAGTTTTAAAGAACCTTTCGACGGGACAGAATACATTTGAAAATTATTCAAATGTATTCTGGTTATTACTAAATTTAAACAAAAAAAAGTATTTTTGAATACAGAAATTATTTAAAAAGTGTTTCCAGTTTGCGAACGTAAAAAAGTTAACGACCTAAGAAAATTTTTTAATTTGTCAAATTTCCTCGATGGTTTAAAAAAAGAAAATTGGCATGTTTCAAACAGTCTTCTCCAGATAGTGATCATCCAATCCCTTATCTGGTCAAGTACCTGGTTTGGTCCAGGGGAAGATGCTGCCACCAAAGGTCTTTGTATTTAGAAAGGAGAGACCTTATGAATCCTTTGTAGATGAAAACGACTTTTTTTAAATTTATATAATATCACTTTATTGATTGATGGTTTACGTTCATAGATTTTAAACTTAGGTTGTAATAATCACAGTATTGTAAAGATGTAAGTCCAAGTTGTATAATGTTATATTACTGTATTTTGGTATGGTCCAGGGAAGATGCTGCCACCACCTGATTGTTTATTGTGAAGGATTAATCAGGAAAATCCTTCTAGAAAAATAACCAACACTTTTGATTTCTCTTAAAACGAATATTTAATTACACTAATAATACTGTTGTATTTGATTATTAATAATTTGTTGATTTCAATTTAGCTTGATCATCAAGGTTAAATAATTACTGCATGCTTTTACGATGTTATTTCAAGTTGTATAATCACTGCATACTTTTAATAATTTTACATTGTCTTTTTATATAGTTAATTGTGGGCCAACATATTGGCTATCGTGACGTATTATTTTAAAATATTTGGCTCGTCAGCAAAATTATTAAATTTATGTCAGTTTAAATAAATATAAAAAAATAATAATAATATTAAACAAAACTTTGTTTATAATTAAGTAATAGTTTTTACTTAAAAATATGATTGATTTAGTGTATTAGAACCACTATTTTAAGGATAACGCTGTCCAGGGCCTAACACACCTTCCGACTTTTTTTTAGAGGGAAAATAATTGCAAATTATTTTTCATCTAACTCAGAAGTAAAGTGATCCCTTAAAGAAAATTTAAAAAATAAAGAAAACTTGAGAACTTTGTAATAAGGATAACTTCGTTAAATCAATCATTAAGAATAAAAAGAAAAGAAATTTACATTTTGATGAGTAACGAAATTGTAAATAAATTGGTTTAAGAAAAAAAATTTTAACTATTATAAACAATTTCGTTTTACAATAGTACACAATGAGTTGAAATGTGATATATAAATGAATGAAATAATTTTGCAACTATGCAAAAATTATGTTTTACTATAAAATGCTTGAAAAAATTTTTGCCATTAAGCGCTTATGAAAAAAAAAAAATAAACATTAGGTACTGTCCTTGAACTGAATAGAAAAAATTATTACAATAATAATTTATAATTTATACATTAGTAAAATCCGATTTAAGATTTTTAAAATTATTGATGAAATTTCGTTGAAGATTTAGTTGTAGTAGTAGAATTAAATCTCGTAGAGTTTGGATGATTGTGTTGATAAGATTTAATAGAGTTGTAGAATTGAAATTTCTTGGGGTTTGGATGATCGTGCTGATTAGATTTAGTAGTAGAGTTGAGTTACGTGCGGTTGAAGAAATGTGAACCATTTTGAATTTTCCATTACTTGTTGTCGTTGTCGAACTGCATTGGTCGGTTTAGGAATACACTCAGAAGTTTTTCTAACATACTGTAGAAGGTTTTGAGATGCCATAAATACGTTGCTTCTATCCATAAATGTCGTCATTCAGCAAGACGCCAGGGAGGGTAAATCTAAGATAAGATATAATGAAACGGGGGGGGGCGTATGTAGTGTATACGTTGTTTACATTATAAATTGTGATTCCAGTGACCAATGGCTTAATATCCACTTCCAACTTCGACAAGTTTCTGGGTTCTCCATTTGATGGTTCCGAGAACAATTATACTTCACAGTTTCCTTCAGGAATTTGGTTGGCTGTTCCAAATCCAGTAAAACTTTCTGCATAATTTAATGTTCTCGTTTGGGAATTTGGATTAGGGTTTTAAGTAAGATAATGTATAAGAGAAATTCGTGAAAATTCGTTTTGAAAAAAAGTTAGAAATTTAAAAATGTCGAGATATTCTGATAAAGTAAAATCGATAGAAAAATTAGGGTAAATTTTTTTTTCATTATAAGTTTGGAGCCGCGATTTGAAAAGGGCTTTTAAATTTGGGGATAAGTATTTTACGTTTAGATTTTGAAAAGGTCAAAATTTGCATGCTTTGTCGAATATTAAAAAGTCGCTTGTTAATAAGATGCGTATTAGTAAAGTTCGCTGGAAATTGGTATTCGTATGAGGCGTTTATCGAGGGGGGTAACGTGTAGGGTAATTGTATCTGTTCGTGATACGTTTGTTTTAAGGGGTTATAATAATTCGCGTTACAGGGGAGTCGTTCTGTACGAAGAACATATAGGGGATTATTTGCATTTATAGCGTTATCAAGGGGTCGTTCTGTAGGAAGAACATATAGGGGGTTATTTCTTTGCATCGTGCTATCAGGGGGTCGTTCTGTGCTGAGAACATAATATAATGGGTTATTTTTTAGTATCGCGTTATTAGGGAGCCGTTTAGTTTTAAAAATTTGTCTGTGTAAGATTGTCTTGTCTGTGTAAGATTGTCTTGTCTGAGGGTAGCACTAGACAAGTGTAGGGGTAAGTCATGTCGAAAGGGTTACAAAGCATGTTGAAAAAAAAATTGTTAGTAATGTAAAAGAGAAGATAGGAAAATGATACAGGACTATACAACTTTTTATGGTATAAAAATAGGATAATTTGAATTTGCAAAATTAGTTATAGGGAAGAGAGTAGTTTGCAAAAAAAAATTTGGGAATTTTTTATACCAGGAAAGAGAACTTCAAATTAAAGTGAAAATTTTACTAACCTGTAGGTTCGTTATTCAACCAAATCACAAAAGTGAACCGCTTGAAGTCTAAATTGTACACTTGCCAATTCTCCAATCGTGTTGAATTCCACCGCTGCACACCAATGTTATGTTACTCTTTTTAAATTGTTGCAGCAATGTTGAAATCCAATGTCCAAAATTAACAAAATTGCACTGATATTCGTTTATTTTTTATTTATTCAATGAGTTTGAAAATTATTTATTTATAAAGTTAACGATGTTTGTTACAAATTAAGTTGAAGTAAAAACTTGTAAGTCACTGTATTATTACGATGTTATTTCAAGTTGTATAATCACTGCATACTTTTAATAATTTTACATTGTCTTTTTATATAGTTAATTGTGGGCCAACATATTGGCTATCGTGACGTATTATTTTAAAATATTTGGCTCGTCAGCAAAATTATTAAATTTATGTCAGTTTAAATAAATATAAAAAATAATAATAATATTAAACAAAACTTTGTTTATAATTAAGTAATAGTTTTTACTATAAATAGTGAGTGAATATATATTGTAGTAATAGTTTTTACTATTCTTTATTTGATGAATTATTTATTTACAATAAAATTGTGTTTGAAGTATTTCAATCGAAACCGAAAATGAATGAATGAATTAATTTGCTTTACTAGTAGAACTGAAAAACGAATGGTTCTACAACGAATGTTGCCAAAGAATTTTACTAATGGATCCGCAAAACGAATGGATCTCTTACAAATGCAACTAACGAATTCCCCAAGCGTCAGAAAACTTTGACATATATACGCGGCTGAACGGAAGCAACATTTCAATGGCGTCTGTAGACAATCATCCTCGTGTATTCATATTTGACCATAAATTCAAGTGACACGTGTAAATGCCACAAGTTTTGATACCAGAAAGCGGAGTCTGTTAATTTTCATAATATTGTAAAATATTGTGTGTTTTACGTAAACCTGCAATTTATACAAAATACACGAGAACAACATACTGACTTATAAACTACTACAGAGCGATTTACTACCGAGTGATAATACGAATGTCATGGGACCATAACACTTCTGCCCTATAAAAAAAGTTATTCTACTTAGAAGAATTTTTCTTCGCGAATAATTTAGTTTTTCCAAGATCTTCTGAAGTCGAGGGAGTATTACTGTATCTTCGTATTTCGATTTTGGTTTCCTTCAGTTTAAATGTTTACAATATTTCTTAATTCTAGAAATGATTAAATATATTAATATTACAATTACTAGTGTTATGATAATATAAATTAAATACGATTGTTGCGAAGTCACATTACTGTGATCGTTATTAAATTTTAAAATATCCATGGACTTATCTAAGTCAGTGAATCTATGACTGACTTCGTTTATATTTTCAAAACTAATATGTTTATATTTGAATGACATATTTGTATTAATCGAACTGTTTTCTAAAAATGAAACATATTTACTAATGTTAAATTTTTGAATGTACAATTCGGGAATAAAGTCAACTTCTAAGATATTATTCCTGACACGTTTCGGTTGTAACTCCACAAAAGAAGTATACGCCTTACAATTTTCATTTTCTAATTTAAATATTCAAGTGTTGTTTAATTTCAAATCAAAAGTCAAATCATCACAATTGACCGTCACAGATTTAGTGACAACACAAATAAAAATCCATGATGATAAATTTGGTAATGGGTACCATAAATTATTATTAAGTTTCACTAATCTTTTATCACGATTTGATAAGACTATATTTTTGCATAAATATATCTAATTCACAATTTTGACAAATCTGAATCTGCAAAAAAAATTGGAGGTTTCCATTTGACTTTTTTAAGTTGCACCCCCTACCCCTAACAAGGCATACAAATAACTCACTTTCAATCTCTTGTTGAATTTTATCTTCAACTAATTGTTGGACAATTTCCATTGCCCTAACAAGATAATTATCCGGCATTAAAAATAATAAAAAACCTTTAATAAATTATTCTAAAAAAAATAAAAAAAAACTGAGACTTACTGAACGTTAGTAAATAGGCCATCTCATACAACCTACACTCATGTTGATCTCCCTCGATCATCCATATTATTGCGTCTCTAGCATTTCCTATTTGCACTTAAAAACAAAAAATTATAATTAATAATTTATTAGTTAACAATAAAATTTTAAACATACTTGTTGATACTAAATAGTACAAATATAAATATAATGATGATGACATTTTTTCAAAAAAAAAACTTCAAAAATTATAAACTTCAATTTGAAATGAATGAAAGACTAACTCAAGCTAGAAAAAATAATTCTATTTATATTAAAATAAATACAATCATGCAAAAATCATCCTGAGAAAGAATTTATTAAAAATGAATTTATTCGGGATATTATTAAGAGAATTTGATTAGTTGGCAATTCTCAAATAATTCAGTTCAGGGAATCTGCGTTAGAAATTCGATGCACCAATATATATATATATATATATACAATATTAACCCACGTATTTAATTTTTATTTGCGTTATAAATTATTTGAAATCAGTAAAAATTAGAAAGTGTTTGAATCGAATAATTTTCAAAATAAATATAAAAAAATAAAATAAAAGGTATAAAACAAAAATAAAATAAAGTATTCAAGCGGTTGACTTACTTTAAAATAAAGTACGTTTTTTAGTAAGCAAGTCGGTTTCAAAAAATTACGCTTTTAGAAAGAAGAAAGCACCAATACCGATTGTGAATTCACTTATTACATCATTTTTACCAATTTTGTATTAGTCCTCAAAATATTCAAATAATATGTGTACTATATAAGTAATTAAGGAATAAATACTTACATCTTCTGCTAGAATTACTCTATTTTTTTCGGCGACAGCCTCCAAAAATTCCGGGCATTAACTACATTTGACATTGTTTCCTCGTCTTCAATTTCATCGATCATTTCACCCTGAAAAATAGTATAAAATATAAAAATTGAATTCTTATAAGTGAAGTCGCTTGTAAATTATTAATAAATTTAAATAAATCAAATCAAACAATTTGGAATTGTGTAAATATATATTTATATTTAGACATGGTGTTTCAGCAAAAATAGTAAATATTTTAGGTACGTATTCAGTGACGTAAAAAAGTTCCTATACACATTATCTCTGTACTATTCTCAAACGTTGCATAAATAGAGCCTACAGAAAAACCTTCTTTACCTGGAAATCTAATTTAGTTCAACATAAACGAATACTGGAGAAAAGGATTTTTCATGTGATTATTGTGATAAAAAGTGCCAAATTTTGTCGACTAGATTGCTAGCGCCACAGGCGATGGCTTCTGTGAACTAAAATCTTATCCTAGTTGTATATACGGGACTGAGCACCGCATGTATAGCGCGCGTGTTCCTTGTTCGCTATGTGTGTTCGGTAATCGTTATTCCTTTTGAATACTGTATATTAGGAATGGTCACTACAAATTCATCAAAACCATTCCTATAACGACGTTGAAAAACTTTCAGAGCAAAGTTGGCATGAAAAAATTTTCTATTTCTGTATAAAGAATGTAAATAAATAAGCAGTAGATTCAAATGAACTTTCTTCAATATCTATCAATTCATTTGAATATAAAATTACTGAATTATTTGTAATGTTTTTTATTTCAACAAAGTATCTTTAAGATTTTCTGGGAACTTGAATTATTTATTTATTAAGCGGTGGCGGTTTTAACCGCTCTCATAAATTTCTTCGCAGTTCGGATTGGTGTTTGCAGCATCATATTGTCTGACCGTGCTCCAAAAAAAAAAAAAAAAAAATTAAGAATTGTGATAAAAATAAGAAATTTTATTTACATACCTAAAAAATTTTCCAATAATAATTTTACTTAATTTTACTTACAGCAAGCACCTTGTCTTTAAAATGAAAATATTTTTTTTTCATTTAATTCATTCTAAATCCCCTTTAGAGCTTGAATAGTATTTAACCCAGTATGTATGTAATCGTGGTCAATATTTTTGTTTTTTTCTACCTCAGAAACACTTTTCGCATAAAAGAGAGCTCGGGCAAAGGTTTTTTTCCACTATTGGAGAATTTCAAGCCCTTCAAAATGAATACAATTTCCGCGTAGTGAACCTTCGATTTGATGTCAACTAATAAGTCTTCTAAAAGCGTTTTTGAATTGATACGCAGTATGGTTGTTATTAAACCTACTCTTACCGCGCAGCGCACTAAAAAATACTTCCAAATCATCTTAGTTAAGTTTGGATGTTAAAATGTATCGAAATGTGTGTTAACTTAAAATAATTCGATTGCATTAATCAAGCAGATGAGAAATCCCAAAGGTTTTTGCAGTAATTACTTTTTCTTTGGTCACGGGATGTGAAAATCATGGCTGGAAATTTTTGGTACCATATTCGAAATTGGCTTTTAACACAGTTCACATACTTATGTTCACGGCAGCACCATCAAATGTCATGGACCATGGACAAACCACCAATTACGTCCAACTTCCTCATTATCGTCGATATTTTTGCTATTTTCCTCGTCATCTCTACTATTCCAGTCGATGGTAGGGATGGCGATTCTTTCCAAAAAAGATCGATTTTTAAATCGATTCGAATCGTAACCTGATAAATCGATTCATAAAAAAATCGAGGTCTAAAAAATCGATTTCTAAAAAATCAATTTTTTTCAAATTTTTATTTACAATGTAAATTTAGATCCATTTTATGAAAAACAAGAATGATACCATAATAAACAATCTCTGGGATCTCTTATCAGAAAATCAAGAATTTTTTAGTTCAGGGAATTCGATAATTACAATTATTTTTATTACCATATCAAAATATCAGATCAGATATAAAAGAAGACATTTATTTTCTAAATGTATTTGTTACATTAAAAAGTTAAGAGGGTAGATAACATAGCTTATAGTTCCCAATGCTTCATATCTAAGCTTTTTAAAAACAACAATTTGTCAAGTCTAATGGGATCCAAGCGGTTCCGCTCATCACTTGCGATGTTGCCGGCAAGCGAAAAAAGGCGCTCACAGGGAACAGATGATCCTACGATACTCATATACATCACGGCTATTGAGTGAACATCGACTCGATGGCTTAATCGTTGTCAAATATTTAATCATTCCTGTAATACTCCTCATTATCGTTTTTTTTTATATTCCTTTTTTTTTCTTTTTTTCTTTTTTTTAAATTTATAACTTCAAATAATTCGATTGCATTAATCAAGCAGATGATAAATCCAAAAATTCCAACTTTTCTTTCAGAATAAATCACAGAGCGCCCATTTTCTATTTTCAATCTAGAAATATATTTTATACAAGAATTTACACGTTCCGTGATATATTCGAAGTTTTCTTCAATTTCGCGGCTAAGGGATTTTGGGAAAATATCGATCTGTTGTGTAGAATATCAAAGCTGTAGTTTAAAATAGATTTAGCAAATTTGGCTTTATACCCATTTTGTAAAGGGTCTCCGCAACATTGAGGCAAAAGTCTGCTGATCGTAAGCGGTCGGACCCTTCAAGGTTTTTGTATTTAGCAACTCTTTTGTAAAGTAGCCATGCATTGGCGATCGTGAGGTCCAAGTAGTGATAAAAAAGACGCATATGCCATCGCTTGCTTCGCAACCGTATCTTATAGATGCCCATGATGCTGTCAAGAAGGTCGACGCCACCCACATGACGATTGTACTCTCCAACCACATTGGGTCTTTTTATGTTGACATATCTTGAATTTTGTTTATCCCATCTTCGAACTTCGGTTTCAGGCTTTTGCCCAGCGAATGTGGAAGCCAGATTGACAATTTTGTTGTCCTTCCAGGAAACAATTGAGACATCGATGCCATTGACGTCAGCTACATACTCTTCTGAATACCCTCTTTCTTTTTTCATAATTATCTTTTCTGATGACAGCTTACAATCCGCTATTCTATTTCTTCTCACTGTGCCAAGACTGAGGATACCTTCTTTGGTTAGATATTCCAATAGACGGAGAGACGTGAAATAATTGTCAAAATATAGCCTGTAGTTCTGGTGTCTTGGAATCATACGCGCTAACCTCATGACTACGTTAGATGAGGCTCTTCATCCAGAACAATATTTTGCTTGCCGGTTTCTATTTGTGTTTTGTAAGCAAAGCCTGAAACGCCACACAATACAAAGACCTTATAACCTGATTTATGTGGTTTGTTAGGGTTGTATCTTTTCAACATATTACGTGCTTTAGTAGAGCATGATACGATTGGTACGCGCTATGTTACCAATTTTGATACGCTGTGAGTAATTATTTTAGAAAAATCTACTATTAATTCTGTAGCGCTCTGGTATTAAATTTGAAACGATGGGATAGTAAAAGAAGTTAAGCAGATAGTGAAGATCAAACTAAAATTACTTGATATCTTTAAGAATGGGGTGAAATGAACAAGTACTAATGAGAATGGTAGTTAACCGAGATATTCTCTCGAACTTGATTACTCAAGCTACGAGTTAACTGTATTCAATCTCATATATGTAACAAGTTCAATTCATAAATAAATATTTAGGTGGAAGCGTGAAATTAATTAATCTGAAATATAAACGTGAATCAACAGATAATATATATTAAAAACCAGTATTTAAATTTTTAATTATTTTGAGTTTTATTCTTAAAATAAAATGTTAATTCAATTTCGTAACAAGTATTCCTTCATAATTATTCATAAAGATAATATGTACAAAAGCAAAGAACAGAATCGTAAATTTAACTTAGTGACTTGATTCAACAAATCGTGCACCGCATTTAACAAATACGAAAATAGTTGTATTAAAAAAAATTACAATAAGTTCATACCAAATCTACACAATTTGTCAAACCAAGTGACCGTTTTAATTTATACAAAATGATATCGTCCCTATATGATAAAAGAGTTAATCATTAGGGGTGGGCGATATTAAAAAAAATATCGATATTGTAACATCGATTATTTGAATTTCATACTATCGGTCTATCGATATTCCAAATAAAATATCGATATATCGATTTTTGATATCGAGTGTTAAAATTGGAGCGAAAATTCAAAAATCTTAACATTATTTACTAAGTGAAATTTTTTAATTAAATAAATAAAACATTATGTAAATAAAATACAGATTTTATTAACAATCAATATGAAAACTAACCGAAAAATTAACTCAAAATTATCAATTCCAGTCTGAAAAATTCACTCAAAATTATCAATTCCAGTATGAAAAATTCACTCAAAATTATAAATTCCAGTCTTCAGCACTTAAACTACTTGAAAATAATAATTCATTAAGATGATTTGGAGACAATCGATTCCGATCGTCAGTTTTAATAATTCCAGTCGTCTAAAAAAGACGTTCACTCGGTACAGAAGTTCCAACGACGCACAAATATTCAATTGCAACATTGTACAAATTCGGATAACTAGGTTGCAGTAAATTCCAATGTTTTAAAGAATCTTCAGTCCTTGAAATGACTAGTTGAGACAAATACTGCTTTAATTCAAAAGTTAAACCATCGGTGCTATTTTTTGCTGCACCCGTTTTTTTTACAAGATCGTCATGATAATTCCAAATATCATTTTTTTCAGTACGCAATTGCAATTGCAGTTGAATAGGATCAGGAGAAACAGCTGACTTCATTTTACGATTGATAGTATCAATGGCATGAGAAGCACTCATTGCCTTTTGAAAATGTACATCACAACCTGTTATCGCATGTAAAAATAAAATATAATTTTAGCATTTTGGATAAGCGGATAAGTAGTATAGTCAGCCCACTTTCAGCGCAGTTGGATGGTACACTTTTCCAAAAAGGGCAAACCTAGGTGAATGTTGGAAACCTCGGTTGAATGCGAAGTTGGAGGGGATAGATGACGTCATTGGCCAATAGTAAATCAAGATGGCGTCGGGAGGTGTGGTGGGGGTGAGGAATGATATAAACGGGGCTTGACCAATAGTGATGGGGAGTGAACGGAGAGCGGGACGTTGACATTAGTCAGCAATTCTCAAGAATATGTTGAAATAGATTTGACCTTGAAAAATATGATATCATCATCCTGTTACAAGTTCAAACTTGTTTGAATCGACTTTGATCTTACACGTGTCAAGACACGTGACCGGATGTTAATATTTTTTTATGAATCAGCAATGTAATATGACACTTGAAATTTACATGATAAAAATCGTTCAAGGACATGTGACCGGATGTTTATTTTTTTTATGTTGAAATAGATTTGACCTTGAAAAATATGATATCATCATCCTGTTACAAGTTCAAACTTGTTTGAATCGACTTAAAATAATTTTACACGTGTCAAGACACGTGACCGGATGTTAATATTTTTTTATGAATCAACAATGTAATATGACACTTGAACGTGTTAGATAATAATTTGCAAGTCTGCATTCCAAGAAAAGAATATTATTAGTCAGCAATTCTCAAGAATATGTTGAATGATTCGGCAAATGTAATTTGACACCTTAAATATACATGATAAAATTCAAGACACGTGACCGGATGTTAATATTTTTATATGATTCAGCAATGTAATATGACACTTGAAATTTACATGATAAAAATACATGTTTAAACTTGTTTGAATCGCATTAGATCTTAAAATAATTTTACACGTTATGAGATTAGATAATAATTTCTGCTGGTGGGGGATTTTTGGAGTGGTGGTAATCATATAAAAAAGGCGCTCGACATTACGGTAATATCAGTTTTCATAAAATATTCATAATATTAATCAAAATGAATAGAGCAGAATTAAAATTATTAGATAGTTGTTTAGTGCGACCATGCATAAAAATGGACGACTTGCCACTGAAAAAAAAATTAAAAATACTAAAAATGGAGCGGATTCTAACGAAACATGGGCCATCAATAAAAGTTTTACTGGATATAAGCCTAGATGGTACAGAAAACGAGGGAGTTTTTCTACCATCTAGGTTTGCAGTGTTGACGGACAATATGATTAAATTATTTAACACGAAACCGGGGTATTTGAGGGTGGAGGAGAAAATTGGAAGAAGTCAACAATTAACGCTGCGCCTATTCGAAGACGATGTTAACGAAGATGGCAACCAGATCAACCCAATATTGAACAAATAGAGCCTGATCAACCAAGCGAATTAATCCCATGGGTAATTCTAATACAACAGACGTTTTGTATTAAATACATCAGAAATTTCTGAATAAAAAATCATTTTATAAACTCTATGTATTTTTATTTTTAAATATTTATAATACAACACTGTTTTTTTAAATAAGAAACTTACAATAAAAATTCGTTCCACTATAAAAGGAGACTTTTTTTTTATCAATATATGAATCATGTAAAGAGTCGAACCCTAACCACCGGACTTTAAATTTGGATCCACGTTTAGCTAAGACCTTTTCCACTAAATTAATGTTTGGATCGTAAACTTTTTGTAATTCTTCAGCATAGAAACCACCCTTTATATCATCGTTGTTGTAGTCCTTCAGTAAATATGTTCTTGGGTTTGTAAGCAGATACAGACCAGTATTAAACAGGTTAAAACCAGTATTAAACAGATACAGACCAGTATTAAACAGGTCAAACTATAATTTAATTAATCATTGTTTTGTTTTATCTATGAAATGACCTCACCACCTTATTTTCAGGTTATAAATACACCTTGTTTGTGACAATTATATTCACACCATCAAGTAATTTTGAGTAATAAACATGAATCAAAAAAAAACATTTGTATTACAACAATATTTTTATATTGTTTTGTGTTAGTTAAAAATTGCTTCAATAAAATTTCATGATCATATTAACCTAGTCTAATATATATTCATATTAAAAAATACATTTCCTTTTTTAAAACACAAATATGTTCACAAAAGCGATCCACTTTGGATTGTGAACTTTTTGTAATTCTTAGCAACCGCATAGAAACCGCCCTTTATATCATCGTTGTTGTAGTCATTCAGTAAACATGTTCTTAGGTTTGTAATTGGGATGTTTCACCTCGCGATTGGTGAATATTTCCGGTGTCCATGATGAATGAAAACCATGAGCAAACGCTGTTCTAAATTTACATATCCTAGATACAGACCTGTTTAACCCAATGTTGAACAACTAGAGCCTCATCAACCAAATGAATTTATCTCATAGAATAATTCTAATGGTCCAGATGATAATTATTTTGAATAATTATGTATGCAACAGATGTAATATTTTAAATGTAATGTAATGTAAGAAGGTTTTATTTTAATAAAAAAAAAAAAAATTTAAAATTTTCTTCATGTATTTAAAAAACCAATACATATAAAAATATAAAATATATCATAAATATTAATTAATAAAAAATATATCATAAATATTAACCTGAAAAATAAAAACAAAAAACATTAGAAATTTTAAAATAAAATTGAACATATAAAGTACTCACTTCACATTATTTCCCTCATGCTGTCTGATTAAATTTATAGTAATTTCTAGGGCCATATTGATATAATTATCCAGTTCTAAAATAATAAAAACTCATTAATAAATTATCTTAAGAAAAAAACAATTAAGACTTACTAAATGCTAATAAATATATTATTTGGTATAATCCACACTCGTGGATTATACCCTCATTGATATACACCTGCAGAACTTGTACTGCCGTTTGAATTTGCACTTAAAAACACAAAAAATTATAATTAATAATTTATTAGTTAACACTAAAATTTTAAACATACTTGTTGATATTAAATAATAAATTTGATGATACATTTGAACTTGCTCCATTTTAAAAAAATTAACTTTTATGTTTAACTAGAAAAAATAATTCTATTTATATTAAAATAAATGCAATCCTGCAAAAGTCATCTTGAGAAAGAATTTATTCAGGATTGTGTTAGAAATTCGATGCACCAATATATATACACGGTATTCTGTTATTAACTGCAGATCGTCAGCCTACAGAATTTCTATTTCTACAGGAATCTTTTCTATCTATAATTTCTACAGGAATTTCTATCTGAACATATAGTACGTTGTTAAAGATTAAGGATTTTATAGTCATTATATCGTAGTAGCTTTCGATGTTGGACAAGATTATTGGGAGTGGTAATTTATAACTTTGGGATAATTTTTGTGATTCATTAAAAAGTACCGTCGGGTTGATAGTGTTATAGTCAATAATACCGTGTCGAATAAGAGTAAGGCTAAGTAGATATCTGTCCACGGTTATTGTAAGTTGGGAAGTTAATTGGTTCAGTAAACAAATGTGGTCTATCACGGATAATTCTATATCGTCTCTGTTAACTGAGTCCGTGATATTCCTTGAAAATTCATTAAATAATAAAAGATTTTTGTTCAATGTTTCGTCGTTTGTTTTTAAATTTGTCACATTGTCATTAAAGTCTTTGATAGTTGATTCTATTACGTGTATCTGTTCTTGCATTAGGGTGTGTGTTTGTCGTTGATCACTTATCAAGTTTTTGATCTAGTTAGCGTAAAACTCGTTGTCGTCCGCGTTTGGTATACCGAAAAGCCATTTAAGTGGATACGACACTCCATTCAGTATTCCACGCTTGACTCGGGTTTCCGCTTGAAAATGATGCGTTAACGTCCTAATGTTTCGTTTGGTGTCAGTCATTCGATCCTGAAGTATTTTTAATTCTTGAATACAAAAGAATCGATTCAGGGTTTGTAACGTTATTAAGTGACAAAGATTCATTGATTTTTCGTAATGTTTTTCTATAAGCTCCATTTGTTCTTCTATAATGGAAAAGTTATAGAAATTTACTAGCTTGTAATTGGAATTAGTAAGTTGAGTAGATCCCATTAATTTATAAAAGAGTCCGGAAGTTGAGTTTACTTTTGTAATGTGGCTTGGTCTGTCGGGTGTCAATAATCTTGAAGTAGAGACGGGAAAATGACTAAGGATTGAGAGCATTATAAGAGCGAACACGAGTTTAACCATTGTTGTAATTTAGGGTCTCGTTGTGTCTGAGAGGAATTGTTTCAAAAAATCAAGTGATACGTCCTGAATTTGTTTTTCGTTATTTCCAAAGAGGCTGTATGATTAGGATGAACTTGTATTATTTTATATGGTCCTTTGTAATTCGGGTTAAGTTTTTTATATTGAAGTTTCGATAATTTGTCGTACAGTAGTACTAATTGTCCGTTATAAAATTTAGCTTCATTGTGATGAGTTTTGTCATAATGTATTTTATTCTGATGTTTGGCTTTTATTAGGTTTTCCTTGGCCGTTTCTCTAATTTTCTTTAGTTTGGAGGTGATATCGCGAGTAAGTTCCTGATAATTGGGTTTTATTTTTGGGTTTGATATTGAGGTTGGTACGTTAGGCTCAATACCGTATACCAATTTGTAGGGTAATTCACCGGTTGAAGAGTGTCGATGGGAATTGTAAGAAAATGTAGCAAGTGAAAGTAGTTCGTCCCAGTTATAATGACTTGTATTTATATAACATTTCAGGTAATCCTTAAGGGTGAGGTGAATACGTTCTAATGACCCGTTCGTCTGTGGTCTATATGGGCTGGATAACTTGTGGTGTACCGAAAGAAATTTGGTAATTTCCTTGAAAAGTTTAGAAGTGAATTCTGAGCCTTGGTCGGTCAGAATATATGAGGGGAATCCAAAAATCGTGCAATATTTAATAAAATGTATGGCTGTCGTTTCAGCGTTATGGTCAGGGAGGACATAAGTTTGGATAAATTTAGTTAAGCTATCCTGAATGGTAAGTATAAATCGATTACCATTTCTAGTTAGGGGAAGAGGGCCCACTATGTCTAGTGCTATTTGTTCATTAAATTCAGAAGCCGTTGTGGATTAATCTCATGGGATAATTCTAATACAACATACGGTAATTTCTTGTAATTATGTATGCAACAGATACAGAATATGGATTCTTTTTCTTGTCAATATTTGCAAAATGCAGAAATATTGTAAATAACAACCCAATATTTTAAATGTAATGTAATGTAAGAAGGTTTTATTTTAATAAAAAAATTAAATTTTTTTCATGTATTTAATATTTAAAAAAAAAATAAAAAAAAAAAAAAATACATATAAAAGTATAAAACAATACATATAAAAGTATAAAACAATACATATAAAAAAATATAAATAAAAAAATACATATAAAAATATATCATAAATATTAACCTGAAAAATAAAAAAACATTAGAAATCATACAAAAAAGAAAAAAAGCATACAAATAACTCACTTTCAATCTCTTGTTGAATTTTATCTTCAACTAATTGTTGGGCAATTTCCATTGCCCTAACAAGATAATTATCCGGCGCTAAAAATAATAAAAAACCTTTAATAAATTATTCTAAAAAAAAAAAAAAATTGAGACTTACTGAAAGTTATTAAGTAGGCCACCTCATATAGCCTACACTCATGCGGGTAATCCCCCTCAATCATCCATATTATGGTGTCTCTAGCATTTCCTATTTGCACTTAAAAACAAAAAATTATAATTAATAATTTATTAGTTAACAATAAAATTTTAAACATACTTGTTGACACTAAATAATATAGATACAAACATAGTGGTGTTGACATTTTTTTTATTTTTTTTTATTACTTATCAAAATTATAAAACAAAAATTATCAAGTTCACTTGAATGAAAGACTAACTCAAGCTAGAAAAAATAATTCTATTTATATTAAAATAAATACAATCATGCAAAAATCATCTTGAGAAAGAATTTATAAAAAATGAATTTATTCGGGATATTATTAAGAGAATTTGATTAGTTGGCAATTCTCAAATAATTCAGTTCAGGGAATCTGCGTTAGAAATTCGATGCACCAATATATATATATATATATATATATATCGCTGGTCCGGAAGAAAAATGGCACAAGTCAAAATGATACATTTTTCAGGAGGAGACATTTAAGTTTATTATATAATCTTTTTTTTTTGTACAGCTAATGATAAGAATTTTTGCGGAACCCTTAGGCGATTAAAATTAAGGATATACTATTGAAATGCGGTTACGATGTTTTCAACTTTTAATAATGAAAATTGTGAGATGGGGAATAAAATTAGTCAACCAACTTTGACTTGTGACGTTTTTCATGCTTTCATATCTGAACATAAGACAGCACTTATGACGAAAGATTATGCCAAAAAAATGATCTTCAGGACTGCAGAGTAATTTGTCTGCCCTTTACTTACCTACCTACTTATTTTGTCTGTAGTAATCTCTAAAAAATTAGGAAGAAATAATGCTTTTAAATAGGCTATCTTTTTATTGTTGTAAAAATCACATAAAATTGTTACACATCACAATATAAAATCACATAAAATTACACGGCGCACGGCGAAAAGACGTAGCGTCTGATAGGGGCCTTAGTACAAGGAAATTCATTTTAATTCTTTACAAACTACTGTAGAAATTGTTATAGCACTGAGGTACACAATTTTTTTCTATTAATGAAAGAAGTCCCCTTTTCTTCGAATCGGTAATTCCGACCTTCGTGTGGTAGGCTGGCTTTGCTTTAACATTCTGTGATCGCGTTCTCTTGCTGACAGTTATTTCATCATATTCAGGGAACCCAAAAGATGTTTTATAATATACAGTGTTTGGCTCTTCTTTGATTACTTTTAAAATTTTAATATCTTTTAAAGGTATTTTAATTTGGATTCCTTGATCTTTCGTCAGTTGCTTTATATCTATAAAATCTTTGTGGCATAATTCATGAACAATATAGGGGTCTCCTGTTTTCTTGGCTGTTCTTATAAGGGTGTAATACTGATCCGGTAAATAGATAGGCCCTGCTTTTCTAGCTCTGGCAACTTGCCGTTCAATAATAGAGTGAGCAGCGTCGCCTTCATTTTGCGTATGGCCAGTTATGAGATATTTGTGAGAAATGCTTCTAATATTTGGAAACTTTTGAATAGCATATAGGTACATGCCTATAATAAATTGATTCTTTTGTTGGCCTGCGCAATTGTCACTGTAAAAAATTACGTCTTCTGGAGCAGTACTCTTGTTATTTAAGAGAGACAAATAGCTTAGGACACAACTCCCTATTTCTATTGCTCCCCTATGTGCTTCTCCTTCATGCCAGGTGTAGCAGTGCACCTCATTGTTTTTAATATTGCAAATTGTGAAATTATACACCGCTAATTTACTAACGTAATAAAATGGGGAAGTTTGACCAATTGGGCAAGGTAGCACTGCTTGTAGATCGTAAACAGCAACGGTAGATTCACCATTCTTGTCTGTTGTCTTTTCTTGTCGGGATAATTCTTTTTCCATCAAATGAGTTTCGTAATTTTCTTGCATTTTGGCTTTAGCTTCATCTTCGGCATGTTGGTAGGATGTGCACAGTTCACACTGATCCTTCTTAGGAACAAAAAAAGCCATGTTGTACTCCTCATTAAATATTCGCGAATACATAACGTAATTTCCAGGTGTTTTTTTATTTTCACGACACTCCTCTAAGTAATCCCTGTGTAAGTCTCTAATTGTTTTTCCTCCTTCAATGTAAGTTTTTTTAGAATCTGCCCTGCAGTAATGGCTTTCAATGCGTGGGATTTTGTCAATGTGGTTCCTAATGGACTGTTTTATCTCTTCAGGAACAGTTTTGTGGTTTCCATGCCTACCACGATTGTCTTGAAACACATAAGAACTCTTTTTTGTCAAAATCGTCCGTATTGGCCGATCAGTAATTGAAAGTGTGTTCTTAAAGAAAGTCTTGCAAACTCTCACACGTACATTGTCTCGAGTATGGAGAAAAAATGCGTTATTGGGAATTCGCTTGCTGTTTTCTCGCTTATACTCGTATTTGGGGTGTATTTCCTCAATACTGGACGATATAAAGCTGTGCTGTCGTTCAGTGCTTCCTAAAGCATAGAAAGATTGAAAGATGTGGGTCCTATCTTCATCTTTCATATTTTGGTAGCATTTTAGTCTGCATTTATTTTCACAAACAGGGCCGATTTCTTTGGCTAAAACTATACTTGTACTTTTGCCGAACGATGTGTAACTTTTTCCATGTGCCTTAAGTAATTTAGCTTTCGTCTTCTTCCACTTCTCTTCATGTCGAACTCTTTTTCTTCCTTTCTGAACTATTTCAGTCGCAGAATTTGTTTTTCTCTTCTTCGGAATTACCACATTATTATCATCATCAATATCAGTATCATCAGTGGTGACATCAGAAGGTGGCATGTCATCCTTAGGGACAAGAAAGTCTGGGTCCTTCACGCTATCATCGTCACTAAAATCGCTTTTATCACTTGTATCGGGAGCAAGCCCTTGTTTAGGAACTGGTGCCACAGAAAACATCGTAGCCTCAGAAGTTTCTGTGAGATCAGACTTTCCACTCTCGTTCATTGCTTCGTGAGACTGAAGTTCTGAAACTGTTGTTGAAGTCACTCCGATCGGCAAAGTTTCCGTAAGGGCAGTCTCATCGGTCTCTGTAAGAATTACGCATTGGTTTTTAAAATACCGAACCATGTAAGGAAGAAATGCCAACCTAAAGGCAAATGGATTCAAATTTATTACCTGCTTGTCCGGTAGAAAGGACCGCCATAATGCGTTTACTTTCCAGGTTTGTACTATCACCCTTTATTGTCCATTGCATATTCTTCTTAGCAAGTAGCATAAGAAGTTTACTTCGCTCGCTTGGATTTCCTGAAAAATGTGCAAATACTGGTCATTATTCCATAAGACTTGACTACAATTATTTCCTATGTATACTCAGCTCCAAAGAAAACCGACACTAAAAAAAACCCTATTTACAAAGAACTCGATTTCGATTGTCTGCATATGAATTTTTATATAGTTAGTTAGCAAGAATTTTATTCATAATTAATTATATTAAAGCAATTATTAACTAAAAGTCTAAAAATTCTTACACAGACTATCCAAATCGAGTTTTTTGTAAATGGTTTTTTTTTATTGTCGGTTTTTTTCTTTGGAGCTGAGTATACGTCACAAAAATAACAATAACTTTTTCGTTTATTAAAAACATAATCACTAAAAACGACACTTTTTGAGATTAATCCGGAATATTACTCATATAATAGTAGACATTTCACAAGAAAAACGTCATATTTACGTATGTGTGTACAAGAAATAGTAATAATGTAACTTGTGCATCATGAAAAACGACATAACCCAAATTGTGTCGTTTTTGTCGATTATAAAACATGATTATTTATTTAAAAAAATACAACTTACCAACTTGTGTCGTTTTTCTCGACATTATGCATGTACATTCATTAGTAGGTCTTAAGCACAACTGATGTGTGTCGTTCTTCTTCCTAAGTGGGGAACGGTTCACACCATAATGATAAACGACATAACTGCTCCATGGCGCCGAAAAAGAACACTAATATTGTGACGTTTTTCTAGCACAAAAAGTTATTTTTTTGAAGTCGCTTGGCACCAAAAGGTTAAAATAGTGGTTTTTAGACTTGTGTCGTTTTTCTTCCGGACCAGCGATATATATATATATATATATATATATATATATATATATATATATATATATATATATATATATATGTACCCTGATATCTTATTTGCCTCCATATACACAACAGGCGTTCAAGCCTCCCCCTGACAAAAAATGTTTAGAAATGTATAAAACATCAATAAAAGCTACGTTTGGTGTTTTAAATAAAATTTCAATCAGAGGGGTAAATTATTTAACAAAATAATGTATGTAAAAATTGCAATAATTAATATGGTAAGTGGCCTCCGATACACATCGCTAACATAATGCTACGTTATATACAATTGTGCCTCCAGCCTTGTTGCCACATCTTTTGAAGCCACTGGTAAATATGAAATGTTCTCTGTTATTACCCCTAATGAATCTATAGATATCAGATACTTTCTAGTTTTTCTATGATTGAATTTAGTTCTCGGCGTTCACTCAGTTTATTTTTCAAATATCTTGAAGTCCATGCATATAAATATTTTGTAATCTATTTATCTTCTTACAATTGTTGATATAATTTTATATTGAGCACAGAAGATTGGATGATAATTCAAAAACTTAGAGGTAATATGTTTGGCAAATGAAATTATACTATTTTTTTCATGATAATTTCCCGAGACCGATTTCATCATATTAAAAACGATTATTACAGTTGAGATAAAGTCTTATCAGTTGAATTAATACTCTATCGAAAGAAATAACGAGTTTCTGTATTTGAAATAATTTTCTATAATTATTTATCCCATTATTAACTTGTATTCATTTAATTTAATTTTTATCAAGGTTTATAAATAAATTTCAGATAAATATGACTATCATTTGTTTCTAAACACAAACAAAAAGTAAAAATTTCTTTTAATGAACAAATAAGTATTTACATGTAACCTAAATTTTTTAATTATTTGTCAAAATTGTGGGTGTAAAAGATGTCAACAGAGTTATTAAAGAATTTTATTAATTATTCTAAATTAGGAAAAGAACAATCTTCTGGTAGTTCTATAAATTTATATCAAAGTGACGAATGGATGAAACGAGCAAAAGTGATAAAATCTGAGATTACAACGGCTGATACTGCAATACATTTTAATAAATTTAAGTGAGATTTTTTTATTCTTAATCCTATTCATATAGTCTAATTATTTGATATAAAACAACTGGTACATTAACAATTGCTTTTATCCAAACTATTATAAGAATTATTTTGATAAGTAGTGATCATAGTAGTAATAACAGTAAATAATGTCTTTTTTAGAAAAGAAGGTTTAAATTTCGAGGAGTATTTAAAATTTATTGATGAGTTGGCTAAAAGTAAGAATATTCATCCTCAAATCATTAAATTTAAATTAGAAACATGTGGCAGTCCATGTCCTAACAGTATCACTGTAATTATAAAAATTGCTATAACAAATACATTTATATAAGTTTACTGTTCAAGTTTTTATCAGTAAACGTAGATTCTGTTTTAGACCGACTGATCCCAAAAAATTCTCTCAGCTTCATAAAAAAATATTTCGCGTTCCAATGAGATGAAAAACTTCAAGATTTTGTGCTCATCTATTTTTTATCATTAATATTGGAACTAGGATGTTGTATGAACATTTAATAATAATGAAAAAATCTGATTTATACAGTTTTGATGAAATCATATCGATGAACGTGAAATTGAGGAAATACGCTTTTTAAAAAAAAAAATAAAAAAAAAAAAAGAAAATTTGAAGCTATTGAATGATCTGCAATCAACTTATTTCCCATAATCTGCAGGAATAAAATTAATTTGCAATCTTCTAAGTATTCTCTTTTTTAATTTAATTTTTTTATTAATCATTAATTAACGTTTTGATGAATATAGTAATCACTATTTTAATAATCATTTTTTACTATTAAATTCGTCAATATTTGAAAAGTTAGATTTGAAATTTTGAAGTTGCTTTATTTTTATAGAAAAAAAAGATCAGAAATAAACTTATAAATGGCATGATGAGTTGATCCCTAATCATCCTAGAAATAATATAAGATTAATAGATAAATATTTGTTTATTTTATAAAAGTATAAAAGTAGTTAATACATTTTTTTTATGTAAAAAACTAGTTGTCATGATAAATTAAAAAGTAATGGATTAAGTAGCTGAAAATTTACTATGGAAATTGAACTATTATATCCTCTTTGTGCTCGACTTGCAAATCTTTCATGGCTTCATTTGCCATTTTGAGCATATCTCGAATCTAAAATCATTTTAAAAATTAATAATTACTTCAAGAAATCGTCATTTTATTTACCATTTGTTCGTCCGTCGGATCAATAGCCTCTGATGCCAAAATAATTTCCGGATTTGAAATATCGTTTAATAAACACATTGGTTCTATTGGATCAAACTTTAGATTATTTAGTTTTGAAGCATATAGCCTTGAACGTTCCTCGTACTCTTGGGGAGAAATTCCATCAAAATTAAATGATTCTACATTGATAAGATTACTGTAAAAATAATTAGCAAAATTTATATTTTATTTAAACTATATTTAAATTGTACTAGTAATAATTATTAAATTTTTAGATATACTTACTTGGCAAATTCCTCGTATACCCCATAATTATCATTTTCATGACCTGTTTCTTCATGATTACTTGTTGTAACAGTGGAGTGTTTTCATCAGTCTTAAAAAGGATCAATCGATATAAGTTTTATAATAAGCAAAAACAGAACATTGAATAGTGAGGGAAATTCTTGCAAAATTCTAATCTTATGAAAGTTTAATTTAAATAAATATCTTTCGTATGAATCTATAAAAATCATAAAATTTGTGAACACCAAACAATTTGAATAATAAAAAACTTTTGCTACATATAAATTAGATTAAAAGGTTAAAATTATATTTTTTTATCTGAAAATCAGTTTCCTCTCTAAAAAAAACTTTTTATTAACAAAGAAATAATTTCATAATAAAAGAGAATCATATCTCAACAAGATTTTTTCCGTAATACTTATCTAAACATTTGACAAAACTTGTTAATATAATTAAACATAACTAAATGTTTTTGATTGAATAACAACATACCTTAATATTATTTTTTTTGCTAAATAAACTGCAACAACAACCTATGATCACACACTATTAAAATGTTCGAAACCAAAGATTTAAATTATTTATTATAGTGGAACAAAAGACTGAAAACCGTTTTTATACATGTAAAATATGCACGAGGGATAAGTTGAGCACACGTGTTGAGACAAATATTTATACGTAGTAGATAAGGATGTAAACAAATGCTGTGCGTGTGAATCACGCTAAGCGTCCCGGCAATTGTCGATGTCTTTAGCCAGTCAGTAAGTCACAATCGAACGCAGCGTTAGTTTATAGACTGTTTTTATGTCTAAAAACATTTTTATGTATAATAAAAGTGATTATTGTTGAATAATAATTTTTGTTAAAAGTGTGTAAGTGTTCCTATAATAAAAAATTATTTGAAAAAGTGGCATATTTGAAATAATCGTCATTATACAGAAGGTAGATTTTTGTTTCAAAAGACAACATGAACAGGTAAGAATTTTCATGAATTTCTTCATTTATTAATCTCCTCTTACTAGCTTAAATCTATTTTTTAATTAATAATTAGATTCTTTCAATTTTATTCACTTGATTTTTAATCAATTTACTATACAAAATAAACATTTTTCTTACCAAATTCTTCATTTTAAACAGAAAAATAATAACAGCAGTAAATAAACAGTATTTTTGATATGTACACATTTACTTTAAATAGCGAAAAATAAGATGAATTATTTATAACAGTAATTATTTGTTCTACGGATATTCTTGCTTAATGACTATTAATTTACCTAAATTTTATATTTTTCATATCAATGTGGTCATAGAAAGATGATCGCAAACATGGATTCTATGGCAATCAAAATATTCGAAATAAATATGTCAATAATTAATCCATAATTTTTTTTCGTAGACAGTTTACTAGATTGGTTTATTATTTTTCTTTTCAATTAAAATAGAATAAAAAAATTCAGCAGTTGAGAAACAATTTTTTTTATATTTAATCATGTAGCTGACTTAGAAAATCAAAATAAAACATCGTCTCATGTCATTTATTGTCTTAATTAGTTTTGAATCTAGAACAAGCAGTCGGTTGAAGCAAACAACTTCATCATATGGAATAGAAGAAGATAATAGGGGAGCGGAGGGTATTGCCGTACACCTAACTTTAAACGTGCATTTCTCCGAAACTACTTAATAGAATTCAATGTATTATATATCAAACCATCCTAAATTTAATCTAGTTTTATATAAATAATCCATAATTGAGAGTGTCCAATATGACAGTGTCAAAATCAAAATATTTAAAAAAGTTATTTGTACGGAATTACCCGAGACTTGCGTCTAATTCCGTACTTTGTTCGTCTAATTTCGTACATAATTTTAAGACCCTAAATAGCCCGAAAGAAGGTTTTTTATACAAAAAAAAAAAAATTAATTAACTGTGGGTACCTATTATTTTATTTATTCACAAATTAGACATACATAATTGTCCGCAGAATTAGCTCCACTGCACAAAGCATGTGCCCATTTGCCACAGGACACACATCTATACCACAATTCTTTATCCTTCCCAAATTCATGGCATATAACACACAATTCATTCACTCCTGATTGCCCTTCGTCATAAAATTCATCTTCAGACGATGAAGTTGAAAAGTTTTTAGTTTCTTTTTTTGTTTTTTTCTGAAGTGTTTTCTTAGAGTCCTTTTTATTTTTTTTGCATATCTTCTGTTTCTTCGGCTTGTTTTCTTTTTTTACAATTCGCTTATTTTCTTTATCTTCTAAGAACGTCTTCATTGGACTGGAAGTGAGAACTATTGAGTGCTGCTTTCTTTTACCTTGCCCTTTTTCTTGCCTTTTTTTTTGGTCTGGTAATGGAGAAATAGCCTCGAAAGATGTTTGTATAATCTCTTCTTCAATATTTTCAACAATCTGCCTTGCGTTATTCATACCTGATGTACTAGGTTGCTGGTTATCTGGATGAATGACTGCTTTGTCTGGAAACACGGGTTCATATGGTATCTCCGATTCTAAATTAACTTCATCTTCTGGTGAAATGAGTTCACCTACCTCTGATGCTAAATGAATTGCTTCTTCTGGTGAAATAGCTTCATGTGATGGTTCATCATTTCCTTCCTCAGTCAATTGTTCAAAAATATTCGAATCGAAAGGCCAAATTCCTGCAGTTTTAAACCCATTAACAGCCTTTTCTGCATTGGCAATTTTAAGATACGCTTTTGTAAACAGAGGAATGAGATCTACAGGCGTTAACTTCTCATAGTTGTTCGTATTCATATATGTCTGGCACTCCTTATGTAATGCACTTTTTAGTGGTCCAAACACAGTTAAATCTAAGGGCTGTGTACGATGGGAAGTGTGTGGTGGTAAAGTTACCATATGGATGCCATTCTCACGACAGTACTGGTATATATTTAAAGAAATATGACTGGAGTGATTATCGAGGATCAATAACACCTCATTCTCAAGTGTTGATCTTGTATGTTCTTTAAAATGTTTGATCCAATCGAGAAATAGCTCCTCATTCATCCATCCAGACTTGGAGCATTTATAAATGCTTCCATTTGGACCTCCTCTTTCCAAACTGGCTGGCATACGCTGGCGGGGATAAATTATCATAGGTGGGATGTATTGGCCTGTAACACTGATACAACAACATATTGTAATATTTTTTCCTCTTTCCCAACTCGTTGCTGCTCCAACTTGCTTAAGCCCTTTTGCAGCAAGAATTTTATCAGGCCTATGAACGCTATTTATGCCCGTTTCATCCACATTAAATATTCTGTGTGGAGGAAACTTGTGTTTAATCATGATCTGTTTCAAGTTATCGAAATACAATTTAATTTCTTGAGAATTGAAAGCAAGAATCCTATTTATACTTGTTGCTTCTGGGCGTCTTACAGAGACTTCTGGGTTTCTTTTGAGAAAACCGTAAAGCCAGTCTTTTCCAGCTTCCCTTGCATCTTTGTTAAATGGATTTTTTATTTTATTTCTTTCTGCATATTCAAACACAGCTCTCTTCAATGAATTTGGTGTCAATCCATAAAATAACTTACTTAAAAGCAGAATATGATCTTTTATTTCTGCTTCTTGTTGTGCTGTAAAAACTGGCTTTCTACCCATTTTGTTAAAAATGATAGAACGAGAGTTGCCTGCTTTCTTCACATAATCTGATAGTGTCATTACGGGAATATTATATAAAGTAGCCGTTTTTCTCAATTTAGCTCCATCTTGTATAGCCTTCACAGCTTGTTTCATTTTTCGTGGTGACCAACTACATTTTTTATTTGGAGCCATCTAAAAAATTAAAAAACCATGTAATACAATTAATTAACAACATATTATAACACCTATTCATTAATAAAAATTTAATAACATGTCATATAAATCAACGCTAATACAAGCTGTTATTGCGGGTAATACCGTACAGTGTACGGTAATTCCCGAAACCGAATTCAAATTTCAAGAATGAGAACTTACCTAAAAAAAATTCAAATAAAGTGATTCTTTGACCATAATCTTATTAAAAAGAGATTTATAGTCCGAAATATAATAATTTCAATATAAAATTTAATAAAAATAGGTACTTACATCTTATTTTCTTATGTTAAAAACTTGTAAAAACCAGCAACAAATCACATAACATGTGTTCATAGCAAAATGATTACGCTTAATAACACAGTAACTTAATAGGTTACACTAAGACTACTGTGCTAATGATTGAAACCAACAAAACGCGCGCAGCTCTATTCTTTCAGTATAAACAGCGATGTACGGAATTAGCCGCTGTACGGTATTAGCCTTCGCTCCCCTAATGGTAAATTGTGAATCGCTTTAATTGAATTGTGATTCTACAAATTTTATTTAAAACAAATATGTAATGTATTTTATATTTATCAAGGGTGTGCTAGTCAACGTAACCTGTCTCCTTCACCATCAGATGATTCATCTGTATTTGATGACAATGATAAAGATCCTACATTTGATTTATCATACTCATATCAGTCAGAGGTAATACTTTTTTTATTCATTATTTTATTTATACAAAGACCATAGTTAATACTAGACAAAAAGTACAAATCTGATACTAGAAAAAAGATGGAAAAAAATTTTTTTCAGTCAAATAGAGAACAATTTGGCTGTATTTATTTTTCTAACAACTTTATTAAAATCAATTTATTTAAAAGAACTTTGTTATTTGTAAATGTCCAATTGTGTGAATTCTAAATTAGCCCAGTCATATTAGGGCTTTCACCTCGGAATGAAAGATAATAAGCTGCAAATTGGTATGAACCTTTGTTTTGTCATTCTAAATGTTGTCTCAAAAGTCACAATCGTTATCGTGTCCGCGTCTCAAGATATTCAAGGTCAAAGGTCACAAAAATCGGTTTTTCGCGAATATCTGGCTTCCTATCGGTTAAATGAGATTTGCATTTATTATAAAAGTTGTAGGCTATAAAATTCCCTACAACTTTTGTTTAAACTTTTTTTTCATACGACCAACCGTTTTGAAGGTAGAGCGCGAAGAGTGCACATCGTACAGTCATGTACGGCCTAATGCAAGGTCAAGCGTGAGTTATGGTTATCAGTACGTTATAAAGTCAATTATTTACTTGGAAATTATAAATATTAAACAATGCCTATTATTTATGTACTAACTATTAATTATTTATATTTAATTAAAGTAAGTAACTTGATTATTTATATATAATTATTCATATTTAACTATTTAAGTATAAAATATTATTAATTCTGGATTATATATTTTAGTTTTATTTTAAGTTAAAATGATAGTAAGAGTATATATTTTACACATATTTTTATTTATTATTAAATACGGCATAATATACATTTATCAAAATGTGAGTTCAAATATCAAAAGTATCTTTGTTGATTTTAATTGTAATGAAATTGGAAATGGAAGCTAATTATCTTCTTCTTGTTCGTCGTCTTCTTCTTCTTGTCGCTCAAAAATGTTCAATTCATTGTCATCATCCTCATTATCTGTCATGTTCATCTCCAAACCTTCCAGAATATCGGGATCATATGTATTTTCTTCATCGGGATTACTTGGATACAGTGAAGCATTGAGGCAAGCTTGTCCGTTGCACTGGCCGCAAGCTAAAGAACATTGTAGCCCTGATTTTCTGCATCCACAGCGGGAACCACAACCATTTTTGCAATTGCAAAATATTACGTTTAGTAGTTCGGCTGGTGCTGGAGGTAATAACGTTCGTATGGGCTCCAGGATTTCATTTTCAAGCATCCAGCCCCATTCTTGAGGTTCTAAGTCCTTCCCTAACCACGTTTGAATCTGGTAGTAGACACGTTTTATGTGTTGATGAGCTGCTACACTTGTTGGTGGAAGTGTTGACAGTTGTACAGGTTTATTTAGTTTTGTAAATTTGATGAATTGCGTGTAGCGGAAATGATCAATGTTGTCCTCAGATTTTGGAGCATTATATAATGCCAACAAGATGCGCACTCCATTTTCTAATAATGTTTGTTTTGGGCAGTTTTCTTGTTGAAATACTTCCACCATTTTATCTAAATCAGGAATTTTTTCCAATGCTCTAGTAACAGTTTTTTTTCCTTTTTTAAATAGCGCAGAAGTCGTGTCACAGCCACTGAATGCGTGTAAAAATAAAATGTGCTTTTTAGTACGAGGATATTGGTCAAAACTTTTAGTAGAATATATTTGTGTTTTGACATTGCCTTTGCCAACTTTTTTCAAAAAAATTTCCTGATGATGTGACTGAGTACGTCCAATTAAAATAACGAGCAAATCGATATCTTCTCCTATGATGACAGCAGTCTTTTGATGTTCTGATAAGGCAATAGCTGTGTCAATGATGAGAACATCAGCATCATCTCTGGCTTGTTTTGTTGTGATATTAACAGTTTTAAATTTTTCAACAAGCATGTCGATAAATTTTTTTTTATTAGACCGATTTGATAAAAATTTTTCTTGACTGATTGGCACAACCATTGTTTCGTCAAAACAAACTTCATATGATTTTGAAAGTGCAGCAGTTCTTCTTTGTTGTTCCAGTGCTTTAATATTTTTACTATAGTCCGAATATCCGTCAAATACAACAACAATTGCTGAGCCATAATGTGTTTGTAAATATTTAATGTACTTATTTAAAATAATAGAGAAAGTATCGTCTTTGCTCCATACGACGCGATGCAGAAGAAATCCACCATCGATGATGTATGTTACATTATTTTCATCAAGATCGATAACGACAGGCATCATATTGTCATATAATGTTGCTTTCGTGGTTTTTCTCATGCCATTACTATCAAATAAAGATGTCGGATACGGGCTTAGTTCATACTGAAGATATTCTTGTAAATTACTTTCAAATTTTTTGCTTACAGTTATTCTCTGGAAAAGTAACATTGGATCTATAGAAACTTTACAATCATTAATTTTGACAGATTTGTTAATGGCTGAAAGCGGTAAAACCTTATCGACGCGTTTTAACTTTATTTCGTTGAAGTTCAAACCAGTTATCTTTACCATAGATTGCAATCCGATTTCATGGGCTCGGTGACAATTAATTTGGTCATTTCCAACGATTCCTGAAGCTAAGGATACCAACTGATTCGTATTTGGAAAGGGATTATGAAGCGTAAACCAACCAACCAGTTCATTTACATCAGTATCATCCCTTTTTATTCGTGAATCTCTAGCATCAACATGTTGGTCCACAGAATCGAAAGAAATGTTACAAAACCGTTCAATTTCTTCACAAATTGTATTCGTGGCATACATAGCATATACCCACTTACATAGAACACTTTCTTGTGTACTTCGGCCTCGAGATACTCCTCCTTCTGTCTTCATAGATTTCATCAGACTTTGCTCGATTACCATGTCTGTCCATGTACCAGAATTGAATTTTTCTGTTCGTTTTACAGTAAAGAATCCGTTTTTAAAGTTCTCAAAAGCCTGTTGATCCATTGTCTCCTCAAGTTTTAACATATCTTGAAGATACAAATGAGCTGATTTCGCATATAGGAAATGACCACCAGCATGAAAATAGGGCAGCATTTTTCGCACTGCATCCAAATGTTCTTGAAAAAGTCCCAGCCTTTCAGCGCGAATGAAATCTAGGGCTATTGATACCATTTCAAAATATTGCACCCATAACTGTGCCGTGGGACCTCGAGCTTTTAATTCTTTTAGTTTATCCTGAAATTGATCAATTAACGAGTTGGAGCTGCTCGTACATCCTTCAACATCTTCGTAGGAAACATCGCGACTAGTTATCTGTTCAATTAACTCATCTAACACACAATTTTCAATTTTCATCTCTTCAAAAATCTTTATTGATAATGCAAGTCGTAATAATATATGGCCTCTGATACTTCTTGCATAAGCGTGACCATTCAACATTTTGTCGACCGAATTTGTAGCATATATTTTACTTAAAGCTTCCTTGAGACCACTACCGTCCATTACATGTCCTATGCATCCAAGAAAAGACATGAGCATATGAAATCCTCCAAGTTTGACAACTGTTTTAGACAAGTCTGAGTTTGCATCTGACGCAGCAACCATTTCACGTGCTTTTGAGTACAGGGGCTGATCAAATGTAATTATGCACGTTTTTTGTTGATGTGACTTGGCAATATTTATAGCACTATGTAAAGTTGTATAAATTGTGTCTAAATTACTGGCAGGATGATCAATGAAAGGTAGAAATATAACCTGAGAATTTGAAAAATTTTGATTATTTTTCGTAAGTTGTTGAAGATAGCCATTCCACCCTGGCAACGGTGAAAGATTCTTCCATTTTCCGTATAACCACAACAAATCAACTGCATTAAATTTTTTTTCAATCAGTACTTGATCATCATGTAGATTTTGGACTTGAATCTTGCTGTACCCAGGTACAACTGGCTTTTCATATGCTAAAAGAGATACATGTGATATTGCTGCTAACTCTTTTGCACTCGGTTTAGTTGTACATTTTTTTATGCGATCATCATAAATTACAGCATCTTTCGGAGTAATTATTTTTATCATTCCCATAACGTGAAGAGTATTATTACCGTCAAGAGTACTGACATTAATATCTGCATTGTCTCCAACATATTGTACCAACGCACCAGACTCTGATGGTAAAATACGAGGTTGTGGATGGTAAACTGATGAAACTTCATACTGTATGGTATTACTATATGATGCAGCAAATCCTAAAGATGATAAAACATCCAACAATTTTTTAGACCCATATCTTCTGTGAAGAAATACGGAAAGGCCCAACAGTAGCTGTGATGAAAATGAACGTTCTCGTATCGAAGCCATTATTGCGTGGCTAATAGATGTGCATTTCGTTTTTAAATGATCTACTTGTCCTTTTCTATTTTTTAATATCATTTCTTCCAAAAAATGTGATAATGTTTTTGGTATTTCTTCATTAATACAATCTAGCATTTTATTCGGAGGTGGATACGTTTTTGTTTCAACTACAGATGATCTGATGTCTTCCCTAATAATAGCCGCAGCAGCTTCTACAATCCGTAGACGTTCTTCTACAGGAGTACTTTTTTTATTTTCGTACCAAGCTTTTGATAATACGTTAAGCTGTGTATCACGGAAAGATATAATTGTAAATGATCCAATTTTTTTTGTGATTATTATATCAGTTAAATACTTTTGTTGTAATTTTGTAATAATTGTCTTATCGTCAGGTATGTATTCCGTAGGGACATCTTTAAGTTCTTTCAAAGTAAATTGAGAATCTTCATTATTTTCTATATAACAAAAAATCTCCTTCATTGCTTGAGTGACTTGATCATCTTGGCGAGGCATTTTATCTGCAGATGGTACTCGGGTTAAAAAGTTGGTATAGCAAATAGTATGATACTTTGCTTCAGCAGCGATCAAATCATACTCGTAATATATACGTTCCTTTACTAATTCTCCTAAGGAATCGTTTCGTTCTTCTGCTCTCTTAATTACGTTGTCTTTGAATGCAAGAGTACTTACATTACTTATTGTCCGTCTATACTTTAATTTTTTTTTCTTTTCTGCTATTTCATCAGCTTCTTGGCCACAAAATAAGCATAACTTTCCAAAATCAAAGACTTCATTTCGTTTTTTGCGAGGTGCACTTGACGTTGAAGGTTCACTCTCATCTGTGCGTCGTTTTGATGCAATAATAACATTTTTACTCGTGTACACTTTTCGACACTCGGAATGCACATTTACAGAACTTAAAGTATTTAAATAGTCTATATGTCCATCATTTCTTTCAATACTTGCAGTTTTTAAAGTTTTTAAACCACGTACGACATTCACAGAAACACCTTCTGAAAGTTTCTTATCACATATAAAACACAAATCAGCCATAGCTCTTAAAACCGTACGTCCGTAGTTGCAACGGTACAATTTCAAACTAACGAATAATCTTGACTCATACAAAGTGGAGAGAGTGGCCTTGAATACTATAGAACATCTGTCCCGGCAATGAATAGAAATGGGCATAGGGTAGGGACAAGTATTTCCAGGTATATAAGTATTGAGAAATTTACGCGTTTTAAAGAAAAGATATATAATGTCGTGTTAACTTAAAATAAAACTAAAATATATAATCCAGAATTAATAATATTTTATACTTAAATAGTTAAATATGAATAATTATATATAAATAATCAAGTTACTTACTTTAATTAAATATAAATAATTAATAGTTAGTACATAAATAATAGGCATTGTTTAATAATTATAATTTCCAAGTAAATAATTGACTTTATAACGTACTGATAACCATAACTCACGCTTGACCTTGCATTAGGCCGTATATGACTGTACGATGTGCACTCTTCGCGCTCTACCTTCAAAACGGTTGGTCGTATGAAAAAAAAGTTTAAACAAAAGTTGTAGGGAATTTTATAGCCTACAACTTTTATAATAAATGCAAATCTCATTTAACCGATAGGAAGCCAGATATTCGCGAAAAACCGATTTTTGTGACCTTTGACCTTGAATATCTTGAGACGCGGACACGATAACGATTGTGACTTTTGAGACAACATTTAGAATGACAAAACAAAGGTTCATACCAATTTGCAGCTTATTATCTTTCATTCCGAGGTTGACCCCTTTTTTTACCTAATATGACTGGGCTAAATTGTGTATTTATATAAGATAATGATAATAATATTTTTTTCAGCACACTGAAAGTTCTGATTCAGATGCACCCATGGATGTAGAAGATACAGTGATCGAAAATATCGATGATTCCAATAAAGAAAATACAATGTCACAGAATTTATCACCAAATGATGAAACTCAAAATGTTCAAAGAACAAAAAAGGTATGTTTATTAAAAGAGATTATCCTAATTAAATAAATAAACGACTAATATTGACATTAGACTTTTTTTTTTCTTTTTTTAATAATACTCAATTTCTAAGAGCATTATTTATATTTTATAATTAATATTTTTGCTGAGTTAGATGATATAATGATATTTTATTGATTTTTAAAATAAAAAAGAGTTTGAAATTTAATAAGTATAAAAAGAACAACTTTTAAATTCGTAATTAAATAAATTGAAATTAAAAAGACAATTAAATTTTTAATTCAATTTGTTATAGTTTGTCAATAATTTTTAACGACTATGCTTTAATTTTTGTCTTTAAGTTTTCTTACATCAAAACATCGACAATTGAGTTTTTCTCCAAATTAATTTCCTGTTGAATCAGAATTCCCTCGAAATGAAGTTAAGAATTTTTATCTCAATCTTAGATTGTTATACAATCAGAATGCATACCGTTTCATTCATAAATTTGTTTTTTTAAAGATTACATGTTTTGATCATTTTCAAATCCTTTTATCATTGACTTATACATATGATTTAAATTTTTTGTTCTATCAATTAGATATTTTTAAGAAATTTTAGATTTCTTATAATTCTTAAAAAATTAATTTTTTTTATCATCGAACTGTAAAAGATACATTGAGAATATTAATTACATATTATCAATTGCTATCTAAAAAAAGTTTTCTTTAAGAATCTTGCTCAGTTAAAAAAATTAATGGTAGTTTATTAAAAAGCTGTATATACATTTGAAAATTTAATAGTTTCAGCTATCTACTTACATGAAGAATAAGCGTTCAGGAAAGAAAAAAACAAACTGTAAATTCTGTCAATCACAAGTTACAAATTTCGAACGTCATCTCACAAGGCATCATTCTGATTCTAAAGAAGTCAAAGATTTTTTAAGTCATCCTAAAAAAAGTCCAGAGAGGAAGAATATAATTAAGCTCATACGAAACGATGGGAACTTTAACGAATATTTAAAAGGTAACGTCATGCCCATTTATCGAAAAAAAAATGAGCCCAATCATCAGTACTATCCTTGCGGATATTGTAAAGGATTGTACAAGAAACATTTTTTGTATCGACATTATAAGAACTGCCCAGCTGCTGAAGTTCATAATAATTTTCAAAGAGTTAAACACATAGCAGCCTCTCAAACTCTCGTGGCCTGTGCACTTGATGCAAGCAATACTTTAGACAAATTATGTGTAAAGAAAGAAGTTTTTTCAAGAATGAAAGCTGATGAGATTTCTATGACGGCCAAAACGGATGTATTGATTTATCGTTATGGTGAACGTTACCTAAAAAAACATAAGAAGAAGCAAATGTTTACCCCATGCTCCAATAAAATGAGAGAGCTGGCAAGACTCCTCATAGAACTCCGAAAAATCCAAAACGATAAAAATTTCACATTATCCGACGCCATAGAACCATCCATGTTCACGAAAGTAGTGGAATGTGCTAAGAAAGTAGGTGGATTTAATGTACAAACAAAAACTTTTGACGCCCCTAGTTTATCAGCTCACCTCGGAACAACTCTTCAAACAGTTTGCGATGAAATGATTTTTCTAATTGAAACAGGAGATCAATCTGTGACTTTCAGTGACCCTGAAGCGAAGTGTAAAGCAGTAAAAAAATTCAAAAATTTAATTGTTACTCAATGGACAACTGAAATCAGCAGTTTGGCACACAAGGACTTAAACGAAAAAAAATGGAATAAACCTATTATATTACCATTAACAAAAGACGTCATAGAATTCAAGAATCGGTCATTTTGTCACAGTGTTTGAAAATGACTAATTTGATAAAAGGGATATAAAGAGTGCAATTACTGCTCGTAAGATATTATTTATGTTTTTATGTTAATAATTTTTAATTTATTGTTTTAAAAAAAGTTAATATAAGTTGCAAGTTTTTGTCATAATCAAACAAAAAAGTAGTATTATCGTCCATTGAACAGCGTGCAATAATTGCTCGTAAAGTATTATGTAACTTTTATGTTACTAATTAATAATTTATTTATTTATGATAATTAGGAATGAATAAAATTAAAGCGATGGTAAATAGATTTAAAAAATATTAATATAAGCTTCAAAAGTTTGTAAAACCAAACAAAAAAATTAATATTCAAAAACAGCGCACAATAAGCGCTCCTAAAAAAAGATTTTATAATTTAAAAAATGTAAAAAAAAAAAAAACTTTGTAAAAATAAATAGAAAAAATTAAAATTTGTTTTTTCTTATTTCTTCAAATTTATTACCTTAAACGTTTGAACTGCGATTGATTATATTTATATTTGAAAATATTTCAGTTATCGTTGTCATTATAAGTTCGTCATGTGAAACTTAAATATCCAGTAACAAATTATTTTGTCAGTGTTGAAAATGATTTGTAACTGGATATTTAAGTTTCACTTGACGAATTTATAATGACAACGATAACTGAAATAATAATTATAATGTAATTCGCAAAAAATTTTAATAAATATAGAAAATAAGTCAGAAAATAAATTTTTTTGACATTTTTATGAAATACTTTTTTTAAGTATTAAAAACTCTTACTAATTATTCTTGTGACATTTTTATAAAATACTTTTTTAAGTATTAAAAACACTAATTCTTTTTATAGCCTATAAATTTACCATTGAAAGTTTTAAAAAGTCGGAATAATTCTTTTTACAGCCTCAAAAAATTATTCAAAACTTTTTTTAAGTATTAAAAACTCTGAAAACCGACAGAGACCGAAAAGATGGAAAAATACCTACTTTTTACGTCTTATTAGATCTTATTCAGAGTTTATAAGACTTTTTCAGAGTTTGTAAGAGAAAGTAAAACTTTAAGAACTCTTATTTAAACTTTGTAACAGTTTATTTTTTCCATAAGGGTGGTCATCAAAATTTTGCAAGCAGGTTTTAAATTATATTCCACAAATTTTGCAGCCGAAAACTTTTAGAAAATTACACTGCAAAGAAGCCAGTTGCGGGAAAACATGTTATGTGTGAAACGTAGTTTTATAAATGTGCATGTTGTAAGTATTTTGATGGTAATTTTTGACATTACTTAATTTTGATATTAAAAGTCGTGGTATGTATATGAAATGCCAATGTCAATTTTTTTATTCATTTTCTACCTTACTATACCAAATCAACTATTTGGTAACCCAACAAATTTTAATTTTTTTCTTGATTTCAATAGCTAGCAGTTTTTATAGCATGAACCATTAATTTCAATTTTTATAGAATTTCATTCAATATTTATAAAACAATTAATAGCGGTGGTTATTTCATGAAAAAATTTTTTAATGTTATTTATATATTTGTATTGCCTTGCTTTTATCTTCAAAATTTTCGTTCATGATATTGAATTAGAAAGTCAATTTTTTATTTATATGTAAAATTAATTTTTATTAAAAAACATTTATGATATGTTGATAATATTAATGAAAATACAATACTTTTTATTACAGCTAAATTGAAGGAGGTATTCAAAAGTAAAAAGCAGCCACCAATAACTGATACCAACTTTTATAAAAGTCTTGAGGCTGTATTCAATAGCGCGAAAGATCGAGAAGGGCAACGGAATTTAAGGAGACAGAATTTAGAACAACCGCTAGAAAACAGTTTTACTCATTAATTATTCATTCAGATTATTAATAACGACAATTATTTAATTAATTATTTGATCCCGCCGCAATCGAATGGATATTATAATCCACAATCAATAGTTAGTTAATTCTATAGAAAATCAAGATAATTATTCTAGAGACCTGCATAACACAAATGAGTTTATCTTAAGCGCTCATTTTTACAAAATACAGCAAAAGTACGCGGTGACGGACATATGAAACCATCCCCATTTGTACCAACAATACAACCATGGAAAAACGTTCGTCATACAAATGCAAGAACAATTCCCAACTGCTACAGGTAAGAAAATGACATTGAAGAAAGAAATCGATTACTTAAAAGTCGACTTTTCTTTTTTCAATAATAAATCAATTTGGGAAGGAAAAAAGACATTACAGGTTTTAAAGAACTAACGGACGCAATAAATCTTTAGTCTGAAAATGTTCTATCTTCATTCTCGAATTTTACAGTTTGACCAACTTGTAAATTTTGTAACCTAGATGTGACGAATTTTGAACGTCATTTGGAGCGGAAACACAAAGACAATCAGGAAGAGAAATGATGAGTTACCCAAAAAAAAGCTTGAAGAGAAAAACTATTATTCGACTATTAAGAATCGCAGGACACGTCAATGAATATTTGAAAGGAAATGTCAAGCCTGTGTATCAAAAGAAAAGTGAGCCAGATACTAATAACGAAATCAAACGTAAGTAATAATAATACTAAATTTCAAATTATTTGAGATAAACTTCGATTGAAAAGATTAGTTATGATCTCGTAATGGCATGTCTCATAATAAAATTGATTTGAGAATTTCATTTTTTAAATCAAAGGTGCACTCATACAAAATAATTTTATATATAATACGAATACATTTAAAAATATGAAAAGTTATTGTTATTAAATAATCCAAAACTGTGTAAATTAGTAATAATGCCTTGAGTTTATTTGATATGAAAATAATGTTTTGTTTTTTTTAGCCAAGAATCAAACTGGTAGATCAACGTGGACAGCCGAAGAAATTGAAATAGTTAAAAATCATTTCAAAAATCATATTAGACAAAAACAGCCTCCTAAAAAAGCTGAGTGCGAGGAGCTTATAAATAAATATCCGAATTTACTAAAAAGTAAAGGCTGGGTTCGAATAAAAACCTATGTGTACAATGCCTATCGGCTAAAAAATAAACACATTCAGGTTAAATTTTGAAGAATAAAATAGACTCATCAAGGAATGAAATATAATATTACATTAAAAAAAAAAAAAAATCAAAATATCTAACACTATGTTTATTTTAACTTTTAAAAATGAAGAATTTGTTTAATTCATGCTCGAGTTATTATAGTTATTACTTCCGTAGTAATTAATTCGGGATAGTCTGTAGATTTTTCTTGATTTTTATTATAAATCATTTTTATTATAATTTCCAGTCAATTTTTCTTTGCTGCAATGTGAATTACATAAAAAGTTTCACTTTTGACGCTGTTAGTTTTGGACTGACATTTTTTGTATCTTCATTGACAATAACTGAGAATAAAAACAATATTAAAAAATTTTTAATATGAAATAATTTAATAGACATATACATATATATTACATATACATAAATATTCTTCTTTCGTAATTCCATAAATAAAGCAACACTAGTTACAACGACTTTCTCTGATGAACTGAGACTTACTTGCTCTTCTACGTACGTAAGATTGTACAAGTCTAAACTAGTCCTAAATTTTATATAAATAAATAACATCAATACTGCTTGACTCATATACAGAACATATATTGATTTTCCGCCTCTCTCACTCTGCTAGAGTAAATGGTAATAAGAAAGAGACAAGGAGTTTAACAGTTTTGTTAGCTCGACGAGTTAACTCTCATGACAAAACGCTAGTGTCCCATAAAAAGTTTTACTTTAAAAATTTACCATCAAATATATATTTCAATCACTAAATATATTACAAATTATATATTTTTTAAATTTTGTAATCATTTTATGTATGTGAATCGAATATTATCAGGGCTAATTTTTTGTACTTTGTTTTATTTAGTTAGTCAGCTGATGCATTAATATCCATGCTTATTTAAATAGTATTATTCACATAAAATCGAGATAAATGTTGTTCATACAGGTTAAATAGCATTTATAACTTTAATTAATGTGGCAAACATTTTCTATTCTATTTTTATGTCAACAGGTATAAAAATAAAAAAGTATGTAATTTCGATTTTTTTCAGAAATAAATGAGTGATATATAGGTTAACATTTTTTTGAAAACTCGTTCAATGACTTTGAGGACGAAGTAGCATATATATATATAAGTTATATATCCTAAATTCACTTAAACTATTAATTAGTATACTTATATAAAATATGTCAAGGACGTTATTAACAAATATGCAATGACGTATTTTATACACAACATTCATAAATAGCTTTCTAAAAACATCCTTATTAAATTGCATTCCAATCTAATGACGTATTTCACATACATCATTTATAAACAGCTTTCTAAAACACCCTTATCAAACTGCATTCCAATCTAGCGATACTTTCTAAAAACAAACCAAAATTTAGTATATAAGCCATCGTTAAATTGATAACGATTGTCTTTTTCATTACACAAGTTCGGCTTCTTGCACGCTTGATTGTAGCGAACTAGCGATAGAATTATAAGTTGTATAATTGTTATTGTATTTAAATTAAAATAAGTTTAACATTGTATTGTTGTTAAATTAAATAAAGTATTTTTTTTAATACATTCGAAATCTAAAATATAATTTATATATATATATATATATACTGGGTGTTCCAAACCACCCGTCCAGGCTGATTATTCTGAATAGTTTAAAAAAAAAATTGAAACGAAAAAACACGTATCAAATATTTTTTGAAACTATCTAACCATACCAAAAACACCCTCCACCCTCAACCCCTGTTAGGGGTAGGGGGTGTAACTTGAAAAAATCAAATGGAAACCCCTATTTTTTTCTGCAGATTTGGATTCTTCAGAAGAAAAGGCAAACATTTTGTCTAAGAAATTTTTCCCGATTTTCGGTAGATCGCGCTACAATCGACAAAAATCGTTCTTTTAGATTGTATTACGGTAACTAATAACGAGTTTCTTATGTTAAATTACCGTTTTGTATTTATAAAAACGCCGCTGACACTTGCTCGATCACCAGTAACATCAATTGTTAGAGCCCTCATCAAAAAATTATTTTGACATACTTCGACAATTATCGAATCAGCTAAGCCTAAATTGATACCTACATGTAGCTTATAAAATTTATCGATAGGTGCTAATATATTCTATTGTATTCCGGTAACTAATAACGAGTTTCTCATGTTAAGTTACCGTTTTGTATTTATAAGATAATTTTAAGTGATCCACTTTAGTTCCGAAAATAAAGTAGAAGATAATATACAAACATTTTTTTCTTTTCCCCAAAATATTTTTGTCGCAAAGTTATGAACGTATCAAATTTGAATCGAGTATAATGCAGCGACATTGCCCGAACAAATTGTACCATTCTCTCAGTTGTATGTCAGTTATAGTTAGTATAGTATCACAATAATAGTGAAATAAATATTATTAGGGGAAAGCAAATAGGATTCGTACAGAGGGAGCATGCGGACAGTAGTCATATCTACAATACTAAACGCGTTGAAACGTTCATTTTTGTGTATGTGACTCCCACAAATACGCATAGGTTACCCATGGGTCGGAGAGACAGTGTGACGACTGAACCATAGACTGAAATCTCGTATCCTTGTTACATTATAAAAATTTTTTAGATAAATTTAGTTCACATCAAGCTACCTGTAGCGCTGATTTAAACAAAAACAAAGAAAAAATATATATTGTACTCTATGTTATCGACTATAAATAGTTTTGTCTACTGTCATTATGTTTATTTACAAAATAATTTTTTATTTCTCACTTTTAATCTCTTATTAATCATTCATATAATAAAATATATTTATAGATCGAATTTGTTGACAAAAATGCCGATTTATATTATTGTAATTTAATCATTGTACCCACAACTCTTCATTTATTCTAAAAATCTTATATTATAATTTAAGATTTATAATTTAAGGTTTTTATGTTAAGAGGAATTGTCCAAAATTGAAAACAGTCGGTGCTATACCAGTTTGTGAATGGAGCCGCAAAAGGGCCACAAATAGTAAAGGCCATTAAAGAAATTATTTTGGCTGCACAAAATGCTGGATTTAATGTTGTCGGTACTATTTGTGACCAAGGGTCAAATAATATCAACGCGATCCATCGTTTACTAGAGGATACCCGGGGAAAATATTTGGCCCGAGGTGAGGAACTCAGGCATCAAGTTTTTGAAATTGGAGAATCAACAATAATTCCTCTCTTTGAAACTCCCCATCTCTTAAAAGAAATAAGAAATAATTTGATATCAAAAAATATTTTATTCCAGAAAGACGGTGAAAAAAAGTGGCGAAGTGGAACGATATCCTGAAAGCTTGGATATTGGACTCTCCAAGTGGCGATCTTAGAGTAATGCACAAGTTGACGAAGCATCATGTCAATCCAAAAATAAGTTGTGTCTTAGTGTTGCCTGAAGTCAAAAATAAGGCAATTGTGAAAAGTGTGAATTTATTCCGAGAACATATAATAGTACGTCGTGAACTCTCGGATAACTTTTGTTATTATAATACCGAGACTTATAATAAGTTAGAGGGGGCACCAAGATGGGCTCAACTAACGTTAAATGAGCACGCTACAGACAAACGTGACTATACGTATACTTTAGAGGAATTTAAACATGGACGTACACATGATGAATTATGGAATGCAACACAAAAAGAATTATATAAAACAGGAAAGATGCACGTGTATATGCGAATATATTGGGCCAAAAAAATATTAGAATGGACAGAAACACCAACACAAGCTTTGGAGTATGCATTATATTTAAACAATCATTATGCGCTAGATGGTAATGATCCAAATGCTTATGTTGGTTGTATGGCGTCGATTGCAGGTGTTCATGATAGGGGTTTTCGGAGTCGGGATGTCTTTGGCAAAATACGTTATATGAGTTATGATGGGTGTAAAAAAAAATTTAATACTAAATCGTATATTGCACGGTGGAATACTGTTGAAAGAAAACCGAAAAAAAAAAATTTACTGTTGTTTACTGAAAGTTTCTGTTTGTGCCCAAATTTTTAGTCGTTCAGTTGCGGCAGGAATCAATTTAATGGCCAAAAGTGGTAAGTTAAAGTTTATTTTATTAAAGATTCAAATTTTTAAAAATATTCTTAATTCTTCAGTAAATGGACAATAATTTTTAAAATTTGATTTTCTACATTCCATCACTAGCAAAGTGTGTAAGTGTTTGCGTAAAACTTTTATTGCCAATTAAGTGTAAATATAAAACAAGGCTTAAATGAGGTTTATTTTTCAGAATTCAATATTGGTGAAACGAAAATGGAGAGGCGCTACAGAAACGGTAGTTTTTTTAAAATTTATGGATGATGTGTTCGATAGCGTCAATGGTTGCGGACCTTTCAACGAAGGAGGAAAAAAACTCAAAACTCAGATAGATCTTAAGGAAGGGGATAGCTTACAAGTAAAATTTGGAGAGAGGCTATCCCCATTTTCAAAAGTATGGAATGCCTCGACTCGAGTGGAAGACGAAGGACACGCCCACCGACGAATAAATTAAAAGATCTTGGAATTGAGACGTTGGTTCCCAGGTTTTTGAACCAAGATCCCTTAGAGAATTTTTTCTTGAAAGTTCGTCAACGAGGAAGTCGGTGGTCGAAACCACCGTGCCATGCTTTTGGACCGTTTTACAAATCTCTTCTGGTCACTAACTTAGTAAACATTCTGTGGGAGGGAATTGTGAAGATGATGGGTCGGATTTGCTGATTCCATTGCAAACATTTATCCTACAGGTAAATAATAACTTTTGATTATTAACAATTATTGATAACTTTTGTTAAATTTATTTAAGAACTTGATTATGTTTCTACGTTTCTAAAAAATTATAGTTAGAATATTGTTATTTTTATCGATTTTAAAATTTTCTGAAAACAGTTACAAAAAATTACTTTTATTTTTTACTAATGGTTTTTTTTTTCTTATTAGAGTGAAAATCAGGAGAGAGGAGAAGCGGAGATTACAGCGGTTGAGATTCCATCTGAAGTTTTGAGTCATATTTTAAATGATTTAGAGAAAAATGCTATTGCTTATGTATTGGGGTATATTTTAAAAAACATTAAAATAAAAAAGTGTGAGGAGTGTAAATATAATGTGTTTTTGCAGCAGGAGGAGGATAAAGAATTTTTAAATTTTGTGCGCGAAAAAGAGTTTGGGAGGGGGGGGGGGGGGGGTTGCTACTAGGCTTAACTATATAAATAGTCAATTTTTATTAAATATGACTAAGGCTTATAATATTGCTAAATTTATTTTGAAAAATGACCCAAACAAAAAAACATTTGTTAAAAGTGATTACGAAAACGGTTTTTCAGAACGTAAAATTCAATTTCAAAGAATGCGAGCATTCTACGAAGTTGAAATTTAATATTGTACATAATTTTTGCAAGATGATTGTGTTCACTTATTTTAACGGATTTAATAGTATATTGGCCGGTAAAGAAATAGTAGTAGCTTGTATAAAATCGCGAAGAAGTTGCATGACCAGTACAAACATAAAAAGTAAATAATTAACTAATCTTTTATGTTTGGGTATTTTTCGGTTATTAGATATAGTGAGGATGTCCTAAAATCGTCCCATTTAAGGAGAATTGATAAAAAATGAGACCACTATATTAAAGACAATCTCTAATTTAAAATACATTGAATTTCTATCAATTTCTGGGAACAAACTACTCAAAAGAGAATTGTAAAAATGTAATCAAATTCGCCATACAAAATCTTGACATGAAAAAGGAGGACGCGTCGCGTGGTTTTTCCTCTACAAGTTTTTCCTCTACGAAAATTCTATTCAGTTCTCTTTTACAGAGATAATAAAATTTTTGAGGGAGAAGACAGTACTAATTTGATATTCACAAATGTCTTCAAAACTAAAATTTTTAATAAGCAAATGAAATTTTTTCGACAATATTTGCGACAAATGATTCTAATCTGACTCAAAAGATTTCATTTTCTGAAAAAACTATTATGAAAAATGGCTTAAAATACAAAATGTAATATATTGTATTGATCATTTTTACGAAAAACTTGCTAACAAAAATTTTTTTTTCTTTAATAATATTTTGTTAAAATATTTTGTTAGAAAATTAATGTAAATTTATTCATTGTAATGTATTTTTTATTTATATAATAAAATTATTTTATTTAAATTGGTATTTGTTTTTGTTTACATATAACATTTAAATAATATTAATATAAACAATTTAAAAGGAAATAATATGGAGTTTCTTGCTAAATTAATTTTAGTTCAACATCAAGACGTCTGTAGCGCACAATTTGAAAAATTAGTTCAGATTTCATTCTATCCGTTAGGTTATATATTCTATGGACTGAATTCAAAGTAGATGAAGATGCAATGAAATCTGCGAAGAAGGAGGTTTTAGATAGAACTTTATCAATTCGAAAATCTGCAGAAAAGTATGCCGCCAAACAAACTACACTTCAAAGTCGCTTGGCGAAGTTTAAAAGAAATGCAGACGCTCACATCCCAACGCGTGTTTTTACTTCTAAATTCACGTCAAATCAAGTACATATTCACTACCCAAGAAGAGTCACTTTTAAAAAAGTACATCACAGATTGCTCAAAAATGCACTTCGGATTGACGATTTTACAAACGAGAAAATTGGCATAAGAATTCGATAAAGCCAATAAACTACGTTATCCACTTAGCTGAGATCATAACAAAATGGCTGGTGAAGAATAGCTAGACAGTTTTCGCAGACGAAACGTAAATTTAAGATTAAGAAAACCAGAAAACACTAGTGTTGCAAGGTCTTATGGATTCAACAAGACTGCGGTAAATGATTTCTTCGAGAACCTAGAAAAGGTTTTGGCAAAATATTTTCACTGTTGATCGGATTTATAACTTCTTATACATGAGAACCCGAATAAACCTGAATACATTGCTAAACGTGTATTAATTTGGAGAACAAAATCAATCCTTAAAGACTTTTGTTACCAGCAACAACCACGCTACGTCTGCCAGCTTTTTTGCAGCTCTAAGCATTGGTACCACTTTATAATTAGGACGGACCATAAGAGCCTCGAATGGCTTAAAAATTGCAAGGATGTCACTTCAAAATTAGTTCGATGGAGATTAAAATTAGAAGAATACGATTACACAATCATATACAAACAAAAGTGGAAAAAAGAATTCTAACGCAGACACACTTTCTAGACCTGTGTTAGTAATTCAAGACCTAATAGCTGAAAAAACTTACGACAATTTTAAACGTTGATCTGAAAATATAACAGAGGCCACACAATATAACCAAACTAATTTACCTATAGAAGATTTAGATAACGTCATACTTCCCTTTTCGGTAGATAAATCCCAAAATAATAAATTTTTCGACTTCATTGAACCTATGTTAGATGCTATTGATCAATTTACTCTCAACCAAACAGAAAAAATTGACTTTAATGAGAAAAATTATTACATAATGCCATGTAAAAATTCTGCTCTCGAACAAATTACAGAAGAAAATTTATTTGATTCACTATATAGTTTATACCAATATCTGATATCTGTTACGAAACCACCAACTGTCTATATTTATGACATATCGCAACTCTCTGTTCTCATAACAGAAGAAAATTTGACTAAAATTTTAAATTACTTTTTTAACAAACTAGACATCAACGTTAATATCCTAAGAACAAGCACAATTGTTATAAGAGATCTAAACGAAAGAAAAACTTTAATCAAGCAGGCACATGACGATTTAGTTTCCGGCCACAAAGGTGTTCATAATACAATAAAGAAACTAAGACAAAGATATTTTTGGAAAACACTTTCAAAAGACGTTGAGGAATATATAAAAGCTTGTCCACAATGCCAAATAAATAAAGTGCCAAAATTTAAAAAACCTCCTATGGTGATCACTAAAACACCCACCTCTTTCAATGAAATGGTTTCTATGGATATAGTAGGTCCATTTGCGATCACACAGTCCGAAAACCGATATATCTTGACTATTCAAGATAATTTAACAAAATTTTTAAATTCATACCCGCTACCACAAAACACTGCTGAATTTACAGCTATTAAATTTTTAGATCACTGCACCAAATACGGATTTCCCCAAATCATATTGACAGATAACGGCAGTAACTTTGTAAATAAGCTGGCTAAAGAAATAAATAAGATCCTTGACATCAAACACAAACAGACTACCCAATATAACCCAGAAAGTAACGGAAGTATAGAACGAAGCCACCAAGAATTAAAAAATTATTTAAGAAATTATGTAAGTGAAAACCTTAACGATTGGGATCACTACATACAATTTGCGTGTTATGCTTATAACACTACAGAAAACAGAAATACTAAATTTACTCCATATGAGTTAGTGTTTGGAGAAAAAGCGAAACATTTAAAAGATAAAACCAATTTACCCACTTACAATCATCTTGCCACTGATGTAAAAACAAAGATAGCAAATATGAGAAAAATTGCAATAAAAAATTTAAACACCTCAAAAATGCAAAGCAAGACCCAATACGATAAAAATACTAAACCTAAAAAATTCGAAATCGGACAGAAAATACTCGTATACGATACCCATGCTCACAAGCACGACAAGGATAAAAAATTAAAAAGTTATTATCAAGGACCCTACGAAATAATTAAAACATATCCCGTAAAACACGTAGCTCTCATAAAAATGAAAAAATTTGAAAAATGGATACATTACAAATTCTTGAAACCTTTTGTTACAGATGATTCTAATATTAGCGACGACCCTGATCCTAGCGAACCAGGCCCTAGCACAAGTTCAGACTGATCAAATAAAAAACCCTACATACTTTAATCATCTAGGCGAAGCTAAAATCATTAACAATTACTTAGCCTTAATCCACGTATACAATATTAGTTTTATAGACAGAATAAACAAAAACATACCTCAATATCTCAAAGGATTTGAAAATCTGTGTAACATTAACAACACTCAAGGACAATGCAACCCCATACATGAGCAATGTAAGCTCACCTATGAATTTTACAATTTAGAATTTAAAGATTTAAAGGGTAGATCCAATGATCTAGCCGAAAGTTATTTCAATACTAAAAGAGTCAAGCGTACGATTAAATACGAACATGGATGGTTCGACGGTATAGGAAATATCTGGCATAAATTAACGGGAAATCCAGACGCGACAGACACAGACTTTTTATTCGAAAATGTAAATAAACTAGTAACGGAACAGAATGATGTGAACAAGATTATTCAAAATCAAGCAAGAATAATAACCGATAGTTTAAAACAACACAACAAAACTCAGAACCAGATAAAAATTTTAGAGAACAAACTTAACGAAGTAATATCACAAATTGTAATTTAATCATTGTACCCACAACTCTTCATTTATTCTAAAAATCTTATATTATAATTTAAGATTTATAATTTAAGGTTTTTATGTTAAGAGGAATTGTCCAAAATTGAAAACAGTCGGTGCTATACCAGTTTGTGAATGGAGCCGCAAAAGGGCCACAAATAGTAAAGGCCATTAAAGAAATTATTTTGGCTGCACAAAATGCTGGATTTAATGTTGTCGGTACTATTTGTGACCAAGGGTCAAATAATATCAACGCGATCCATCGTTTACTAGAGGATACCCGGGGAAAATATTTGGCCCGAGGTGAGGAACTCAGGCATCAAGTTTTTGAAATTGGAGAATCAACAATAATTCCTCTCTTTGAAACTCCCCATCTCTTAAAAGAAATAAGAAATAATTTGATATCAAAAAATATTTTATTCCAGAAAGACGGTGAAAAAAAGTGGCGAAGTGGAACGATATCCTGAAAGCTTGGATATTGGACTCTCCAAGTGGCGATCTTAGAGTAATGCACAAGTTGACGAAGCATCATGTCAATCCAAAAATAAGTTGTGTCTTAGTGTTGCCTGAAGTCAAAAATAAGGCAATTGTGAAAAGTGTGAATTTATTCCGAGAACATATAATAGTACGTCGTGAACTCTCGGATAACTTTTGTTATTATAATACCGAGACTTATAATAAGTTAGAGGGGGCACCAAGATGGGCTCAACTAACGTTAAATGAGCACGCTACAGACAAACGTGACTATACGTATACTTTAGAGGAATTTAAACATGGACGTACACATGATGAATTATGGAATGCAACACAAAAAGAATTATATAAAACAGGAAAGATGCACGTGTATATGCGAATATATTGGGCCAAAAAAATATTAGAATGGACAGAAACACCAACACAAGCTTTGGAGTATGCATTATATTTAAACAATCATTATGCGCTAGATGGTAATGATCCAAATGCTTATGTTGGTTGTATGGCGTCGATTGCAGGTGTTCATGATAGGGGTTTTCGGAGTCGGGATGTCTTTGGCAAAATACGTTATATGAGTTATGATGGGTGTAAAAAAAAATTTAATACTAAATCGTATATTGCACGGTGGAATACTGTTGAAAGAAAACCGAAAAAAAAAAATTTACTGTTGTTTACTGAAAGTTTCTGTTTGTGCCCAAATTTTTAGTCGTTCAGTTGCGGCAGGAATCAATTTAATGGCCAAAAGTGGTAAGTTAAAGTTTATTTTATTAAAGATTCAAATTTTTAAAAATATTCTTAATTCTTCAGTAAATGGACAATAATTTTTAAAATTTGATTTTCTACATTCCATCACTAGCAAAGTGTGTAAGTGTTTGCGTAAAACTTTTATTGCCAATTAAGTGTAAATATAAAACAAGACTTAAATGAGGTTTATTTTTCAGAATTCAATATTGGTGAAACGAAAATGGAGAGGCGCTACAGAAACGGTAGTTTTTTTAAAATTTATGGATGATGTGTTCGATAGCGTCAATGGTTGCGGACCTTTCAACGAAGGAGGAAAAAAACTCAAAACTCAGATAGATCTTAAGGAAGGGGATAGCTTACAAGTAAAATTTGGAGAGAGGCTATCCCCATTTTCAAAAGTATGGAATGCCTCGACTCGAGTGGAAGACGAAGGACACGCCCACCGACGAATAAATTAAAAGATCTTGGAATTGAGACGTTGGTTCCCAGGTTTTTGAACCAAGATCCCTTAGAGAATTTTTTCTTGAAAGTTCGTCAACGAGGAAGTCGGTGGTCGAAACCACCGTGCCATGCTTTTGGACCGTTTTACAAATCTCTTCTGGTCACTAACTTAGTAAACATTCTGTGGGAGGGAATTGTGAAGATGATGGGTCGGATTTGCTGATTCCATTGCAAACATTTATCCTACAGGTAAATAATAACTTTTGATTATTAACAATTATTGATAACTTTTGTTAAATTTATTTAAGAACTTGATTATGTTTCTACGTTTCTAAAAAATTATAGTTAGAATATTGTTATTTTTATCGATTTTAAAATTTTCTGAAAACAGTTACAAAAAATTACTTTTATTTTTTACTAATGGTTTTTTTTTTCTTATTAGAGTGAAAATCAGGAGAGAGGAGAAGCGGAGATTACAGCGGTTGAGATTCCATCTGAAGTTTTGAGTCATATTTTAAATGATTTAGAGAAAAATGCTATTGCTTATGTATTGGGGTATATTTTAAAAAACATTAAAATAAAAAAGTGTGAGGAGTGTAAATATAATGTGTTTTTGCAGCAGGAGGAGGATAAAGAATTTTTAAATTTTGTGCGCGAAAAAGAGTTTGGGAGGGGGGGGGGGCGTTGCTACTAGGCTTAACTATATAAATAGTCAATTTTTATTAAATATGACTAAGGCTTATAATATTGCTAAATTTATTTTGAAAAATGACCCAAACAAAAAAACATTTGTTAAAAGTGATTACGAAAACGGTTTTTCAGAACGTAAAATTCAATTTCAAAGAATGCGAGCATTCTACGAAGTTGAAATTTAATATTGTACATAATTTTTGCAAGATGATTGTGTTCACTTATTTTAACGGATTTAATAGTATATTGGCCGGTAAAGAAATAGTAGTAGCTTGTATAAAATCGCGAAGAAGTTGCATGACCAGTACAAACATAAAAAGTAAATAATTAACTAATCTTTTATGTTTGGGTATTTTTCGGTTATTAGATATAGTGAGGATGTCCTAAAATCGTCCCATTTAAGGAGAATTGATAAAAAATGAGACCACTATATTAAAGACAATCTCTAATTTAAAATACATTGAATTTCTATCAATTTCTGGGAACAAACTACTCAAAAGAGAATTGTAAAAATGTAATCAAATTCGCCATACAAAATCTTGACATGAAAAAGGAGGACGCGTCGCGTGGTTTTTCCTCTACAAGTTTTTCCTCTACGAAAATTCTATTCAGTTCTCTTTTACAGAGATAATAAAATTTTTGAGGGAGAAGACAGTACTAATTTGATATTCACAAATGTCTTCAAAACTAAAATTTTTAATAAGCAAATGAAATTTTTTCGACAATATTTGCGACAAATGATTCTAATCTGACTCAAAAGATTTCATTTTCTGAAAAAACTATTATGAAAAATGGCTTAAAATACAAAATGTAATATATTGTATTGATCATTTTTACGAAAAACTTGCTAACAAAAATTTTTTTTTCTTTAATAATATTTTGTTAAAATATTTTGTTAGAAAATTAATGTAAATTTATTCATTGTAATGTATTTTTTATTTATATAATAAAATTATTTTATTTAAATTGGTATTTGTTTTTGTTTACATATAACATTTAAATAATATTAATATAAACAATTTAAAAGGAAATAATATGGAGTTTCTTGCTAAATTAATTTTAGTTCAACATCAAGACGTCTGTAGCGCACAATTTGAAAAATTAGTTCAGATTTCATTCTATCCGTTAGGTTATATATTCTATGGACTGAATTCAAAGTAGATGAAGATGCAATGAAATCTGCGAAGAAGGAGGTTTTAGATAGAACTTTATCAATTCGAAAATCTGCAGAAAAGTATGCCGCCAAACAAACTACACTTCAAAGTCGCTTGGCGAAGTTTAAAAGAAATGCAGACGCTCACATCCCAACGCGTGTTTTTACTTCTAAATTCACGTCAAATCAAGTACATATTCACTACCCAAGAAGAGTCACTTTTAAAAAAGTACATCACAGATTGCTCAAAAATGCACTTCGGATTGACGATTTTACAAACGAGAAAATTGGCATAAGAATTCGATAAAGCCAATAAACTACGTTATCCACTTAGCTGAGATCATAACAAAATGGCTGGTGAAGAATAGCTAGACAGTTTTCGCAGACGAAACGTAAATTTAAGATTAAGAAAACCAGAAAACACTAGTGTTGCAAGGTCTTATGGATTCAACAAGACTGCGGTAAATGATTTCTTCGAGAACCTAGAAAAGGTTTTGGCAAAATATTTTCACTGTTGATCGGATTTATAACTTCTTATACATGAGAACCCGAATAAACCTGAATACATTGCTAAACGTGTATTAATTTGGAGAACAAAATCAATCCTTAAAGACTTTTGTTACCAGCAACAACCACGCTACGTCTGCCAGCTTTTTTGCAGCTCTAAGCATTGGTACCACTTTATAATTAGGACGGACCATAAGAGCCTCGAATGGCTTAAAAATTGCAAGGATGTCACTTCAAAATTAGTTCGATGGAGATTAAAATTAGAAGAATACGATTACACAATCATATACAAACAAAAGTGGAAAAAAGAATTCTAACGCAGACACACTTTCTAGACCTGTGTTAGTAATTCAAGACCTAATAGCTGAAAAAACTTACGACAATTTTAAACGTTGATCTGAAAATATAACAGAGGCCACACAATATAACCAAACTAATTTACCTATAGAAGATTTAGATAACGTCATACTTCCCTTTTCGGTAGATAAATCCCAAAATAATAAATTTTTCGACTTCATTGAACCTATGTTAGATGCTATTGATCAATTTACTCTCAACCAAACAGAAAAAATTGACTTTAATGAGAAAAATTATTACATAATGCCATGTAAAAATTCTGCTCTCGAACAAATTACAGAAGAAAATTTATTTGATTCACTATATAGTTTATACCAATATCTGATATCTGTTACGAAACCACCAACTGTCTATATTTATGACATATCGCAACTCTCTGTTCTCATAACAGAAGAAAATTTGACTAAAATTTTAAATTACTTTTTTAACAAACTAGACATCAACGTTAATATCCTAAGAACAAGCACAATTGTTATAAGAGATCTAAACGAAAGAAAAACTTTAATCAAGCAGGCACATGACGATTTAGTTTCCGGCCACAAAGGTGTTCATAATACAATAAAGAAACTAAGACAAAGATATTTTTGGAAAACACTTTCAAAAGACGTTGAGGAATATATAAAAGCTTGTCCACAATGCCAAATAAATAAAGTGCCAAAATTTAAAAAACCTCCTATGGTGATCACTAAAACACCCACCTCTTTCAATGAAATGGTTTCTATGGATATAGTAGGTCCATTTGCGATCACACAGTCCGAAAACCGATATATCTTGACTATTCAAGATAATTTAACAAAATTTTTAAATTCATACCCGCTACCACAAAACACTGCTGAATTTACAGCTATTAAATTTTTAGATCACTGCACCAAATACGGATTTCCCCAAATCATATTGACAGATAACGGCAGTAACTTTGTAAATAAGCTGGCTAAAGAAATAAATAAGATCCTTGACATCAAACACAAACAGACTACCCAATATAACCCAGAAAGTAACGGAAGTATAGAACGAAGCCACCAAGAATTAAAAAATTATTTAAGAAATTATGTAAGTGAAAACCTTAACGATTGGGATCACTACATACAATTTGCGTGTTATGCTTATAACACTACAGAAAACAGAAATACTAAATTTACTCCATATGAGTTAGTGTTTGGAGAAAAAGCGAAACATTTAAAAGATAAAACCAATTTACCCACTTACAATCATCTTGCCACTGATGTAAAAACAAAGATAGCAAATATGAGAAAAATTGCAATAAAAAATTTAAACACCTCAAAAATGCAAAGCAAGACCCAATACGATAAAAATACTAAACCTAAAAAATTCGAAATCGGACAGAAAATACTCGTATACGATACCCATGCTCACAAGCACGACAAGGATAAAAAATTAAAAAGTTATTATCAAGGACCCTACGAAATAATTAAAACATATCCCGTAAAACACGTAGCTCTCATAAAAATGAAAAAATTTGAAAAATGGATACATTACAAATTCTTGAAACCTTTTGTTACAGATGATTCTAATATTAGCGACGACCCTGATCCTAGCGAACCAGGCCCTAGCACAAGTTCAGACTGATCAAATAAAAAACCCTACATACTTTAATCATCTAGGCGAAGCTAAAATCATTAACAATTACTTAGCCTTAATCCACGTATACAATATTAGTTTTATAGACAGAATAAACAAAAACATACCTCAATATCTCAAAGGATTTGAAAATCTGTGTAACATTAACAACACTCAAGGACAATGCAACCCCATACATGAGCAATGTAAGCTCACCTATGAATTTTACAATTTAGAATTTAAAGATTTAAAGGGTAGATCCAATGATCTAGCCGAAAGTTATTTCAATACTAAAAGAGTCAAGCGTACGATTAAATACGAACATGGATGGTTCGACGGTATAGGAAATATCTGGCATAAATTAACGGGAAATCCAGACGCGACAGACACAGACTTTTTATTCGAAAATGTAAATAAACTAGTAACGGAACAGAATGATGTGAACAAGATTATTCAAAATCAAGCAAGAATAATAACCGATAGTTTAAAACAACACAACAAAACTCAGAACCAGATAAAAATTTTAGAGAACAAACTTAACGAAGTAATATCACAAATTGTAATTTAATCATTGTACCCACAACTCTTCATTTATTCTAAAAATCTTATATTATAATTTAAGATTTATAATTTAAGGTTTTTATGTTAAGAGGAATTGTCCAAAATTGAAAACAGTCGGTGCTATACCAGTTTGTGAATGGAGCCGCAAAAGGGCCACAAATAGTAAAGGCCATTAAAGAAATTATTTTGGCTGCACAAAATGCTGGATTTAATGTTGTCGGTACTATTTGTGACCAAGGGTCAAATAATATCAACGCGATCCATCGTTTACTAGAGGATACCCGGGGAAAATATTTGGCCCGAGGTGAGGAACTCAGGCATCAAGTTTTTGAAATTGGAGAATCAACAATAATTCCTCTCTTTGAAACTCCCCATCTCTTAAAAGAAATAAGAAATAATTTGATATCAAAAAATATTTTATTCCAGAAAGACGGTGAAAAAAAGTGGCGAAGTGGAACGATATCCTGAAAGCTTGGATATTGGACTCTCCAAGTGGCGATCTTAGAGTAATGCACAAGTTGACGAAGCATCATGTCAATCCAAAAATAAGTTGTGTCTTAGTGTTGCCTGAAGTCAAAAATAAGGCAATTGTGAAAAGTGTGAATTTATTCCGAGAACATATAATAGTACGTCGTGAACTCTCGGATAACTTTTGTTATTATAATACCGAGACTTATAATAAGTTAGAGGGGGCACCAAGATGGGCTCAACTAACGTTAAATGAGCACGCTACAGACAAACGTGACTATACGTATACTTTAGAGGAATTTAAACATGGACGTACACATGATGAATTATGGAATGCAACACAAAAAGAATTATATAAAACAGGAAAGATGCACGTGTATATGCGAATATATTGGGCCAAAAAAATATTAGAATGGACAGAAACACCAACACAAGCTTTGGAGTATGCATTATATTTAAACAATCATTATGCGCTAGATGGTAATGATCCAAATGCTTATGTTGGTTGTATGGCGTCGATTGCAGGTGTTCATGATAGGGGTTTTCGGAGTCGGGATGTCTTTGGCAAAATACGTTATATGAGTTATGATGGGTGTAAAAAAAAATTTAATACTAAATCGTATATTGCACGGTGGAATACTGTTGAAAGAAAACCGAAAAAAAAAAATTTACTGTTGTTTACTGAAAGTTTCTGTTTGTGCCCAAATTTTTAGTCGTTCAGTTGCGGCAGGAATCAATTTAATGGCCAAAAGTGGTAAGTTAAAGTTTATTTTATTAAAGATTCAAATTTTTAAAAATATTCTTAATTCTTCAGTAAATGGACAATAATTTTTAAAATTTGATTTTCTACATTCCATCACTAGCAAAGTGTGTAAGTGTTTGCGTAAAACTTTTATTGCCAATTAAGTGTAAATATAAAACAAGGCTTAAATGAGGTTTATTTTTCAGAATTCAATATTGGTGAAACGAAAATGGAGAGGCGCTACAGAAACGGTAGTTTTTTTAAAATTTATGGATGATGTGTTCGATAGCGTCAATGGTTGCGGACCTTTCAACGAAGGAGGAAAAAAACTCAAAACTCAGATAGATCTTAAGGAAGGGGATAGCTTACAAGTAAAATTTGGAGAGAGGCTATCCCCATTTTCAAAAGTATGGAATGCCTCGACTCGAGTGGAAGACGAAGGACACGCCCACCGACGAATAAATTAAAAGATCTTGGAATTGAGACGTTGGTTCCCAGGTTTTTGAACCAAGATCCCTTAGAGAATTTTTTCTTGAAAGTTCGTCAACGAGGAAGTCGGTGGTCGAAACCACCGTGCCATGCTTTTGGACCGTTTTACAAATCTCTTCTGGTCACTAACTTAGTAAACATTCTGTGGGAGGGAATTGTGAAGATGATGGGTCGGATTTGCTGATTCCATTGCAAACATTTATCCTACAGGTAAATAATAACTTTTGATTATTAACAATTATTGATAACTTTTGTTAAATTTATTTAAGAACTTGATTATGTTTCTACGTTTCTAAAAAATTATAGTTAGAATATTGTTATTTTTATCGATTTTAAAATTTTCTGAAAACAGTTACAAAAAATTACTTTTATTTTTTACTAATGGTTTTTTTTTTCTTATTAGAGTGAAAATCAGGAGAGAGGAGAAGCGGAGATTACAGCGGTTGAGATTCCATCTGAAGTTTTGAGTCATATTTTAAATGATTTAGAGAAAAATGCTATTGCTTATGTATTGGGGTATATTTTAAAAAACATTAAAATAAAAAAGTGTGAGGAGTGTAAATATAATGTGTTTTTGCAGCAGGAGGAGGATAAAGAATTTTTAAATTTTGTGCGCGAAAAAGAGTTTGGGAGGGGGGGGGGGGGTTGCTACTAGGCTTAACTATATAAATAGTCAATTTTTATTAAATATGACTAAGGCTTATAATATTGCTAAATTTATTTTGAAAAATGACCCAAACAAAAAAACATTTGTTAAAAGTGATTACGAAAACGGTTTTTCAGAACGTAAAATTCAATTTCAAAGAATGCGAGCATTCTACGAAGTTGAAATTTAATATTGTACATAATTTTTGCAAGATGATTGTGTTCACTTATTTTAACGGATTTAATAGTATATTGGCCGGTAAAGAAATAGTAGTAGCTTGTATAAAATCGCGAAGAAGTTGCATGACCAGTACAAACATAAAAAGTAAATAATTAACTAATCTTTTATGTTTGGGTATTTTTCGGTTATTAGATATAGTGAGGATGTCCTAAAATCGTCCCATTTAAGGAGAATTGATAAAAAATGAGACCACTATATTAAAGACAATCTCTAATTTAAAATACATTGAATTTCTATCAATTTCTGGGAACAAACTACTCAAAAGAGAATTGTAAAAATGTAATCAAATTCGCCATACAAAATCTTGACATGAAAAAGGAGGACGCGTCGCGTGGTTTTTCCTCTACAAGTTTTTCCTCTACGAAAATTCTATTCAGTTCTCTTTTACAGAGATAATAAAATTTTTGAGGGAGAAGACAGTACTAATTTGATATTCACAAATGTCTTCAAAACTAAAATTTTTAATAAGCAAATGAAATTTTTTCGACAATATTTGCGACAAATGATTCTAATCTGACTCAAAAGATTTCATTTTCTGAAAAAACTATTATGAAAAATGGCTTAAAATACAAAATGTAATATATTGTATTGATCATTTTTACGAAAAACTTGCTAACAAAAATTTTTTTTTCTTTAATAATATTTTGTTAAAATATTTTGTTAGAAAATTAATGTAAATTTATTCATTGTAATGTATTTTTTATTTATATAATAAAATTATTTTATTTAAATTGGTATTTGTTTTTGTTTACATATAACATTTAAATAATATTAATATAAACAATTTAAAAGGAAATAATATGGAGTTTCTTGCTAAATTAATTTTAGTTCAACATCAAGACGTCTGTAGCGCACAATTTGAAAAATTAGTTCAGATTTCATTCTATCCGTTAGGTTATATATTCTATGGACTGAATTCAAAGTAGATGAAGATGCAATGAAATCTGCGAAGAAGGAGGTTTTAGATAGAACTTTATCAATTCGAAAATCTGCAGAAAAGTATGCCGCCAAACAAACTACACTTCAAAGTCGCTTGGCGAAGTTTAAAAGAAATGCAGACGCTCACATCCCAACGCGTGTTTTTACTTCTAAATTCACGTCAAATCAAGTACATATTCACTACCCAAGAAGAGTCACTTTTAAAAAAGTACATCACAGATTGCTCAAAAATGCACTTCGGATTGACGATTTTACAAACGAGAAAATTGGCATAAGAATTCGATAAAGCCAATAAACTACGTTATCCACTTAGCTGAGATCATAACAAAATGGCTGGTGAAGAATAGCTAGACAGTTTTCGCAGACGAAACGTAAATTTAAGATTAAGAAAACCAGAAAACACTAGTGTTGCAAGGTCTTATGGATTCAACAAGACTGCGGTAAATGATTTCTTCGAGAACCTAGAAAAGGTTTTGGCAAAATATTTTCACTGTTGATCGGATTTATAACTTCTTATACATGAGAACCCGAATAAACCTGAATACATTGCTAAACGTGTATTAATTTGGAGAACAAAATCAATCCTTAAAGACTTTTGTTACCAGCAACAACCACGCTACGTCTGCCAGCTTTTTTGCAGCTCTAAGCATTGGTACCACTTTATAATTAGGACGGACCATAAGAGCCTCGAATGGCTTAAAAATTGCAAGGATGTCACTTCAAAATTAGTTCGATGGAGATTAAAATTAGAAGAATACGATTACACAATCATATACAAACAAAAGTGGAAAAAAGAATTCTAACGCAGACACACTTTCTAGACCTGTGTTAGTAATTCAAGACCTAATAGCTGAAAAAACTTACGACAATTTTAAACGTTGATCTGAAAATATAACAGAGGCCACACAATATAACCAAACTAATTTACCTATAGAAGATTTAGATAACGTCATACTTCCCTTTTCGGTAGATAAATCCCAAAATAATAAATTTTTCGACTTCATTGAACCTATGTTAGATGCTATTGATCAATTTACTCTCAACCAAACAGAAAAAATTGACTTTAATGAGAAAAATTATTACATAATGCCATGTAAAAATTCTGCTCTCGAACAAATTACAGAAGAAAATTTATTTGATTCACTATATAGTTTATACCAATATCTGATATCTGTTACGAAACCACCAACTGTCTATATTTATGACATATCGCAACTCTCTGTTCTCATAACAGAAGAAAATTTGACTAAAATTTTAAATTACTTTTTTAACAAACTAGACATCAACGTTAATATCCTAAGAACAAGCACAATTGTTATAAGAGATCTAAACGAAAGAAAAACTTTAATCAAGCAGGCACATGACGATTTAGTTTCCGGCCACAAAGGTGTTCATAATACAATAAAGAAACTAAGACAAAGATATTTTTGGAAAACACTTTCAAAAGACGTTGAGGAATATATAAAAGCTTGTCCACAATGCCAAATAAATAAAGTGCCAAAATTTAAAAAACCTCCTATGGTGATCACTAAAACACCCACCTCTTTCAATGAAATGGTTTCTATGGATATAGTAGGTCCATTTGCGATCACACAGTCCGAAAACCGATATATCTTGACTATTCAAGATAATTTAACAAAATTTTTAAATTCATACCCGCTACCACAAAACACTGCTGAATTTACAGCTATTAAATTTTTAGATCACTGCACCAAATACGGATTTCCCCAAATCATATTGACAGATAACGGCAGTAACTTTGTAAATAAGCTGGCTAAAGAAATAAATAAGATCCTTGACATCAAACACAAACAGACTACCCAATATAACCCAGAAAGTAACGGAAGTATAGAACGAAGCCACCAAGAATTAAAAAATTATTTAAGAAATTATGTAAGTGAAAACCTTAACGATTGGGATCACTACATACAATTTGCGTGTTATGCTTATAACACTACAGAAAACAGAAATACTAAATTTACTCCATATGAGTTAGTGTTTGGAGAAAAAGCGAAACATTTAAAAGATAAAACCAATTTACCCACTTACAATCATCTTGCCACTGATGTAAAAACAAAGATAGCAAATATGAGAAAAATTGCAATAAAAAATTTAAACACCTCAAAAATGCAAAGCAAGACCCAATACGATAAAAATACTAAACCTAAAAAATTCGAAATCGGACAGAAAATACTCGTATACGATACCCATGCTCACAAGCACGACAAGGATAAAAAATTAAAAAGTTATTATCAAGGACCCTACGAAATAATTAAAACATATCCCGTAAAACACGTAGCTCTCATAAAAATGAAAAAATTTGAAAAATGGATACATTACAAATTCTTGAAACCTTTTGTTACAGATGATTCTAATATTAGCGACGACCCTGATCCTAGCGAACCAGGCCCTAGCACAAGTTCAGACTGATCAAATAAAAAACCCTACATACTTTAATCATCTAGGCGAAGCTAAAATCATTAACAATTACTTAGCCTTAATCCACGTATACAATATTAGTTTTATAGACAGAATAAACAAAAACATACCTCAATATCTCAAAGGATTTGAAAATCTGTGTAACATTAACAACACTCAAGGACAATGCAACCCCATACATGAGCAATGTAAGCTCACCTATGAATTTTACAATTTAGAATTTAAAGATTTAAAGGGTAGATCCAATGATCTAGCCGAAAGTTATTTCAATACTAAAAGAGTCAAGCGTACGATTAAATACGAACATGGATGGTTCGACGGTATAGGAAATATCTGGCATAAATTAACGGGAAATCCAGACGCGACAGACACAGACTTTTTATTCGAAAATGTAAATAAACTAGTAACGGAACAGAATGATGTGAACAAGATTATTCAAAATCAAGCAAGAATAATAACCGATAGTTTAAAACAACACAACAAAACTCAGAACCAGATAAAAATTTTAGAGAACAAACTTAACGAAGTAATATCACAAACAGACAAATTGACAAACAAAGTACGAATACTTAACGAAGACGTAAATACAAACCAATTAGAAATTCTATTAAAGGAATTGTTATCATTGCTCCATAACGAACTCGACAAATTCGAAAGATCCATAACACTATCACGCCACAATCTTGTTAATTTTGACATTTTACCGCCAAGAACTTTATTAGACGAATTAAAAAAGGCAACAAATTTAAATTTACCTTTTGCACCAACGTATACAAACATAGAGTTCTATTACAAAACCATGGACATTACTCCCTACAACTGAAAACAAACCTTGGTAATCGAAATAAAAATTACACTAGTAGACCTTAACGAATATGATATCTACCAGATTTACTCCCTACCTATATCTGATCCCATCGTTAAAAACCTTTACCAAACCATCAAAATAAAAAAACCCTTCCTGTTAACAAGCAAAAATCGTAGGCGACAAATATTGGATACAACACTTAACAGTTGCAAGGAATATCAAGAGCAAAAGTTCATATGCAGAGAAGGCACAAAATACATCGACAACAACGAAGAATGCGAATCCAAACTTTTCGCCGTAACAACTCATCAAATCCCAAAAGAATGTGAAGTTTTAAAGTATTATGCTACCCACGAAATTTGGCAGCAAATACACTCTAATCAATGGATGGTTTTAACCTCAAATCCAATCGGCTTAACGGTTAATTGTAACAACACCATAAAACAATTCGAACTTGGAACAAGCATCACCAAAATTACAATCAATAAAAATTGCTATGGATTTACAAATCACGTCGAATTAAAACCCTTAATGGTTAAAAAGACTTATCCATTTAGTGATTTCATACCAGACATCAATATCAGCTACTGTGGAGAATGCAGGAAGAAATCCGAAATAATTAAAAATATAACACCTACTCAACTACATTTCTCAAACTTAGAACAATTTGCGAACAACTTGCATCATTTGCAAAGCCTGGATCAGCAATTGGATAAAGAAATACACGACCATGTCGAATTCTTGGGAAAATATTTTCCAACATCCAATTGGTTTACGCTTAAATTCACAATTGCATTAACGATCACACTGATTATTATATATGTTTGCTTTAAGTGTGGATGTTTACCCATAATATATAATTATCTACAATTTGGATGGTCCAAAATCTCCTGTTTGAGTAGCAGTGAAACTACACCTGCCGTCCATTTCACGAAACGCGAAGAAGAAACCCAACAAGCTGAAATCGAGCCACAATTCAGCCACAATAACAAACCAACCCGCCAGAGAAGAAAACGTCTACAGCCTCATGATTTAACACCCTCCAGGGTATAAATCATTTTAAGAAGAGAGAGATGTTGTGCCCTTCAAATATAAGGCCATCAACCATTTCCCTAATATTATTCTCAAAATTTCCAAAATATAATTATAATTTAGAATACGATGACCCGATCGGATATTGCTTCACATTCCAATAAAACATTTAGTAATAACATTTTATTAAATACTCGTCTATTTAATATTTAAAAAACTGTTTATTTTTAAGTCAGCATTTTCTATTTAATTTATAAAAATAGTACGTCATTTTTTAATTATGGACACACTAAAATTTTTGTATAAATACTATGTCAATTATTTCATAAAATCAGAACTTTGTATCGTAAAGTCACGTTCAACCATATTGTAACATTTCGTCGAATACAATTATTTATTGTAAATAGATTTAAAACAAGTCTAATTAATATTTGTGTGTACTTTCACAAAAGAAATAATTAAAGTACTGGTGTCAGTTTTCCTGATTTTTCGAATGGTAAAAGATTGATAAGTACAATTTATCGATCATTCAAACCATCCGCACCACAGTACCAACGGAAAACTATTTACAGGCGGCCAGATTTTGAAAAACGCATTCATAAATTGTTCCGAACAGTTATTTAATAACTTTGCATCCTTTATATACTGCTTTTTTTCGTATACTTGTATTTTAAATGAGAAGGTTATAAATCTTCTACTACCTACCCACCCGCCGGCGCCACATCCGGACTTTTCAAACTTAACCACCTTGGACTTTCACTTTTGGACCGGTTGATCGACCGGCTGTGGCCATGGCCATGGTCCAAAAATGAAAGTCCAAGTTGGTTAAGTTTTAAAAGTCCGGTTGTGGCGCCGGCGGGCGCCAAAACTGGATAAAACTGAAAAAAACGATAAAACTGGAGTTCTAATGAAATCATTTGAACTTAAAAATGTTCGAATATGCATTTCTGATTTTGCAATAAAAAATTTGTAGCAACTAGTAAATGTGTGGATTCAGCAACCTCGAAACCTTCATCCTCACGATAATTTTATTTTCTTAATATATTTGTTTTAATCATGTTTCAATTTTACGATGGTCAAATGGGAGCCGGCTATTAAATTGAAATTTTCGGGTATCATTTTGAATTTTCACAGTTTTCATGATTAGATTCGATTTCAGCGACTTCAAAAACTCCCTGAGTGGTATTCTTGCCTATTTTTTTTAAGCATTTCATTTTGGGGACTTAGAAGACAAAATCCCCGGAAATTGGAGCTAGATCAAAAATTAATTTTTGTCTTTTACTTAATTGAATTTCGAACAAAATGATCCGCGTTGGATCAAAAAAATTTAGTAATCAATACATTCATTTACTCGGTCAAATTTGACCTAAAGCAAGGCAACGCCAATAATATTTATAATATGAAGTCTTCTTTGAATTGATTTCATTATTGGCATCTAAAACTGAAATATAGTGTTGAACGATCAACAACACAAACACATTTCGAAATTACGTAAAGTAATAAATATTGAAATAAATTATTTTTCAAAATAAAAAATTGGAAGAAGACATCTTTATATTGGAAAATTGTCCAAGTTTCCATTGAACTGATTAGGACAAAAAAATATACAACAGGAATAATGATAGTGTTGAGTGATCAACAAAAAAAGCACATTTCGAGAACGAATTCAAAAAAATGAATTGAAAAACTGCGGTAACAGACTCCTTTTGAACTGAACTTTAGGTATCATTTTGAGAAAATTAAAAATTTTCATACAATTATTATATTTTATTGAATTAAAAGAATGTCGGTGTGGAGTTTTCTGTTCTGTTCAGATTGAAATCCCATGATACCTTCAACAAAGTATTTTTAAAACTCCCATAATTTATTTTGAAGAAAATGAAACACTTCCATCAAATTCATTTTGTGTCTCCCATACAAAAATTATTAAGCACTGATACTGTTAATAAATTTCATCACATGAGTTTTTCAACATGAAGTCAACATTTTTCAATTAATAATCAACGCATTATCTTAAATGGAATATTAACAAATTATAAAACGTTATTTCTTATCTTCTCACATTTTTCAGGTTATTTCTTGAACAATTTTGCAAACACTTTCAGAAAAGTTTATGGAATATTCACAAATCATAAAGCGTATTTTATTATTTGCACATATTTTCTTGAACAATTTTATAAACATTTTCAGAAAAACTAAAACCATTCTTATTTATTTCAAAAAATATCAACATGATAATTGCTCTTCAATTTTGATGTATTTATGCAATATTTGTGAATGGGTTTTAATTAAATAAAACTATTTACAATAGATTTAATTATTATTAACTTGATTATAAAACTTTCGTTTGTTTAGTAATTAGTTCATTCACTCAGTAATGGCTGCTAGCATTTGTTGATGCACGTTCACCGGTTCACGTTCAGTCAGTGTGTATTCGTCATAGTTCGACAGTACACTTCGTTGGTCATGTAGTCTATTGTGTAGGATGAGTGCGTTCACAACTAAACACCACTCATCACAATTTTAATACATGAGCGCTTAATACATTCTTTTTTTTTAAACATCGATTATTTCTATCGATTTGTTTAATGTTCGATTCATCGATGTTCGATTATTTTTAGATTATATCGAATCGAAACAATTGCCCATTACCAACAAAATAACCGTATTCACGTCTTTTGTATCTTTTGTAATTTAAAATATTTTCCAAAATTAATAAAATAAAATAAATATAAATTCGATAACGAGTGGATTTCAGCATTGATGGTGACGGTAAGTAGTAATAAACCATTAATATTAATAATATATTAATAGCTGCTACTTTTGACAGTGATTGTAAGTTACGTTGTCCTAACCTTAAAAAATAAAAAATAAATCGTTTATGTTTCTTTCGAATTTAAGATATTTTAAGCTACTTTAAATGATATATTGATATTTAAATATATTTAGTATGCGTTGCAGCTAGTGATGAGTTAAAAAGACTGCAAGAATGCATTGGTAAAGATCCTTTAAAATTTGTATTTGTTAAGAATATGCTAGAAATACCAACAATGGACGATAATGAAATCTTAGCTCAGATCATTCACATTTTGCATTCATTATTTTTTAGCTTAAATGATATTATAAAGTTTCAAGTTTAGTTTTTACAGAGTTGATAGTATTAAATTGATTTAAAGAAAAAATATAATGAAGTTTATTGCTTTAATTTTTAGTGACGTCATTTCACAATGAAATATTATAGAAATATATAAATAATTAAATGCAGGTCTATGATGAGTCATAGATGGACTGCGTGGCATGGAACAAACACATTACGTTGTATGGAACATAATTTTTCAGTTCAGTTTCATGTAATAAAATAATAATAATAAAATTCATGTAATTATTTATTTGGACAAAATAAATATGAATAATAATTTAAATGTGTTAATTAATTGGGATAAAATACTAACCAACAGATTGGAGGCCGTGAGTACGCTGAAAGTGATCACCAAGTGCGTTACTACACGCGCAATCGGATTCGGAACTGCGCATATATTTTCAACAATGTTCCTTTAAGGAAGATATTTATTAATTCTACCGAGTATCGCTTTCTGTTTTTGAATGTAAAGTCAAAATAGCTCAAAGGGGAGTTACAGCGATAACAGACAATGAGATGAACGAAGTCCATTGACTAGCAACTTGATTGGCGTCGTGAAGTTGCTCCACTGACGATTTCATATACGTAAAGAGAAACAAAAAATTTTCTTAAAGAATATCTTCAAAATTTACAACAAACAGTTTTACCAAAACTCAATGAGCACTTATTATTTCATTATTACATAAAATGGGTGAAATTTAATGAAAGTATAAAACATCTCCAAACGTTAATCATCCATTTAAACCAGCTATACATAAAAAAAGAAATCGAGTTTTTGTTTATACCGAAATCAATGAGCACTTATTATTTCAATATTACATAAAATGGGTATTTATACAATATTACATAAAGTAAAGTATAAAACATCTCCAAACGTTAATCATCCATTTAAACCAGCCATACATAAAAAAGAAATCCAGTTTATTTATAACTCATTTTGTATTCCAAGTTTGGTTTATAGATAAATATTTATCTTATATTTCGATATATTTATTTAATGATATTTATTTTAAGATGATGTATTATAGGTCAAGCTTAGGCTAGGCTGACGATATTAATAAATAACTTTCAATTTCAACTTCATTTTTCGTTATTATTTTTTATTTTAAATGATATTATACAGTTTCAATGTAGTTTTTACACAAGTGAGCATTAAATTTATTTAAAGAAAAATATAAACAAATTTATTGCTTCAATTTTATGCATTTATTCGGCAGCATACAGTCTATCAGGAATAGAGGAGGGAATGAAAGAGAGAAAAGATCTGAAAAGAAATGTTTAAAGTACTAAAATTACGCAATAAAATTGTTTAAATAGTTTTCGTCGTACTCCTTATTGATAATTAAAGAAAAAATTACCATCATTTAAAAAAAAAAACTCATTTCCACCAAGCAGAAACACTGGCATGTTTCGAATTCCGCGAAATGAGCCCATTCATCAGTTTATTTAAAATGAGTTTATCTTGAAATATTGTTTATCTCAAATAGATATTTAATCGGTCTTAGTTTAACTGAAAAGAATAGCCCTGCAATTGTGATGAACAAACGAACGAAATGCGTGAATGCTGGAACCAGCGCGCCTGCCGATTCCTATTTTTTGAAGAAATTTGCAACTACTCCAAGTTATTCGTGTGCTCAATTTGTTTGTCTCTTTTAAAGTTTCCAAAACATGACCCTGTCGCTCAATAATAACGCATTGAAATTTCGCGTTTATTATTAATTCCAGAATCTTCTTCAGGAGTAAATCCAAAATAAAACTAAAAATTTTAATAGTTTTAGGACAGTTTGAAAAGAAGTAATTGCCCTTATGGCAAAACAAATATTCACCAAAATTTTTAAGTGAAATTAATAATGGTGACAGTAAATATAATTGTTGATTCCTAGCCAAGATGTCTCCCATATATGTTAACTATCCATTATTTTCGATATTGTAATACAAGTTAAATTTAATAAAATGACCAAACTTATGACTTACTATTGAATTTTCTGTCCAATGGGATTCTGTCTGGGAGTGAATTTTCTGTCCAAAATGAAGGCTCAACTAAACTTCATCAACTCCATAGTAGTTTTCGGATTTGCCCCAAACATCTCATACCCTTCACAGACCACCCGTCCGGTAGCGCATGTAATATTATAATGTTCCCGACCCTGTCACATGTTCAACAAAAGCCGCTTTTGACGACGTCCTTACAGACAGAATTGGCTGCGCTCGAGACTACGACTATGGGATTCAGATGAAGGAAGACATTCCAGTGAGAAACCCACCCTTCATACTCTTCCCACCTCAGGCCATATTAAAGATCTAATGAACCAAGGCATCATCGTAAAATCTAGCAGTATTTGTATAAGATGATTTTAACTTTGTACTCAATTTTATCACATACTGATGTTTCACTTCTTATCCAGGTTTTGAATTTTAAAGACATACACACATATTGCTAGTTCGCAGGTTAGTTAATAGGGCTCAAAACAATGAAATTTTTTGTTTTCAATCCATTGAAATCCTTTATTTGTTCGTTTTCTTAATTAATATCATTAAGTGACAAATTTTTTTATATTAAATATTTTATCGAATGATTTTTTTTATATGTCTACAACAACTAATAAAAACAGCGACATTTTAAAATATTGTCATATTTTTAGATTACCTTATTTTATGTGGGGTTAATTTATTTATATATTTATAAGAAAACTGTTTTAGTGACTAAGTTTCATTAATTATTAGAATGGAAGTAAATTATAATAGGTAAAAACATAATAGTCCTTGTATCTGGACTTGGTTGGGTGAGGCATGTTCACATATAGAAAATTTTACTTTGGAAGTGTTGAACAGATACTCCTGGAGAATTACTACTACTCGGGATATAAAGTCCTCATCAAAAATTATTGGATGTTGTTTGTAAATCAGCCGAAAGTTTTACCCAGTTGTAAATTGATCTACTTTAAACACCCGTATTTCCAATAAAACTTTTAGTAAATTATTTTTTGTTTGGTATGGTATTAAGACTACATCTAATTCCTGTATAATTTTTATTTAATTAAAACGTTATTATTCATACCTCTTTTTGGAATTAGGCAATATCGGCTCAAATTTTTGGAGCGTAAAAGAAATTACAAGTTACCATATTTTCTACTGCCTTCGACCGGTTCACAACAGTTATTAATTTATCATTTCCTTATTAATTTGTGCATAACTTTTCCACTTACATTTAATTATTACTACCCCAGTAGTGTACGAAAATACGTAAAGGAATCAATCTTCTCATTGATTCCCTTTTTTGTAAGAAAACATTTTCTTTAGTTACAAAAACCCATATTTGCCATCAGTTCGCTACTAATATAATTACACTCTTTTGAAACGATAAAATTATTCCATGAACGTCATACACTCTAATATTTACATTTTATATCTCAGTAACTAACCTTTAAAAACTTTCACAATGTACTCCAATGACAAGTACTCGCAAAATATCTCAAAATTATAAATATAATATATTTAAATCGATGCTTATATTTAAAATAAATATTTTCTTAATTAAAATTAAAAAATTATTAATATATAATTCATATTTCATAGGCATTAATTTTTATTTAATCTCAAAATTAGAGTGTGACACTTATATTAAATAGAAATCCAAAATAAAAAGTCCTTTGTTTCACTACTGTGATTCATTTTTGTCCGCAAGAGCACACCTTTCTTTACTTTCCACCATGATTTTATATGGCTGGCGAATGCAATGTACCAAAAACTGAAATTATTATTATTCTTCTTTTTTAATTAAAATTTGTGAATAACAATTAAGAATAGAAATTTTTTTTTTCTGACCCTCATTAAAATATGTCATCTGTTCAAGTTACATGCATTCAGTATTTCTAGAAAAGACGCTCTTTAGACTATTTTTTAACTTTGATTTTTCGAACATATATTCCTATGCTGCATCCCTTTGGGAATGCAGGAGTGTCGAAAGAAAACAAGTGCTGAAGTAATCGAGATTAGGCAGTTTTCTTGAATGTTCCAGAGGGTTCCAATATTTTCCTAGATTATTCTCAAAAAATTAAGAATTTGGTTAGGTGTGTTGTTAGTAGCCAATCATAAGCTATACTAATTGCTGTCTATGACGCGACGGTGAGTAAATGTTGAGCTTCGTTTGATTACCACAGCCTAACACATGTGTTTGTGGTGTTCAAAGTATGTGGTCTTTAGTTGCGCATCAAACATCGGATGAAAAATTTAGTACTTGATGACTTTACATCCAAGTGAAAAGTAGTAACTAGAAAAGCAATTAAAAAATCCCGATATATGAACATGCCTATGTAAAATTAACTAGATTCTGGATTACAAAATATTGACTCGCTATGTAATTAGTATACACAGACCAGAAGTAGTCTTGAAAAACATTAAACCACAAGCCTACATTAGTCTGTCAGATATACAATCAAAATCGACTAAACCGACATCGCTAATATTGACGAATCGATTATTACGATGAATTTGTAAGATGAAAATTGGCTGAATTAATGTATAAATACATATTTGAACATCCCATACATCAGTAGAATTAACACAAGGTTAATTGAACAACACCCGCGGGTCGCCAGTCAATTTGGGATTAAATTAATTAAATAGTTGGCAATTGTTAATTTTTTGTAGGGAACGTGTATGAATTTCTATCGCCTGTGTAGTTAACATTCCTGTGAATTAGTTACCAGTAGTTGTTATGTTAAGAGGGGTTCATTTGGTATGGAGAGGGATGATTTTTAGTGAAAAATCACCAAAACCCTTCAGGCGAAAAATTTTCACTGGAAAAGTGGAGTTGGTTTTTGAAAATTTTAAGTAGTATGAACGTTTAAAATTTCTAATTAACGAAAGCGCAAGATATAGTTTAGTGGCGTTATTGCACGGTATCACCATAGAGATTACATATAAAACTTTGTTTTGCTATAAGGGGCAACAATCTTTGAATTAGAGATGAAACGGATAGTGGTTTAGACCGGATATTCGGTAGTTCCACTTTATTTCACTTGTCGTCGTGGTTCAAGTCAGACTATTTAGGAGTTCTTGAAACTGAAAAAGCTCGACAAAGAATCATGATAGAATATAAAAAAAATAACGAAGAATCTTCTTCTGACAGTAAAAAACCATCGATGTTTTCATCACCTGCTCACACGTGAAGCTCATGAGACTTTTTGGAACTGTTGCAATGAAATGGCAAAGGATAATAGTAGTCAGATGGTTATGATCAAGAAAAACAAAATCCAATTGCGAGATTTACTTTTTCTTAAAGACATCTCGATTCGATCGCAATCACGACCCATACATTTGGTGGTCAGTTAATTTGAATTAGTACCCGCAGTTGTCAAGATTTGTTAGAATTCATCTTAATGCATCTGGCAGTAGCGTTTACGGCGAAAGGCTTGAATTTTACTATCCGGAATTGGATAGTAAATCCGGATATTGAATTACCATCCGGTATCCGACCGATAATGAAAACAGGCCGAATACGCCGAATACCGGATGGTTATCGGATATCCGTTTCATCTCTAATTTGGATGCTTGTAACTTCTTCGTTTTTTAATCAATGTTTATTTCACTTTCAATTTTTATTATGGTATCAAGTGTAGTTTTTTTTTTTTTAATTTCAAATTTTAATGGGTAACATGGCGAATTTGACATCACGCAACAATCGTATTATTTCAGAGACTTAAATTGTACATATCGCAATATGATAACTTTCGATAGGTAGGTGGGTTGAAAGGTTCGTTCGGTAATGTCGCCACTCACTTGGAGGTCTCAGACCAATTGCGCTGCCCTGATGTATCTCCAACTTTTAGCAAACTAATTACTTTCTCCATATATACAAATAACCATTAATAAAACCTCTCTTGAACATTTTAGAATGTCGATTTTCTAGTGTCGGGTATCGACAAAATAGATGTTCTATCGATTTTTCTTCCTAGTCACAAAGGTTGTCATTTATGAGCTTCCATTTATTCAGGTTGATTCCCAAGGTAAAATTACCTGTGATAACTCCAGTAGTTTTTAAACTATGTTTTTCTTATGAGACTGCTGGCTTCCTGTTCTACTAACAACGAATTAAACGACCAAAATTATGGTCCCTTCAATGCCGTTATAACCGATTTTGACTGTATATACTCTCCCTTCTTTTTTTCTTCTTAATCATTTTTTTTTATCATAATAATTAATACTAAAGTGTTATTTTAAAGGTACATTTAATTATCTTTGGGTAAATTGCACTTTTTTTTTTTTAAATGATCTATGCATAAATTTTTTTAACTTAAACAATAAGATAAAATGGTTTGGTTTTCACAAACTAAAAGTAAATCGATTTATCAAATACGATTATTTTGATTGTATTTGTTTTAATATTCGAAATCTTGAAAATATATACGTATACTACAACAATCACTGATCTCAAAGCATCTAAATAAAGTAAAGTTAATTGATTATTCTGATTTGAGATCAGTGTCTACAACCGATGTACAGCGACAAATTAATTTTTTTAACAATATTGGCACTTGTATTAGTGGGATGATTTCCTGATGATTTTTTTATGTAAAAATTTTTTATGAATGATTTGAGATCTATTTAACAATAAACATACATACAAACATGAAGTTAGTGATAGTTATAAATTATTATTAAAGATTTCGAATATTTATTTTTAAAATTTTACTAAATGGTAAAAATTATTTTTACAAAATTCTAAGTTAAAATTTTCTAAGGCAAAAACGGATTAAGCAAATACAAATACAACTGAATTCACTGTATTACCTTGGGACAATACGAAATATCCCAAAAATTTCGTTAATGATTCATTAACGAGATTGGATTTCGTTGATAATTTTGAGAGATTGTCAATTAATATTAGATTTCAAATTTTAAACAACAATTTAAATGGGGTAGTTCAAATTAACAAAATATGTATATTAGAAGCGAAAAATCTACCTCTAGTCTCAAATTTTGTCCGGTCATAGTACCTGTAACATTTGTTTCGTTTACTTTTGGATAAATAAAGAATATGTCGCGACGCGATGTATTAAAACCGTTAGGCTCCCAGACCTATTTCTTCGGCTGAGTAGGAAACTACTAATAAGAAAGACAAAGAAAGAATAAACGAAATTTTGTTGCTTTATTATGGGCTAGCCGTGATAGAAAAGAGCATAATAAAAAAAAGTTATGGTCCTATCGTCGTCAGGATGTCTAAAGTAAAGTAACGTCTAAGTCAAGGAAGATATATTCGTAGGTCTTCAAATAAGAAATTTATTTAAAGATGATAACTTTGGCTCGGTTCTAGAAGGTACAGAAAAAAAAGCCTGGGATGATTTTCGCCTTGTTGCAAAAACTTCTTAGGAAATAAAAAGAAATGACAACTATGCTGAACTTATAGAAAATATATTGTCACCATTCCAAAAAGTGGGTTGCAATATGTCCTTGAAAATTCACTTTTACAGTGGGGCTTTTATCGATGAACATCGGGCGCTTTCATCAGGACATTACAAACATGGAAAAACGATATCAAGGCTATTGGAAAGTTTCAATGTGGTCGGATTATTGCTCGACTCTTTTTCGAGATATTCCAGAAGCAGAAATTCCACTTTAAATTAAAAAACTGTATAATTTCTGTGAATTTTTAAAAAAAATTTTTTTTTTTCTAAATAAGGTAAACTAATTTTAAAATTATATAAATTGGTATTTACCTCGTCCGACATTTTGGTTTTAGATTTCAACACAGCAATCTCATATATAAACACGATTCCTTTTTTATATAAGCAATAAATATATATTATATTCTATATCTAAATTAATACTAAAATAGCACCAAAAATAAATTTTTCGTGTCTCTACATAAAAGTAGCAGTGCGTAAAAAGATAAAATCAACATAATTCAAACCAAAATAGACGATGGCTTTCTTCAAAGTAATGATTTAGTTTATTTAACTTTAGTGATTTTGTCTCAATGAAAAATACAGTTAATGAAAAATAGTTAGCTGTAAATACAAATATTTAGCTGTATTTGTTCCAATCGTTAGGCAATAGTTGGGAAGTTTTTTTACTTTATTTAAGTATGAAACGGTCAACTTTGGGATGAGTTTGTCATTATTTTAATTTTTTTCAGTGTATAGTTGTCACCTCAAAGTTCCAGGAAGTTGAGAGATAGTGAAATTATATCGCCGAATCCTAATACTGTACGATATTTTTGTTCTCTTATGATGTCTCCTAGTTATTCAATAATAAAAATTTCTTCCATTTAAAATTAATATTGCTCAGAATTGTCAAATAATCAAAAATGTTATTTATTTGCTGAACTATGAAGGACTGATGTTGATATAGAAAGTTGGGAAAAATTATACGAATTCTGAAGTCTCGCCATCAAATTTGGGGAGGTGGAAACCCTAATAAGAGACCATGCATTAATTACGTCAATTACGGCAACTTACTACTAGGGAAAGAGGGAGAATCAAAAGCTTTGTGACGTCACATGTTAAAATTTAAAGATTAATATTTTTATTAAGAATTTAAGAAATAAAAATAGAAATTGTTGTCGATTTCGAATTTTTTTTAGATTTCTTCATCAATAATATAATTGATGTTATAATTGGTGAGCAAAAACCTTAAATTATTCTAAAAAGATAATAATAATATGTTCAACATATTTTTTGTAATAAATTCTACTCTCTTTGTTATATTACAATAGAATTAAATATATATCACAATTTTAATACAAACTTAAGGAATGTACAGAAAAGTAAAGATCCATTAAAAATCCATCGGATTTCATCATAAATAAATTAATCCCCATAGTTGTTAGCCCCGATGCACTTGACTGCATTAATTATATATTACCAGGTAATCCATGCAATATTCTTCTTTATCAATTATATTACAAAATACCGATAGATTATTATTAATAAAATATACAAATTCGATACAAAAATAATTCAACAATAAACTAATTTTATTCAAATTATATTTAACACCATAATAAAAAAAATTATATAAATAGTAGAAATTTATATGGATTAACTGCATGGAAAATTCATTTTCACCTGCAAGCATTTACTCCATATTTTGTTAGCACCAAATTAATTTTTTTTTTTTCATTTTTCTATGAGTAAATCCGATTTATTTTTTGAGGGACCGTTAGTAAAAATTTTTATTAGAGTATCTAATTGATTAAAGTGAAAACCAAACCCTATTATACAATGCTCTGATTAATGATAGGAAACACTCTCTGGAAATTTCAAAGTTAAAATAACAATATATGCGAGTAAATTAAATCGATGTCAAATTTGTAAAGTTAACGTATAGTGATTACACTGAATAATCATCATGAATTTTTGAGCACACTTTGTGCTATTTGTACAGAAAATTTAAAAGATTGTTTCAGTTAATAGAAACCATTGTATAAATGATTCTACGTAAAGGCGAAATTTATGACTAATCAGTTGTGAAAAAAAAATATTTCAGGAAATTATTAGAAGGTTTTGGGAGTTCCGGATAATATATATCGCAGATGCCGCGTATGTAGCACTATGACAAGTATGACAATTTCTAAAATGTTCGACTGAGCAAAATATGGTATAGGAAGTCAATTTAACAAGTAATATTTATCAGTATTAATATAAAATCTATCTTCATTCAGTCATATTTTTAAAATTATGAAATGAAATTTAAAAAAAGAAGTGTTTTTAGGATTGAGAAAAGTAACATTTTACTTCTTTAACAAGTACTTCTTTATACCCTAGGCCTTAATTACATTACATTACATTTAATTATGTAAAAATTTTCTAATTAATGGTGCATTTTGATTTACTAAAATTTTTTGCGTATTCATTAAAATTGGATTACTAAAATATCTACTAACAAGAATTATCATTTTTAAGAAATATCTCTACATTTCTATGTCACAGTTTCCGGAAGTTTTTAGTGATTGGGGTAGTAGGTAAGTAATGCCGTTATCGGACAAAACATTTCTCTTTTGCCAGGTAAGTTCTATCTCAATTCATATATTATATATTATTCGTTCTTATCCTAATAGATTCTTATTCTATTTACAACAATCTTTAAAGACACAAAATAGGTTACTTAGGGCTAATTTCATCCTTTTGCCTTTAAAGTTTCAAATAAATCATCAATAAACTAGATTAAATTAAATTCGGAAGTACAATGAGAAAAAAACAGAAAAAAACTTACACACTGAAAGTACAATGATCTGTTTATACACAACTACATGGGAATCGAATTCATGACACTTGGAGTTTTGGGCCACAAGATGTGTCTATGTTTGTTGACGTATTTGACATGATACTCGACATTATCCACTAGTTTCATTATTTACTACTCATTTTTGGGCATAACTAGCAATTGGTTAACATTAATTTAATTATCTACACCAGGACCTCTTTAATCCGAATCCCTTCTAATCCGAACACCTCTGAAATCCGAACGCCTCATCCCCAACCGCGCTTGACAATGCGATGTCAGGCGCATTTGTTATTGTTACTCGTCCGTTAATTTGTGTTTCTACATCATGGTTTCGACGCCAAAGAAAAGGAAACACGTGACCCTGGCTATTTCTCAAAAATGCGAGATTTTTGATAAACTCAAGAAAGGTATTTCTTTTAGTTTTCTTGCGCAGAATTATGGTACGGGCATATCTATCATTTTTGATATTAAGAAGAAGGAAGAACAGATACAATCTTATGTTGTGGGAACTGAAAAGGGTCCAGGTTTTCGAAACCTATTAAAAACGACGGAAAATTCACAACTTTGAAGAAGCATTGTTCACGTGGTTTATAGAACAACGACGAAAAATGTGTTCCCTTGTCAGGAGGTATTTTGATGGAGAAAGCGAAATACTTTAATAAAAGGCTTGAGCGAGGAGAGTTTTCTGCCAGTAAAGGTTGGCTGGAAAAATTTAAAAAGAGACACAGAATACATCAACTAAAAATAACCGGGGAGAAATTGTTCAACAACCAACGAAGGCGCCGTAAAACCATTCCAGGAAAAATTCATGGATATTAGCAAGTTGAAAAATTTATCCGCAGAGCGAATCTATAATACGGATGACTCTGGTTTGTATCGGAAAAATATACCAGACAAAACGCTAGCATCTGATATAGAAGCTAAAACGCCAAGTTCAAAACTTACCAAAGAAAAAATAACATTTATGCCCTGTTAAAATACTGCTAGGACGCACAAACTGCTTTTGTTGGTCATTGGCAAACACAAGAGCCACATTCCTTTGCATCTGTTCGAAAGGCTACCAGTTATTTATTACATGGAGCAAAAGAATGCATGAGTGACGAGACTTATATTTTTTCGAGTGAAAAATTCTTATATAAGAAGAATTTACCACTGAGAACCGACATTGCTTCTCGACAATCCGCCAGCACATCCGCTAGATGAAGACCTGCAATCCATTGAGGAAGAGCCAATGAACCAAAACCCAGAGCTCTCATCCAGCCAATGGATCAGAACGTTATTCAAAATATAAAGGTGAATTACAAAAAAAAACAAAAACTTTTGCTGCAAGTTCTTGCACAACAGGGATTGGAATCTAAATGTATTGTGTCCGATATCCTTAAAAAATCACTATGAAAACGCTGTTTCTTCGTTTTCTGAAAGTTGCAACAAAAAAAGATACGAACCTAAAATAAAAATCTTGGTCTCCCTTGTGGCCTCAATTAAACATCGAAGAACATGATGATTTAGAACCAGAACATGACATTCTTTAAGCTGTTTTCGTTAATAGAGACTTTTATGAGGCGGAAATGAATGACTTCTTACTAAGCAATGATGACCTGAATGAAACTGAACCTCTTGCTGACGATGAAATAATAAGGCAAGTAACACAGGAATATGACGGCAAAAGTGAAGAAATGTCGCACGTTGAACCAGTAGCAAGCGTTTCCAATTCAAGCGCGGTATCTGCCTTAAATACATGCCTTGAATGGGCTGACCAAGTGGACATTCCTTTACCAGAAAAAATGCTTCATTAAAAATATCCTATAAATTCTGTGCACTATAATCCGAACGATCCACGAATCCGAACAGGGGGTAATTTTTCGGAGTTCGAATTAAAGAGGCCTCGGTGTATTATGTTCTAGTTAGTCAACGGGATTTATTATTTTCTTACTCCAAATTATTATTCGACTTTAAACCTTGTCATGGATGCATGTCTAAGCGTAGAGTTGATTCAAAAACGGAGATCAAAAATAGGAGAAAACTGGCAAATGCCTTCAAAGCTTAGTTAAAATTGAAGTCGTAAACCGTATGGCCGGTGTCATATATTTATAGGCCGGTGTCATATTTGACATTTATTAAGCGTTTTTCATTTCTAATAGGGCTTATATTGTGCATTTTTTCGATATCAGTACTTTCAGAGGTATTTGCATGTCAGTTAAAAAATAAAACTAAACTTGTAAATCAAATATCACAAACACTTAACTCTTTTAAGCATTTTGTACCCAATGATTCTTTTCTTCAAGAACTAACATTTTCAATATTACAGAAAATTTATCGAGAGTCATTTTCCATATGAAGTCTGCGGGGTTTTTTTATTAAAGCTGGTATGGCACGAAGACAGAATATATGAGTATCAGTCAAACTCCATTAATCTAACTGAAATTGATTGAATCAGGACTAATATTATTTAAAAAAAGAAAATCGTTTCCCATCATTAACTTGAACATGAAAATTAAAACCTAGCTACAATTTTTAGTATTTTTCATTTTTTTACTAATTTTTCATAAGAACGTTTATAATATATTTTTGTTATTAATTTAATAACAAATATAATTTTTCATTTTAAAAAATTATTTAAAAAATATATAACAAAATGTATGTGAATTACACAAAATTTAATAAACATGCAGACAGGAGTTTTTTTTATACAAACAAATGGAATACCAATAATAAATAACATAACAAACTATCCATTCAATTCATAAAATTTGTTACGGAACAATTGAGCTTAAAAATGCTGGATCTACTGACGCTACTTTTGCTGTTAAAAATGCGTGCATACAAAATAGTAAACTTTGTAAATTTGGACATTCGAGTTCCTAGAAAAGACAAAATGTAATAATTAAAATTAAAGATTAGTCAGTTATCTGAGATGGTTTTGGAAACAACACAATAAAATTCTTTGGAAAAGCCTTTTTTCAAATATGCGAATAAAAGTATACTGTAAAAAAAAATCTATTTTGTGAGCACATTCGTATGACCTTGAAACGCTTTGTGAGAGTTCATTTCAAAATTCAAATGTGAATTTTGTATTGCAAAATCTTGTAGAAGAACTTAAAAGTCAATATTTTTTCGGAAATCGAAAACGAAAATTTGTTTGTACATAATTTGCATTCACTTTTTCTAGTTATATTTTGTCCTACGAACTCCCCTGCCAATTATGCTTTACCAAGAATGCCTCCATTATTGTTGGGCTAGTTTCCAGACTTCCTACTGCAGAAGTGACATTTCATTTATATTTAAGCCCACTTCTTTCGACCAACTTAACTTTTTATTTCAAATCAGTTCAGTTTAATTTGATTTGATAATTTTATATACCATACTCAAATTTGGAAGTCATTTCATGAAGACTTCAAGAAAAGATCATGATTCACCCAAAAAATCGGCTTAGAAAATGATCATGAGTCAGATTCCTCTCAGAGAGAGAAAGCTTAGCATGTGACAGTGTGAAAGAATTCAACAAATACGATAGTGATTTCAGAATAATCTAAAAAGTAATAAATAACATCTAAATACATGGGGGAATTGATTCGGAAGAAGATCTGAGAATTCAATTTCTTCAAGTTTAGATAAAACGATAAAAAAATGTTGACCATATTAACTGAGGCTTCGGCGGAACGGCTTTGAGAAGTCCTAGGACCTTTTATTCATTATATCAACAGTTGATGAAATACGATATCGCTTTCGAGTGGGTGAAGCGTCATTGAATTAATTGAGAAATCAAAAGCCTTTTTGATTCTTTTCATTTTTAGTTTACATTTTTCTTGAAAAAAACAAGATGAAAGTTCCGAAGAACTAAGAAAATAATTAGGATAAAAGTATCTTTGGATGTTTGGATTTTACAGCACAGAATATAAATTTACATTCGAAGCTGACCTTCATAGAGCATTTTAAGGTTATTCTGGGAATATGCTCATTTAGTAAATTCATTTATTGTTGAATCGTAATCATTTTTGGGTATCAAGTATAAAAAAATTAACATATTCTATGATCACGTTTACTTTTTAGAATTTTACTTGACGAACTGTTTTGACTGTTGAAAAGAAAAATTTTCCAGGTTTCATTTGAATGTAACAATAATCGTGTTTCCTCATGTGGTAAGGGGGAATATTTTTATAATGAAATAGCTTTTACCTTCGTTTCGATAACCTTTAAGTCATTATCTTGAAAATGTAATTTCATTTTGGAATTAGCATCATCAGACGAACCGCGTAATTGTGAAAATTTATACTGCCATACAGGAGTTTTGGAATCAACTTCATGTAATGTAAATCCTAAATTCCAATCTAACGTCAATCCCCAAGTTTTACCATTACTATTTACTGTAAATGTTGTGCTCTAAAATGTTACAAAAAATTATGTTTTTAGCAGATTATCAAATAGTAATAAATAAAGAATAAAATGAAAAGAGGGCGATGGATTTTTCTTACAAACTAGATTAAAAAAAATCACACCCTACAACCCTTATATCTTTTTTTACAATAATTTTATCGAAACTCACCCTTAAAGTGATTAATTGAATATTTGTTCCACAAATAGGGCTAATATTTAAATGATATAATAAAAATAAAACTTACACCAAGTTTCATGACTGCTGTACATACAGAACATTGCCATGCATTTTCAATTCGAAGTAATTCCTGGCGTGTTTCCACAGATAAATAACGAGATTCTTGCCCAGATGTTTGTATTAGAAAACAATGCTGTCTTTCATCAACATTTTCTGACTCTTTAACCACTCGAAACATCGTCTGGTATACTTTATAAACAACGGAACATTTAGACCAATCTCCAATATTTAACTACAAAATAATACATATTATAAACGATGTATCTTCTAATTACAAATTTTAATTGCTCTGTTTTGGAATTCATCTGTTAGTACAGAGGTGTTCATGGCAAATTAAATCAGAAATAAAAAAATTACATGAAATTTAATAACTAATTAAAATTGAAATGCACTAATCTTTAATCTTAGTGAATTTAAAAAAAAAAAAAAAAAAAAAAACGCGATACTGTTCGTTTCGTTAAAAATACACAATATTTTCGGGCATATAACTTTGTTATCCTTGATCTTTTTGGGCTCTACTACATTTTGAAGATAAGTGAACCTGAAAATGTCTTACTCCAATATACCCCAAAAGCCGAAGTTTTGTCATGACAATCGAATATTCGAGACCATTTGTATTGGAAAAAAAATCAATATTTTTCCTAAAACACACGCTACGTGTCACATACCGCAAGCCATAGGTAAAAAAAGGAAAAAAATAGATAGGGGCTCTGACTGCTGCAGAACGCGGATCATTATGCACACTTGTTTGCTTCATGAGTGCATCGGGCATTTTTGTGCCACCTTTGTGCCATGTTAATAGTCCCTCGTAAAAATTATACGGAACTTTTGATGGTGCGCCACCAGGATCTATTGGCAAAGTTAATCCATCTGACTGAATCTAAGCCAATTTGTTTACCGAATGGTTCAAGGATTTTATTGAAAAAACAAATCCTACTTAGATGTTTTGGAGTTGGCCCGTGAAAATCATGTTACAATTGTCAGTCTCCCTACCTCGCAAGTTTATGTTCCATTTTGATAGAATGCTGAAGGCTTACGATATTGTAGAACTAGATAAGTTTTTAATGAGGTTGATTTTATTGGGGATACATCAAACAGTGATCACCCAGCTCGCACCCCTGATGACTCACAAACTTTACTCCTGTATCACCTTGTTCCGGACCAAGGCAATGCAGGAGTAAATATAAGAGAGCCAGGGAGCATTTTTTTTTACCAGAGGACATTCAACCGATCCCTGGGGCTAAGACTAAGACTTCAAACCGGGAACGAAAAACTACAACATCAAAAGTGCTAACATCTTCACCTTACAAAAGTCAATTGTACGCTCAGCAGAAAGTCGTGGACGTAGACATGGAGGCGGATGCGGACGCGGAAGTGACGTTCAACGCAGCCGAGATGATAGAGATGATGACGCCAGCAGTTCTAATGGATGCCAAAGAGACGTGAGATCCATAGTGAAGAAGTCATAGAATCAGATTCGTCCAAATGTGACAAAAATGTTTGCCCATTAGTGGTATCTGAAGACTCAAATACAATTTGTATATTCTGTGACACCTGTTATTCCAGCGCCAGGCGTGGGAAAGAGCAGGCCCCTAATGGGCTCATATCGCCTGTGCAGGTCCTGAAGGCGAATATTGCATCTGCGATTTTTGTTACTAAGTCAATAAATTTAATTTAGTCCTCACTTGATCTCGAATTGTTAAATGTGCATTTTTTAAGAATAAATAGATTTATTCCATAGTTAGTCATGCATTGGCTAATAAATAAGGAAGCCGATGATGTATTCATTAGATTTCTATTCTTTTTATTGTTTACATGAGACAAAAAAAACAGAGTAGGAGAGGGGGGCACATTACCACCTTCTCCTCTATTGATTAATTTAAAATAAAACTAAACAAAGCAGTAAAAAACTGAGAATTAAACACTTATCAAACTGGATGGGAAAAAACTCCGTGCTGTGCTTTAGTATAAACATTAAAATATTTTTCCTTTTACAAATGACCTTGAATAACCGATTTCCATCACAACACTTCCCAGTTTTAGAGCATATTGTAGTCGTACATTTTCAGGTTCAAGGCTCAATGATAACAAAGCTAAATTTCCGAAAATACTGTGTGTTTTAAACGAAATAAAAAGTGCGAGTTCTTTTAATCAGTATAAAAAAAGTAAAATAATCAAAAAAATAGAATAACGTTTTCGAGCAAAGGGTGACAAAATTTGTTCTCCTTATGTATAAAAAAGACAACGAGGTAGCCATTTATTATGCCTTTAATAATTTTGAAAAAAAAATTGTACTTAACGGTGTTACATACAGGAGGTGTGTCAAATAATAGTAGATCAGTTCCTTTTAATGTTAAAAACCTTGGTTTATAGCTTTGCCATGGATGTTTGTTGGTGAGTATACTTTCGTTTACCCAACCCATATATTCAATTCGATCTGATTGATTAAAATTTCTATTATATAATTTCATCTGAAAAAAAAAATTAAAATAAAAACATGATTAAATTAAACTCGAAGTATATAGCGTTCAGTATCAGCGCAAATAGTATTTTTTACAAATAAGAAGAGTTTATCGAGAAGTAATACTGTGTCCAATAAATAAGGTGACATTTGAATTTAAACTGCGCGCGTTTGTTGTTCATTATGAATTCCTTCCGCTCGGCCAAACAGTCAACAAGGAATATTAATTGAACGTTATGCGTCATTTGTGTACATTATGTGAAAATTTGTTATTGGTCAACAAAGTTGTCCAAAATGGAAATGTTGTAATCTTCAATAAGGACGGCTGTACAATACGTAATAAATACAACGAAATATATTTTCCGCAGGCAGTAAAACGGATTTTTCGATAACTACAAGGGACGTTTAATTCCAAACTCAAACATATGAAAACCACAAAATGCGATATGGAGGTTTTCAGCGTTGTAGACTAGGCATCGGAAATAGACAATAGGCGATTCTATTCGGGATTCGTGAAAATCCTCGATTGCTGCAATTGCTTGATCAAGCAAACGACAACCAATTGTTGCATTATCGAACACTGAGACTGAGTATATTGCAATCTCCGATGCTCTGAGAGAGCCAATTTAGATGAGACAGCTTCAAGAGAAAATAGAATACATGCCGTTAAAATACTATTCTGTGGCAAACAAAGTACTATTAGTATTCAGTTATCATCAAATGATGGTTTGTGACCCAGGACGAAGGATATCGATAAAAAAAATTATCGATTGTACAATAGCGACAAAATTTCTGCCATCAACCGAAATAAAAATTAATAATTCAAATACACGATTTTTGTATGCAAGAATTGAGGTTAATTTATAATATAGTTAACCAAAACATTCAAACAGTTCAACAGGGGTACTAGCCAAAGCACTGACGTAAAGAAAACGATAGACACAACTGGGAACCGAACGTCAACAAAAATGTTGTTATCCAAGATGCTGTGACAGTAAAGAATCAACAAATGTCAATTTGCTTATACATAATTTGTGCTGTTAACAGCATTGAGCTGTTGTACTTCATCTTCAAACAGCACGTGAAGTCGATAAAGAAAAGGGCAACAAAAAACGCACAATTTTTTTTTTTAAAGCGGAAAGCTTAATTGTACAATTTAGCAGACATTTTGAAAAGTATTTAAAAAGTGAAAAGTTAATTAAGTTTTTCCAATTCCAGAAAAATTATTTTCTGAGGATTAACCATTCAAAATTTGAATAAAAACTCTTGTGAAATCATTTAAAGTTTTCTTCAATACACACGTATTTTTTTAAAAGTTAGAAAATACATTACCTGTAAATGTGTTAAACTAACAATGTTATCGGTAATATATTTAAGCCATTGTGAAAGTATGGCCGAATCATCACAGTGAATTATTCCAGTACTGACACCGTTTAAACCTCTTACTTCAAACGAATTAGGCCTTAATTTATCAGTTCCAAATATATATCGCGTAACATAGGCCATCATTAATGGTAAAGTAACAATATCAACCCATCGTGTGTTTTCATCAGACTTTGAATGTGTAGAACTGTGATCATCACTCCCTTCCGATGACTTCCAATCGGCTTCCATATCAAAGTCTTTACTTGGCGTTGAATCAGAATTTAGGTCTTTATGCACTGTTCAAAATAAAATTTTAATTAAGTTATTAATTTCAAATCATACTATTTGATGAACGACAGATTCCGTAAATTTCATTCTTCAGTTATAAATTTTCTCAACAGTTGGGTTTGCGTTTATACGGGTTGGCCTTTTTTGATAGCTGACATTAGGAGATTGAAAAGTGTATATGCAAAAAACTATATCTTACAATAACTTTAATATTTTAGGGAGGATGAAATGCTCCGGGATCAAAATTCGGTGATAAATTGACATAGAGCCAAGAAAACCGTTTTTATTTTATCAGTTTTACTTTGCCATTAAATGATCAATGTATAGATATCATAAAAAGATTTGTTAGATTTCGCCGAGTTTTCAGGTTTTAATTTTGCTATTGCATGACTAAGATATATTCGTCATGTAATTTGAGTTTTCATGGAATTTTCAGGTTTTAAAATCATCTCGATCTATTTTTGATTTTTTTTTAAAATATATATACTGATTACATCGTTTAACTGTTGACTATATAATTCAGTACACAGGTTGTCTCAAAAGATCATGGACAAAAGAAGTGAAGTGGGTGAAATAAATGTTCTTTTTTTCTATCAAGAAAACATCGAATTTGGGGTATTTCAAACCAAACTTTCATGTTTCAACTTGTCGTCAATGAAAACTTTTCATTTGTGAAAAATTCTATTTAGTTTGCTTACTTGTAACTAGCTTACTGCTCACCTATAAGAACCGTGGCATAAAATCCATTGCTATGGCACGGTTATTCATTCAATTAAAGTAAAACAAATCATTGGTCTCAAAAGATATTATGGAATTTATGCCCAATAGACGGGACTTAATTGTAGACTGCTTCTGCTACTAATTACACCTTATTTGGAATAAAAGAACTGCCTGAATCCACATTAAAAACCAAATAATAAACGGGATACTCAAAACACTCGATTAGTATAATTTTTCGATTTTTTTAAACGTGAACAAATTTTAGAAGATTAACTTACATTGTTTTTGAAGAAAAGGAGTTGCTGCTTTATAATGTTTGACGGTTAGAACAACAATATCACCTGCATTTCGTAAAATATTCACAGCGTCATCATGCGGACAAGCAGTTATATATTCACCATTTACTGAAACAAAAAAAGAAAACAGATTGTCAAAAATATACCAAGATTCTACAAAAAGGTGACAAATCGACGGTGAAATAGATAGAGGTTGAGTCAGCATTGATTTTTCAACTCTAGGCCAAACTAAGCCTTGTTATTTTTTCTCCTTTTTCGAGGCTTAGAAATCAAGGATTGGTTGGAGAGTTCTTGACCAAGCCTCATCAAGGCTAAAAAATCAAATCTTAATCAATATTCACTAACAAATACTGATTTTTCACTATATTAATTTTAGAGAGTACTTCTAAATGAGCCAAAACTTGACTAATTACAGTTAACCCAGATGTACGCTCATATAGTATTCAATTTAGAAAATTTTATTTGGAAAAAGGTCCGTCAAAACGGAACTTAAATTTCGACTCGAGGTAATACAACTTTTTAATATATTTCTTTCCACCTCCTTTTTAAATTTATGGCTGAAATGGTATTATATACACTCGTACAGCGTTACCAAGTTATTTCTGTTCAATTTGTCAGGTTGCACATTTTTTCATAAATTGTTAAACTTTGTGTTATTATTCCACTAAATTGCTGATATTGCAATAAATTAATATATAAACGATCGATTCATTCAAATAAAATCAGATCTAAATTACAGTAATTAAAGTAATAAATATTACAGAGAAATTTCTGTCTAGTAGAAAATATGTTATTGTAGATTTTGTATAATCATTGTTAAATAAAACATAATAATTAGAAGTAAATATTATTTCAACAATCAACGATCTCATCAATTATGTGCTACAATTGGATTTTCAACATTGCTGCAACAATCATACAATTGGGTCCTTAACATTGGTTTGCAGAGGTATATTCAACACTGTTGGAGAATTGGCAAGAGTTCAATTTCGACTTCAAACGGTTCACTTTTGTGATTTCGTTTAATAACGAACCTACAGGTTAGTAAAAATTTTTTTATAATGTTTTAAATGATCTCAAGTGTTAAATAATTCTGTATCACTCTCCAAATTTCTTGTAACCCCTTTCCCGTTCTTTTAAAGATAAACTCCAATTCATAATTTTATGTTCCTCAATACTCCAGCACGTATTACTCGTAGTACTACAAGAAGACTTAACTTAACAGACGCAAACATGCCAGGTGGTGAAAGTTCGTCAGAAAATAAAAGTACTCTATGTGAACAACCTTCAGTTCAATTTTTAACTTCTTTAATATCACCTTTCAACGGTGATCGGGATGAATGTAGTCATTTTATCTCTAACGCTAAAAATGCGATATGGATAGTGAAATCCAAAAGCCCTTTTTATTTGCTTATATATTATCCAAAATTTCACCAGAAGTCAAAGCAAGACTCAATACTAGTGAACTTAAAAACTAGTGATAATAGCTTGCAAATTCTATAACAAGACCACACACATATTTCTCAATTGTTGGAGGATCTTTCAACTTCTAAGAAAAGACAGAGCGAAGATATTACCACATATTTCGTAAGGATTGAAAAGTTGACGAATCGATGTCTGATGGCTATTCAGATAACGACTTCCGATGCCACTGAAATAAATGGTAAAAAAGGCCTTTATAAAAGAAATAGGACTGAGACGATTTGTATTTCGTAGCAATGCAGACATATGTTAGGGTCTTAAGATTAAAGGACTTTACTCCAACTCAAAACACACTCACAGCCCACACTCAAATAATCCTAGACAATATCAAAATAGAAATTATCAATCAAAGAGAGCTCAAAACAATCGTAATTTTAAGCCCCAGTTTAACCAAAACCCTTTACGAGGACCAAATCAAAACCACGACCCCCAAAGAAACAAAGCCTTAAAAAAATCAAACGAATATATGCCAATTTTGTGGGAACGCTGGCTATTTGGTACACGAGCGCCGAAAAAAAAAATGCACAGCGACTTTATGAAGCAAAACCAAAACCCCCGTATAAATCATTTAAACTCCAATTTGTCCTCGATAAACGTCGTATCGCAGGACCAAAAATTTTTCAAGGCGTCAAATTTCCTCTAGACTATTCAAACCAAAACTTAACGATTGAATTTAAATCCCCGAACTCTGAAAAGAAAATTTTGTCATTTTTAATTGATACCGGAGCTTCTATAAGCATTGTCAAGCATACAAATTTGGATACACGGAATACTCTTGTTGACCCTAAACTATTTTGTTGACCCTATGACTAACGACACTGGTCTAGGTACAACATATTCTATTCCAACGGAAAACGGAAATAAAGCTGGATAAGAGTGAAACAAAACGCTTGATCGACGAACGCTTATTGACGTCATTTCCATATGACGAAATCATTGGTCATGATATCAAAACATGGAGATATTATCAATTATCAGGATAGGACAACTATTCTAAATACTGAAAAATTACAACTCAGTAGAGCGCTGCCCCGACAAAAAGTTAAAATCGATATTAATGTTCTAGACCACAAGCTCAATGGCGACTTTATTAACACAAACACCCCTCTCTCCTCACATTTATCGCTACCAAAAAACATGTTAATTTCCCGCGAAACAAGCGAGATACCCATAATCAACATGAGCAGAGACCCTGTCACAATAAATACACCCATAGACGTAAAATTTTTCACCTCCCAAATGATTCATTATCTCACACAACATCCTTTGAACGCAAGATCAGACTCACTGACGAAACTCCAATTTATACAAAAACGTATAGATACCCTAAGATTCATGAAGGAGAAGTCCAGCAACAAATCAAACAAATGTTAGAGGACGATATAATAGAACCTTCCGATAGTCCTTGGCCACCAAATCTTTGAATTGTGCCCAAGAAAAAAAATTTTCTCAGAAGAAAAAATGGCTTGTGGTAGACTATCGGTAGCTTAACGAAGTCACTATATCAGATAAATACCCAATACGACCTGGCGTCAAGAGAAAAAACTGCTTTCACGACCCTTTTAGACCACTATAATTTTAAAAGACTTGCGTTTGGCGTGAAGAACAGACCAGCGTCTTTCCAAAGGATGATGAATTCAGTACTCTAAGTTACAACAATGATTAAACTCGTGATCACTCTTATAATGCTCTCAATCACCTTCCTAAGTTATAAAAGAAATTATAAAAGACCGAACATGGAAATCATTACGTTATCACTTTAGAAGAACTATATTAAAAGAACCAACATTTAGTTTACTTTTAAAACCAAAAGGACAAGAACTGTTAAATAAAAAATAATGAACAAATTAAGTTGCAGCGTTTTAAAGATGTTACGCTTCCAGTTTTATTGAAATATGTGTGTGAACTTGAATGAATTTTTTAAACGATTATTTATACGAGAGAAGAAATATGTTACGTCACACAATGCTACTAATCTTAAGAAGGAACTCAAACTTGTTTCTACAAGTAAGTAAGATAAATTACACGCACGAGAGGGGTTTTGGGAGTTCAAACCCCTCTCATTGAGAATTTGTCCACATAAATTGTGAACTAACAATATAGTCCTGTAAATTCACGCATTTATGAGACTTATTTCCACTCATCGAATCAGATATCCATGCTTATTTTTAGTTCCGTACTTGCTTTGACTTTGTCTTTGGATCGAATGCTTCAAATAGAAAACCTGGGTCTTGACGAGGCTATCGAACTGGCTTATGCTGTGAAACATATTTTTATTGAAACTTTTCAAAACTATGAGCGAAATTTGCGATGAGCCAAGGTTCGCGGCATAAGAGACTCAACGCTCACAGACTGATTCAGTTTATGATTAATTATTGAATTTTGGATCATAAGAATATTTTATCAAATTTGGCTTGTATCTTTCTCAATAAAATGGAAAATTTTGATGAAAACTCTTGCTTGACTTATTGAACGAAAATAATCAATTTTGTATAATGATTTCCGTGACATCTGGGTCGACGATTGCCGGACGTGGCGCCAAAAATTCATTCGAAGCATTCGATATTTGCAATAAAGATACGTTTCTAAATGTATACGAAATGCTTCGCGTTCTGGCAGTTTTACCTGTGACAACAACGATGAATAAACGTCGCTTTTCGCGGTGTAGACGTCGATGCACATTTGGAAAAGTTTTTTTTTCTGTGTCTCGTAAAATTATTTTATTGAATAACAGTGACTGAATATCATATTTTGACCAACTTAAACGTTCGCTTACTCGAACAGAGCATTTCTTGTTTTGAATGACTTTATTTCACCTTCCCATCTCTACTTCAAGATTATTGGCACCCGACAGACTGGCACACATAACTAAAGTAAACTCAACGTCCGGACTTTTTATAAATTAATGGGAACTCTTCAACTAGATAATTCCAATTACAAATCAATCAGTTAAAACAAGGTGTGGTGGGAAAGGTACTAGCAGATAGATTTGGTATCGGGGGGCTACAATCTGATATTAAAAGTAACAGTAAAAAAATTTTAAGTTTTGTGATTGCGTTGGAAACTGGTGATGGGTGTTCGTCGCCAAAAGTAATGAAAAAGGCAAAGGATGAACAGCTTGAGAATGCTGTTTTTACGTGTGGTTTCTGCAACAACGATCTCTTGGACAACCGATTTTATGTGAAAAGACGCGAATGTTCAGTGAAAAAAAATGGGTTTAGCTAGTTTTAGGGCAAGCACTGGAAGGATCCACAATTTACAAAATAGGCACGACATTCGGGAACTGGATATTGCTGGTGAAAAACTTTCTGCTGATAGTGAAGCTGCTAATAAATTTATGGGCACCTTTAAAAAAGAAACTGAAAGCTACGATCTTGATCTTATTTACAATGCTGATGAGACTGGTTTGAATTGGAAAGCTTTGTCGAGAAAAACCCTAGCATCTAAAAGAGTGCTTCCGGCCACAAAGTCAGTAAAGATCGCGTCACCATAATGGTCTGCGCTAACTCTGCTGGAACCCATCGCCTTCCTCTATTATTGATTGGCAAAGCAAAGAAGCCGAGAGCTTTTAGGAACGTAGCCAAGTTATCAGTGACCTACGCTAATCAGAAAAGTGCATGGATAGACAGCAGTATTTTTTTTTTTTTTTTTTTTGGAGTGATATGATAAAACCTTTATTCCTCAAACAAAAAGGTTTAAAAAAGTTTGTATCAAATGTTTCTAGTGTATGCATGACAATTGGGTTGAAAATCCAGTGCTTAATTTTATCTGCAAAATTTGTTTAGAAAATTTGTCATAAAAACTTTTCTGACGATATAAAAGGCAAAAAATGGGAAGATGTATCAAAAGTTGCTATTGTATACATGACAATTGGGTCGAAAATTCAGAGCTTAATTTTATTTACAAAATTTGCTTAAAAAATTTGTCATAGAACTTTTCTGACGATATGAAAGGCGAAAAATGGGAAGATGTATCAAATTTTTCTAGTGTATGCATGACAATTGGGTTGAAAATCCAGTGCTTAATTTTATTTGCAAAATTTGCATCTAAATTAATGTACCAAAGAGATTTAATAGATATGATGGATAACTTTTTTCAACTTTTTTTGCGAAGATTCCAAAGATCTATAAAAAAATATTAAATATTTCCAAAAAAATAATCTCTAATAGAAACATCAGTTCCAAGCCACATAAACGTTGAAATTATCGACGTTTTTAATTTATTGCACAATTTAGGACCATATATAATCCAACCATTCAGCAGGATCGCAGAATTTACTTTGTAGAAAATATGTAATACCATTGCTTCAGAAATTCATTTGATTTTTGATAGATATTTATCTACATCAATCAAACATTAAGAAAGATCAGAGGGGTTTATAAAAATAAAAATGAAGATTTTTAAATTATAAGAAAAGTAGGGCTCTTTTGAAAATAAGTACTTGTCAATCGAAAGAGTTTTATATGCTTAATGGAGAATTCGAACATTGAATGACAAACGTTGATTCAATTCTTCTTTTAATCTCAAAAATAAAAAGAAACCTTTCATGAACGATAATCGCAGTCTCTGCCTAAATATTCAATGAGAAAAAAGTACGCTTACTTACTTTGATTTTCAGTACTTTTTTCAGGGATGAAGTCACTAGGAAAAGTGCATGGCTTCACAGATTGGAAACATTTTTCTAAATCTGCCAATCAACATGATTGAAGCAAAGCTCATCTTATCAACGCACTCGTTGTTTCAACACTTCAAAAATTGGATATTCGTCGTAAACTCGATCAAAAAATTAGCGAAGCATCCAAAAAATGAGCACAGTTCTGAATATTCTTCTAGGTTTCTTAAAAAACTTATCTGGTTTAAGCATTACGTTTCGAAGTTACAGGGAGAGTGGTAAAAGAAGATTATCCAGAAATTTATTTGAGTAGCCATGAATTTTGAAAATATTTTGAAAATAATTAACAATCTGTCAATTTATTATATTTTTTGTCAAAGTTTATACAAATTTATTTATTTTTCATTAAACAAAATGAGTTGTGAGTTATCAGAAGAAGTCAAACATAATAGAGATAATTTAGAGTAAGTGCAAGGAAATTTTATGTTAGGAGTATCCCAGCGAAGATGAAATAATATGTCGGAGATAGATCATTTCTTCCGTATGTTTAATATGCTGGTCATCAAATGCATTTGGTTTTAACGCATGCGGCAAAATGCCTGCCATTCAAGACATTCTTTGCAACCATTCAAAGTACTTACTAATATCTTTCGCAATCTCATTGACGGTGGCACGCAAGTTTGGAGGAAAATCAAAAATCCAGAATGTCAATATCTTTTGCAATTACGAAACTCAAACAGTTTTAACATTCAGACAAACTTTTTAAAAAAGATTCACTTTATGACCTTATTGATGAAGATAGTATATTAAGTGAAATAGTAACTCACACCAAACGTGTAAATTCAACGGAATGGCTCACACTATTGAAAGCAGTGAGTAGTGAAAATGAAATTTTGAGAATCAGAGCTTTTGGGGAAGATATAATGAGAGCGTTTCGTTTTTTATTTTTTACTGTGGTTTTCAGTACTCAACATAATAAATAATGTACAAGTTGCAGAAAAAAAGATTTTGATTTGATCAAAGCTCAAAAATATATTTGTACAGCATCGGATAAAATTAAAAATTAGAAGCCAGAAAATAGGAAAAATCCAAATAACAGAACTACAAAAACGTAAATTTTTCCTTCGCTAGAAAGACGCGGTTTTTTTTCATGTAATAATGAATTTCAAACTTTTGGCTTATTTTAGGACTGAAGATACTGGAATCAGTTTCAATATATTGGGCCCAAATCAACGTTTGGTAAAATTTACAGTTACTATGGGGACGAATTATTTCATGATATTCAATTATTACTTACAATTATTTCATGTTCATTCACTCTTTTGAAAATAAGTCCTTGTCAATCGAAAGAGTTTTATATGCTTAATGGAGAATTTGAACAATGAATGACAAACGTTGATTCAATTCTTCTTTTAATCATGAACGATCAAAAACAAAAAGAAACCTTTCATGAACGATAATCGCAGTCTCTGGCTAAATTTTCAATGAGAAAAAAGTACGCTTATTGTCACTTTTGTCAAAAATGGAGGAAAAAGTGTTATGCAATCCAACGTTGAAACTAATGCAGATCTTAACTTGAATTGAACGATTTCACTGATATATATTTCACTTACAGATGTATGTAAAAATTAATTATTATTACGTTAATTTTTAGTAGAAGTTAAATAAATGATACTTCTTAATTCCCGAAAATCTGAAGAATGGAGGAACAAAAGTTATGCAATCCAACGTTGAAACTTTAACTCAGATTTTAAACTTGAATTGAACGATTTTATTTAAATATATTTCAGGGATCTTACAATTGCATGAAAAATAAATAAGTTAGATAAAGTTGCTGAACGAATCATGAGTTATTTTAAAATCGTAAAATAATATCGTCGAGCTTCGTTAGCTAAGGGTTCGCTCAACGATTATTGTATTATTTTCATTGAAAGATGAGGAGGAAAGTCACTCAAGATAGATTCTATGATGGAAGTATTTGTCGAAAAAAAGCAAGACGTGAATTCCAAGCCACGTAAATTACTATTTTTGTATTTAATAAAAAATCACCTTGATATTACTGCTTACTTTCTCATTTAAACCTCAAAATCAGACATTTAATTCGTATAAACTAAGAGACACTGACATAAAATTCCAAGTCAATTGTTACAATTATAGCGACCACTAATAGGTCAAATATCGTGCTTACTATAAAAAAAAATACGTCAGTGCCGCTGATCAAGGTGTAATTACAGGATGAAATTTGCAATAGGCTTAATTTTATTCGTTATAGGCACTTTTTTTCATAACCAATCGCCCACGACCAATCAACTGCCATATTCTTTCGTGAATGCAACTTTGTTAGCAAGAAAAAAATGGATTCCTGGGTTATAATTTTTAGCAAGTGGCAAATCCTGAAAAAAAAATAATATCTTTGTTGTCAAGATGAAAATTAGATTTATATCTTCAATCTGACTTATTTCAAATCTGAATTATTTCGATATTGAAAATCACGATTCCAAAGCGAATGGACAATGTCAATATTGCTATTTTGCTAATCATATTTTCAAGAGTCCAGAAGAATATTGTCGAAAGATGTATTGTGAAGTATTCGATCAAGTCTTGTATTGACTGAAAACTTAATTTGATACTGATAAAGCAACACTTTTTCCAACTTTGGAAAGATTTGTTATCGGTGAAACAGTTGACTTGAAAAAATCATTCGATTCCATCAGAGTTCAGATTAGGTAATGATAGAGAAATGGCTCTGAAAACCATGGAACGTAAAGACACAAAGCCGTTAGCTTTGAAAAATGTTGTTAAATTCATGCGTGAAAACGACTGGTGCATGAGATTTGTTTCTGAATATTTGCGGACCATGAAATTAATCATGACCATACCAGGATCATCTTGCTCCAACGAGATGAGCTTTTCAGTATTGCGATGTGTCAAAAATTACTTGCGCTTGACAATTGAAGCAAAATTGAAGCAAAATCGATTGAATAATATACCAATGTTACACTCATACCCAGATTTAGTGAACAAACTTGGCCTGGAAGAACTCCTGAATGAATTCATTTCGCGAAATTCCAAACGATCATCTGTTGATAAACAAATGAACTTGTGAATCATCACTGAAAGTTTTTAGACTCCTTTGAATCACTTAATTGATTTATATGATCTCCTCCCCCCACATTGATCGGCCACTACCCACCAGGAAGAAATACTTTCCGACGGCACTAACTGAAATATGTTAGTATTTAATCAATCTTTATGGCGAAATTTAACCATATTTTTAATTATTCAATTGCACTTGACTCTTTAAGCCATGGTGGACACTTATAGTTCCAAGGCAGCAGTTTACTGAAAATTTCTTATGGAATTGAAAATATTTCATCATGGAAAAATAGTAAAACTGTTAATGATGCGACATTAAAGTAAATTTAAGAAATTCACAATTTTTTTGGCATGCTTCTTAATTGCAAATTCTTTTATTATTTCTTTTGGTTACAACGGTTTCTCTCGACCACTTTCCTCATACATTTTCTAGCTTGAAAAAGCAACAGGCGCAATATACTATGTTATCAAACTGTTTTTTGGTAGTTATTCTTAGAAGCAATGTCTGATAGGAGAACAATTAAATTCGTAGCTACGCTCATCACGTTTTTTTTTATTAAGAAAATGAACCAACCCAATAACCAACCAACTCAGACTGTAAAGCAATATTTTCTTAGGGATATATTATTTCTCTTCTGGATTCAGTTATTCACTATTCTCGTTGGTTGTCAATATTCGTACGCACTCTACAGGACCTTCCAGAAAAACATCCAGATATGCATACTGAATTTTTTCGTGGCAACTTTACGAGCAGCAAAACTGCTATACCGTTCTTATCAGGTCGATCAGCTTCATGAACACAATAACAAATTTGTAAAGGGTGAAGGTGAAGCTTTAGAAATACTTGATTGAAAAAATTGTCTGCTTAAATGGATGGTAGGCAGGCCCTAGGATCAGTTCTTTAATTGAGAAATTTAAAAATAAATTAATTTAAAAAGATTAAAAAAACATGGGCGCTTTGCATCATGAAGAGAACAATGCATTGGAGAAAAGGTTTTTGACCCATGTCAAAGTAATAATTAACGTCTTTACCGAACAAGGAAATCCCTTGGAAGAAAACGAGCTGGTGTTAGTAGGGAGCTCCATACTAATTAAAAGTGTCGAAGCTGACAAGTGTGTTTAGGATTAAAACAGTATGATTAATTTGTCGTGTTCCAACTCGAAAAAGTTCCAAATTCAATTAATGAAATTATTCCTCGAGCTAATATTCACATTCTCTAGACTAGAAAAACAGATAAGACAAAGTCTAAGATTGATCACTGACGTAAAGACTCCAACTTGTTCTTCCAATTGTATACCTTACCTGAAGCACGGGATGGGAATGTTGATGGTTATTTTATTAGTATTTCATCCGAAAGTTAACGTTTTTTATTAGAATCAATTTTCTAATTTAAAGTGTTATTGTATTTCTTACCGTTTAGGGTCTAAATTGGTTAAAGAAACCCGAAGAACTAACTCCAATCTGATTTTAGAATAGGATGTCCCCCATCAAACTCTGAAACTTTTGTTTAAGTTGGATGAACTTTAGGTAAATTAAGATCAAGGTCAAATTGAAGTCAATCTTTCTTTGAATTTAACATTTTTGTTTGAAGAATTTTTCTGTATTTTAGTTACCCTACGAGATTTTTTCCATTAGCGATTAAAATTTAGGTCTGTGTAAAACAAATCAACTCAACTAAATCCACCCAACACAATATATATTGGTAGTTATTATCGAATCGACAATGGCAATCGACAATATTGATAATCATATTTTCAAGACTCCAGAAGAATATTATCGAAAGATGTAGTGTTTTAATTATTAAATTACAATAGAATCTTTTGAATCTTGAAAGCATGGTGGACACTTATAATTCCAGGACTTTAGTGAAAATATCTTATGCAACCCAAAATATTTCATCATGGAAATATAGTAAAACTGTTAGCAATGCAACATTAATGTAAATTTAAAAAATGCATAATTTTTTTGGCATTTTACTTAATTGCATATTCTCTTATTATTTCTTTTGGGTACAACGGGTTCTCTCGGTTTCTTCAGACATCTTCTAGCATGAAAAAAGCACAACATATGTTGGTAATTATAATAACTTAAGTTTGTTGGGTTGGTTTTTTGGGTTACCTGTTTGTATGGGACGGCCAGGAAGGAAGGACATGAATTGTTAGGGTACCTGGAAAAAAGGAGAACATGAGTCTTATCAAAAATTGAAAACCTAATTAGTAACTGATAAAAAAGTAATGATTTTTGTTGCTGTGTCCACGATAAAGTAAAAAAATCTTCAATTACAATTTGCTGAAAATTTGGTAATAAGTCTTTTCTTTGGTAATAACTTTTATTTCATTTTAAAAAGTTTGCCCAACGAAATGCCACAACGAGTTTTATGCAAATAATAACAATTGATTGAGATAATTGTTGAAATACCCTGTATAGACAATGTTGAATATCAATGCTTGCATAATTTTTAATAAATTAGAAAAGTTGAAAAAACCAATGAAGTAGTGGCTCCCGGACGCTATTCGTTATAGTTTTCGAAAATTTTTTTCCCGTTTTTTTTTTTCAAAAATTTTTTTAGTTTTGGAAAAAATGGATATATACATACGACCTTTTGTGGATTAGAAATAAATCAGAAGTAAGAAAGAAATTGTTAATTTTTTATCCTTAATTTGTTTATAACAATTGAACGGTCAAAGATATAAGGTCGAAACTAGTCTTAAAAGACGAACTTAATTAAAATCTTAATTTTTTGGCTCCTAACTGTTTTTGCCTAATCAAAATTTTTAACAATAAAACCGTGGTTTTACAGATTTTTTTAAAATCACCATCGTATTTAGTGCATTCTTTTATATAAAAATAGTTAGTAAAATCTGAATTTGACTTCAGTACGACTCGGCTAAACTAAGTAACATTAGAAATACTTGTTCTTGAATTGATTGGATTTATTTTCAAATTTTCTCTTCTTTTTATCATATTTGAAATCTGTTTTACATGTTTTAAAAATACATGCCAAAGAGATTTTTACGGTTGTCAGTGGTTTTAACATTTTCGTAAAAACAATTAATCGATATAATCGCGTTGTAAATTTAGATTTCTTGATGAATTAAGGTAGTATGAGCTCCAAGACTAGCTTAAACTTGTTGCTGAAATTATTTTTACCTTATTTTCAACTTTGATGTTGAATTTTGTTATAACTTTATGAATGTAGACGAAAAATAATAATAAATATCAAAAGCTAAATAAATTTAGAAAATTACTCCGGATATCGAAAAATTTTATTATTATTTTCGTCTATATTTTCAGGTTATAACATAGTTCACCATCAAAATTGATTTTTATCCCCACTACCGTGTTTATACATCCTTAATTAGTCGAACATAACGGGTTTATTTTCTTTTCAATAATTTATATAGGTTTTAACTTTAATTTAAATAGTTTTTTCTTACATTTCCAGCGAATAAATCTATGGAAATATATCATCCTATCTGCCGTTTTGACACAAAACCAATGTTAAATATGCCTACTTTTGAAGTCATTTATTTAGTTAAATAATTTTCAGAATTACCCCCCACCCTAAAATTTTCAGAATTGATTTACATTTAGCCCAACTTCATATAAATACAAGTGAAAACAAACAATTAACCGACTTAATTGTTGAAATATCATGTATAGACAGTGTTGATTACTCTGTCACATTACACATACATATCTGTCACACATATATAACTGAAATTCCCATATAATACATACTATACATTTTGCGCATAATATGCGCTCTCACGGATAAACAGTGACATTTATTTTTTTAATAGGAACATTTTTCACTATCTCTAACAGTTTAGAAGATGGGTCCTACGGACCCAAGACCGAATTGACCTATGTTGCTCATTTACGCACTCGACCTCACTTTTAACGTCCTAAGCACGGTTTCAAAGCAAAATTTCAGCTTGATATCTCTTTATCTTTTTGAGTTATCGTGATGAGAGACGGACAGACGACAGACAGACAGACAACCGGAAATGAAGTAATGAGGTGATTTTAGGATCACCTATACCAAAATTTTGTTCATAGCATCAATATTTTTAAGCGTTACGAACTTGGGACTAAACTTATTATACCTTGATATATTTCATATACATGGTATAAAAATCAAGCTTTTTATCCAAAATTGCCCTGGCGCTCGTACATTTAATTTCAAAAATTGCATTTACTTTAATTTTAGATTTTCTTAATAAACCATCCTGTTTAAAAATTTTAGATAATATAATTGATGTTAGTAGTTAGTATTGACATTAGTAATTAGTTTTGATGTTAGTTATTAAAATTAGTACTATAATCTAAGAAATGAGGCCCGATAAAGGCCAAAATTTTGCAATTCTATGGAATATAATTTTTTATGTGACTCGCCTCAAAATGTTGAATGTATGGAATTAGGCTATAATAAATAATTAAAGTAATAAAAAATAATTTTATTATTAGTGTATGACTAAAAGTTTTTATACCATGTATATATGAATTATACATAGTATATTAAGTTTAGTCCCAAGTTTGTAACGCTTAAAAATATTGAGGCTACGAACAAAATTTTGGTATAAAATCACGTAATTAGTCAATTTCCGGTTGTCTATCTGTCTGTCATCACGATTACTCAAAAAGGAAAAGAGATATCAAGCAGAAATTTTGATAGCGTACTTAGGACGTAAAAAGTGAGATCAAGTTCGTAAATGAGCTGCATAAGTCAATTGAATCTAGGGTCCGTAGGACCCATCTTGCAAACCGTTAGCGGTAGAACAAAAGTTTAAATGTAAAAAATATTCCTTATAAAAAAGTAAACAACTTTTGTTTGAAACATTTTTTCGTAAACATCACTGTTTACTCGTTAGAGCGTAAATTAGACGCAAATTGTATAGTATGTATTTTATGGGAATATCAGTTATGTATGTGTGACATGTATGTATGTGTGATGTGACAGTGTAATCAACACTGTCTATACATGGTATTTAAACAATTAACTTTATCAATTGTCTGTTTTCACTTGTTTTATTTGATCTCAAAATTTTTCGAACTTGCGTTCATTCTGCACGGGTCTAGCTAGTAAATTTTTTTTTTTTTTTGCTTTTCTTGTGTCAAGTTGAGTTTAGTGCGAATTTTCAGGTACGTATAAAATTTTATTTTTTAATTAATAGTGTCTTGTTACAACAATTTGCTGTTGCACACAATATCATAAACTCATGTCATTGACTCTGAATAACTGCAGTGTCAACGAATTATTCTTCATAAATTACATTGAATACATTCTAAATCAAAAATAGTTAACAAGTGAAAACAAACAATTGACTGAGTTAATTGTTGAAATACCATGCATAAATACATATACAATTTATATAATAGATACTATACAATTTACACCTAATTTGCGCCCTCATGGGTAAACAGTTATGTTACCCATGTTTCATAAATGTTTCAAACAAAAGTTGTTTATTTTTTGATAAGGAACATTTGTTACATTTCAACTTTTGTTCTATTTCTAACGGTTTACAAGATGAGTCCTACGGACCGATAAGTCAAGACCCAATTGACCTATGTTGCTCATTTCGAACTCGAACTCACTGTATACGTCCTGAGTACGCTGTAAAAAATTCAGCTTGATATCTTTTTTCGTTTTTGAGTTATCGTGTCCACAGACGGACGGGCGGACAACCGGAAATGGACTAATTAGGTGATTTTATGAACACCTATACCCAAATTTTGTTTGTAGCATAATATTTTTAAGCGTTACAAACTTGGGACTAAACTTAGTATAACATGCATATTAATTATATGCATGGTATAACAAGTGAAAAAAAACAATTGGCTGAGTTAATTATTTAAATACCATGTATAGACAGACCGTGTTGATTACTCTGTCACATTACACATACATCCATGTCACACATATATAACTGATATTCCCATATAGTACATACTATACAATTTGCGTCTAATTTACGCTCTAACGAGTAAACAGTGATGTTTACGAAAAAATGTTTCAAACAAAAGTTGTTTACTTTTTTATAAGGAATATTTTTTACATTTAAACTTTTGTTCTACCGCTAACGGTTTGCAAGATGGGTCCTACGGACCCTAGATTCAATTGAACTATGTTGACCATTTACGAATTTGACCTCACTTTTTACGTCCTAAGCACGCTATAAAAATTTCAACTTGATATCTCTTTTCCTTTTTGAGTCATCGTGATGACAGACGGACAGACAGACAGACAACCGGAAATGGGCTAATTAGGTGATTTTATGAACACCCATACTAAAATTTTGTGCGTAGCATCAATATTTTTAAGCATTACAAACTTGGGACTAAACTTTCATTATCTACATATATGCATGGTATATAAAAACAAAAATACGCACAATTAAATCACCTAGAAATTCGAAAAATATAAAAAGTACCTCGAGAAATATAAAAAGATCGAGAAACCAGAAACCCTAAGCAGAATTAGCTTGGGCGAACTTCTAAGCGCATGGTAAAAACAAACCTTTTAAATCAATATAATTATGTTCTCCACACTCATATGAACATTTTGAATCCCCTAAAAATAATTTTGTTCCATGGAATTGCAACCTTAAATGCTTCAATTAAATCAAACATTGAACAACCTTACATCAAACCCGGTATTTTTGTTAAATCTAAATTTTCAACCTCGAAAAACGACCGGATCATGCTGAAAAATAAGAAAAACCTCAAAACCTCTTTACCTTATTTCAGATTTTTACGATTTTAACCTAGAAGTACTCATGTTTCATAAAAAACTATAGTATTTATTTTTAAAAAAGGTTAATAAAGTTTGCAACAATTTGAGATAGTTTATATAGGACCGATAGTTTCGGAGACACAGCTTTTCGAATTTTTTGTTATACGATTTTTCGCAAAATTTCATTTGAAACCGCGAGGTTTTGTCTAGACATAGAACAAAAATTTAAATTTGAAAAATGTTCCTTATAAAAAAGTAAACAACTCGCCGTAAAGGCGCAAATAAGGACAAAATTTTGATGTCCGTTTCTCCAAAAGTATAAAAGATGGGGAGCTGAAAATTTGCAAGTGGCTTCAAATATTGGTCTTGTGAAACATTCTAGAAAAAGTGGAAAATAATTTTTCGAATGTTTTTGAAATTTTTGAAAACCAGTGATGTTTAGGAAAAAATGTTTCAAACCAAAGTTGTTTATTTTTTACATTTAAACTTTTGTTCTATCTCTAATGGTTTACAAGATGAAATTTTGCGTAAAATCGTGTAACTTGACAAAATAGACAACTATCGGGCCCATAAAAGCCAGTTTTATCTTAAATTGTTGCAAATTTAACCTGCCTTAAAAATGAACACCACAATTTTTGAAATAAGGTCAAATTTTTGAGGTTTTTCTTATTTTTCGGCATAATTCGATAGTTTCCCGAGGGCGAAAACTGGTATTTAACATTACCTTTACATTGTAAACAACATATCAAAAAAACAAAAAAACCTGATTTTATGCAAGGTTCACTCCTTTTTCACGAATAATTTGACTGAATTAGTTAATAGTAATTAGTAATAATGTTAGTACAACTACAAATTTTCGTAATTAGTATTATTTTACTAAGAATTAGAATATAAAGTGTCCCAAAACTGCTAAATTAGTACAAGAGAATCATATAAATAATAAAGAAGAAAGTTATTTTGTAGTTTTTGGGGATTAAGGTACTTCTAACGACATAAGAGAGAACGCGAACGCGATATGTTTAAAAGAGAAGAAATATAGTTCTCTAAATCAGGCATGGGCGAGTTATTTTAAGTCAAAGTCATCATTGTTATAACTTTATTGTGCGCCATAAACTTTATGATGTGTCTCTTTATCCAAGTCCGCATTGCTCATAGAGGAGGAAGCGAGATGGGTATACGACTTTGCTACCTATCTCAGTTTCTCTAATAGTAATGAGATAGGTAGAAAAAAAAAGTTTGTTTCTCTGTATTACTGGTATTTTTGGTTTTCACTGGTTAGGTTGTCACTGTCTTGCTCGTATGTTAAGTTAGGAGTCCGAGGGAATTCTGTAAGTCACGTTTGCCCATGCCTGCTCCAAATAGAAGTGTATTACTTAAATAAGTCTCTGACAACACTGCAACGAATACTATCATATATTGTCCATCTGTTAATATTTTGGGTATGTTCCGTAATATTCACCAGTATACTAGCCAGTGTTAATGACGCCATAAACCGACGCCATACTGTTGAATCGTTCCGAAATATACTGACCAGTGCATGTATATATATTCTTATTGTATTCGTCAATTACGAATAAGTCTTTTTCAGACGCCATTATTTCGTCTTAATGAACAATAAATAAATAAATTTCTTGCAAAAACACTCGATGAACACATGTACACTATCATGCCCGTTTTACCAGTACAATATGGCGTAGTATACCAGTAAAATATGGCGTCGATTTCTGACGTCATGAACACTGGCCAGTATACTTTGTATCAACATGTCACAGTCAACTTCACACAGAGTAAATTGAACAACGTTGTCGCATATACAATTCACTTCTGGATTATACTAAATATTTGTCAAAAAGTAATTTTCATTTATTATTTTTTCTCCGATTTGTAATTGAAGTAATTCGAACCCAAAATACATAAATCGGATCTCTTTAACTATTGGGCAAATGAAGTAGCTTCTGATTTACAAGTACGGTATGTATACAGAAAGCTTTTTTAACTTGACATATGCGTGAAACTGGAAAAATAAATTTAATCGAGAAAAATGCTTTAAACGAAAAATGTTAATTTCAAAGACACACATCTTACACGGGTATTGAATTTTTTTCGAAGTGTCTAGCTTCCGTAGAATACATAGGAAAAAACAATTTTAGATAAAAGTTTTCAAACCGTTTTTGCCTAAACTGTACTTTCTGGTTTGCGAGAAAATGTTTCGAACAAAAATTGTTACCTTGTTAATCAATAACAGCTTTCTAGTTATGGAATAGAGTGAGTTTTCCATTGAACTTGAAAACCAAGGTTACGTTTAATGCCTGCGTAAGATGTGCCGCCTATAGACCCAATATTTTTTTAAGTATTTTTATCGATTAAAGTTATTTTTCAAGTTTCAAGCATATGTCTACTTAAAAAATACACCCTGTATATCCCTAACAAATAACAAATAAGGATGTGGATGACCTTTGTTATAGGCATATGTTAGAGAAACGGAGGTTAAACCCCATTATTATTTATTATTTAGGTTTTTAGTAGTTGAAACGTTAGATACTTATCGTTGTTATAAAATGAAGCAGATTTTCGTGTGTTTAAATCAGGGTCAGTGTTAGTAAAGAAACGAAAGATCAAAGTTATTAATAACAAGACAAAAATAGATCCAGTAACCAAACCCCTAGTCACTACCCCTAGAGGCTCACACATAGCTAGGATTCAGGGTTCACTCAAATTTACGAAACAGTTAACAGTATGCCAAAAATTTAGGACTCACTTTGCATTTTGGATTAAAGTAACAAAGTTTGGTAATATTATTTTTTGAATCCGGAGTATGTTAGTACAACTAATAAACCGGGATGCATAGGAAAAGTTAGGAAACAGGGCCGATTGAAACGGAACTTTTTGTAACGTGTTTATAGGACCCCAAGAAACATTCAGCCAATTTAACCAAGTCAAAAGAGAGCATAGGGTCCAAGCGGGAGGCTTATGCATTAAAAATTTGTTATACTTATTTTGGCTTAAAAATGTCATATAGTATGTTTTTTTGGTTGCTGAATAGGAATCAGATGTCAGATTACACGAATTCTGTCACGTTTTCAAAAAATCATACCAATTTTGGCCCAAAATTTGCAAATTTTGCAAACCAAGTATTTATCATCCAAAATTTGCTCTAAGTACAATTTGTAACCGCTGATTACGAATACGATGTCCGATTACACGAATTCTACCCATCTTCCTAAAATCGTGTCATTTTTGCCCAAGAATATCCCTTTTTGGCACAAAAACTGCAAATTAAGTATTTTTCGTTCAAATTGTGCTCTAGGATATATTTTTGTTTCCATATACGAGTCATAGAATCCGTGTAATCTGATATCGGATTCATAATCAGCAACCAAAAATATCTCCTAAAGCACAATTTTGAAGAAAAATACTTTGCAGTTTTTGTGCCAAAAGAATGAAATTCTCGAGTAAAATCGGCACCTTCTAGAGCAAAGTATGAACGATATAAACTTAGTTTGCCGTTTTTGTGCCAAAAAAGTAAAATTTTTGATCAACAATGGAAATTGGAATACGTGACAGAATCCGTTAATCTGACATCATAGTCGTAATCAACATCCAAATACCTCCTAGAACCTAGAACAGTTGGGACGATAAATACTCAGTTTTACATTTTTGTAACAAAAAGTGGAATTTCGGGTCAAAAATGGCCTGATTTTTGGAATACATGACGGAATTCGTGTAATTTGAGATCGGATTCGTATCCAGCGACCAAAAATACCAACTAGATGACAATTTTAAGCCAAAATAAGCATTTCCAAAAAAATTTGAGTTTCCCTTTTATGACTAGCTGAATATTTATTGGGGTCCTATAAACACACTACTAAAAGTTTCATTAATATCGATATTGTTTCCCCACTTTTCCACTTTCCTCATTTTTTCCGGTTTGATCATTGTATTATGTAGCCGGATCAAAGTTTGGGACAAGCATGGATTTTTATAAATAATGACCTTTCATGTAAAATTTAAAAAAAAATTGTCTTTGTACTCTTGATAACTCATTTCAAAATTATTTTGAACAAAAATTGTCTGCCATGACCACCACAAAACCAACAACTGTGGCAACATCTTCTCGAATACTAGAGGCCAAATTTTATTACTTTAGCTCAAAATGCATACGAAAAACGCTTTAACCTCTAGACTACATCAAAACATGCACTCAAACGTACCTTTAACAATTGCATCTCCAACAAATAATTCTCCTGTTCGGTCGGCAGCCTGATCTTTGTAAATACGAGATATTAATATCGGTAATTTATGTTCTGCTCCTCCTTTTATGCTTAAACCTAATCCTCCCTCGGCTTGCCGTCGAATTTGAACCATACGTTCCTAAAAATTAAAAATTTCAAACGTATTAAAACTTTTGAAGAATTGCACAAATTCTTCCCCTACAAATACAAATGACTTAAAAAACTAGGAACTTTTGGCCAAGAATTTCACTATTTTGACACAAAAACTATTAACAAAGTATTTATCATACAAACTTTGTTCAAAAAAATATTTTAACCGCTGATTATGAATCCGATGTCCGATTACACGGATTCTATGATGTGATAACCTCCAGAAATAACTAATACCTTATTTTTCGTAATAAGCGAAACAAAATTCCTCTTAGAGCACAGTTTGGACGATAAATACTGAGTTTGCCGTTTTTGTGAATACATGACATGGAGATTCGTAATCAGCGACCAAAAATACCTCCTATTCGGTACTGTTTCCCCACTATTCCTATGCATTTCGGCTTATTACTTGTACTATTTATAACAACTTATTGCTCATAGGTAAAAACCTGCAACTAATCTTTGGCTACTCATTAAAAAAATTACAATAATATTAGCGATATACAGTTTTTAATAAAACCATAAAATTCTAATTAATTATCCCAACAAGAATGTACAATAAACTCAAACCAAATATAAAATTGCCACTACCGGACTTCTACATCAACATATTCCAAAAACAATATCTTAAAATTCTAGCAAAACATATTCGAATTCTTAATTAATCGGTCCTAAGAAATAACTAAGAATGTTATATTTACCTTTGAATGTAATGACTTTGCAGAATTTTGATCCAATGGAACTTCTTTTTGCAATCGTAAAATTTCCATAGACAAATGTAATCTAACTGATTGTGGTTTACTTTTGCCATCACTCACTGTTACCATACCAGTTCGAACTTTCAATTTTTGGTAAACCTTTTCCTCAATTGGAGTTGTCATTCTTGGTACTGTTGCATTTATCTTCATTTTGACCGAAATAACCCTTTTAATGAAATCATCTCAAATAATTATCACAAAACATATTGACTATTTTATAAACAATAAATAACATTTTTAACAGAACTAAAATTATTTTAGATAAAAAACTATTTTTACGTATTTACTGTACTCGAAGACTTTTTATATTAGTATTAATTTTTATATGGAGCGTCTGACAGCAATGGAAATTGTACGTTAAGGCTTGACCTAATTCTCCCTGATGATGGACGACATTATTCACACGCTTATTAATAAATTATCTACCTATATTCACATCATTTTTTGTATTTTCAACCTCATTCACTCGCATATATTAATGCGTTGGAAATAAGTTAGAAAATATAGATTGTATAGGGTAATTCTTCCAACAGATGGACAAAAATTTATTTAATTTGACAAATAAAAATCTGGAATGTTAATAAGGCCCTAGATTTATGCAAGTATGCTCGTCCACCATTTTGACTCTTGCATCAGCTGTCAGTCTATTTAACAATGTTAGGAAGAGCAAGTTAAAATGGTTTTCATCACAATTACAGCAACAATTATTCAATTTAATATTTTCTGAGTCACTCCGAGTACGTTTTCGTGAACATAGTGCACATTTGACAACTCGGGTAAGATAGTTAAATCGAATAATTCACAAAATGTGTCTCGAATTTTTCAAATATCGTTTATATATTTTCGAAAATGATTTAAAAACAGCAGATAGACTTTATTTTCTTTCTTAATGTAACATTTATCAAGGATTTTTAATAATAAATTACAATTTACCTCACACAACATAGATTATTTGTCCATAAATCCCTTCACATATTTTGAACCCATTTTCGACGCCTTTCATGGTCTTTTGGAAATCTGCCCACCTTAATTCCAATTTAGGACCCATCGTTAATCCCACAGCTGAATATTAGAAATAATATACAACTCATTTTCACGCTTGAATTGATAACAGTATTTATAATTTACATCGCAGTAACCGGAATGTTTCAAGGACTTACAGTTAATTATAAATTACTTAAAGCAAGCCATTACCCATTATTGATTGAAAATCATGAAATTTAATCACCTTTTGCTCGTGTTTACATACAAAATCAACACTGAACAGGACTGATTCACAGTAGATTAACACGGACGTTTTGAGTCGAAGGATTTCAAATGACTGACGAGTATGCCTGCATACTATTAAAAAGATTTAGTGGTACTAGTGAATTACTAAATTCACAAAGCGTAAATGTTCAGATACGGGCGTTCCCCCTCCACATAAACCTAATTATTTTTTCTCACACTGACTGGTGTGAATGAAATCCAGAATTAACGATAGTTAATTACTTTTGAACATTACTTCTTATATTAAAATCAATGTCACTTTCGCTTAATACACGCTGCAACTAACTTAAGTCCATTGATTGGACAAGCCACCCTACGTATTTTAAGGATGTACGGCATGAAGAATAAATATTTAATATTTTTTGTATAGAATGCCGAATGCTCTGAGAAGTTTGAACAACTTGCTATATCAAATACAGTGTAGTTCCAAATAATCCAAATAAGCCGATTTAACTAAACTTAAGTAAAATATTGCTTCGTTATATGGGACACGTTTGAGTATTTGTATTTAAACTTGTAAAAACTTTTGAAAATGATTGTAAATAAAAAACGCCGAACTATCAGTTAGCCTAAAATAAAATGAAGTAGTTACTTTACGAAATCTTAATAATCAGGAGCATATCAAACCGATTAACATCTTTTTCACTTTGTAAATATTAGTACTGTAAATATTTTTTACCTAACGGAAAAGAGTAAGGAGCATAGTCTATCCAGTATAAGTCTGTGATACATAACAAGATCATGTACGTCTATAGAATATGAAAAATAACCCGCGCAAATGAAACATGTAATGATTTAATAATAAATAATTAAACTGTTTATTATTTAATAAATCAAAACCTAATTCTAAATCAAAGGATTTTTTTTTTAAATTTTTTATGAAGGAAAATATTATTAATACACAACCAAATATTTAAAGGAACAAAATTTTTACATAAAATTTTACCTAAATTTCAAACAGCTGTATCTGCGCAAAGTCATCGAAGAGCTAATTTGAAAACTTGTTCTTTCTAGTTTTAGAATCCGTGACTTAAAAATTTGTATCACCTCTTGCTGCTTTGAACGGAGGGTTGAAAAAGTGAGAAATGTTATCCTCAAATTTTATATGAAGTTTAGAAGCGAACAAAAATTTTAAAATTATTTTACAACAAAGTTAAGAACTCTGGAAAGCTTGTTTATTGCTCTTTAAATTGTGCTTATAAATTTTCATACGAACTTTTTCGACTAAAATATTCGTTTTCCAAGCAAAATTGACCCTTTTGGATTTAAACTCCTGTATCTTTTGAAATAATCATCGCACTGAAATTTTTCTTATATCGTAAAACTTAAACAGCTTTTTTTTAAGCCTTAAGGTTTTGCAAAAACTCTTATCACTCTCCTATTTTTCGTTTTTTAAACAATCCAAAAAACGGAATTTTTCCATATTTTAGGCGTCTTTCACCTGACTGTCATTTTATAAAAAAAAAGGCGTTAAATAAAATCTTACCATGCTCATTAGAAAATTTGCACTTTCTAGTTTTTGGAATTGCTGAAAAATTTTTACCACCTCCTGTCGCTTTGTACTCAGAAGTTGAAATGTTTATCAATTAACCCCTTAATTATATTTGAAGTTGAGAAGCGTGTTAAAAATTCAAAAATTATTTTACAACAACTTTGTTTTTTTGAATCAAGATAGTCGCTTTCCAAGCAAAATTCAAACTTCTGGATTTAAAATCCTGTATCTTTTGAAATAATCATTGCACTGAAATTTTTTTCATTTCATCCAAAATAGCTCATTTGTAATCTTTTTCTTTCTAGTTTTAGAATCCATGACTTAACAATTTTTATCACCCCTTGCCGATTTGAACGGAGGGTTGAAAAGTGTTGAAAAATGTTCAATATAAATTTCTTAAGAACACTCGAAAGCTTGTTTATTTCTCTTGGAAATACGTTTAAATAAATTTTCGTACAAGCTTTTTGGACCAAGATATTCGCTTTTTAAGCAAAATTGGCACTCCTGGACTTCAAATCCTGTATTTTTTGAAATAATCATCACACTGAAATTTTTCTCATATCGTATGAAAATTTAAACTGCTGTTTTTTAAGTGTTTTGTAAAAACTGTTATCATTCTCTTATTTTTCGTTTTTAAAACATGCTTTTTTCCCATATTTAAGCTACAAACATTAGCAATGCACCAGTAGTAAGTTAGTGCAACACACTAAGTAATAGTTACAGAGCTGTCCATACGATTTTTGTCTGCTGAGCATTTAATATGATAGCAGGTAATGCCCCAAGTCGTCCTGTAAGGATCCACGAATTTCTACGTGGAATTCTCCCTCCTAGATGGTGGTTTGAAAAGATTGGGGGTCACTAATCGATGGTTCTGGAAACTGTCTGCTTGTTTTATAATTCATTAGATGTGATTCTGGACAGTCATCTTGGAAAGTTTGACACCAGCAAGTCGTCCCAATCCGGAGTTTTGTCGAAAAAACGGAAAAATCGACATTTATGGTTTTATCGGCATATCTCCATATTGGGACCACTGGCTGGACTCAAACTTTTACATAACATCTTTTTTTATAAAATAGCGGATAAGTGAAAAAACGCCTAGAATATGAAAAAATTCAGTTCAGAAAAGTGAGAAAGAGAAATAAGAGTTTTTACAAAATAATATGCTAGAGTTTAAAAGAAGTTTCAGTTTTTAAATGAGATGAAAAAAAAATGTCAGTGCGATGATTATTTATCAAAATATACAGGATTTTATGTCCAGAAGTGCCAATTTTGCTTGAAAAGTGAATATCTTGAGACAAAAAGTTCGTACGAAAAATAAACAAGCTTTCGAGTGCTCTTCATTTTTCACTTTTCAACCCTCCGTTCAAAGCGATAGGGGGCTATTTTGAAGGGGTTTTTTTAAGTCACAGATTCTAAAACTAGAAAAAACAAGATTTCAAATGAGAAATTTTGAGTGCAAGTTCGATGATTTTTCGCAGCGATACAGCTGTTAAAAAGCTGTTTACAGCAGGTAAAATTTTGGGAATGCTGGACGAAAATATTATTTTCGTCATAACTTTATTTTGACGAATTCTAAAACGAATGCAGATGCCATTTTGTGAAAATTCGCTTTTGGGGATGCTTCATAATTTATAATTGTGTTATAACTTTCAATTGTGGACAAAAGAAGTCAATCAGTATTTTATGAAAATTCAAATTTTGGTGTGCTATACCCACGAAGCTGGTTACATCAGATTTTCAGCTTTAAATTTACGATAAGTAGAACAGATTTCTTGAAAAAACTAGTGAAAAGAAACCTTTGACTGAGTTAATTGTTCAAATACCATGTATGGACAGTGTTGATTACTCTATCACATTACAAATACATAAATGTCACACATACATAACTGATATTCCCATATAATGATAATATATACTATTAAATTTACGCCCTCACGGGTAAAAAGTGATGTTTACGAATAAAATGTTTCAAACAAAATTTGGTTATTTTTTATAAGGAACATTTTTTACATTTCAACTTTTGTTCTATCTCTAACGCATTACAAGATGGATCCTACAGACCCAAGACCCAATTGACCTATGTTGCTCATTTACGAACTCGACCTCACTTTTTATTTCCTAAGCATGCTATAAAAATTTCAACTTGATATCTCTTTTCGTTTTTGAGTAATCGTTATGACAGGCGGACAGATAGACGACAGACAGACAACCGGAAATAGACTAATTAGGTGATTTTATGAAAACTTATACCAAAAAATTTTCTTAGCATCAATATTTTTAAGCGTTACAAACTTGGGACTAAACTTAATATACCATGCATATTACATATATGCATGGTATAAAAAAAAATTAAGGGAAATTGTGTACAAAAGTATTTATTTTTCATAAGTGAGCCTACAATTACATTTTATAAATTAAAAAAATCGTGATGTATGAAATGTTTGAAACTCGAGTCTTGATTTGAGCAGTACGTATTATTATAAAAATCAAATATAGATTTTTCTATGAAATTTTTAATCAGGAATGTCAGATGAAAACGATTTTCCTTCAATACGAATCCTTATTGTTTAACAAAATTTCCTAGAATAGTAAATATTTTATTGAAAATATCACAAGAAAATTAATTTTCTCCATCGTGAATCTTCTTATGTTTATTTAAAGCTCTTGAATGAGTAAATGTTTTATGACAAATTTTACAAGAAAGTAATCTTTCTCCATGATGAATTCGCTGGTGTTGAAGTAAACCAGTTATGGTAGTAAATTTTTTATTGCAAGTAGCACACGAATATGGTCTCTCTCCTGTGTGAATTCTTATATGCGTGGTTAGGGTTCCTTTTTGAGAAAATCTTTTGTTACAATAAACACATAAAAATGGTTTATCACCAGTGTGACACCTTTTATATACCGCTAATTGACACTTGTATTGAAATGTTTTATCACAAAAATCACATGATACTTTTTTTCTATTTATTCGTTGTGGTTCTAACACATATTCAGTTAAAATTTCGTCTTTAACAATGAATTCTGTATGTAATTCTTTTTCAATTTTTATATTTTCGTTGTTAATTGTAAATAATTGCTTGTTATTTTCATCAATTTCTTTATTTTTAATATTAGTACTAAAACCGTTTGATATATCTTCCATTTTACCACTGTTGTTGTTTTCTTGTGGTTCATTTGTAATTCGTACATCTTGCATTGTTATGACCGTCTCATCATCAGCCTTTTCTAATATTTCTTCTTTAATGGTAATTTCTGTGTTCAGTTGATTTTCAAGTTTAATTTTTTCTTCTTCGATAATATAATTTATAGAAATTGTTTTAAATTAATTATTTGCCATTTTACGTTTGTTTCTCAAAAAGTTGTTGACGGATAAAAGCAATGATGTTCATATTTTTATTTGCAGAATTTTAAAATTTCCCAATTTGCAAATCCCTATGCATTTCTCATTCTATATAATAGCGCGATAATTCAAATTAAATGCTATTTTTAAATAAAATTTAATGAAGAATAATGATACCTTTTGAAGAAATTAACTAAAATTCAAGAATAATTAAAATATTACAAAATAAATTAAAATAATAAAATCATTTAATAAATTTAGTCTAAATTAAATGGAAAGCCTGACGTATATTATTATTTGATCAGGGCATACCATTATATTATTCGCAGGTTACTAGACGAATCATTTTAGATCAAAAAAGGCTAAAATGAAGAATTTTTATGTACCTCAACCTATCGGGCCAGTTTTTTTTTTTTTTTAAATGTTCAGGAAGGTCCATATATCAAAATCTACATCTAACTTGTTGCCGCTAAAAAGTTTGGCCCTTGCTATGGGCCAAAATAGCCCCTTATTATAATAAGTGATTTTAGAAAATTTCAAAACCTTGAAAATATGCAACAAAATGGGCCAGAAACGTACATTTGGGGGTTTTCGGGATCGCTGATCACTATTCTGAAGTCAGAATTTCAATATACTCTCCCCTTCCAGGGGTAATTCACCCCGCTGGTCCAAATTGAATGTTTACAGAAAATCGCAGTGTTAGGTCAACGAAGGGCGAAAACGGTCGTGTTTTAAACGGTAAAAATTTTAGAAACTTTGGGATTTAATAGTAAGCCATATTAAGTTCTTGAATTTAATTTCGCGTTAGATTCTGTCAAAAAAAAAAGTTTACCATTGAGTTAGCATAGGATCTGCAAATACCATGGAAATACCTTAAGTATAAATCTTTCGAATAAATATAAAAAATGTGGGGTCAAGTTTAAGTGCTTTTGGTAACAAACTAGGGGAAAGTAGTCTATAATGATCCCTCAGGGTAAAATGATCCTTCATTGTTTTAAGTAAACCGTTAAAGTATTCTAGTATATTTATCGATAGATGGTTTTCACGCGATCAAATTAATCGTTCTACAAAGACTTATGCTGATGTATAAACTAATTTGTGTTCCGTACCAAAATATTAATTTTACTGCTTATGATTTATGGTAAGGCAAATTTCAACGTAAAATTTCTTTTCTTGTATAAGTTTTTGCCGGCTGGCTGTTTTTACTCTTGGCTTTTGTTGACTTTTAATAATATTATGACACATTTTCATAGGCGTATAATAAATTTTAAGGTCAGTTTTTATGACGAACTTCAAATAAATCGGTACAGCCTAAAATGATCCCTATTTTGTGTGTAAAATTATAATAGATAAAATGATCCCCCATCATGTAACGAGTCTTGAATGTGTTGATTTAGATGAATTTCCCAGTGATTTTTGTTTTCATATTAATCGTTGATGCAATGTAAAAGAACAGTTAATATTTTATGTGAACTGTTTGATAAAAAATGCAATGGGATCATTTTACTCACTATTCATACAAGGTCGGTCAAAACGATCCCTTTTGAGAAATATTGAATAGTCCTAAAAATTTGAACAGATCAAAAGAAATTTACATGCCAATATTTTTAACATTTGAATAAAGAACTCGAAAATATTTCGACGTTGTACATATGTCGAATAGTTTGGCTATAAATTGCAATGGGGTCATTTTAACCCACCTTCTCCTACTCTTAAAATAATTTTATAAATAAATAAATTTTTTTTATAAATTAAATAAATTTTAATTTTATTCTTCCAAGATGAATTAAATTTTGGTTCTTCTTCTCGTTGGTACGTTTTCGGAGAATATAAAGGAACGCATACGGAGAAAAACCATATTCATGTAAAATGTATACATGAATATGGTCTTTCTCCGCTACGAATTCCTTAATGTGTAAAACGCAAATAACTTTTCCTTGGCTGGAGCTAGTTCGCCTTGAATTGAACTTCTTTAAAAATGAATATAGGCGTGTTGGATACTCGGCAACTTTACTGTAAACCTATTTATAATTTTGATTAAAGAATTTAAGGGGCTGTACTTAAATTACGTAATAAATTTACGGGAAGAAAGGGGTCAAATTATGTTGTTATTATTTGTTATGGTACGGTACCTAGTTTTTATTATTTGGAAAGTAGCAAGTAGAAAGTATATATATTATAAACAATTGACTGAGTTAATTGTTGAATGCATAGTCAGTGTTGATTTCTTTATCACATTACACATACAAACATGTGACACATACATAACTGATAAACAAGTATAGTACATATTATAAAATTTCCGCCTAATTGGCGACCTTGCTGGTAAACAGTCATGTTTACGAAAAAATGTTTCAAACAAAAGTTGTTTAATTTTTGATAAGGAACATTTTTTACATTTAAACTTTTGTTCTATCTCTAACGGTTTACAAGATGGGTCCCAAGACCCAATTGACCTATGATGCTCATTTACGAACTTGACCTCACTATTTACGTCCTGAGTACGCTGTAGAAATTTCAGCTCGATATCTTTTTTCGTTTTTGAGTTATCGTGTCCACAGACGGACGGACGGACGGACAACCGGAAATGGACTAATTAGGTGATTTTATGAACACCTATGACAAAATTTTTTTCCTAACATCATTATTTTTAAGCGTAACAAACTTGGGACTAAACTTTATATACTATGTATATTTAATATTTACATGGTATAATTACTCAACACAAACAAATTCTTTTTTAACCATAAAAAGATTTTTAACCATAATACTTAAAAAAAACTAATGAAATTCAAAGAAAAAAAATTACGTACAAAACATGGGGAGGTGGTTTCAATAATTTGTTACAACCTGTTACATAGGGTGGGGGGGGTAGGGGTTTAAAAGTCGTTGTAAAAGCGTTACGTAATTTAAATACAGCCCAGTAAAAATTACATTAAAAAACACTATTATTTACGGATGTGAGGAAAAGAATGGATTATTAAAAAATCATTTTTTGTTTTATAAGTTAAGGATGTACGAGCGCCAGAGCAATTTTCGATAAAAGGCTTTATTTAATTATTTTTTTATGAAGTTGGAGTTAGTCTCAATCAATTCTGAAAATTTTAAGGGGGTTGCCTGATTATTTAAATAAATAAATGACTTCAAAAGTAGGCATATTTAACAGTGGTCTAATGGAAAAACGGTACATGGATGAAACGTTTTCATAGATTTCCCCAAATTTAGTCAGTGGAAATTATAGAAACTATTTAAATTAAATTTAAAACCTTAATAAATTATAAAAACCCGTTGTACTCAACTAATTAAGGATATATGAGCACGGTAGTGGGGGGACACAAATTTTTCAATTTTGATGGTGAATTATGTTGGCAAATTCATCATCAAAATTGAAAATAAGGTATAAATAATTTCAACCACAAGTCTAAACTTCCCTTGGCCCTCGTACTGCCTTAAAGTATCGATTTACAAATTAAGAAAATTAATTATTTTTGAATAATCGATTTACAGATTTTTTTAAAAATAAAATTTTTTAATCAAATTAAAGAATTGATTTTTAATCATCGATTTACAAATTTAAAAAAATTGATTTTCTCATAGTTGATTCATAAAAACTGATTAATTGAAAATCAATTTTTCATGGTTTGTTTACAAAAAGAAACTTTATTTATTTTGTTAATGGCACTAACACATCCTATATAAAAATATACTCTATAGCATGGATGGCGAACCAATGGCACGTGACACAATATTTTGGGCACGCCACCGATGACAAAGTTCACTATGAAGTATTATATTATGAACGAACGCTTGTGATTCTACGAATTCGGGTTCGTTTGTTATTGTAGTTACATCGTGGACTACAATTGCTAATGACGCATAGTTTGTTTACTCATAGCTTAATAGTCAATTTTTTTTATAAAATTGTCGTGCAGCGGCACGTCTATGGCCTCGTTAATTTATCTTTAATTTGATCTATCAACAAAAATGGGAAAAATCACTAATTAAATTTAAAAAAAAAAATCGATTATTTGATACCTGATACAAATCTTAGATCAATATGTGGCTTTCTGGGATACTTTTTCTAACCCATCCTAAAATGTTCTTTGGATCATGTTGATCATAAGCTCCCACAGCCACAAAATTTTTAACTGGTATTTTTCGAGCTACGAGCTATATAACTATAACGTATGTAAAGCTTGAGAGCTTTTGATCAGAACGATTCCAAGAACATTTTGGGGGCGGTTTGAAATAGTTTCACAGAAAGTCATTTTCCTAGTTAGATTGGTACTATAAATATATACGCAAACTATTCTAAAAAATTTGTGGCCGTGAGAATTTTTTCACAGAAAGTCATTTTTCTAGTCATATACTAAAACTAGAATATATTTGTAGATTTGATTTCCGTAACTCGAAAACTGCTTCTTAAAAATCTTCGTGGTCGTGAGGGCTTTTGATCAGAATGATCCAAAGAATATTTAAGGGTGGGTTAGAAAAATTTTCACAGAAAGCCATTTTCCTATCTAATCTTGCGGGATTCTTTATGTATTGGATAACAAGGCATATGTCTTCAAAATATTCTACTCTATTAACACTAAACTATCATCTGATATATATTTCTCAATTAAAATGAAACAATCGTGTTTTGGGTTCAAAAATTCGATCCAAAAAAATTATATTCGATTTTCAGATTTTTTTTAAATATCACATGTTGCTATTTTTTATAGCATTGTCTGCCCCTGGATGTGTCTTAATACCAGTGCATCTACAAATCGAAATTGTATTTATTAAAAACTATCACCGATTATAGCTTTTCGCACATCGATAAGACAAGAACTGAAAAATAATGAAATTTGGCAAATAAAAAAACATTTATACTTTTTTTTTTTAAATTAGAAATTTTTTTTATTTTTTTCCTGTAGGTATACGTAATAAACTTGTTACCTCTATAAGTTTGTTCTTTTAGTACTCTAATGATCTAGATTCTAATAGATACAAAGTGTACACTAAGTGTAACTAGAAAAGGATAGTCTTATAACATTGCCATAGCATTATCGTTTTCTACTAACATTAAGTGTAGTACACCGATGAAAAAGGCAAAAAAAAAAATTTAGTCGCACGCATAAAACTGATCAACCAATCACGGTAGTGGAACAAATGATTTTGAATGGTTGACTGATTCAGCTTATTGACTTACCTGTACAGTTCATTGACTTACCTGTACAAATTTTCCGCGATATACTGTTTTACTAATTGTAAAGTTAGGGTCTTTCAAAGAAAAACTGAAATCGTTTAAACCCATTTTAATGCAATATATCAAAACACTGCCAAATATTTTTTATATGAAGTGTCATTTCGGCTAAAGTCACTCGAGCGTTCATTTTGGCGCACGATTACATCAAACGGAGTTCAAACGTTCGTTGTTTATTAACGCATTATGTGACCTTAGCTTAATATTAACAGCATTTGAGTGCACAATTAAAGTAAAATAAATAAAAAAGTTGAGTAAAATGGCGGACTATGTACGTGCTGTCAAAGTTAAACTGAGTACGTCTTTATCAATAAAATAATTCCTTCTTATCCCTAAAATATTTTACCCGTAGGGACGTCTCGAAAATATGTATTAGACTTTCAAAAATTTCGAAATTTTCTAGAATTTTCAAGTCTCCATCTTTTATAGTTTTGAAGAAAATATTTATTTACTTATTTACTAGCTTAATACTCGAACGCTTCACTGGGCATAAAAGTAAAAACCACCGCTTTATAGCCTCCACCTCTTTTGATCTCACTTATCAACGTTCCATAACACTTGAGGGGATTGTTTTACGCAGCTAAAATATATGCACATTTTTCAATTTTTTTAATTGTAAAGCAGTCATAATTCATTGAGTAGATCAGAAGAGGTAGCCATGAATTGTGACATTATCATTTTAAATTTTTTAAGAAATCTTTAATTTATTACTCTGCTCCCATCTGTGATCATCATTTTGAACCATAAATTAAAGATTTCTGTAAAAATTTAAAATAATAAATGTCAGATTAAATTTATTTAAAAAAAAAATTTTTTTTGTATCTTTATATTTTAAATTTATAGCTCATGTATCATCTGATGTATGAGCTATATTGCTGTACAGTTTCATTAAAAACCATTGGCTAGTTTTTGCGTGACAAACAAATAAACACCCTTACTTTCACATTTATAATACATAGAGATTATAAGTAAAATAGACAAGTTTTATCCTAATTTGCGCCCTCACGGATAAACAGTGATTAATAAATTAATTTATTAATTTTTTTTATAAGAAATAATTTTTACATTTGTACTTTTGTTCTTAGCTTTAACGGTTTACAAGATGGATACTTTTTCATTTGATTAAATGAGCAAAAAATGCACCATTTTAAAATTGGCATATCTTGGTCAATTTTGAAGCTAGGAAGTCGAAAAAAAAACCAAAACTTTCAATTTGATGCAAAATTTTTGTGTAACTTGTAAAAAACTGATTAAAACTTCCAATCAAAATGGGGGTTAAGCATCCCCCTGAATGACCGAGTTTTTGGTATGAAGTTTTTATAAGCTAATAAACAACTGTGGAAAATTTCAAAGATGAGACATTTTTTTCCTTTAGATATATATTTTCATTGTACTACTTATCTTACATCTAGGCATATAAATATCACTAGTATGACAGAGTACATGCGTTAAGCAATGCATCTAAGAAAGAGGTATTATAGGTGTTATATCAAATTGCAAAAATGATTTGTATCGTGGCTTATCTGTGGTAGTTCATCTATTCAACTAAGAAAACTCTCTCCAAGCGTCTTACAACTATCTCTCACTTAGATGCATTGCTTAACACATGCATTCTGTCATACTCGTGATATTTATATGCCTAGATGTAAATCAAACATTCTGTATAGTAACTAGCTTCTATGTTTAAAATGTTCCACCTTTGACAAAACTTAATACCCCCCCCCTTTTTTTTTTCTTCTTACTTCATATTGACATTTAATCTCCACCCTTTCCCCCTGATATTAACAAGTAATAAATAATATTATAAAAAATATTAATATATTTGATATACGATAATTATATTACAAAAAAAATAAAATAAAACATGCTAAAATAAAATTTATATTTTTTGATTGAGTTCAGGCACAGCTTTGAATAAATCAGCTACAAGGCCACAATCGGCTACTTGGAAAATAGGTGCTTCCGGATCTTTATTTATAGCAACAATAGTTTTACTATCTTTCATTCCAGCTAAATGTTGGATAGCACCTGAAATACCTACCGCGATGTATAGATCCTGCAAGAAAATAGAATTATTTAGAGGAAAAATTATCTAGAGGTAAAGTTTTTGAAGGTTCTGGTTAGCATGAGCGTCCTTACTTTTTGATGATTTCGATAATAAAGATAAGATAATTCTGCGCATCAAATTTGATGTTCTGAGTAGAAACACGATAAAAAGAAAGAATCTTAAAAATGACTTAACAAATAAACAAAAGGTAGACACTAACTCTGCTCTTTTAATATCGCTATGTCTTGACGAAAGCATTGACTTTACTAAATCTACACGTTTAGCTGTTTTTGCTTGATATTTTCCCAATAATCACGAAGTCGAATGTATAAAGCTTCATTAAAAATTCTTTTGAAAAAATGATACGTTGATACATAAATATTCGCCACCCCTGCTACAAAGAGTGATATTTTAACACTCTCTATTTGGTGTTTTTAACAGCCGTACGATTTTTTGTTGAAAAGACCAGATCGGTTTTATAATCAGTAATGAAAAGACCTCGCACAAATTAGATGTAATCTGCATTTCGGTCGAACTTTTTCAAATTTTGGCAAATGATAGTTTAAATCATTCTAAAGAAAAGTTCCCATAGTCACAAGTCATGAAAATGACAGGATTTCATGTTATAGCTAAATTAAAGTTGGAAAATGTACTTATTTGTATAATATATCCCTATGTGTGTATAGGCAAATATATATACAGATATGTATAACTACATGCATACGTGTGACGAAATTTAAAGAAGAAGCAGTGTTACATGTTCAGTGGATCAATAATATGAAGTGTTAAATTAAATTATAATAGTTTTTTTTAAATATAAATGAGTACATTTTTCAATTTTAATTTAGCGATAACTTCAAATCCTGCCATTTTCATGACTTATGACCATGAAAACTTTTATTCAGAATGACTTAAACTATCATTACCCAAAATTTGAAAAAGTTTGACCGAAATGCAGATTACATATAATTTGTGCGAAGGTCTTTTATATTGATGGAAATTTTTCAAAAAATATGAAAGATAAGAAAAAGTTAATATATAAAAATCGATCGAAAATTTTACGTTGGGCTGATATATTTTGTGTCTAAAATGCATAAATTGATTTTTTTTTTTTTCTGCGTATTTTTTATTTTTTAATCTACAGGTAATAAGCTAAAAATTGGCATAGCTGCACCTAAAACTTCAATAAATTTTACTTAATTTAATGGCAACCAATAATAATATGACAATGGTGCGCAAATTTTTGTAGCACAAACATTTTTTTAAGTAGCCCAAGTATATAAAAAACAAGTGAAAACAAACTTGAAAACAAATTGACTGAGCTAATTGTTGAAATACCATGTATAGACAGTGTTGATAACGCAATCGTTTTTTTTTGACATCACGTAAATAAAAAAAGATATCCACATTTTAAATATTGTAAGCTATAAAGTTTGCACCTAAATAGCGCCCTCGTGAGTAAACAGTGACGTTTACAAAAAAAATGTTTCAAACAAAAGTTGTTTATTTTTTATGAGAAACATTTTTTACATTTAATCTTTTGTTCTATCTCTAACGGTTTACAAGACGGATCTACGGACCCAAGACCCAATTGCCCTATATTACTCATTTACAAACTCGACCTCACTTTTTACATCCTGAGTACGCTATAAAAATTTCAGCTTGATATTTCTTTTCGTTTTTGGGTTATCGTGTTGACAGACAGACGGACAGACAACCGGAAATGGGCTAAGTGATTCTATGAACACCTATACCAAAATTTTTTTCGTAGCATCAATATTTTTAAGCGTTACAAACTTGGGACTAAACTTAATATAATATGTAGATTTCATATATTAATGGTATAAAAAGCATAATTCGGGGAAAAATAGCACAATCTAGCAGTCCTGTTTGATGGGATGGTTAAGGTTGAGATTGAGTTTCCAAGGAAAATACACAATTTTTGTTTTGGCTTCCAGAAATATACATTTTACTTTATCTACTCATGTAAAAAGTACAGCAAAGTATCAGATTTCTGTTTTTTAAAACCATATTTGATATAACTAAACCGATATTGAATTAATCCGGCTTAAACGATTGAATTGAATTTATCGGTTAATGTATCTACGTTTTTTCTAAAACACAATTTTCAAAATTTCATTACATTTGTATGAGTACTTTTCGAGTTATTTAATTTTACCTATCCCCTCTTTTTATATTTCAAAAACTACTTTTAAGCGAAAATATTATAAATAAAAAAAAAAAAAAAAAAAACTTACGGGTGCAACGATTTTTCCAGTTTGGCCGATTTGTAAATCATTTGGAACAAATCCAGCATCAACAGCTGCTCGAGAAGCACCAACAGCAGCGTCCAATTTATCAGCTAATTCATACAGCATTTTGAAGTTATCTCCAGATTTCATACCTCTTCCTCCACTAATAACTACTTTAGCACTAGTTAATTCTGGACGATCTGATTTACTTAATTCTTGTCCCACAAATTTAGTTAAACTATTTGTATAATCTCCAGCTGGAGCTGGTTCAGTTTTAGCTGAACCACCTTCAAGTGGCTCAGCAGGAAAAGCTGTAGCACGTACAGTTATAACTTTTATTGGATCTTTGGCTTTAATTGTTTGAAGTGCGTTACCCGCGTAAATTGTACGTAAAAATGTATCAGGTGATTTAACTTGAATGATTTCAGATATTGGCGAAACATCTAATTTAGCGGCAACTCTTGGTAATAAAGCTTTACCAAAAGCACTAGCGCCAGCCACAATATGAGTAAAATTAAATTGTTTTTGGGTGGCAACTAATAATGGAGTTAAACTTTCTGCGACGAATCCAGTGAATGCATCACTATCAGCCACAAGAACACGCGATACTCCTTTAGTCTTAGTTAAAATTTCAGCAACGGGGCCACATCCAGTTCCAGCAACTAATACTGATACATCACCACCAAGTTGCTTAGCAGCTCCAAGAGCATTCTGTGTAATAGCTGCCACATTTTTATTATTGTGTTCAACGACTACCAAAGTACTTTGAAATCGTGATAAATATAATGGCTATAAAATATTGATAAATTGTTACTTGGTCTAAATAAAAAATTAATTAATATCAAAATTGCACTCACTTGTGTAATTTTTGAAACATTTCGATTAATTGCAGAAAACATTTTCTTAATTAAAAATTCACTTTTATTGTAAAAATATCGTTTTGTCACTAGCTATTTTAATATTACGGTACTACTTTAGTTGACACCATATGATTATTATAAAATTAAAGTACAAATTCCAAAGGTTATTTATTCTCGTAGTTAAATATTTTCTCCCGATTACAACTGATACCAACCAAAGATTTATCAATCCACGCAACATCTGTGCCTGTAGTGCCAACTCACTGCTACACACATAGACTTTGTAAATGTTTAAAATAAACTGCTAATATACTGTTATAAATGTTGTAAAATAAACTGCTAATATATTGTAATCGTCTATTTTTTCGACAACCACGTATCTGTATTACCTAATATAGGGGGCAAAAACAAATTAATAGGGCTTTTCATTTACAAAATGATTCTTTTTTATTTCGGACTGTTTTCAATCAAATAGACATATCTTATATCTTCCATCCTCAAAAAGCGCTGCTTGAAAAAGATAAAATATACTTAACTTTCTTAGGTTGAATAGTTTTATGACAACTGTCTGAAACAAAAGCAAATCGATGAAAAGGTCTATTAAACCTTCTAGTGGCTCCAAGTGTATTAGAAAAACAAGTGAAAACAAACAACTGACTGAGTTAACTGTTGAAATACCATGTATAGACAGTTTTGATGACGCAATCGTTTGATTTTGACGTCACGTAAATAAAGAAAGATTTCCACTCTTAAATTGACACATAACTGATATTCCCATATTAATACATACTACAAAATTTTCACCTAATTAGCGCCCTCGTAGGTAAACAGTGATATTTACAAGAAAATGTTTCAAACAAAAGTTGTTTATTTTTTTTTAAGGAACATCTTTTAGATTAAAATATTTGTTCTATCTATAACGGTTTGCAAGCTGGGTCCTACGGACCCAAAACCCAATTCACCTATGTTGCTCATTTACGGACTCGACATCACTTTTTACGTCTTAAGCACACTATAAAAATTTCAACTTGATATCTGTTTTCGTTTTTGAGTAATCGTAATGACAGACGACAGACGACAGACAGACAGACAGACATACGGAAATGGACTAATTAGGTGATTCTATGAACACCTAACCCAAAATTTTTTTCGTAGCATCAATATTTTTAAGCGTTACAAACTTGGGACTAAACTGAATATATTATGTATATTTCATATACATGGTATAATAATTGATTTACACTTTTAAGCTCAATATGTTTAATGATTATTAAATGGGTGCGATTTAAATGTACGTCGAAAAAGGTGAAAATCACGTCAAAAAAGTGTATTTTAACGCCAGATAATAAGAGGGACAGTTATTATATAATGTGCACAGAAAAATAATATTTTTCTGTGCACTGAACATCTGTGTATGAAAAAAACTGCAATAATGGTTATTTAACAGCATTAAAATTTAATTTACAGCTATATAACGTAAAATTATTTTAAATATGAACAACAACATAGTTATTGAAATAAATACCACGATACTCGAAATAAAATTGTATATTAAGAAATTCTAATTCTGTAATTTTATTTTTTGTAAATCGTTACTGTTTTGTTGGTAATGTTTTGTTTATTTTTAATTTTGTGTAAAATGTTTGTAATGGGTTATACGAATAAATTTTGCTACTGATGATAATTGCGTTGCAATCGAAATATCGATATTTAGCGACATGTAAGTCCGTTGTATGGTTTTTAATTGTATTTTTTAAATAGAATTTCTTAATATACAATTTTATTTCGAGTATCGTGGTATTTATTTCAATAACTATGTCTCAACTCGAAGTCAACAAGAAGTCATCCTCATATGAACAACAACATTTTAATATTATAATTGGTAAGTTGGTAAAAATGTTTAGATTTGAAATTTACCCCCCAAATTAAATGTCAAATTAAAAAGTTTATTTTGGTTATAAATTAAAATTGATATTGATATAGTTTATTAAATAAGTGTATATATTAAATAATGACAATTATGGATAATTTTAAACAATCCTAAAAAAATCATCAACGATACTCATGCTAACTCGATACCGTCAAAAGTATGATTAAATCAAATCATAGAGTAAACTCAAGGCCAAAAAAACCTGCAGACCCGTCTTGGCTCGACCGTATTAAATGCATGGCCAACCTGTTGATCACAGGGTGAATTCAATTTTCAATCATAGAGTGAACGCAAGAGCCAAAAAACCCGTAGACCCATAATAACTCTACCCCATTAAAGGTATGGCCAACCCGTAGAGCGAACGCGAAGGACAAAAATTTAGTTATATGCTATATAATGTATAATGTTAAAAAAAAAAAAAAAAAATATTAATCGTTTTTAATTCTATTTTGTACAAGCTTGCGTTGTCGTTCTATACTCAATTTATGCGTCTTTTTTTTATCTATCTTGAAGTTAAAGTCACCTATTTACAAAAATTAATATCTGGCGTTAATTAACATATTTTTATGTGTACTAATGTATACCCCTTATTAAATGACATTTATTATTAATTTTTTATTTGCACCTAATAGAAATATTAACAAAATAAATAGTAAAGAACTAGCAATCTTTATTCTAAAGCAACCTTTTATTTACACTTTTATCAAAATATTTAAGTATTAAAGGATTGCTTCCTATGCTGCGGCTGACGTTGAGCGTCAGACGCAGTATACAATACCTGAATTTGAAACAACTAATGAAAAAGTATTTTTTAACTGAACTCGGGAGAATTTATGTTGATATTGGGAGTCAGGTTAAACTAAACGGTTTCGAGAGTCTCCCGATCAAATCTGGAGAGGAGGCAACCCTATTTGTTTTGATGTGCTAATAAATTAGCACTAGATGTGCTTGAATTTAATGTTTTAAAATATTGTTCGATTTTGCGTATGTTGAAATTGTTTAGATATTTGAACAAATAATATTCCCTCAGGTTGTTGTACAGGGGACATTTCAGGAGTATATTTATTACAGTTTCTTCTTCCTGTATGTTACATATTGTACAATTTTGATTGTTTTGTATGTTGTAGCTATTGTCGTTGGCGTAGAAATGAGTCACTTTGTTATTGCTTGTTCTGGCTTGGTAAATGAGTCTGAGTTTTGTAATACTTGTGCGAGTTGTATCTAAGAAGGTATTATTAGATATTATATACTAATACAAAGGCGTAAATGATGACTGTTTTATGCGGATTTGATCCAATTAAATAATCCTCGCTTAATCGTTGTATTAAATAGGTTTTTTTGTTTTTTAAAACAGCAAGATTTTCAGAAGTCAATAGGTGCTTTCATAACCATCTGAAAATATGTTTTTAGTTGTGAAACGTAATTATATTTTAGATCACTGCTATCCATGCTAAGAGTAAGTTGCATCTAAAGGCAGATGGCTGGTAGCCAGTTTTAAGGCATTGTGAAAAGATGATACAGCCAATCGATTGCACTTTCGAACAATCTTGTTATAAGCATGTTAACTCCAAACTCCGAACTGATAATGTTGTCTTAGCTAAATAAAAATTGATTCATTCGACTTCGAAACGTCATTGCTCACAAGGAAATTATTGATTGGAGTCACTTCATTAAAAATTATTTTTAAATTTTTTGTACATTTCGCCGGTTTTATTTTTTGCGTTTTTTTTTTATTTTATTATTATTTTTAGTGAGTTTTTGTAATACACAAGTCAGCATTAAAATCTATGAGTGAACAATGAATGATACTTATTTTTAGGATAGGAATTTTTTCCCCAAATTTATGTGAGACCAGCTATGAGGTATACAATAAAAAATTATCAAAATCGAACTACCCTGTAAAAAGTTATGCGTGATCATATATAAAAAAAAAAAATTAAATCATCCCTAAGTATTTTCCCACTCTTAGGAGCTAATTCCTATTATTAAAATCGGACTACTCTGTAAAAAGTTATGCATAATCATACATTAAAAAAAACGCGCTGAATTGAGAATCTTCCTCTTTTTGTTTTTCGTCGGTTAATAAAAAAGAAAGTGTTTCTTGTATGTGCTCCATAGAAGAAAAAACAAAATAGAAATGTTACAAAAAATATAGCATTTTGAGCGAAAATTACAGTTTAGCTAAAGTTTGGCGTCCTACAATTAATATAAGTCGCACTTTTTCCTTTTTTTCTAAAAATATATTCTTTAATTAGGAACACAGCCTCCTTTCAGAATAGCCTAACCATACGCTTCCTTTCTCATGAGTTCTTGGGAAAACTAGAACAATAACATTAAAAAAGTTACTGTAATTTGATTGGTTGAAAATGCGTGCGGTAAAAAAATATTTTCTATGCAAATGAGTGGAAAAAAGTTATTCTTATCTCGCGGGCGTAGGTATAAGTAGTTTGGGCAAGGGAGGAAACGATCTGAAAATAAAAATTTATTTTTATATATAAAAAAAAAAAATGAATGAAATTAATAATAATTAAAGTATTTATTTGTAAATAAAATGAATTAATAATAATTGAAGCCATTTTTTTTTTATTTGATCACACTAACAGGCTTAACATGAAAAGCGTGTTTCTCTAATAAGAATGAGTTCGCCTATGATCATTTAGAGTATGTTTTAAAGCAAATTTTTTATTACAAACTTCACAGGAATAAGGCTTTTCGCCAGTATGAGTTCGTTTATGTCCAATTAAATTGCCTTTCTTAATAAATGATTTATCACACACTTCACATGAAAAAGGTTTTTCTCCAGTATGAGTTCGTTTATGATCAATAAAGGTATTTTTATAAGCAAATGTTTTATCACAAACTTCACATAAATATGGTTTTGCTCCGTTATGAATTCGTGCATGTAAATTTAAACTGCTTCGCTGAGTAAATTTTTTATCGCAAGCTTCACATGAAAAAGGCTTTTCTCCACTATGAGTTCGTTTATGTGTAATTAAATTACTTTGACAAGTAAATGTTTTATCACAATCGTCACATGAATAAGGTTTTTCCCCAGTATGAGTTCGTTTATGAATAATTAAACTTCTTTGACAAGCAAATGTTTTATTGCAAATTTCACATGAAAAAGGTTTTTCTCCAGTATGAGTTCGCTTATGTCTAATTAAATTACCTGGCTGGGTAAATGTTTTATTACAAACTTCACATGAAAAACTTTTTTCCACAATATGAGTTCGTTTATTTTCAATTATTTTATCACTTTCTTTACATGAAAAACTTTTGTCTTCACTATGGCTTGGTTGATGTTCTAAAAGGTTTTCATCAAATATTTCATCCTTAATTATAAATTCAGTATTTAATTGCTGGCTAAGTTCAAGATGTTGATATTTTTGGCCGTAATAGTCTTCATTTAAATCAATATCTTCATGTTTTAATGTAACATTTACGTCTAATATTTCCTTCTTTATTTGTTTATGCTCCAATGGAACATTCCCTTCCTTAATTGGTTCAATTATATCGATAATATCACTTCCATCAAATATTTCATCTTTATTAATAAATTCTGTTCTTAATTCTTTTTCAAGTTTTATGTTTTCATAATTCATTGCAATTAAAAGCTCCTCATTTTCTTGAATCCGTCCCCCCTTTTTATTAACACTGACACTGCTGTTGTCTGACATGTGATTTAATATCGAATTATCTTCCCTAATTACAAAAGTATCTTTCAGTATTTTATTTTATGCTATGAAATGAATTGCTTGGCAGTTTTTTAACCTCATTTAAAATTGTTTTTAGTCTTTGATGCAAGGAGACATCTACAAAGACTTGTTACATGTTAATCATTTTAATAAATCTAAGGTTTCCTCACGTACAGAGTATAATATATTTATGTGGGTAAGATCGTTCACCATTTTGATGACAATGTCAAACAGACAAAATGTTAGAAAATATAGGTTGTTTAAACTAAAGTGGTACTTTGGTTTCTTTCGGTGCCCCTTTCGCTACGCGAACATTGCCGAATTTTTATGGAATGTGATTGATATTTTTTTCAAGTACCTACATGTATTGTATTTGTAAAGTAACAGTAAGTTTTTTGAATTAATATCGAACAAACGTTCATACATAGTGAAATGTTAGTAGAAACAAAAAAGAGTCATAAATAGTACATGGAGAATTGTCAATTTAAAGCATGCATTTTTATTTAATTTTCCATAAATAAACAATATACGAACAAACAAAAATGCTGAAAATTATGAACAAATTTAAAAAAAAACTGCTTAAATGTAAGAAAATGTTCTAAAAATATCGTAAAAGCGTCAAAAAAAAGCTTTTTTATGTTTTATTTTTGGAAAGCGCCGTAAGATAATGTGTTTTTTCCATAAACAGATTCTGTGATAAATTTTCTCCATGATGAAAACTTTTTTGCAGCTCATTCACCGATTAATTTTTCTACAATTACTAATATTGTGATTTCTTCGATAAAGTACTGTGTTAAAAATGAGCAGCACAGATCAATTGGGTCCTAAGCCCCTAGGACCTATCTTGTAAACCGTTTGAGATAGAACAAAGATTTAAATATAAAACATGTTTCTTATTAAAGAATTAACAACTTTTGTTTGAAACATTTTTTCGAAAACATCACTGTTTACCCGTAAGAGCGCAAATTAGGGTAGAAGAAATATTTTATGTGTACGTATATTGTATTATATCAAGTGTTTGTTTATTATTATGTACACTGAGGAAGTGAGAAGAAAGATACTATTTTACTGTGTGTGTAAGAGTGACTATCTTTCTTTGCTTACATGACGTAAAAAACAAACGATTGCGTAATCAACACTGCCTATACACCATAGAAGGTTTATTCATTTAATAGAAGTTAGATGTAGAAATAAGGGTCACAAGTTTCAAAATTTTTATTAAATTTTACATATCTGATCTTTGGCTAAATTATCAAAAAAATGTTTTTTACGTTACTGGATGACGTCATAAAAATCCAAGTAAATTGATTTTGCGTTGTCTCTCGAAAATTTTACCTAACTTAAATAAAACAAGTATGTAATAGACCTTTTCATCATGTCATATGCGCAAGTGCAGAATTTGCAGAATTTATTTTTTCGTACTAACAGCAATAAGTAGGACTAAGATAGAAGATATTTGTTATTCATTTTATCACATTGGTTATAAATTATTTAGTACGAAACAAATGTGAATCGTGATTTTAAAATGAAAAGCCCTATTGACTAAAGGTTAATAAAAAATCTTTTTTCATAGAAAACATCATAGAAGGTCTATAAATAATTTAGGAGGTCTGTGATTAACCGGATAAAATCGTGTTTAATAAAATAGCAACATTTCTTAACTATAACCAAAATTTAAACTTAAAAAATAATAAAAACGAGCTTATTCGAAGAAATAGCCTAGAAAATAGAGGAAGAGAAATAAATCTTTGGCTCCTTATTCCGTTGTGGCTTTTTGCAACCAATTCAAGTTCAAGCATGGTACCATCGATATCAAAAGGTATGGAACTTAATTCCATTATGGGTATTTCTGAAACCAGTTCGAGTTCAAGCATGTATATGGATCTTAACATAAGAATAGAAATTGAACCATCGGCTCTCGTTTGTAAAAATGACGAAATAACACAAAACAAATTAAACAAAAACAATCTGATTGAAATTAATAAAAAATTCCATAAGTTTAATGAGTATAAAACTGTCCAAAGAATGATTGAAATGAAGCCACGTGACAGCTGTAACAGCTCACGCAGTGTCAACTCACAGTTGCACAATTTAACTTCACGGGAGTGCTACGAAATTCGAACAAGTCGAAGATTTATTTGCCCACAAGGTACTCGTTTAAAAAGAAGTTCTACCTTTGAAAATCGAGCAGGAACAGAATTAACATGGAACAGTCTTACGCTAGGTTCTGTACCAAATATTCCACGGTCCAGACCACGACAATGTTCACCAAAACAGACAGTAAATATAGCGAAATTACGGCAATCAGATGACTGTAAAAAATCACTGAAGGGACGTGTATTTACAGAACTTATAAATAATGGTGCTGAAATATCACTTCTTTCGATAACATCAACTCCTGAAAATCCGTTGGAAAATCAGTGTTTGGAAACGGATGATGATGATTAAAATATAAATAATTATCGGTCTTCGAAATTTTATCCAAGAATTTGTAGGTAAGATCTTTTATAATAAAGTCATTTTGTTCACTAAATTTGATTGTTCGGAAATTACCCCTTCATTTACGAACTTAAGGCATACCAATGTTGATTTTAGAGGATAGTTTATTTATTTTAGGAGTTCGTCATGTGGCGTCGTCTATATTTTGTTAACAGAGTAATTTTTTTTTTTTCCATATTTTTTATTTTGAGACATGGACTATGGAAAATTTGTTTGATTTTTGTATTTTTGGGGTCTAAATTTTTTTATATAATGAATTTTTTTTTATACGGAAATGAAATTTTTTTTTAATTTTTGGGAATTTTTATTAAATATTGTAATTTTGTTTCAGAATTTGATAAAACTCGTTATGTATCATATATTTGATCTATAATAAAATTCAAAATCTTCGAATATTTAACGATGAAATGAATAGTTTCCGAAATATCAGCTGAAATCTGATCATAGCTTTATCCCCTGAAACATTTGCTTATATAACGAATTTTATCAAAATCTGAAATGAAAATTTTTGCGAAAAATCTGTTGGATATTATACTTTGAACCAAACGTTTTTTTGTCCTTTCTTAAAAAAAAATTCGTATAAAAATACTATTATTTTATAGTTTTGATCAGATATTTGATTCAAAACGATTTGTATCATATATTTTGGACATTTCTAAACAATGTTTTGAAAGACTTTTTCATCTAACCTCACCTTTTTCGACATATGTCTGCGTTTTAAAAAAAATTCGCTTTTTTAGACTAAAATTTTGTTATCAAATATTTGACGATTATCGAATGGTTCTGATCAAATATTTAATTAAAAAACAACTTATTTGATATTTTTGACTATTCTAAGCCATTTTTGTCTCTTGGATTTTTTTACCTTACCTCACCGTTTTGGAGATATAGGCGATTAAAAAAATGTAAAAAAAAAAAATTTTCGATGAAAATGTAATAAAATTGGTTTTTTAGTTTCTTAAATTCTTAACCTGCTAGAAGTGTTAAGAATAATCAAAAAAATAAACTTAGTTGGTTTTCTAAATAAATATTTGATCAAAACTACTCGATAATCGTCAGATTATTTGATAAAATTTTAGCCTACAAAAGCGCAATTTTATTATATTAATAATTTTATTATTAAAACGCCGCCATTAAAACGCAAAAAGTCATACAATAAAAATTGTTTAGAAAGGTCCAAATTATAAGTTCCAATTGGTTTTGAATCAAATATTTGATCAAAACCACACAATAATTGTTAATTTTGCCAATATCAAATTTTCATCAAAATAAGGAACTTGTTGATTTTTTTGATCGGTTGTATCTTATTAAAAAACGGTGACGTTTAGGAAAAAATGTCAGAGGACAAAAAATGCTTATAATAGTTGAAAATATATTTTTTTGCTATTTGCGTAAATCTAAAGGCCACAGTTTGGGATCAGAATTTTTTTCTACACATTAGAAATTATAAGTAAAATAAATTTTATACAATTTTGTTTTAATTAAGATTTTTTGAATAAAATTATTACTTTTTATTAAAAAATTAAAATAAAACTAATTTGATATAATTTAATATAAATTTCATACAACTTTGATTTAATTAAGATATTTTGGATAGAATTGTTAACTAATGTGATATAATTTAATATAAATTTTGTAAAACTTTTTTAAATTATGATATTTTGAATAAAATTGTTATTTTTTATTAAAAATTAAAAATGTAACTAATTTGATATACAATTTAATATAAATTTTATATAACTTTTTTTTAATTATGATATTTTGAATAAAATTGTTACTTTTTATAAAAAATTAAAAATGAAACTAATGTGATATAATTTAATTACCGGTTGCCAAGATCTTCTACATTTTGTCTTTTGGGCTTATAGATTTACTAACATCGAAGTGCCCAAGAAATACGTAATATCAAGATAACCTAAAATTATAATAAAAATATGAATTCCGATTTACTAATGCCTTCAAGAGTAATTATGTAGCTAGGTTTCATTTATCAGAAATGTCGTTTTATCCGTCTTTTCATGAAAAATTGAAACATACAATGTAAAATAGGACTGTGCCTGACATCTATTGGTGTATGTCGTTTCTCGGTCATCCAGATATTGTAGTATAATTGTTGTTTTCTAGTGGGTGTTTTAAATATATATTTGGTTAATTTGTCACTTGTTTTCTATCTTTGAATTTTGTTCTAGATTTTGTATTCTAGATTTATCAGCTTGTTTATTCCCAGGGTTATTCGCTGTATGAAGAAATTCTTTGGACTCTACTAAAAAGTAATCAACTAACCATTGAAACACTTCCTGCACATATTCATTAGTGAATTTTTTTTTTCAGATGAATCGTTAATAGCTTCAGTCATGTGTCTTGTTATTTTTGTTATTAAGGGGTATCGAATTTCTTGTTCATATGGGCGCGGCCATGTTTTTTTCCTATTGCTGACATCTGGTGTCGAGAAGAAAACATGTATTTAAAGCTACCTACATTTTGACATTATAGAAACGAACCTTTTTGAAAGTATTTTGTGCAAAATGCAAAATTTTTATATGGTCTGATTTAAAATCATAACTTACATTAAAATGTAAGTCGACATCCGATCGAATAATCTACTCTTACATATAAATTTAAATAAATAAATAGTAAATTTCTACATAAATTTTAAAATAGAATTCTATTTTATAAAAAACTAACACCATAAAAACCAAGTTTTTAATATAAAGCTGCCTACATTGGGGAAAATAAATCAGGTTACTGTTTTCACGTATGAAATTTTATATGATCAAATGAAAATCACAGATCTAACCCAATTTGAGTAAAAATTGACTCAAATTATAACTTACATATAATATAAAAATGTAAGTCGGTATCCGATCAATATTTTTTATAAAAAATTTATTTGTAACTAAGATCTGGCCTAGTTTAATATAGAATTAAAAATAATTTTAAGTAACATAATTTTTTTAAATTTGTTATCATATGTGACACCATTGGATTTTTTTGGTCGTTTGACTTTGTAGGCTTTATGCTTTATGATATCGGGAATTGTCGGAGAAGTAGCAACTCTGTAAATAAAAGATTTTGTAAAATAAAAGACTTGTTTCTTAATTTTTAATAATTATTTATTTGTTTATTAAAATAATAATATTTTTATGTTCATGATTATTTAATTTTTGTTTATTGGGAAGAACTCTGTCACAGTCTTCACATGCGTACGGTGGACCTAAGTTTACAAGTCTATGCTTTATTAAACTCTTTTTAAGTTTGTATGCTTTATTACAAACATGCTTAACTAAGTTAGATTTTCGGATAAACTTCTTATTACAATTATCGCATGAAAAGACCTTTTCTCCATTATGTATTTGTTTATGTCTAACTAAACTAGATTTCCAGGTAAATTTTTTATAACATTCATCACATGAAAAGACCTTTTCTCCATTATGTATTCGTTTATGTCGAATTAAATCAGATTTCTGGGTAAACTTTTTATTACAATTATCACATGAAAAAGCCTTTTCTCCAGTATGTATTCGTTTATGTCTAACTAAATGAGATTTCTGGGTAAACTTTTTATTACAATTATCACATGAAAAAGCCTTTTCTCCAGTATGTATTCGTTTATGTTGAACTAAACTAAATTTCCTGGTAAATTTTTTATAACATTCATCACATGAAAAATCCTTTTCTCCAGTATGTATTCGTTTATGTTGAACTAAATTAAATTTCTGGGTAAACTTTTTATTACAATTATCACATGAAAAAGCCTTTTCTCCAGTATGTAATCGTTTATTTTCAACTAAATGAGATTTCCGGGTAAACTTTTTATTAGAAACATCACATGAAACAGATCTTTTTCTAGTACGTAATCGTTTATGTTCTACTAAATGAGATTTCCGGGTAAACTTTTTAGTAGAAACATCACATGAAACAGATCTTTTTCCAGTACGTAATCGTTTATTTTCAACTAAACTGCTTCGATAGCTAAATGTTTTTTTACGAACATCGCATAGTAGTGTTTTTTGTCTTGTATGAATGCGTTTATGTCGAATTAAATTTCCTTTTTTGTTAAATTGTTTATTACAACGATCACACACATTATGTATTTGTTTATGTTTACACAATTTAATTTTAGTTTCAAATGTTTTATCACAAATTTCACAAAAATAATTTTCGTTGAACACTTGTTGATTATTTGAAGCGGTTTCAGTTCCATTAAACATTTCATCATAATTTTCATAGTTTACGATTAGTTGTGAGTGTAGCTCCTGTTCAACTCTTTCATTTTCATTAATTTTGTCAGAAAATTCTTGTTCGATTTTAATTCGTTCATTTTCAATAACGTTGTCACAGAATTCATTATTTTTTGAATTCATTTCAACTAATGTTTCCTCATTACAAGAATCATTTTCTTGTTGGCTATCACCATCATTTTCTTCTTTAATTATTAATTCTGTGTGCAACGCTTGTTCGATTTTAATCCGTTCATTTTCAATAACGTTGTCACAGAATTCATTATTTTTTGAATTCATTTCAAATAATGTTTCCTCATTACAAGAATCATTTTCTTGTTGGCTATCATCATCATTTTCTTCCTTGATTATTAATTCTGTGTGCAATGCTTGTTGGATTTTAATTCGTTCATTTTCGTCATTCTCAATAACTTCTTCTTTGACTCTCAATTCTAAACAAAATTTTCATTTATTATTATTTTTTTATTTTTCATTAAAATAAATATTATATAAATAATCATAATTAAAAAAATTATTACCATCCATTGTATTTTATATTGAATTACAGCTTAAAACTTGGCCAATTCATTTAAATAGCTCAAAGCAGTAAAATCACAAAAATTATTTTTTAGTGTGTATTTTTTTATTTGTAGGTTTTGGTTGAGTTGTAATTATGACAGTTAAATGTGCAGTGCCGAATTTTAAATCAAAAAACGGAATGTTACTCGTGTTTACTGGTGACAGGGTAACCAACTTAGGGTTTTTTCCCCAAATTTAGGGATTAAAAAAGTCTAATGGGATTTTTTTAGGGGTATTATATTTTTAGGAATTTTTTTTTTTCAACTTCGAATATTCACTTTTTTGTGATTAAAAAATCAAACGAATAATTATATATTTCAAATAATTCAATTTGGTATTTGATTATTGATTAATTATTTATAAATGATTATGTAATTAATGTAATAATATTTGTTTATTTTATTAATAATATATTTTTATAATAATGTTTTTTTTTTTTTAAGGGGAATCTCGCAGTAATTGTAGGGATTTTAGGGGTTTTTGGTTGAAGCTTTAAGGAGAAAAATTTTTGAGAGTTGGAAACACTGACTGGTGATCAAGTAATTAAGTAGTTCCGTATAGTTAGCAGATAAAATTGTTATTTTTCACTCAAACTATTTCCATTCATTTGGGAATCGTTTGGGAAGATTTGGGAATATAATTTTAGAATTTGGGAATTATTAGTTTTCCTGTAATTAATGATTCTTTTTTCAGCGTATAGTTAGCAGGTAGGAAATTAAATCCACTTAATTTTTATGTTTTTCGAAAGGAAATCATTTGGGAATTACGATAAACATGGTTTCAGAGTTTGGGAATGTATAATTAATTAATTACACCTATTTTTTAATTGATTGATAGGTTATGTTAATTAACCGTACACCTGAACCATTAATTGTTATATAGCAGTATGGCGCCAATATTCAAATATCACTGAATAATTTATTTTATAATTTATGTAAATGTTAAGTTTTATTTTGCCTTAAAACTGTTCTTATTCAATTGGAAATCGTTTGGGAAGATTTAGGAACATAATTTTATTTTAATATTTACAGCGTTTTAAAATTTGGGCGGCATTCTGTAATCAATTTAATTTAGACATTAAAAATAGACGTAAATACAGCTGTATGCTTTATAAATTTAGCATCTTTTGGAACCCTTACTAAAACATAAATAAATAAAATGTAGCCCATGATATTTGCTGACAATTTAGTATTCTATATAAGGATCGATCAACACAACACCGACAACATCAACTCCTATGGAAGAAGAGTTCATCCGCTAAGAGATCGATTACTGAGGTCCACAACAAATACGGACCTGGACGAGATATTAAAGATAGTGCGGCTGCGTCAGCAACTCCACATAAAAAACCAACACCAATAGTAGTGCACATTGGACTTACTAATTTTGTAAAAGTGGAGGAAGCCATAAAAGCCACTTTTGGACCAACGACAATTTCGGTCCATTATGAAACCCCTCACGGTTACACCAAGCGTAAAGAAAAATTGGAACAGATCCAAATGTATGCTGTTTCTAAAATCAATTGATTATATTAATATTATAATAATATATTTCAATAATTAGTCTCCCACTACTATAATTTATCTATGCTTTGCCGTTAATTAACATTAACATTAATAAAAAATAAAATGTAAAACTCCAAAAATATCACCGAACAAGGAGTGTATTTCAATGTATTTATAAAGAACAACTTTCTAATTTAAAGCGCTCATCTATTGTTTGTCAGTTATCAAACAGAGTGAGATATTAATTTAACCTGAAAACTTAGATCGAATTCGATACCGGTGTGTGTCCCTTTGAAACTAATATTTTTCGTTGGAAGCACTTTCCTCAATCAAATTAATTTATCGAGTTTCAAGCATATGTCAACAAAAAGCACTTTGTATACGGCATGATTGTAAAGGGTGGCAAATATTATTTTTATTCATCAAAATACATGTGATTGTTATGTCTGCTCTCCATATGTTTGCACTAAAATGGCGGTCGAGTGTACCTTCCTTTTTAGTACTCTAGTACTGATCAAAAATTATAGTGACATCTAGTGGTGTCAAAGTTACCTATGTACTAAATTTTGACAGCACATACAAAAAGTAAAAAATTGGTTGAGAATTTGATGGATACTAAATTTTAAAATAATATATAATTAAAAATGGATATATCAGGACTTTTAATAACAAAATTAACAGAAGTAATGAATTGATATTAAAATATTTATTTTATAATTGTTTAAATATATTTATTTGTTTTAGGCATCAATTTTCACATTATTGGAAATTATTATAGGTTTCTTTGCAATGTGGTATCTAATGAAAAAACCCATTAAAAATGAGATTTTATCAGAAGCTGTACGTAATTATTTTTAATTTCTTATATTAATTTTGTACGTTACTAGCCTATCGGTATAATAGATATTGTTTAATTAAAATATACCATAATACTGTGTTTGTGTGGTGTTTCATTTTAAAGTGAACATCGTTTGTGTCACATCAAAAAAATTTAAGTTTAAATTGCTTCTGTAATATGTAGACTACGCGGAATATAAGCTGCACAATCGGCCCACTCAACAGGGTGGAGCTGTACTTTAATGGCAGTGGTGTGAACGCTAGAGGGAATAAAATACAAAAATATTTCAGGCAATTTCTTTTTCGAATCTTGCCAAGGTGACGTAGGAGAATGAAATATGCACGTTGTTGAACTGAAAACTGCCTACAGTTAGCGTGAGTAGAATGAGATTGTAGGAGCTATGTTACGCCAGTGATGCAAAGTACGGAAATCGCATTTTAAAAAAGACAAAATTAGGTACTTTTTAGGTGCTAATTAGGTACTAAAGTCAGAAATTAGTTACTCTGTAAGTTAAACCGCAACTCAATATTCAAAGTTGTGATGCTAGCAACGCAATGATAATAATAATGAAATAATGAGTGGTAAGGAAACACAATTAGGTGCTTATTAAGTGCTAAACGGTCAGAATCATAAAATTGCCTAATTAATAAACGAAAGCCTCGAATTTCGCAAAACAGCGGATCTAAAAATCAGGTCTCTCTAAAACTAGGACGAATCAGGTATAAAGTAACGATGGAATAAAGTGCTATTTAGGTGTTTGCGAGAAATTAAGATGATTTAAGGTAGTACGAGCACCAAAGCAATTTTAGAATTAGGGTTGAAATTATTTGTGCCTTATTTTCAACTTTGATAATGAATAGTTATAGTGCTTAAAATAAAAATTTATGATTTTTAATTTAGGAACGTCAAAAACTTATAAATGAATGGAATCCAGAACCTTTAATATGTGAAGAAAGTGATGATAATCCAAAGTTAAAAAATCGAGTTGTCAATGGAATATCTGGTTATTATGTAACAATTAATGTAAGTATGCTTTTATTTTATATTAAGGTAGTTTGTTACCCAGATTTGTTACCCAAATCATTTAAACTTGACCCCACATTATTTTATATTTATTCGAAAGAATATATTTAAATGCATCCATAGAAAAAATAATTGTTTGAATTTCCACCGATTAGTTTTGGAGAAATCTATGAAAACATATCATTCATCTACCGTTTTTCCATAAAACTAATGTTAAATATGACTACTTTTGAAGTCATTTATTTATTTAAATAATCGGACAACCTCTCCTAAAATTTTCAGGATTGATTTAGTCCAACTTCATATGACAAAAATTAATCCTTTTATCCAAAATTGCTCTATCGCTACCAACCCCTCTCCCTCTTTAAATTTTCATAATTTATTTAGGTCCAACTTCATATAAAAAAAAATTAAGCTTTTTATTTAAAATTGCCTTGGTGCTCGTACACCTTAAGTGATAGACCTTTTTAGATGGTACAATGATTTAATTTCTACCATAATTACCACTTGGAAATCTAATAATGATTTAATTATTATTAATACAAGTTAAGTTCATAAGTTATCCTATTTTTATGAAATGACCCATACAATAATAATGGGGTTTAACCTTCGTTTTTCTGACATTCGCCTATAACAGAGGCCACCCACATCATTATTTGTTAATCTTTATTTATTAAATTACATTTTACAATTACATGTATGATGTGGGTGAAATCGGTTACTTATCCAAGCGACGACAATATGATCAATTCTACCGTCTTTTTTCTTTATTGTTTATCTACAACGAAAGAAGGATGAATAGTTTTCGTCCATAAAATAAATCAATTTTATTTGTTTAGGATAAAGAATGCTTAAACCTTGCAACGCATAATTATTTGGGTCTTCTTGAAAATGAGGAATTACGTAAAAATGCAACACAATTAATATATAAATATGGTGTTGGGTCATGTGGACCCAGAGGGTTTTATGGAACATTAGATGTACATTTAAGCTTAGAAGATAGATTAGCAAAATTTATGAACACAGAAGCCGCTGTTATTTATTCATATGGATTTTCTACAATCGCTTCAGCCATACCTGCATACTGTAAACGTGCCGATGTTATTTTTACGGATGAAATGATTAGTTTCCCAGCACAAAAAGGTATTCAAGCATCCAGAAGCACTGTGCATTATTTTAAACATAACGATATGGAAGATTTAGAAAGATTGTTAAAAATCCAAGAGGAAAAATCAAAAAAGAATCCTAAAAAGGCAAAAAAACAACGATTATTTTTAATTGTTGAAGGCATTTATTTTAATACGGGATCGTTGTGTCCTCTACCCAAAATTATTGAACTTCGCAACAAATATAAGTTAAGATTATTCTTGGATGAATCACAAACTTTTGGAGTCTTGGGTGCTACTGGAAGAGGAATTACTGAACATTTTAATATCGATGTAAGTATTTACAAACTATTTTTTATTATACACAGAATTTGTTTTCTACCAAAAAAATCGATATTCGAATTGAGTTTTTGCCGGAGCATTAACTTTGGAAACAAGTTCCTCAGTAAAAATACTCCCTGGTGGAAAAGAGAGGACGAAAGATAATTGTTTTCAATTTTACCACAAAATTGAAAACGCTAAAAATTTCTGACTGTTGAGGAAGTATTGTAGCAATACTGGAATTACCGTTTAAAAAATCTCTTCTAATTATCTAACATGTTAATCCGATATCAAGGCGTTCGATTCAAAATATAGGGTCTGAGCCAGGTTCGGCGGTTTCATATGAGTTTGGTAAAATACTCACAATGCCCACAAAATTTCTTGTGCTACCAGGCGGATATTATTACGGAGGTATTGCTTGTTTTTACTTGAGGGAAACTAGAAGTGAGCGGTCGACTCTGATTTTGATCGAGTAGTAGATTTGAAATGCTTGCGGTGATGTTCTCCAGCGTATGAACGCAGCCACCAAGTAACAGTGGCTCGCAATACCTTAACCGAGATGTGTTGACTTCCCGTTTCTACGAGTTTCTATGTGTTGAGGTAGGAAATGCTTTTGAAAATCATTTATGATTGACTTTGACTTATATAAAATACACAAAGTTTTGAAAAAAAGTAAAAGTTTGGATTTATAATAAAGTATATAAAGTTCTTGGTCAAAGTTTTACTTTAAACAATCTTGTTTAATCAAAATTGATTTTTACTGGAAGGTTCCGTTAATATCAATATTGATTGTTTTTTCCAGTCAGAATTGACTGTAACAAACGAGTATTGAACAATTTTTTAAATAAAACAAATATTTCCTTTTTTTTTCAAGAGAGTTACTGAAGTGGATTTGATAGTTTCAAGTTTAGAATCAAGTATTGCAAGCACTGGTGGATTTTGTGTTGGATCTCACTTTATAATTGAACATCAAAGATTGTCCGGCTTAGGTATGATTTTGATACAATTATTTTTACTCTTACTCACTTTCGATTCGTGGTAAATAGTCTTAAGACCCTAAAACGTAATTAAATTTATTTAATTGAGTTTATATTTGGTTTATGGTAGCACATACTATAATTTTATTATTGGTGTATGACTATAAGTTTTATTATACTATCTCAAAATTATTCGAACTTTCGGTCATTCTCAAAAGATTAAATTAATTTATACAAAATTTGTTTATAACAAAATAAATACCGTGGTTCTATAAAATTTTTGGACGTTATTCTTGAATACCTTGGAAACAAATGAAAATTTAAAGAAAATTATTTGAAATTTAGACTCAAAATATTAGTTCGTAACGCATCCTTTTTATCGTTACACGTTTTTTTTTTTAATTTTTCCAAATTTCCAACCCTATTAAAACGTTCATAATCTTCCTTTTCTCGCATGTGTGTAAAATTTTGAATTTATCATCAAATTCATGGACATTTAAAATGCAATGGTCTGAAAACACTGTTACGCCCTTTGAAAATACACTACTGGAATTGTTAACAGAGTGAGAACCACGCCTCAAACTAGATTGACAAGGATAATAAATGCCGAAGCATGGTCATAATACGCATGTCTTAATATACAACATAATATCCTGGCGCGTATTTAAAATAAGATTATACCACTTTTAAATAAAGTTAAAACAGTATATTTTGTACAAATTACCTTTTCACCATTTAAAAATTTTTTTTTCATAGAATCAACACAAAATTATCTAACAATATTACTCTTTTGAACGTTAAAACAAAATAAATTTTTATGCATGTTGTGAATGTGAAATATAAACAGATCATTGATGCAGCTGATTCCAGTCATACGATCATGCGCATTGAATACCATCCCTCGGTATTATGTGTTTCTCCGTCAGCTGTTTGAATATTGTATTTTTGTCTTTGTTAATCTACTCTGTGAAGCCAAAATATACATACTTAGTATACGCTGGGCTCATCTATTTAAAATATATGATCTAAGGTTGTGCCAGTGTTTTTTAGACGAATGGATGAGTTATGCTCCTCTATTCTTCCTTTTTTTTAAAGTCTCAATTTTCGAACCAAAATTTGTATACGGCAGAGAGGCTCATTTCTTTTGTACTAATTTGTTTATAATTTTAGGGTTATAAATTTATTTTCATTCCAGGTTATTGCTTTTCTGCTTCAAGTCCTCCTCTGCTTTGTCAAGCTGCAATTGAAGCATTAAATATTATTGAAAAAAATCCCGATATTTTGGATAACTTACGAGAAAATTGTTTGTACATGCATAATCAATTGAAAAAAATTCAATCCATGTCTACGAATTCAAATGAATTGTCACCAATCAAACATTTGTATGCGACATCTCTCGAGAATGAAAAAGAAGCAAATGAATTTCTTGATAAACTAGTACAACATGTGAGTGTTATTGTATTTTATATTGACATTTAGGTTATACTATAGATACCCAAATTTTTTTATCTCGTTGACCACGTATGTTTTTCGGTTTTGTGTAGAACCTCTGGTTAGCTAATATTGCATTTTTGAAAATTCATAAACTTCAAATGTGTTTTGACTCATTTCTTGAGATTTAATTTTTGTTTTAGTGTGAAAATAACGGCTTTGCAATTACCAAATCAGTGTACATAGAAAGTATGGAAACCTGTAAAGTTCCACCAAGTATTCGAATAACAGTGAATTCTAGATTAAAGAAGAGTGATATAGATAATTTTATTGATATAGTCAATAAATTTAACGACAAGTATTTTTCTGCATCCAAATAATTAATTATATTATAATGTATTGTAGTGAATGGCTTGCATTCAGAAAGAAAATCGATCAATGATCGTTTATATCATGTTAATAAATTAGTCAAAACTGGGCTCTCAACTATTCTAGGGAATTTTTTTAACTGTATAATGAATAAGAACCGTAAACGGCGGTTTTTCGTGAACCTACTACTTTTGATCTTAAGGTGTTTGTCTCCCTACAGTATTGTAAATAAGTTTAAGTGTAAAAAGTTTAAATACGTGCTTGCAATCAAATAATGTGTTATTTTTAACTTAACACCACGCAACTATTTATCATACAATATACAGTGGAACTTGGTTATGTGGGATCTGGATAAGTGAGAAACCTCCATAACTGGAACTCATTCTGAGGTCCCAACACTTTGGCATTGAATTACCTCTGTTAGTGGGACGAAGCAAATATCTATATCTGGGATTAGTTCTTTTGATTTTATCGTCATAGTTACCTCTATAACTAAGACAACGAGTGTATTTTATATGCATTAACCTCTGTAACTGAGAACTGAGATAACATAGTTTTTTTGAGCCTTAATGACCTTTTAGTTTTAGTTTTGCTTTACTATCATACGAATGTTTATTTGAAACATGCCGAAATGAAGGCTCAATTCGTTATCAGTACATGAAAAACTGAAGTTAATATCCGTTTATGAAAGTTGGAAGATACACGATGAAGTCTGTGTCGAATTTAATGTACCTAAATCTACTCTTTGTAGAATAATTCAGAATAAAGATAAAATTCAATCGCAATGTTCTGAAGGACAAAGAAAACTAAAACGCGTACGTTTATCAGAATGTCCTGGACTTGAACAGTGTTTGCTAACATGTGTCAAGCAACTTCGTAGCAAAAACGTTCCGTTTAGTGACGTTTAAACCGACGATTAAAGAAAAGGCACTAGATTTCGCGCTAAGGCTCGGTATTCATAATTTTTGTAGCAGCAATGATATTGCTAATACTTTATTTAATAATCACACCTCTATAACTGGAACAACCTGTATTCTGACCTCGATTAATGGAACCCTCTGTAAATGATACAGATATTTATTTATACCTGGATATCTGAAACACTGGGTAAGTGGAGACACTGAGTAAGTGCTATAAGTGAGACTGCAGATCCCTTGATGTCTCACTTAACCAGGTTCCACTGTATTGTGTACTAAGTGTTGT